>NC_080791.1:101736552-102394052 GCF_028018385.1 Neofelis nebulosa | reverse complement strand
ATGGTAAATCTCAGTCACTGTTATGCCGAGGAAGCACTGGGAAGCTGATTGCAGGGCAAAGACAAGTGTTTTTTCTGTTCTTACAGTAATCTAGAGCCTAAGATGGTGAAAAGTAGGAGACAAGGACATAGGGAGTCCTGCGGGCACCTAGAAGTGATTCATTACCCTGCGTTGCATCCCTCCAACAAACTAAAAAATTAAAAAAAAAATACATCATTCTCTGAATCTGTCAAGGAGTCTCTAGCCAACGGCACAATAGAGGCTGAAATGCTGGGGTTATTGGGGAAACCCTTTTCTAGTCCCGCTGCCTCCTTTTTTTGTTGGAAAAAATAGCAAAGTCAGGAAGGGAGCCAAGGCCAGTGATATCTTGGTAGGAAGGGCAGCAACAGGAAACTACATCAAGGCGAAGTGCCTGTCCTTGGGGCCGGCCCCCTGCTGTGTGAGGAGCTTGGTGGGGAGGGTGGTGGAATCTCTGTCCCTGGGGAATTCTGGTCCAGGGCTCTCGGGCTTGCAATCCACAGGCCTGGGTGAGCAGGGGAGCAGGATGGTGGGAAACCAGGTGGTGCTTTACTGAAGTTCAATCTCAGAGCCACAGGGGGTGGGGATAAGTACCGTGAGTCTGCAACCGTATTTCTGGCAGCCTCGTAGGAGCACGGGTGAACTGAGTTGTATTGGAAAGGCTGGTCACAGCGGACATGGTGGGTCTTGTCTGCTCAGCATCCATTTTCCTGTCTCCTGGTTACGGAGCCAGCTCTAAATCCCTGGGTTCAGTGGGGCTGCCTCCCTGTCCAGCTCCAGGGCAGGGCAAGCGGTCTAGGCCTGACCACCCACTCCATATTAATTCTTCCAGGCTGCTGTGATTGGTTCAGGGGTGGGCATGTGACCAAACTTGTCCAGTGGGATTCCATTTATGAACTTTCTTTTGAACTCTTGAGGACTGGACTGTCTCTTTTCACTGGACTCACAGTGGGGAAGGATATGGGCCTGGACCTTTTGG
The DNA here is from genome assembly GCF_028018385.1 of Neofelis nebulosa. Taxonomy (NCBI): domain Eukaryota; kingdom Metazoa; phylum Chordata; class Mammalia; order Carnivora; family Felidae; genus Neofelis; species Neofelis nebulosa. The sequence goes on along the minus strand of NC_080791.1, from coordinate 102,393,055 downwards.
AAGCTACTCAGGCCAGGGAGAAAATCTGCCTAAGGCTAATATAGCAAAGCAAAGTGCTGTATCCTGATGCCATTGTGTGTGAGCCCCCGGATCCGGTCATGCTTGAAGGCTGATGGAACTTTTCAGTTATTCGAGAGTCGTGATTGTTACAGTGGTTCTCCAAAAAGCATCTCTGGCTGTCTGAACACTGTCAGATGTGGGGTGGGGGGGGGGGGTCTCACCACCAGGGTGCATTTCCGCTCTCCACTCTCGCTCTCAGTTCACAGTGGACTGCTTACTCTGCACCTGCTTGTGAACTGGGCTCTTGGGATTGACACATGAATAGGACTTGGGCCTCATCTCCAGAGAGTCATAGTCGGGAGAGGGTGACAAATGTAGCTAGAATGGTTCAGTGCAAGATGTGCTGTCGGGGGAACTAAGAGGAGAAAGGAAACCTGACTCCTGGCGGGAGAGGCGTGTTAAGTAAGGCTGTTGAGAGGAGGTAATATTCATTCTGTTCAACAGGCATTTATAGGCTATCTGCTGTGTGCCATATACTCTGCCAGGCACTGGGGATGTAAGGACACGGTGCCTGACCTCAAAGAGCTGACAGTCTGGTGACAGCGGGGGCACCTGACTTCTCAGAATAACCTGTGCGTACCGGGCAGGATCATGGAGCTGTTAGAACAAATAACCAAGAAACTAGACTTGACTTTGGGGTATAGGGGAGGCTTCTCCAAAGAGGAAGGAGGAGCAGGAATTAAGGGGGACAAGTGGGGCGGGGGAGGCATCCTTGGCAGAAGGGAAGAACATGTGCGAAGGTCTGTGGTGGGAAAGGGGCGAGGCCACCAACCAAACAGGACAGATTGTTGGGCTGTGTAACTGGGAAGTTAAGACCCATGGTTCTTAACTCCAACGGCTTTCTCATGCCAGGTAGTTTTTTTTTTATTATTATTATTTTTAAAATTTATTTAAAAATGTATTTAATATTTATTTTTGAGAGGGAGAGAGAGAGAGAGAGAGAGAGAGAGAGAGAGAGAGAACAAGTGGGGGAGGGGCAGAGAGAGAGACACACACAGAATCTGAAGCTGTCAGCAAAGAGCCGGATGTGGGGCTTGAACTCACCAACCATGAGATCATGACCTGGGCCAAAGTCGGACGACTTTCAGTCCAGTGGGATTCCATTTGTGAACTTTCTTTTGAACTCTTGAGGACTGGACTGTCTCTTTTCACTGGACTCACAGTGGGGAAGGATATGGGCCTGGACCTTTTGGAAGCTACTCAGGCCAGGGAGAAAATCTGCCTAAGGCTAATATAGCAAAGCAAAGTGCTGTATCCTGATGCCATTGTGTGTGAGCCCCTGGATCCGGTCATGCTTGAAGGCTGATGGAACTTTTCAGTTATTCGAGAGTCGTGATTGTTACAGTGGTTCTCCAAAAAGCATCTCTGGCTGTCTGAACACTGTCAGATGTGGGGTGGGGGGTGGGGGGGGGTCTCACCACCAGGGTGAACCACCGACTGAACCACCCAGGCGTCCCGTCATGCCAGGTGTTTTCTAAATCAAGCTGAGTACCACTTTTCTCATCTGTGACTCGGGATAACAACACCCGCTTTTCAGGCTTGTTGCGGGGGCTCACTGAGGAGAAGTGTTTAAAGGGCCCGGCAGAGGGAAGGCAGTCACCAAACAGGGACAATCACCAGTGTCCTCCTCCCGCTCAGGCCCGACCAGATCACCGTGGTGGAGGTTGGTTTAGGCGGTCTTGGGGTTCCCAGAGTTTTTACTTTCCTTCTGGGGGCCCTTCTCCCCATTCACCGGCTCCCTGCAGCTCTGCCCCCAGGGGCCCTTGCGCCCAGGGGCCCTTTGGGGACCAAGAAATGGGTCAGGCAGGGTGTGTTACAGGCTGCACTGTGTCTCCTCACTTCCAAATCCATATCGCCCCGGACCTCTGCATGTGAGGAGACAGGGGCCTGCAAGAGGTAATTAACTTAAAACGAGGTCACTAGGGTGGGCTCTAACCCAGGATGTCTGTCCTCATGAGCAGAAGGGATTGGGACACAGACACGTACAGGCGCGTACAAGCCAAGGACAAAGGCCCCAGAAAGAGCCGAGCCAACCGATGCCTTGATTTTCACCGACTCCTAGCCTTCAAGGCTGAGAAAAGAAACGTCTGTTGTTTGAGCCGTTTGTCACGGCCGCCTGAGCAGACTGAGACGGAGGCCGAGGGAGAGGCACAGAAAGGCAGCTGGGCCCACGGGTCACGGCCGCGCACCTAGCGGCCACCTCCTAAATGCTTCACCTCCCACCTTCCACCTGAGGCTGGGAGAGGAGCTGGCACGCTCCTCCCCTGGGACACAGTGATAGAGCAGGAGAGAGAGAGACAGAGGCCTCGGGAACAAAGGGACTTTGTCCTGCTCCTGCTTCATTCACCTGTGCCGGGGCGTGCGTCAGTAAAGTGGGACATCTCTCGAAGCAGGCTGGAGTCAGACATCCCGGGTTCTCGTGTCCTGACTCCACTACTTCCTGGCTGTGTGACTTTGGGAAAGCTGCTGACCCTCTCTGTGCTTCATCTTTCTCATCACTGAGATGGGAATAATAAGCATATCTACCCCACTGGGTTGTTGTTAAGATTAAATGAATATTTAGCGCAGTGCTGGGCACAGACTAAGGGCTAGAGAGCACTGGGATTACTCCCTTCTTAGAACCTCACTCTTAAAATGAGAGGAACATTCCTGGCCTCTTGAGATTAGGCTAAGGCTGAAGTAGGACGTCCTGAGATGTTTCAAGATGTTGGACATGAGAGAATCCACGAGTGTTAGTTGCTGAATTAGTCACTCAGCTCGAGTCGTGGCTCTGTCACCCCTGGGAGAAGTCACGTCCTGTCTGGGTCTCAATTTGCCTCTCTATAAAATGGCTCAGCTGACTCATGTCCCCGCCTGTCTCATACTCATGGTGAAATGCAAATAAAGTAGCAGGTGTGAAATTGCTTGGTAAGACTGAAGCCTCACGCCAACATGATAAGAGCCAGTGTTTGGGTCTCTACCATTATCTGGCATTCTTCTGCGTGTCTGGTGTATATTTCGCATTTAGTCTTTGAAGAAGTCTGTGAACTTGGCCCTATAATTCCCCGTTTTATAGATGGGAGAACCGAGGAGAAGGACATTCAGTAATTTGCTTAAGACTACCCGTAAACTGGGATTTGCCTCCGTGCATCGAACGTGGGTGCTCACACCCCTTAACCACAGGGCAGTGCTGTCCAGTAGAACCCTCTGCGGTGACAGAGATGTTCCATAGCTGCCTATCCGATACCTAGAGCCCTAGAACCCTTACATGTGGCTAGTGTGACAGAGGAACTGAATTTGTAATCTAATGAACTTTCAACTAATTAAAACGAGAATTTCGATAGCTGCACGTGGCTCCCGGCTCTCGTATTAGACGGACGCAGCACTAGGCTATACTGCTTCCTGATTGAGGTGCTAATGCTACATTTCAGGTGGCATCCAAGTGAGTAAACAGAGGATTCTCCAGACCCCCACAGCTACTGAGCCATGTTGCAATGCACTGCTCCTGGCCTTGAACCCAGGCTTCAAGCCAGTCCTGACTCTTCCCTGCTGGTGCTGTGGAGAACAGACTGCCCCTCCCTGAGAAAGGGTCAGAGGATTTTTCTGCAACAGAGACCAGACCTCCCATGTCCCTGGTGGGTGGTGGCAGGGGAGGCTGAACACCCTTCTTGGATCTCCTTACCTCTCACCTTTCCAGGCCCTGAGCTGCTCCGGCGAGAGAGGGGGGGGGGGGGGCGGGGAGGGGGTGAAGCTGGAGGCACAAGGGGAGCCCAAGCTCCCGCATTTCCTCTCTGAGCTGGAAGCCCAGCTGGCTGGCACTCAAGGCTTAATTAGCTGAAATAACTGAATAATAATCTTTAGAACGATAGCGGGAAAGCCCAGGCCGCGCTGCTACTGATCATTCAGCGGCCCGGCATGAGCATCTTGTTGCCGGCTCGGCTGTGACAAGTTGGCCAGGCCGAGCAGGATGACTCCAGTGTGCCCCGTTGAGGCGCTCTCTGCCTCTGCGTGATGGGAGAGATGAGGTTCAAGGTCTTTGGGGGGGCCTGGTTCCGCATCTGTGGGATGGAGACCATACTCACTGAGAAAGACGGTTGCAAGGAGTCAACAAGAGGCTTTGCAAACAGGAAAATACTCCCAAGGAACTAGAGCAGACAGGCTGCGTGGATGACAGGGGGACACTGGCACCTGCTGCTGAGTGACCTGGGGCATGGCACTTCATGTCCGTAAGCCGGTTTCCTTCTCTGGAAGGTGGAGACCACCCACCTCTGAAGGTCGTCCGGGAGGACAGAATGAGCACTGTGCAACAGTGCTTCGTCCAAGCGCCCAGCGCACAGCAGGCACTGAGAAAATCGCACTTTTCCTGTTTTTGGTTTTCTCTCATCTTTCTGCTGGATCTTTGGAGACATTCCTAGTTTGGGAGGAGAGGGAAGGACTTGGTCGGGAGGTTGGAAGGAGCTGATGTTCCCGAAACAGCTCTCTCCCCTAATACCTACCAGGACTCTTCTGAGTGGTGTAGAGTTTAGGGGTGCTGGGGCCTTTGAGGTTTAGGACGAGAGCCGAAGAGGCAGCGAGGAAGCCTCTTTCGAGGACCCGCCATGCGTGTTCTTCCCTGGAACCCAAGTGAAGGAAAGTCCTCCAAAGGTAACAGGTTACTTTCCCTGGAACTATCAGCTTGGACAAGACGAAATGGCCATTTTTCTAGGTCACAAGTTGGCCGAATGTAAGCAAGACTCGCGAAATAAATAAGGCCATTTCCCTCGACTTCAGTTAATTAAGTCTGCGTTAAGCAATGTGCTGTTTCTATGCGCCTATTTAAGGACCTGGGGGGGGAAAACGTATAAATGTTTTACTAATGAGATTTAAATAGCCCTTCAAAGCACAACAGGAGAGAGGCCGTCAGGCAGGATATAACTGATTGCCAAGTCATTTATCAGAAAACGATTAGTGCAGGATTTGAGAAGAGGGAGAGGCTCCTCCCCAGTGAATGGGGTGACGGGCAGGTTGAGCAGAAGGAGGTGGGGTTTCAGTTGTGTCTGGAAGGATGGTTAGCAGCTTCAGTAGGTAGAGAGGGGTCAGACTGAGGCTCCTGGCAGAGAGAAACAGCATGACCAAGGCCTGGGGACTCACCGGGGCAGGGAGACCGGGTCTGGTAAACACTTCTGCACCTAACACAGAGTGGGTACCAGTATATATGCGATAACGGAATGAATGAATGAGTAGATGAAATGTGTGTGAAGATGAGCAAACAGATGTTATCTGGGGGGGGGGCGGTCAGTGGGAGATGAAGCAGTAAAGTTTGGTTGCGGGGAGTTCTGAACACAGAGGAGTTCGGATATCACTCAGAGGACACAGGGGTTCCCTAGTATGAATTCGACAAATACATATCATGTGTCAAGTGAGTTCTAGAGGTGAGAGAAAAGCCCTGGGAGATCTCCTAAGTTGCTGATTTTAAGTTGACGTGGTCGTGGAAAGCAGAGGCCACTCTGATTAGTCGGCATAGGTTAGATTACGTTGCAGTCACAAACAGCCCCGGATTCCAGGGGCTTAAAGTCTGTTGCTCACACTGCAGTCCCACCCCAGCTCGGCTGTAGCATGACCCCGTGGTATCTTCGCCCCACGATCTGGCTGATAGGGCAGCCTATATCTGGGGCATGACTGCTTTTGGAACGGAGGGGAAAAAAAAAAAAAACCTGGTAAAGTACATGCTGGGACTCACAGCTTCTGCTTAGAAGTGACACATTTCCTGGCTAAAGCAAATCACACGGCCAAGCCAGATGTCAGTGGGGTGGGGCAGCATAATTCCCCCTTCCCAGTAAATCTATGCGAACGATAGAACTACCACAGTGTCTTACTGAAATTTTGTATAAAGTAAGACGCAGCAGACCGGGGAGATAGACAGTAGGGGGAGAGATGGTCTGGGGAGACATTCTTGGGTTAATCTAAGTCTGAGCTTTGTAACCCTGCCCCCAACCCCAGCAGTACAGAAACCACTTTTGCTTGTGTAGCCATTCTTAGCCATGTTCTGGATAGTTCTTTGTAGGGTGGGACAGGTTACCTCATTTGTGGGACCCAGTGCCAAATGAAAATGTGAGGCCCCTTGTTTGGAAATGATTAAAAATTTCAAGACAGTGACAGCAAAGCAGAAAACCACGCGTGGAGAATTTTTAAGTGTAGGCACTGGGCCACTGTACCAGTTGCACACTCGTGAAGCTGGCCCTGCATATAGGTGACCTCTGGTTCCATCAAGTCCCGGCTGGCTTGAGCTTCCCTCTCTTCTGCCTTTCACTCAGCCTTTCTCTTCTCTGTTGTGCAAGGCCGTCCATTTCTCATTGGCTTGAAGACCATTTCCCTCCCATCCCCCATAAATGCTTATGCTTGAGAAGTCCTCCATGAATTGGGTGCAGGACCAAAGGGAGAAGCAGGAAACAGGGGAGCTAGGGGCAAGACTGTGAGGCGACATCAGGGCTATGGCATTTCCAACAGCCTTCACCCTCGCTCTCCACCGCAACTGCTTCGTACCTTCTCCATTCCCTTCGAACCCCCGACCTGCTCCCCTCTGTCTTCCTGTTTGTCCATCAGATGAGAAGATACATCTTCCCAAACCCACGTCTTCAGACCTTCCAACACCGGTACTGACCCCAAACCCCCCAGGGAGACAGGGCTGCTGTCCTGCTGCAGAAAGTGAGTCCTCCCACCTCTGCTTAGGATCCCTCCCTTGCCCTACACTGTCATTTATCCCTTTCTGCCTTCATCTGTTTCACTCCTTCTTTCAACAGGATCCTTTCTGTTGGCTTCTATTTTTTGAATAACAGCTCTATTGAGATGTACATCCCATCCCACACATATAATTCACCTACCTACGTAAGTGTGCAATTTAATGGTTCTGAATGTATCCAGAGGTATGCAGTCATCACTATAATCAGTTTTAAAACATAATATATATTTGTGTCTTTTAAATGCTTATTTTCAGAGTCTTTAAATGTTTATTTATTTTGAGAGGGAGCTAGAGAGCATGTGCACATGAGCAGGGGGAGGGGCAGAGAGCGAGGAGAGAGAGAGAATCCCAAGCAGGCTCCGTGCTGTCAGCACAGAGCCTGACTTGGGGCTTGATCCCATGAACTGTGAGATTATGACCTGAGCTGAAATCAAGAGTCAGACGCTCAATGGACTGAGCCACCCAGGTGCTCCCAATTTTAGAACATAGTTAAAACTCTCTGACCACCTCCCCCCGCCCCATAATTGTACCCCTTCCCACCTCCCCTCCCAGCTCTAATACACTTTCTGTCTCTATAGATTTTCCTATTCTACACGTTTAAAATAAGTGGAATCATACAATGTGTGATTCTTTGTTACTGTTTTCATTTAGCATCGTGTTTTCAAGAATCATCCGGATTGTAGCATATATCAGCACTTCATTCTTTTTTATTGCCAAATAATATTCTGGTGACACGTCATTTTACTTGATAGACTTTGGGTTGTTTCCACTTTTTGGCTATTAGGAATAATGTTTATATGGACATTTGTGTGCAAGTGTTTTGTATGGACATGTCTCCATTTCTGTTGGGTATATACCTAGCAGTGGAATTGCCTGGTTATATGGTAATTCTGTGTTTAATCTTTTGAGGAATTGCCAGACCATTTTCCAAGGTGGCTGCACCATTTTACATCCCACCAGCAGTGTGTGAGTTTTCTGATTTCTCCACATCTTCACCAACACTTGTTATCGGCTTTTTTATTACAGCCCTCCTTGTGGGTGTGAAATGGTATCTCACTGTGATTTTGCTTTGCATTTCCCTGATGGCTAATGATCATCATCTTTTCACAAGCTTATTGGCCGTTTGTATATCTTCTTCAGAAAAATGTCCATTAAGATCCTTTGCCAATTTTTAATTGGGTTGTCTTTTTATTATTAAGTTATAATCTACATATTCTAGATAAAAGTATCTTATCAGGTATATGGTTGCAAACATTTTCTCCTGTTCTATGGGTTGTATTCTTACCTTTTGATGGTGTTCTTTGCAGCACAGTTTTCAATTTTAATGAAGTCCAAATGATCTATTTTTTGTTGTTGCTGCTTGTGGTTTTTGGTGTCATACTCAGGAAACTATTGCTTAATCCAAGGTCATGAAGACTTATACCTGTGTTTTCTTTGAACAGTTTCATAGTTTTAGCTCTTACATTTAAGTTTTGTCCACTGTGAGTTAATTTTTCTCTATGGTATGAGGTAGGGATTCAACATCATTCCTTTGCATATGGATATTCAGTTGTCCTTGCATTTGTTGAAAAGATTTTTCTTCCCCCATTGAATTGTCTTAGCACTCTTGCCAAAAACCAATTAGCCATAAATGTGAGGGTTTATTTTTAGAGACTCTATTCTAATCCACTGAGATGTATATCCATCCTGTCTTTATGTTAGTACCATGCAGTCTTTATTACTGTGGTTTGGTAGTAAGTTTTGAAATCAAGAAGTGTGAGTTGTTCAACTTTGTTATTTTTTTTCAAGATTGTTTTGATAATTCTGGAATTTCCATAAGAATTTTGGGATCATCTTGCCAATTACTGAAAAGAAGCCAACTGGAATTTTGATTATGATTGTAGTGAATCTGTAGATCAGTTTGGAGAGTAGTGCTGTGTTAACAATATGAAGTCTTCCAATTCATGAACATGGGATGCTTTTCCATTTATTTAGATATTCTTTATTTGCTTTCAACAATGTGTTATCATTTTCAGAGTGTAAGTTTTGTATGTCTTTGTTAAATTTGTTCCCAAGTGTTTATTCCTTTTGATGCTATTGTAAATGGTTTTCTTAATTTTATTTTCAGATTAATTGTTAGCATTTGGAAAATATAATTGATTTTTGTATATTGATCTTGTATCCCACAACTTTGCTAAAGTCTTTTGTTAGGATGAATAGTTTTAAAATGGATTCCTTAGGATTTTTTATTTATTTAATTAATTTATTTTTTTAATGTTTATTTATTATTGAGAGACAGAGAGAGACAGAGCATGAGCATGGAAGGGGCAGAGAGATGAGGAGACACAGAACCTGAAGGAGGTTCCAGGCTCAAGCTGTTAGCACAGGGCCCGACGCAGGGCTCGAACTCACAAACCCAGTGAGATCATGACCTGAGCTGAAGTCAGAGGCTTAACCGATTGAGCCACTGGATTTTTTAAATAAAAGATCATACCATCTGCAAACAAGGATAGTTTTATTCTACCTTTACAATATAGGTGCTTTTTATTTCATTTTCTTTCTTTTAAAAATTTCATTTTCTTGACTAATTGCTCTGTATAGAGTCTATAGTGTAATTTGGAGTAGAAATAGCAAAACCGGACATCTTTGTCTTGTTCCTGATCTTAGGGGAAAAACATTCAGTCTTACCATTAAATATGATGTTAACTGTGGATTTTATTTTGTAGATGCTTGTTCAGGTTAAGGAAGTTCCCTTCTATTACTAGTTTTTGAAATGTTTTGATCATGCTGAGGTGTTGAATTTTGTCTGATGGTCTCTCTGCATATATTGGAATGATTGTGTAGTATTGCTTCTTCACTCTATTGAAATAGTGCATTACATTAATTGGAAGTTAAACTGACCTTGCATTCCTGGGATAAATCCCAGTTTTGGCTAATGTTTGTATGTTGTTGTATTTTGTTTGCTGTTTTTTTTTTGCGAGGGTTTTGTTGTCTGTATTTGTAAGAGATACTGGCTTGTAGTTTTCTTTTCTTGTAATGTTTTTGTTTGGTTTTGGTATCAGAGTAATAATGACCTCATAGAGTTGGGACTGTCTTTTTTCTTCTTCTTTTCTTTCTTTCTTTCTTTCTTTCTTTCTTTCTTTCTTTCTTTCTTTCTTTCTTTTTGAAATTTCTATGGAGAATTAGTATTATTTGTTTTTCTTTTGCTGTTTTTCATTTTTTCTCTTTACCTTTGGCTTTCAACATTTTTATTATGATGTGTCTGGGTGTAGAACTCCTTGCATTTACCTTACTTGGAGTTTGTTGAGATTCCTGGAGGATTTTCATCAAATTTGGGAAGTTTTCAGGCATTATGTCTTTGCATTTTTTTCTTCTTTATATCCTCTTCTAGTAATTCCATTATGCAATATTAAAATTTTTAAAAATGTTTATTTATTTTTGAGAAAGAGAGGGACAGAGTGCGAGCTCAGGAGAGGCCAAGAGAGAGGGAGACCCAGAATCTGAAACAGGCTCCAGGCTCTGAGCTGTCAGCACAAGGCCCGACACAGGGCTCAAACTCATGGACTGCGAGATCATGACCTGAGCTGAAGTTGGACACTTAACCGACTGAGCCACCCAGGCGCCCCTTGATAGTCTCTTTTTGATGGAACATTGCCATCATATCTCTTTTACTTCTTTAAGCATGATTCTTTTTACTTCCTTGAACACATTTATAATGGCTGCTTTGGAGTCTGTTACATCTGACATCTGGGCTGTCTCACAGATGGTTTCTGTTGCTGCTTCTTTCCCTTCCCCCATTGCATGGAGGAATGGAAAAAGTGCATACACTTTTTACTTTGCATGTCTTGTAATTTTTTCTTGAAATCTGGACATTTTAGGTAATATATTGTAGAAACTCTGGAGACTGATACCCTCTCCCTCCCTGGTTTATTTCTGTTGTTGTTCATGTGTTTGTTTAGTGACATGGTTGAACTATTTTAGCAAATTATATTTCACCCTTAACATGAAGCTTCTTATGTTGCTCTTCACAGAGTATAGCTTTGGGTGTGCACATAGTTGCCCTAGGATGACTAGTTTTAGCAGGATTCTCTTCTCTGGTCTCTTTCTCTGGTATCTCTATTAAGCTGCTTGCCTCTGTTATTATCACATCCCACTCTTAGCCTCCACTCATTTTCTTCTGATTGCTCTATTGTTGCTGACAATGCCTTGGGGCATACATTGCTCTCCAGTCTGATCCAATTAGGTTTGGGCATCTTTGCAGAGGTAGATTTAAAGGCAAGTCTTTGAGGTTTGTTCTGACCCAGGAGAGCCCTTCTTGGCTGTCTCTTACCCTGATTCTTTCTGGTAAGCTATTGGCCTATGGTTTAGCTTGTTGCTTTAATGGATCTACTAGCTTCTTAATTACTTACCACCAAAATCCTCATTGTTTTTGTGAGCACTCTTAGGTTTGAAATTCCCCACATTCCATTTCAAATATATTCAGTCTTTCTGGGAAGAACTTTGGAGGTTTCCATTTGTATTAACTGCTTCCCCTCCTGGACAAAATCTTTGAACCATTTCTTCAGAGATGAGGGCTGGGACAGTGTTACTTTAGGAGTGACAACGAGCAGAGCACTGAATGATGATGGTAGCCTGTAGTTTTCTTGGCTTGCTTCTCCTTGTATGGAACCTCCACCCTACGACTAAACTGGGGTAAGGGCAATCAGAGCCTCCATGTTCTCAGTCTGCTATGCCTGAGGTTAAGCCCCTGATCTATGAGTGAGGACTAAGTGGAGGGAGTGAGCCCCTGATAGTTTGACCACCTTTGCCAGGAGGTTAGCCTCTGCACCTTAGAGTTTGAGGAAATGAGAAATGGTCTGTCTTTACCCATGAAATCTCTATCCCTTGGCTGGGAACTTAGGGGAGAGGGAGGCTCATTTTATTCAGACAACCTGCCCAAATTGGAGCTTCCATTGTCTTGTTGAGATGAAGAGTGGGTGAAGGAGACCCAAGTTTCACAGACTCTCACTGTACCTACTGAGATTTAGTTCTGAAATCTTTATTCGTGTGCTATACTCCCTTACAACAATTTCTAGAGACTTTAAGTGGTTGAGTGTAATCATTGTCACCAGTGATGGTTCTTTCCTGGGGAGTGGGTCTGTGGCACTCCTCACCCTGCCATCCCAGAGGCCTCCATTGGCTTCTGCAGAAGCTCAAATCTTTGCCATTAAAAAAGTTCTGTCCTGCTCTAACTTCTTTTTGTCCTGCTCTATTTCTTTTTGGTTTCACTGTCAAAGTTCTAGTAAAAGTTCTATATTTCCTCCTTTCCAGCCTTCTCCTCAATCATTCCAAACAGACTTTCCAGGCCCATGGGTCCTGAGAGAGCTGCTTATAGCCCAAGGTCAATGGTGCCTCCACATCTTGACGTCCATCAAGTACTTGTCTCTCATCTTATTTGATCTATCAGCAGCATCCCAACACTGCTGACTATTCTCTCCTTACCTTCTCCTAGGTTCTGTGACTTGGCACCCACCTGGATTGCCTCCTATGTCCACGACTGCTTGCTCTTGGCCTCCTTTATAGGCTTGGTCTCTGTTGCCAGCTGTTAAAGGAATAGAGATCCTCAAGTCTCTGGCACGAGTTCTGTCTTAGTTACCAATTTCTCAGAAGCAAATTACCCCCAAATCTCACAGCTTAAATAACAAACATTTATTATCCCATGGTTTCTCTGGGTCAGGAATCTGTCTGTGGCTTAGCTATGTGTCTCTGGAGTAAAATCTCCCAAAGCTGCAATTAAGGCGTTGGCCGGGGCTGATTAGTTATCTGAAAGCTCGACCAGGACTGTAGAATCTGCTTTCAATCTCCCTCATATGGTTATTGGCAGGATTCATTTTTTCACCGAATGTTGGATTAAGGGCCTCAGTCCCTCACTGGCTGTTGGCCAGAGGCCTCCTTCAGGTCCTTGTCATGTGGATCTATCCATAGGGAAGCTTATGGTGGTCGACTTCCCTCAGAGCAAGTAATTGAGAGAGAGGGCATCCAAGACGGAAGCCAGACTTTTTTGACTTAATTTGGAAGTGACATGCCATCACTTTTACCAAATTCTACTTTTTAGAAGTGAGTCATTAGGTCCAGCCCACATTCCAAGGGGTTGCACAAGGGCATAAATACAGAAGGTGGGGATGACTGGGGCCATCTTAGATGTTCCCTCCCACAGGCTCCCTTCTCTTTTCACACTCCACCTTCTCCCTAGACCCCCTCAGACACTTTTAGACATTAATTATCAGCCACGCAGAAGAGGAAGGCGATTCATAAACTTATGTTTTCAGACCAAGGCTCCTCTCTGACTTCCAGGCTCACATCTCAATCACCATTTCTCTTGGAAGTCTCAAAGGCTGCTCAAAGACAAAGCGTTCAGAATTGGACTCATGGGTTTTCCCCAAACCTGGCCTTTCCCCATGACTTCCTACGAGTTGGTTATGGTACAGCGAAGCTGTGAGCCACAGGCAGAGGTGTGGCTCAGCTCTCCTCCACAAGGTGTCCAGCTGTTGTATTATTCCTCCACCTGTTGTCTTCATCTACATGGTCACCGTTGGCTCACTAGCCCCATGCCCCTGTTCCGGGAAGTGAAGGGGAAGCAATGTCCTTTTTGAAGGATGTGACCCAGGTGAAGTACCTATCACTTCTATCCATACCCTGTGGACAATTAGAGAGTAAGGTGTCGTGAGGGAGGCTGAACATGCCAGTCTCTAGTCACATAGCCGTGGCCCCAGTTAATACATGGTGGGGGGGGGGCGGTTTATCTTATTGTCTAGACTGGGTTCCCTCCGGGACAGAATCTGAAGCAGGAGGCTTGTGTGCTCTTATTTTATGAAATAAGAGAAGTCCTTGCAGAGCTGGGACAAGGGCAGGGGAGCCTGAGAAGATCTGAAGTGGCCTGTCAGAGGACTCCAGTATAATCCTTCAACAGAGAAGAAGAAAGTAGATCCTGGGGTTCACTTACCACTTTCTGCCACACCCTGTTTCCATGAATGACACCCCATTCATTTAGCTCCAGCAAGTGAGATGCATAAGAGACACCCTGATGTCTCCCTTTTCCTTATCCCTATATCCAACCCAAAATATCTCTGAAATCTCTTCACTTCTCTCCATTTTGACCACCACACTCTTAATCAAAGCTTCTATTGTTTCTTGTGAGAACAAATGTCTCCTGAATGAACTCTTGTCCTTCTTCCTTCTCCACACATAGTCTCTCCACACAGTTGTAGTCTGTAATGCCAGTTGGATCTTGTCACTATGCCCTGCTAATTAAAACCCTTGTACAGTTCTCCATTGCTGGGCGGATAAGGGCAAACTCCTCAAGGTGGTCTACAAAGCCCCATGTGGCCCGGCCCTTAGCCTCCTCTTGGGACTCAGTCTCCAGTGTCTGCACCTACTTACTTTCGGCCTCCCAAGCTCTAGGCTGCCTCAGGACCTTTGCATATGCGCTGCCCGATGTTTGCTGTAATGGTTTGTCATCCTTTTCTTCTACCTGCCTTCTCATCTTGAAGCTGTCAGCACCGTGATCATTTTCTCAGGAGAATATTTCTTGTTTTTCCTGACTCGGTCAAACCCCTGTTACGTATGTATTCAGTTCTGGATTCTTCAATAGGCAGACTAAGTATGTATTTTGCATTTCAGGTTTTAGTGAAACCGAGTCATTTCTAATGTTTTTGGCATGCTATTTGATTTTTCAAAAAAATAGTATCAAAGAAATCATTGTGGGAAAGACAAGAATTTGGGGATTTCATTACATTTGCCTTTTTGATTGTTTGTTTCTTTAAATTTTGAATTGATTGTGGAGAACCTGTAAGAGTCAGACTCTAAAACTCTGGCTGTAGATGTAACTCGCATTCCTTGCTTTCCACTGCTGGAGCTTAACTTTTTATTTTTTATTTTTTTCCTTGTCATTAGTTAGCCGATGTTGGGCTTCCCCGCTAGTCTCTGTTTTTTGTTTTTTTTTTTAAATTTTTTTTTATCGTTTTTATTTATTTTTGAGACAGAGAGAGAGAGCATGAACGGGGGAGGGTCAGAGAGAGGGAGACACAGAATCCAAAACAGGCTCCAGGCTCTGAGCTGTCAGCACAGAGCCCGACATGGGGCTCGAACCCACGGAGCGCGAGATCATGACCTGAGCCGAAGTCGGCCGCTCAACCCACTGAGCCACCCAGGCGCCCCTAGTCTCTGTTTTTTGAGGGTAGAGGCCTAGGTAGTATTTGGGCTCACCATCGAGCCTAGCACAGGTGCCCCACAGAGGAGAAACGTAACACTCATTCATTACATGAGGGAGTCACAGGAGCCCAGAGCGGCCACTGATTGGCTCTTTCCTCCTCTCTGCACCCAAATTCACCTGTCCTAGAGCATTTGCTGCCCGGGACACAGGAAAATATTTCCGGGAAGAGAAAGAGGAAAAGAGAAAAAGCACACACACACATTAGGAAAAAAAAAAAATAGATGAGTTAAATTTCTATGTAGCCTGTAGGGCCCCAGGGCTAAGACTGCAATAGCTTGGAGGGGTTATGAACGAAGACTGTGTATTCACACTTCTTGTTAGGGCCCACTCAACTGTGGGTCCACCTGTTTTCCATGCTAAACTTTGTGGGTATGGCGGGAGAGATTTCAGTACAAAGTTCATTGAGATAAAAGGTTCAGATAAGAAACTCTCAGTCTTCTTTTCCCCCTGCATGTATCACAGTTTATTCACTTACTTTTTTTATTTTTTATGAATATGACTTCGTGTCAAATTTGTTTACATACAACACCCAGCGCTCATCCCAACAAGCGCCCTCCTCGGTGCTCATCACCCATTTTCCCCTCTCCGCCCCCATCCACCCTCCGTTTGTTCTCTGCATTTAACAGTCTCTTGTGGTTTGCCTCCCTCCCTCTCTGTTTGTAACTATTTTTCCCCCTTCCCTTCCCCCATGTCCTTCTGTTAAGTTTCTCAGGATCCACGTAGGCAGTGACCGTGGGGAAGGCTGCGATCGTTGTTATGCGTGGGACCACAAGGTGGCGCTAGGTGCTCAGAAATAAGATTCTTGCCTCCAGGGACGCGAGGACCAACTTTTTTTTCTTTTTAAATCGGTTGTCAGTTTATTTTAAAAAGTTTCCTTAGTCTTTTTCTAGTCCATAATTTTCTTTAATAAAGGAGTTACATTTTCCCCCTTTATATGTCTTTACAGAGTGACATGCTTGAGGAAGTGTGATGAATAACATTGAGGATGATTCAATGTCTGGTTTTCACCCTAAGTGAAAATGACAAGAACATTTCTTTTCCTACGTTGAGTGTCATAATGTGATATTGGATAATATCAGCGCAATGTAACCACATTTCAGGAGATAACATGTAGCTCAAAACACTGAGCAGGGTGTAGGGACCTAGTGCTTGATTTTTCAGGAGACTGGGTACCCAGGCTGGGTTCTCAGATCTGTTCAGCCTTGGAATCATCAGCTGATTGGACTGTGGGTAAGTCCCCTGTTTTAAGGATTCTTAGCATAGCCCCACAGCTGGAAGATTCTGGGGTTGGCAATTCCAGATGCCACCGGAGCCCAGAGGAAGGAGAGGTCTGGCTTACCTGAACCCCTGGGGGACTCACCCTTCAGGATCTCTGCCCCCAAGGCAGGGCCCAGAAGCCAGTGCTGGGAATCAGGCTCAGGGGAGGTCAAGGCTGAGTACCAGTTCATCCCCAGCAGATGTCAGCATCTCCCAGGTCAGAAGAACAGTAGATCCCAGCCTGGCCAAGATGTACCTTGGGAGGCAGCTCTGTGCTCTGGGTCTGGTAGTGACATCAGTATTCAGTTCTATCTCCCCAGACACCCCTTGTCCCTGAGCAGTTACAAGGGCGAGAGATGCCACAGGACCTGTGTTATGGCTTCTTGGCAAAGGCAGATTGTCACTGGATACCTGTGGCACCTGTGGAGCCCTAGGGCTGATGGGTAACCCATCAGCTGAGCTCTGTGGCATCCAGAGGCAGCTGCCTCTCTGCACTCACACAGAGCTGTTGACTGTCCCACTGGCTGCCGTCAAAGCACTGGGCAGGTTGAGCAGCCTCAAGAAGCTGAGATAGCGTCATTTAAAAAAGAACAAGAAAAAAAAAAAAAGACTTCACAGATTGTCCAAAATCATGAGCTAGATGTCATGGTGTTAAGACTACAGACCTGGGAACCAGCCATCCTAGGTCTGATTCCTCTTTCCAATACTTAGAAATCGAGGGACTTAGACAAATTAATGTCTTTGTGCCTCAATTTCTGCATTTGTAAACTGGGAATATCATGCTTCCTATTTGTCTTAACTGGCTCTCTGGGTCCCATAGGGTAATTATGTGGATTAAGTAAGGAAACTGTAATAAGCAATGTTTGCTAGGCATTTGTTGTCGGCCAGTTGGCCAGGCACAGACTTAGTCTTTTTGTCTAGTATCTCATAATTCTGACGACTGTTATCTCATAATTCTGGTGATATGTTATTACCCCCATTTAACAGTTAATGAAACCAAGGCTTGGAGGGATAGAGTAGCAGAGCTAGGATTGGACACCAGGCGTTTTGGCTGGCCTCAGAGTTTACTCTCCCAACCATTGCAAAGCATGTTTGTCTTGCAAACTATTCTTCTGCTGGCATGGCCCTGTGAATCCCTGCGGCCCTCGATGGCAGCCATAGGGGACTTTTTCTTCACTTACCCTCATGGTGCAGACTGTTTACAACCAGGCTAGGGCTGCAGTGCCGTGCGGGAGAGCCTCCGAGGTCCCTGTCGGTGAAGCACCAGCAGGTTCTGTTTGGGTGCAGAAGCAGGGCCCCGCATTGGGAGAGTATATCTGGGCTGAAGATATGGCAGCCTTCTCGAGTCAAAGTCAAGGGTTCAAATTGCCCCTCTGTCACTTGTAAGCCAAGTGCTCCCGAGCCAGTGATGTAACTTTCCAAACCTTGGTTTACCAATCTGTAAAATGGGAATGATAACAAAAATTATCTTATGACTTTTTAATGAATGTAAAAAAAACTTTGATGAAAATTGCACTGGGGGAGGCATTTAAAGGTGCTTATGCAGTGCTTGACAACCTTTACCTATCAGGGTGGTTGGTTTATCTGGAACCCTAGTTTAGGAAGAAGAAAAATCGCATCCCTATTGGATTGTGCCTGGGGACCAAAAAAAAAAAAAAAAAAATCTGAGTCCTTCCCCTAAAACAGAACTTTGGGGTGAACAATTTGCATCCATTTCCTGATGAACTTCCCCTTTCTAACCTACCCTCAGAGGTGCCTCCAGAGTGAACATCTAATTTTTTTTAATGTTTTTATTTATTTTTGAGAGAGAGAGAGAGAGAGAGAGTGCATGTGTGCGCCGGGGAGGGGTAGAGAGAGAGGGAGACACAGAATCCAAAGCAGGCTTCAGGCTCTGAGCTATAAGCACAGAACCGGACGCGAGGCTCGAACTCATGATCCGCGAGATCATGACCTGAGTCAAAGTCGGATGCTCCACGGACAGAGCCACCCAGGCACCCCCAGAGTGAACATCGTACAGCTTCCAGGTGATCCTTTAGCTCAGTGTGGTCCAACAGGAATATGATGGGAACTGCATGGGCAATTAAGTTTTTTCCAATAGCCGCAGTAGTAACATAAAAAAAAAAAACAAAAAAAAACAGGTAAAATTCATTTTAATAATATATTTTATTTAGCCCAATATATTCAAAATATTATCATTTGGATGTGTAATCAATGTAAAAAAATTACTAATGAGATGCCTTACATCTTGTCTTTGCAACCCGGTGCGCACTGCGTGCCTGTGGCTCTTCTCTGCTCTCTCTGACCGCGTTTCAAGTGCCCGATAGCCACTTGTGCTGAGCGGGTGACGTACTGGGCAGCACGAGTCTAGCTTTTCTGGGTCACCTTAATGGCCACAAAATGGTGGTTGGCTTTCTCCAGCCATATGTAACTTTAGCCCCAAGACATCTTAAGCTCTTCATTTTGCATCTCTGTACCTTTGCCACATCTTTCTGCCTCCGTGGCTTCCCCCCCATGTTGGGTACCTTCCCGCTTGTGGAATTCCTCACACCAGCCCCCATAAGGCAGATGCTATAATGGCTCCCATGTTACAGAGGGGCAAACCGAGGCTTGAAATGATGGCTCCTTCGCCTATGGCAACGTGACTTGTGAGCAGCACCCTGTGCTCTCCTGAAGATAACCCTGTCGGATGAGCAGCTCTGCCCACTGTTGGGGCCGAAATGGGCTTCTAGGGGCAGGAGTGAGCATCTGGTCAGCAGAAGCATTCAAGAGGCCCCTGGATGGCCCTGAGCCTGGGGGGCACTACAGGAGATGTTCACGCTGGAGTGGAGCAGGGAGGCGGGTTGATGATGCTCTTGGCAGTTGTGAGGGTCTAGGAAATCTTCCTGTTCCCGGGGCAGCCGGGATGGGGGGGCCGTTGTCTGCAGTGCCTGCTCTGGCCCCCGGGGGTGGAGGGCTTAATTTCCTCCTTTGGCGGTGTGCACAGCGGGCCTTCCCCAACCTCCTGGGCCCTCGTCTGGCTATGGGCTGCTGCTGGCGTTGGTCTTCTCCCCTGGAGGGCCCGGCCCCACATCCTCCTATTGTTAGAGCTGATACAGTACCTCATTAATTTAGACTCACTGTAAATATTTTTGGAAACACCCTGTTGCTCTCCTGAAGGCTGGTAGGGCTGGGCGTGAGCAGGGTCAGGGTCCTGTCCACCTCTTCCTGACCTCCTTCCGGCCTCTGCTCTGTTTCCTGTCCTAGCTGCCTCCTGCCCCAGCCCTCCTGTTAGGCTAACAAAGGCGAGTGAGCTCCAAGGAGAAAGGCTTCCTCCGGACTTGATCTTTAGGGGTGGGAGGGGTAGGCGGAGTGGCACAGGGGACAGTGGGCCTGACCTGGTGGGGACACCTGGATGATTTCCCTTTCTCCCCTTGGGCCTCCCTTTCCTGATCAGTGGAGTCAAGCGTGTGGAATGGATTCCCAGCTGCAGACTTTTCACCAGCACAGGCGACTTGGCTTGCTCTCCATTCTCCCCTACCAGTGCGTTGTCGTTTTGGAAGGATTCTGTTTACCTAACCCACTCTGTTTGTTAAATAATAATTAATTCATATTCTCACCAGAGCCACCATATCGAGCTGTGCAAATCTAAGCCTGAGGGGCCGCGACTTGACCTTTAGAGAGGGTTGTCTTATTAAGGGTGTGTGTGTGTGTGTGTGTGTGCGCGCGCGCCATTTCCAAAAGGTTTCATGAAATGCTGATGCTGCGTCTGTGGACCCTCCTTGCAGCCCACCCTCTTACTGTCTTCTAGCTTGGGTGAGGGGCAGTCAATGGCCTGGGTGAATTTTAGGAGTCTTTCCTATGTCAAGTCGCAGAAGCCATCTAGCTCCCGTCTAGGTGGTCCTAAAGAAAGCCCTAACTGCTCCCAAGGTTGTAGAAATTCTAGTCCTCGTGGCTGCAGAGAAACAGTGCCCACACACTTACTAGAGTAAGTTCCCTTTGTTTAGGGAAGTGTGCTAAATAATGGGGATGGGTAGTGTCAGGGGAGGGGTGAGGGGGTGGGTGAGGAAATCAGGAAAGGCTTTCAGACCCTGGTTACCGACAGCCTAACAAACACCCCATAAGGTGGGTCCCGTGGCCAGGAGAACGGATTCTGGTCTGATTTTGCCCATCGTCGACCTGCTACACGGAGTCAGGTTGCCTCCCTCTTTTGACTTCTTTAGCAAGAAATCCACTTTTCCAGCCTCCTCTGTGAGCCACTGCCACTGTTTCAGAATCACCAGCTGCTTCACTGTCCTCACGTACAGATGGGGAAACTGAGGCTCAGAGAGGGAAGAGCCTCGTCCGGGCTCCCACAGGAACCTAGACATTCAGATTTTAGCTAGAATGGCAGCCACTCCAAGAAGGCCCTCTTCCGGTGGTCCACCCTCTAAAACTGCCCCCTTCCTATTTATCCTGTGTCATTACCCGGCCGAGCTTTCTCTGCTGCTCTTATCACTATCTGAGTTCATTGATCTACGGTTCAGCTGTTTTGTCTCTCCTCCACCTGGAGGATGCATGTACAGGAGGCCAGGGACACGCTTTGAACTGTTCACACAATTCAGTGTGAGCCCAGTGCCTGGAGTAGAGTCTGGCCAATAGTAGGTGCTCAATAAACCTTTGCTGAGGGAATGAAGTAATAGCCAAGATGGGACTGGAGCTTATATTTCCTGGCTCTCAGGCCTGTTGATTTTCCTGCCTTCGCTGTCCCCAGAGCCCAGGGTCTCCTAGGTGTTTGAAGTACGGCTGGGAGTTTGAAGTGGCACCAAATGGCCAGGGGGAGAAGAGGGGCTGCCGAGAGGCAGGGGTGGGGGGTTTGCTTTCATTGTCAGGAGCAGCTGGCCATTTGGTTCTGGTCAGATAAGCTGCTAAGGCAGGGCTGTGTGTGTGTGTGTGTGTGTGTGTGTGTGTGCAGGGCTGGGATGGGGAAGGGGGTGTTGTGTGGCAGAAGAAATGGGAGAGGACAGCCCAGTTTCATCCTGTTCCCCTGTCCCCCCCCCCCCCCCCCCCCCCCCCCCGCCCTTCCCCTCAGATAACACCACCAGCTGTTCAGGACACAGCTGTGCTTTCTCTTGGGAAGGGGAGAGAAGAGCCTGGTCGCCCTGGGTAAGTTCAAAGCAGACCTGTGAAGTGAGGAGGCTGGAGCAGGGCTGGGGGAGGAGGTGAGAAGTCAGCAAGGGGCAGAGAAAGACCAGCTTCCACTTTGATGTCCTCCACCCAGAGCCTGGGGCAAGGTCTGGGCAGGTCCCTGCAGACCGGGGAATTTGGGCTTTCTCCCTCACCCACCCACCGCAAGCCCTTAGAGCGATCCAATTAACCACTCTTTCCTGTCCCACAAGGGGGAGGCTTACCCAGCCCCCGACCCAGGTACACACTGGCGCATGAACGCATGCACGCACCCAATATACACTCGTGCTCCAAGAGCACGCAAGTCCCGTATGCTCACAAGCGGCCCCACGGCACACACAAACCCTTCCCGTTTGTGCACACAGCCACACACAGTCACGGGCTTGGGGCCAAGCCAGTCTCTCTTGCTTTCTAGGCCAGGAACAAACTCGGGGCTTTGAATCACTGACTCCAGAGGGCCCCCAGCAGTCTGGGCTCTCCTCAAAGGGATCTGCAGCTGGCCTGGGGCGCTGTTCTGCCTGGAGCCCTTCATGCCAAGTCCCTCACAATACCCTGAAGAAATCACCCAGGAGAGAGCCGAGTCCCCCAGGAAACCAGTCGGCCTCTCCAGGGCAGGCCAGCCCCTGGGGACACTGGCCAACGGCCCTGCCCTCGCTGCTGGTTTGCCAGATGACTCAAGGCAGATTATTCTGGAGCAACTTAGCAAAAAGATGTCCTTGTTAATGCAGTAGAACAGCCCCTGGAATGAAGAAGACCCAGTCTTTCCCATCCTTTTCCTGCATACATGCCCAAGAGCTTTAATTCAGCAGGCATTTACCAGGCACCCACTTGAGGCGGGGAGTGGGGGCAGGGGGGTGGGTACCAAAATGAAAACACGGGTCTGGCCAGGTGCTCTCTGTCTGGTGAAGAATTGCTTCTGAGCCCTGGGGACACAGAAGGTCAGGCTTCAGCTACGGTTCTGTTTACTAAACTTTCATCTCGATGTTGCATGGACAGGGACCTTAGGTGTCAGGCTGGGTGAGGAGTGTGACGCTAGCTTGATTCTCCTCCTTTCAGGCTGTCATTGCTGTGGGCACTCAGACCCCCTGGTTCCAGCTAGAGCTCCAGCTTTTGGCTGGAGGTCAGATCTTTTCTGTGCTTCACCCACTCTGGCCCCCCTATCAGTGGCCCCCTCCTAGTCTTGCCTCCCAATTCTCTCCCGTTTTGACTAGCCTGGTTCCTCAGGTGACATTAACCGCTTCTTACCCCCTCAGAGGTACAGGGCTTGGAGACCAGAGCCCTAAAGAGATGAACCCACGTCCCCTCCCACGGGGTCTCTGTCTGGCTCACGATCCAAATGGGAATAGCTGTGGGGAGAAACATGATTTTGGGGCACTCTGAGCTCGCTGGCTCTCCTTCTTCTATGTTCTTAGCTGCAAAGGGCCCAGGTGCCTATGTCTTTCTGGGAGAACCAGAGAAGATTTGGATTACCTGGGGGTCTTGAACTTGGCCTTTATCTTGGCGTGTTCTGAGCAGCTGTTTGTATTCATAACAGGTGCTGTCAGTCGTGACCTGACCTGAGCCAAACTGGTTCCTGTGCACCTCAGGTCCCTTTTGATAGGTCAAGGTTGGGGTAATCTGACATGTTTTCACCCAAGCTTACTGTCGGATGAATGAAAGCCATTTGGCCACCTGCACAGACTTCTATTAGACAAACATGCCAGGGCAAGCAGGCCCTAAGCAGTTCCAACCCCTGTGTACCATGAGGTCAACCTAACTCCCGCTCTGGGTCGTATTGGGTGTCCTGACTGCCATTTTGCAGACTGCCAAGATTCCAGATGCTGGGTCCTGTTAGCTTTCCTGCTGGCCTCAGGCGACCAAGAATCTTTATTGGGAATGACTGACCACAGAGCAGTTTCTGGATCAAGCTATGGTTCCATCCCTAAGGTACAGTACAGACTATTGTCTGGCCAGGGTTCTTGTAACCTGTTCAACCATGAGAGTAGGGGAGTGGAGAGTATCTCTAAAATATTTTAGTCCATCTTTTAAAAATTTTGCTCGAGAGCTTATTTTATTTTTATATTTTTAAGTTTATTTATTTTGAGAGAGAGAGAGAGAGAGAGTGCACGCATGGCGGGGGAGGTAGAGAGAGGAGAGAGAGAGAGAGAGAGAGAGAGAGAGAGAATTCCAAACAGGCTCCATACTGTCAGTGCAGAGCCCAACTCAGGACTTGATCTCATGAACACAGAGATCATGACCTGAACCGAGATCAAGAGTTGGATGCTTGGGGTGCCTGGGTGGCTCAGTCAGTTGAGCGTCTGACTTCAGCTCAGGTCACGATCTCGCGGTCCGTGAGTTCGAGCTCCGCGTCAGGCTCTGGGCTGTTGGCTCAGAGCCTGGAGCCTGCTTCCGATTCTGTGTCTCCCTCTCTCTCTGCCCCTCCCCCGTTCATGCTCTGTCTCTCTCTGTCTCAAAATAAATAAATGTTTAATTTTTTTTTTTAAATTAAAAAAAAAAAGAGTTGGATGCTTAATGGACTGAGCCACCCAGGTGCCCCACTGAGAGCTTATTTTAAAGTAAATGACAGGTATCCTGGCATTATTCCACATTTCTATAATGCTCAGCAGGTGACAAACCCCTAATTCGAAAAGGGTTGGGGGTTTTCTTTTTCTCTTCTTTCTTTCTTTTAGGGGGAGGAGAACTTAAGAGGTTTTAGTTCATGTGCTCAAGCCTTGGTTCAAATTCCGGCTCTGACAATTCCTAGCTAGTGACCTTGGCCAAGTTACCTCACTTCCCTGTTCCTCAGTTTCCTGGTCTGTAAGTTGAGATTAATGACAGTGCCTACTTCCTAACACCGTTGTGTTGACTGAAAGAGATAATAAACACATATAAAACGCATAGCATGTTTAAAGAGCTCCTGGCAGGGAGGAGGTGCTGAATATGGAGAAACACACCCAGTTCTCCATCCAAGACTCGGGGTCTGTCTTGTCCTGCTCTCTCGCCATCTCCCCTGGGTCTCCCCATTGCACCCCGAGATTTTGGCCGTGTTTGCTGTCATTTCTCTGTCTTTGCATTTGATGTTTCTTGTTCCTGGCCCATCCTCCCTGTTGCCCTCTGCCTTACATTTTTGGCAAGCTCCTGTTCAAAGAGCACAGAGTGGGAGTGGCAGAGGACAAGCTTTACTTGTTGCGACCTTCGCTTTTTTATTTTTAAGTGTTTACTTACTTTTGAGAGAGAGAAAGAGAGAAAGAGCACGTGCACATGGGAGAGCAGCAGAGAGAGGGAGAAAGAGAATCCCAAGCAGACTCCGTGCTGACAGGCAAAGCCCTACATGGGGCTCGAACCCACAAACGGTGAAATCATGACCTGAGCTGAAATCAAGAGTCAGGCACTTAACCGACTGAGCCACCCAGGTGCCCCACCCTTTGTTTTTGTTGTGTTTTTGTTTGTTTGTTTGCTTTTTTTTAAATGGGATGAATTTCCCAGGTTTGCAAATCTGGACATTTCTCATAAAATCCAGAATTTCAAAATTATGTAGAAAATCAGAACGCTTGGCAATGTTGGGTCCCATATTTCTGCATGGCAGCCAGGGACTGAAGCTTAGGAGGGCTCCTCTTGATGGGGTGTGCTTGCTCTGGTTTGCCACAGACTCTACCACTCCCTATTGTCCCACAATAGCTGTTTTGCCCATGTACACTCTTCACCGGGTCCTTGTGGGTATTTGAGTTGGAGGCCCCTACTTTAAGGCCCCGGCAAGGTTTTCTGACCAACCCTCCCTTGAGACAAGGGATTCTTGTTTGGTAAGCCCTTTGTTTTGGATGAGGCCAAGACTTATCTCCTGATTTTGTCTTGTTTTATCCCTGCCCAACCTGAGATCGACTCCTCCAGTCTTGGGGGGCACAGTTTTATTTATTTATTTATTTTTATTTTTATTTTTATTTTATTATTATTATTTTTTTAAATTAATGTTTATTTATTTTTGAGACAGAGAGAGACAGAGCATGAACAGGGGGAGGGTCAGAGAGAGAGGGAGACACAGAATCTGAAGCAGGCTCCAGGCTCCGAGCTGTCAGCACAGAGCCCAACGCGGGGCTTGAACTCATGGATAGTGAGATCATGACCTGAGCCGAAGTCAGACGCTCAACTGACTGAGCCACCCAGGCGCCCCAAGGGGGGCACAGTTTTAAATCGTATCTTGTGCATCCTTCTCTCCTTCTCTCTTCCCTGCCCAGAGGTCCTGGAAGGGCAAGCAGACAGGGCAAAGTGCATTTGTATGGGACTGTGCCCACAGCATCCCCTCAGTGACCGCCCCTTTCTCTGCCTCCCTCTCTGGCTGCATGGTCTAATAGAGACCTGGTCCCCAAAGGGCAGGAAGAACCTGAACACTGAATGTACCTGGGTTCTTCTTTTCCCTCGCCCACGAGTTCGTCCATTGTACATTGCTTCTCTCAACAATCATTTAATGATCACTTACTATATGGCAGGAGCTGCGGGTGCTTGGAGACGAAGAAGAAAAGTGAACAATGGAACTGTAACAAAATTCATCTTGTGACTTTGAGTAAGACATTTACCTTGTTAGGCCTCAGTTTTCCCACAGATTTTACAACTTGATTTCATGACTTTTGTCTGAGGTTTCTTCCTTCCGGGACTTTGTCCTCCACCCTCTAAAACTTCCAATGCCATCTGCAAACGGCAGTCTGCTAACAGATTATGAATTCTAGAGAAATCCCCTTAACCGTGTCTGTAAAACAACAAAAGTTCCCAGAGGGAGGGTCAAAGTGGAGGTGTGAAGGAGGATGACCGTGGAGTGAAGTCTGGTCTGGGTGGGGGCTGGGAGGGCAGGAGGGGAGGGTGGGGGCCAGACCTGCCTGCCAGGAGGGCTTGCCAGATGCTCAGAGCATCCTGCGAAATCTCACACCCTCCTTGCCCGCCCCCCCCCCCCCGCCCCCCCCTTCCTGGCTCCAGCTCCAGCTGGATTTCAATCTGCATAATTTGTCCCATTTAGAGGGGAGGGGAGGGGGTGAGAGTAGGAAGGTGGGGAGGGTTGGGGAGGGGGTGCTCCAAAGGCCAGAGGAAACCAGGGACTAGAGGCTGGGGAGAAGGTGGGTGGTAGCCAGAGGGTGGAGGCGGGGCTTGGGAGGAGAGCAGGCTGCAAACCTCAGATAACATTCTGCCCAGTTCAGCTCGGCAGGGCTCAATTTGGTCCACTTGCCCCGGGGACAAGAGGAAAAAAAAAAAAAAAAAAAAAAAAAAAAAAGTGGGCTGTAACTTAAAGATCTTAAGACTCCCAAGTGAGGGGTGGGTCTGGAGGTGGGTGGGAGGAGGGAGTGACCAGACAAGGAGGAGACAGAGACTCAGGAGGGCGCAAGGAAGCCTCTTAGCTGAGGCTGGGGCCAGGCGAGGAGAGGGCGGAGGGACGTCTGCAGGGGCAGGCACCCTCCAGAATCCGGAGGCAGCTCCTCCTGCTTGCCGGGAAGGGCTCTGGACACCCTCAGCCCCTTCTCGCCTGCCCCCTGAGGCTCGGGCCAGAAGCCCAGGGCGGCTGCCGGGGTCGGGGCCGCAGCCACGGAGCTGGTACCCGCGGGAGCCCCTGCCCCGTCTTCTCTCCGCCGCCCAGCATGGAGGAGGCCGGCGACTTTGACACCTACTACGGGGCAGACAACCAGTCTGAGTGCGAGTACACGGACTGGAAGTCCTCGGGGGCCCTCATCCCCGCCATCTACATGCTGGTCTTCCTCCTGGGCACCACGGGCAACGGCCTGGTGCTCTGGACCGTGTTCCGCAGCAGCCGCGAGAAGAGGCGCTCGGCCGACATCTTCATCGCCAGCCTGGCAGTGGCCGACCTGACTTTCGTGGTGACCCTGCCGCTGTGGGCCACCTACACGTACCGGGACTACGACTGGCCCTTCGGCACCTTTGCTTGCAAGCTCAGCAGCTATCTCGTCTTCGTCAACATGTACGCCAGCGTCTTCTGCCTCACCGGGCTCAGCTTCGACCGCTACCTGGCCATCGTGAGGCCGGTGGCCAACGCTCGGCTGAGGCTGCGGGTCAGCGGTGCCGCGGCCACGGCCGTCCTGTGGGTGCTGGCCGCCCTCCTGGCCGCGCCGGTCATGGTGTTCCGCGCCACCGGGGACCTGGAGAACACCACCAGGGTGCAGTGCTACATGGACTACTCCGTGGTGGCCGCCTCCGGCTCCGAGTGGGCCTGGGAGGTGGGCCTGGGGGTCTCGTCCACCGCCGTGGGCTTCGTGGTGCCCTTCACCGTCATGCTGACCTGCTACTTCTTCATCGCCCAGACCATCGCCGGCCACTTCCGCAAGGAGCGCGTCGAGGGCCTGCGGAAGCGGCGCCGGCTGCTCGGCATCATCGTGGTGCTGGTGGTGACCTTCGCCCTCTGCTGGGTGCCCTACCACCTGGTGAAGACGCTCTACACGCTGGGCGGCCTGCTGCGCTGGCCCTGCGACTTCGACCTCTTCCTCATGAACGTCTTCCCCTACTGCACCTGCGTCAGCTACGTCAACAGCTGCCTCAACCCCTTTCTCTACGCCTTCTTCGACCCCCGCTTCCGCCAGGCCTGCGCCTCGGTGCTCTGCTGGGGCCAGGGCCGGTGCGGGGCTGCGGCCCACAGCGGCAGCGGGGAGAAGTCCGCCAGCTACTCCTCCGGGCACAGCCAGGGGCCCGGCCCCAACTCGGGGAAGGGCGGAGAGCAGATGCTCGAGAAGTCCATCCCCTACAGCCAAGAGACCCTGGTGGTGGACTAGGGCTGGGGTCGGAGGGGAGCCCGGTGCCCTCCGCCTGCCCGGGGCCTCTGCCCCCGCTCTCTGAAAGTCAGGTAGCATGATAGCACCTTCTCCCTTGCACTTGGCCCCCTTCCCTGCCGCCCGCCTCCCTGCCCGCTCCTGTGGTCCTTCCTCCTCCAGGCTTGTTCAGATGTGTGCAGTTTAGTGGAGGGAGACTGAGCCCTGCAGACCCCTGCTCAGCCAGCCGCTCGGTGTCGGTGAGATGGACCTTGCACCAGTCTCTTGACCTCTCCGAGCCTCGGTTTCCCCATTTGTATAAAATGGGGGAAGTCACGCTGGCTCAGCTGACGTGGGTTGCCCCCACCCCTTTTCACGGCTCTCCAGCTTTTTCTTCTCCCTCCTTTCCCCCTAATTTTCTCTCCCCATGTCCTCCCCATGTCCCTGTCCCTGCTTCCCCTCTCTCTGCACTTTCCGTTCTGAATCCTCTCCAGCCACCTCTCTCACAGCACACCCCCTCCCTCAATCCCTCCTTCTTCCCCTTTTTACCTCCCGGGTCTGCAGGGCTCCTAAGGGTTAAGAATCCTGAAGCTTGCACACAGGTCCCCTGCTGCAGCTCTATCTGGTTCCCTGAGAGTGCAGGAGGGGGAGAGAGCAGCAGGGACTGGGACTGGAGGGCTGGTGCCAGCCAAGAGTTAACTCCAGGCTCTGCAGCTGGGAGCTCCAGAACTTTCCCCCAAACTGGATCAGTTCACTGTGATTTCGGGCCCTAGGTTATCCCAGAAGGGTGCCTCCCTTCATGTGTCCCCCTCCCTAATGCCAACAAGATATGCTTTTTACAGATTTCCTCAGACCCTCTCGCTCAGTCTCTTCATGGCAATCGGGAGGCTACCATATTTGATGCAGGGACGGTTCCTTGTTTCATTATATGAGTGGGGGAGGGGTGGGGAGGGGAACATGGAGGAAGAAGGGAGTCTGTATTTAGTCTATATGCTGCTTGGCTTCCCTCTCTGATTCCTCACCCCTCCAGCCTCCTCCAGAGTTGTGAGCTGCAGGTCTTATCCCCGTCTCCCCCCTACACCCTGTCATCCCCAGACAGGAGGCTTTTTTCTTGAGCACTGGTGCTTCTTGGTGCCAAGAGGTGTGTGTGTGTGTGTGTGTGTGTGTGTGTGTACATAGGTGAAGTCATTTGTCTCTTGGGTGAGCTACCCCCTACTCTCTACCACACCTCCACTCTTCACACAATATCCTTGGGGGAAGAGGGACATATTGAGGCAATATAGAGTAAAAATGAGTCCACCCCCCACTGGATTTGGGGGCTCTGACGGCTGGTCCGTGCTTTAAGAGAGAAGTCTATGTTACTGCTGGGGACCCTCTGGGGAGATCTGTCCCCAGGACAGTGGTGCCCAAGACCTGGGGAAACCCAATGTGGTGGGTCCCATTCTTCCTAGTTCCATGAGGGAAGCAGGAGGTGGTAAAGAGCTTCCTGTGGCCCCCTTTCCACACTTCCCCACCCTGCTTCGAGTTTAGCCTTTGCCCAGGTCTGTGGCCCTCTCTCTAAGGAGGCTGCCTTCTTGCCTGGGGTGAAAACAACTGGGTGGGTTTTTTTTTCTCACCTCACCATCTGGACAGGACCCCTCGGCAGGGCTGAGGGCATGACTTCATGGCACCCGAGAGGCCTCAAGGACAAAATTGATGGTGGGGCCTTTGTGAGCTAGGGGCAGGGGTGTGTATATTCCAGGTTTTGTTCTCAGAGGACTCCGGATGGGATGTGAAGGACGAGATTTGTACCACGGAGGCAGGAAGAGCCCAGCTTGGTGTAAACGGAGAGCTTGACCATCCCTGGGATGGCGCCAGCCCTGGGAGCAGAGGAAGGAGGAGAAAGGAAGAGACTCCTCTCAGCTCAGTCTCCCCCTCACAGGCCAGAATCTTCCCTTCTCAGCCCAGCACTGCCCTCAAAGCATGCTGTCAAGGCTGGAGGAAGCTTCTAGAAGGGAAGCTTCCGAAACTCTCCTCGGTGACCCCAGAGACCTCTTTCCTGGAACTCACCGGTGGCCCCGGACAGAGGGTGGAGGCTACCCCATCCCCTACCAGCCCCTTCTTCTTCATAACGTCTCTGCTACTTTCTGACTTTGTTAGTCACTGAGGTTCATTAAATAAATCTGTTTTGTGTAACTCTTGTGTCCAGAGCTTCTTCTCACACAAGTGTCTTGGGTTGGGGAAAGGCCCCCAGTTTGCAAATGTTGCAGTGGGAGGTGGCGTGGGCATGGCTGAGGGGGCACAGGAGGAAAGTATGGAGCTAATGGGAGTCAGGTGGGAAACTAGAAAGGGACGGGGGGAGGTGGGAAGAGCACGGAGAGATACATGCCAGGGCAGGGCAAGGGTTGGGAGTGAGACCAGGGGAGAGCACAAGAAATAAAGCAGCTCAGGGGCGCCTGGGTGGCGCAGTCGGTTAAGCGTCCGACTTCAGCCAGGTCACGATCTCGCGGTCCGTGAGTTCGAGCCCCGCGTCAGGCTCTGGGCTGATGGCTCGGAGCCTGGAGCCTGTTTCCGATTCTGTGTCTCCCTCTCTCTCTGCCCCTGCCCCGTTCATGCTTTGTCTCTCTCTGTCCCAAAAATAAATAAATAAAAAAAAAAAAAAAAAAAAAAAAAAAAAAAGAAATAAAGCAGCTCAGTTTTTGGCTCTGAAAAGCTGTGGAGCCAATGGGCCCATACTTTGGAGTGCACACATTCATTCACTCATTCACTCATTCACTCATTCATCGTTCCGTGAGCATGTTTTCAATTTAGATCAGAATTTCGGGTGCTTGGTCTCCAAACAGTCACTCCGGATATTTTCAGATACCCACTCCTGAGCAGCACCTCTGACCTACAGAATCAGGATTTCCTGGACTACCCCTCCAGAGGCTCACAACTGCTAAAAACTCCTCACATGATTTCTGGAGGAGGCCAGGTTTGGGGATGTCCGCATCCACACAGATTCTCTGGGCAAATTAAGGTGGGCACAAAAGAGCAGAGAGTCAGAGATGGATCGTCACTGATTTGGGGGAGGAAGAGTCTGAAATGCAATCCTTGGGGTGGGGGACTACTCAGTCCAGAGGTGTTCCTCATCTTCCCTGAAGATTTTGGGCACTAACAGCGTCTGCAGATGATGCACATGTGGTCACTGCAGCAGGATGGATGGTGACGAGAGAGCCCGCGTCTGCTGTGATTTACCACTGTGTGTGCGAAGCTCTTCCAAATATTATCTCATTTAATCTGAGCCGGGCATTTTTACCTCATTTGGCTGGTAAGGAAGCCAAGACTCGGAGAGATTAGTCAGGTGCCTCGACCAAGGTTGCACAACCAGTACACGGAAGAACGAGACCGGAGAGAGCTGAACCTGACCATTTCCAAAGCCCACGCTCTCAAGCACGAAGTACAAGTGACGCAGGGCCAGGTGGGCTGGAAGGAAAGTGAGGGCCTCAGCTGTAAGGCACTGGCACACGTGGGGAGTGCTCACCACATAGGGACTGGTCCGGATGAGGAGGTGAGAGGAAGGGTGGGGGATGTGAGAGAGGGAGAGAGAGAGAGAGAGAGAGAGAGAGACAGAGAGACAGAGAGACCAAGAGACAGAGGCAGAGAGAGAGTGAAGGGAGAGACAGAGACAGAGCTGTGGAGAAAGAAATAAAGAGGGTGAGGAGGGTGGCTCAGTCGGGTGAGCCTCCACCTTTGGCTTAGGTCATGGTCTCCCGGTTTGGGAGTTCAAGCCCCTCATCAGGCTCTGGGCTGACAGCACAGAGCCGGCTTAGGATTCTGTGTCTCCCACTCTCAGCCTCTCCTCCCTCACTTTCTCTGTCTCTCTTGCTCTTAAAAAAAAAAAAAACTTAAAAAAAATGTTTAGAAAACGAAAACAGTGGGTGAGGAGGGAGAGGGTTGCGGTGGGAAGGAGGAGGGAGCTGGAGGACTGGGTGTCGCTTGTTTTCAGCCTTTGGAACCACACCAGGGAAAAGCTGCAGGAATTTACAACTGCTACGAGCAGTTGTAAAAAAAACAAAACAACACAACCACCTCACCAACCCTCCAGGGAAATTTGAGATAAGTTATCCAAAAATTGTAAGATTGTAGAACAGTTAATAATTCATTCATCCACACATTTCTTCCTTTCTTTAGTAACTCACTCACTCATCTGGTTATTCATCCAGTCCTTATTTACCATTTTGGTGCCAAGCAGCACGGTGGGCACAGGATAAATGGTGAACAGGACTCAGTGGGCTCCAGGCAGATGGAGGCAGCAGCGAGAGGGGTGATGATAATCAGCAAGCTCTAAGGAGGGAGTGTACAAGGTGTTCCGAGTGCTTAATGGAGACGGTGGAAGGAGTCTAGGCAGGGTGTCAGGGCAGACTTTAGAGACAGTGCCTTCCTTGCGAGGGCTGCTCTGGAAGGGAGGAGGGTGAGCGGTTGGCGGGGAAATTCTCCATGTAGCAGAATTACTAGAGAGGAGACAGAGAACAGCCCCTCCAAGAACTGCAAAGCAGCTCATCTACTCACCAGTGCTTTCTGCCATCTACACCAGCTCTGGGAGGGAAGCCAGGCAGAGGCCCAGAGGAAAGCTTGCCCAGGTCTCAGAGCGTGGATGACAGCAGACTGGGGCCGGGGACCACGGTGCAGGTCTCTAGACAACCTGGGGGCCAGGGATTTTTTAGGGGGTGACTTCCTGTTTCCCCCTGCCTGGGAATGAACTGTTTTCTCTTGAAGATATCTGCCAGGGTCTTAGCTTAGACAGAGGCTGGGAGCTTTGGTCCTCTCATACCGTGCTTGTTGGAGAGAAAGATGCTAAAAGGGGCTGATGGATCCCTTGGGAAGACCACACCTGGAAGCCAGGATGACACAGCATGACCGGAGCTGGATGTGACATCTGCCTTTCTCAGCTGGTTCCACTCTGTCTGAACTCTGGGGAGTTGGAAGCTTGCAGGGCCTGAAGCAGCAGGTGCAGCCCTTGTGAATTATTACCCAAATGCTTACACAGACCCTGTGAGCAATGTTGGAGAAGATTACAAAGGGGGCTTGCAATCAGGTTGACAGTCAAGGAGATTCAGAGACCTTGGGCTGACTACTTATAGTTAGACTGTGAGAGTTTCAAGCAATGTTCATCGATTTATTCATTCAACAAGCTTTTGTTCAATGCCTACTATGTTCCTGCTGTCTCAGAAGGTGGGGATGCTAAGAACCTGACACCATCCCTGCCTTCATGGAGCTACATGGAGAGCTTCAACTTCCCATTGAATAGATGGGAAAGTAAGGTCTTGGGAGGGAGAGGGATTTATACACAGTCAGACAGTGGGAATACGGCAGAGGTGGGACTAGAACAGGCACTTCCTGCTGTGAGGCAAGAGCTGCCACGCGAATTTTCAGGGGAGACATTCAGTTTTTGGCTCCAGGTTTAGAAAAGAGAGAAAGTCGTTTTGGGAGAATATGAAGAGTGAGTGAAGAGGGTCAGAGCAATGATGGACCGCCAGCTGGGCAGGGGGTGGGCACAAAGTCGCTTGAAGATGATTATCCATAGTTCTGTCACTACATCTTTTGCTTTAGACTTACAGAAAAAATTGCTGATTTAATACAGAGAGTTCCCATCTATTCCACATCGAGTGTCCTTTATTATTAACATCTTACATTAGCATGGCCCATTTGTCTCCATTAATGACCCAGTATTGATACATGACTATTAACTAAGTCTATATTGTATTCAGACTTCTTCACTTTTTACCTAGTGTCCTTTTTCTGTCCCAGGATCCCATCCAGGATACCTCATTACGTTTAGCTATCATGTCTCCTGAAGCTCCTCTTGGCTGTGACAGTTTCTCAGACTTTGTTTTTGATCACCCTGGTAGTTTTGAGGCATACTGGTCTGGTAGTTTGCTCCATGTACTTTTTAAACAAATATATTCTTATTTCCATATACAAGGCACATGCTAGGTGATAAAGATAGAGCAAAAAATAATGTACAAGGGATTCCTGCTCTGTTGGAGTTCAACAGTGAATAATAAATAGCATCATTGCAGGGGACACAGAGGATGCTGTGGAGACACACATCCATCTTCTGGTGTTCACCGGAATGATCACAGGCAGGGCTGATGCACTGGCCTAAGTCGCAGGTCCATCATTGTCTCCCACCTGCAAAGCCACCCTAGGACTCATTTTCTTGCCCGAATAACTAGAAATCTGGTGCCATGAGACAATATTTGTGTTCAATGGACATGTTGCCCATGTTTCACGCTTTATTATTAGCCATGTGGCACATCTCTTTCTACACAAGGCTGCCTCCTGTGTGGACAGAGGATAATCAGAAATGGATTTCCCAAACTTGCTTGAACTACCTTACTTGGCCAGCACACTATCTCTCCTCCACTTCGTGTCCCCCCAGCACTGGGATTTGGCCCCACTATAATAGCTCTGTGTGCTGGTCTGCCTCCTCTGTTGTATGGGCAGCTGCTCTAAGGAAGGGTCTATGTTTACACATCTTTGTATGCCCAGTGCCTGGAATGTGGCAGGCGCTTAAAGGGTATTTGTTTAAGTGATCGAATAAGTGGATAAAGAATGGGCAGGAGGAAAGGTGAGAAAAACTGATTTTTGCTTAATAAGGTGATTGCTTTTAAAAGTGCCCAGAAAGATGAAGTAAAGGCTGGTGCCTGAAGAGATGAACTGGGATTGACGACCGACCGCTA
This sequence comes from Neofelis nebulosa, assembly GCF_028018385.1. Lineage (NCBI taxonomy): Eukaryota > Metazoa > Chordata > Mammalia > Carnivora > Felidae > Neofelis > Neofelis nebulosa. The sequence continues at coordinate 102,358,249 of NC_080791.1, read as the reverse complement.
AGATTCTTAACCACTGACTCAAGTAAACCAAATAGCATGGTCCTCTTAGAGCTATTGCTTGGGACCCACAGAGCCAAAATCCAGGACTAGTTGGACCATGTTCCAGGGGGCACTTCTAATAGTTTTGTAAGTAGGACCCTTCAAGTTACAGCACTGAAACACCTTGTTCAGTGTTTGTGATGGAAACTGTGTCTTCAAGTTTCTTTGGCTGGATGATGCTGTGCAAGGCTGGTTGGCTTCCTGGGGAAGTTATCAGTGAGCCAAGTGGAGCCGACACTGAGTCAAACAGTTTCTGGGAATCTATGCCTGGACATCCCTGTTCATGGAGGAAGGACTCATAATGGTGGGGATGTACCAGTTGAATGAACAATCACCTCTTGGACTTCCCCCCCTCTATAAAAATACTCAGGACAAACTTCTCTTCCGGTCCCTGAGAAAATCTGGGCCAGACTTAAGAGCATCAGAGAAGATTTGGCAGATTTTCTTCTGGGTCTGGAATATGTCCATAAGTTCGAGAAGTTTTCCTGTATGATGGGGATGAAGTGGCCTCTGGTGACAAGAGTGACCCCAGGCTTCACTCTAAGTGGGCTGGGTCTGGCATCTTTGGCAAAGAAAGGACTTTAGTAGCAGGGACAACAGTGACCCAGAGTTTGGGAACTTTCATTCCAAGGTTCCAGGATTGAAGAGCATGGATATAACCCTTGCCTTAGCAAAAAGGATGCACCAACATGGTAGTTAATTGGTTTCCGGGATGAGACCTGGAAGCCCTTGAGTATCCGTGGGATCCAGCTGGTTGCAAGCTCTGTATTGGGGGTGCTGTTAGGCTGTCAGGCCCCTGGAAGGTGGTGGTTATTTGATGTACTACTAATAAGCTATTTTTATGTTTGGGAAAAGCAACACAGCAATTACCAAAGGAGTGGCTAAAGATAGATGCCTTAAGCTGGAGAAGGAAATGGTTTCCACTCTGATTGTGTCAGGAGACCAGTCAGCCCAGACTGCCGGCATGGAAGTCACAGCATAATTGAGCTGAAAAGAGTGTTCTTACCTTCACTAGTGAAGGAAGTGAAGCCTTCCTAATGTCATTGCTAAGTGGTGGCTGACTTGGTTGGCTTACTTCTCTTGATTCTCAGACCTGCTTGCTTTTCATGTCACCAAGTTGTCTCCTTTCTACATTGTGATGGCTTTGGAAGGGATACTTATCAGAGTAGACAGGCAATCGAATGCAGCACTGACATGTCCACCTTGTGTTAGTGATGACTTAACTTGTTTTCTTCAAAACCATGATTGTGTCTCTGCTATCCATTCTGTTAAGAGCACAGTTAGACAAGTAAAGTTTGAATCCCAATTCTTCTCTTATTTATGTTATCAAGACCAGTGCTTCTTAAACTTTAGTGTGCAGAAGAATCACTGGGGGATGTTGTTAAAATACAGATTCTGGTGGCGCCTGGGTGGCTCAGTCGGTTGAGCATCCGACTTCAGCTCAGGTCACGATCTCAGGGTCCATGAGTTCGAGCCCCACATCGGGCTCTGGGCTGATGGCTCAGAGCCTGGAGCCTGCTTCCAGTTCTGTGTCTCCCTCTCTCTCTGCCTCTGCCCTGTTCATGCTCTGTCTCTCTCTGTCTCAAAAATAAATAAAAAACTTTAAAAAAATTAAAAAAAAATAAAATACAGATTCTGGGGGTGCCTGAGTGGCTCAATTGGTTAAGCCTCTAACTCCTGATTTCAGCTCAGGTCATGATCTCATGGTTTGTGGGATTGAGCCCCAATTTGGGCTCTGTGCTGGTGGGGTGGAGCCTGCTTGGGATGCTCTCTCTCCCTCTCTCTCTGCCCCTTGTCTGCTCTCTCTCTTTCTCTCTCAAAGTAAGTTAAAAAAACCAGAACAAATAAACAAACAAAACAGGTTCTGATTCAGTAGTTTAGGGTGTGTCCCAAGAAACTTGTTTCTGAAAGACCTCTGACAGTGGTGGATGCTATTAGTCCAAGGAACAAACTCAGAGGAACAAAGATCTGGAGCACAGTACTCATCAATGGATCGTTTTCCTATCCGTAAAATGGGATAATAAAAGTAGTTATCCCATAGGACTATTTTGATGGTTCCATGGGGTACTGTCTACAAGGGTCTTGCGTGGTCTCTGGCACATAAGAGGCGATCAATATGAATTTAACCCATTCAGACTGCTATACCAAAAATATCATAAACTTGGTGGCCTATAAGCAACGAACATTTATTTCTGAAGGCTGGAAAATCCCATATCATGACCCTGGCAGATCTGATGTCTGGTGAGAACCTACTTCCTCGTTGACAGCCATTTTCTCACTGTCCTTACATGGTGGCAAGGGAGCTCTCTGGGGTCTCTTTATAAGGGCACTAATCTCATTTATTAAGGTTCCACCCTCATGATTAATCATTTCCCAAAAGCCTCACCTCCAAACACCATCACATTGGGGGTTAGATTTCAACACGTGAATTTTGGGGGGAAACATTCAGTTTGTGGCAAATAGGTTTTAATTTTCTTCCATTTTCCCTTTTCACCTTTCCTATTACAAAAAACAAGTCACTTGATGACCTTTCCACTACAGAAGGCTTGGAGGATCTTTGCACTGTAAAAGAGCCTAAGGAAGAAGGGGGTGTTCAACTCCAAGACTGTGGTTATCAGTAATTCTTCTTGTATTTAAAATATTTTTATCTTGGTGGTAACAACAAAATAAAACTACAGACTTTTGACAGAAGTTTGCATATAAAATTAATCTGGTCAGAAGTTTGTTGGAAAAGAAAGATTAAAAATAATATACTGCACATATATTTTTGCATTCAAAATTCACAATCTCGATAGTCTTTTAAGTCAGTGTGAGCCCCAGCTTCTCTGTATGGGAATGTAAAAAGGGCCTTATATAATGCCACACCAGTGGTCCGGGGACACAGTTGTGTTCTCAGTGCTGTCCTGGAAAGCCATCCCCTGTCCCCCAGGCCTGAACATCAACTTCCCCACCTGTAACTTGAGGAGACTGAATGAGATCAAGGCAGATGTCCCCTTCCCATTGTAGTGGATGGTCTTTCTTGCTTGATTATGGCTCTAGCCAGCACTCTGGACATTTGGAGCAGCAAATGTGGTTTTGGATTATCACCTTTAAGAACTGACATTCAAGGATTTAAGAATTGCTAATGGCGAGATCTCAAACATTAGAATTGAAGATGGGCCGTGAAGGATGACTAGGATTTTGGCAACTTGAATGGGGAATGGGATTGGTAGGAAGCTATCCAGACTGACTGGACAGTGTGAGCAGAGGCAAGAGGGCAGGGAAGAAGGCATGAGACATTTGAGGAACAGGTCTAGCCAGCTTGTGTGTAGGGCATACATAGAAGGGAGTGTGAGAGTCATTCATTCAACAAGTATTTACTGAACACTTACTGTATGCCAGTCACTGCTAAGCACTCTGATTACAGTGGAGGATGAGATAGACATTGTCTTTCCTCTTGGAAAGTTATCATTTTTTGGGGGGAAGATAGACAATAAACAGGTGCATAAGCAAATATATTAAATGGTGGATTACAAAAAAAATGCTGTGAAGGAAATAACATTTCAAATAGAAAATGATGTTGAGGATAATTTCAGACAGGGTGCTCAGGAAGGAAGGCCTTCTTGGAGAGTGACCTTTTCAGTTGACACCTGACAGATGAGAGTGAGCCCACCATGCCAAGGGCTGGCTGAGAGAGTTCTGGATGTGGAGAGCAGCAGGTGCAGACACTCTGAAGCAGGAAAGATCTCAGAAGGTTCTCAGAACCACTGTCAGGGCCTTTGGAAGACTAGTGAGCAGGGGGCCAGGGAGAGGGTGGCATGAGACAGTGTTAGACAGGCAGGGACCAGCTCATGCAGGGCTTTGAAGGCCATGGTGAAGAGTATGACTTTATTCTAAGTGCAATGAGAAACCATCAGAAATATGACATCCTGTTTGGATAAAATTACCTTTCAGGCTGCTGCATAGAGAATGAATTGAAGGGGAGCAAGAGGGGAAACAGAGAGATTAGTTAAGAAACCACTTCAGAGGCCAAGATGAGAGATGATGGTGGGTTGCATGAGGGTGGGGTCCAATGAGACTGAGAAGGGAGACACATTTGAGCCATATTTTGGATGCAGGATGAATAGGACTTCTGATGGCCTGGATGTGGGTGAGGGGATGGGGAGAGGAGAGATAGAGAGAGAAAGAGGCAGGGAGGGAGAGGGAAAGGAAGAGAGAGAGGGAGAGAGGGAGGGAGGGAGGGGGAGAGAGAGAGGAAAGGAGGGAGAGAGCTTGAGAGAGAGAGAGAGGGAGAGAGAGTCAAGATTTCTGCTTTTGCCATGTCATACCTGAGATGTTCATAAGATATCCAAGTGAAGATGTCAAGAAGGCAGTGTGACATGCAAATCCGGAGCTCTGAGGAGATGTCAGGCTGGTGATAAGATCTGAGCATGGTAGCAATGGAACAATGAAGAAAGCTGCTGAGAGGTCAGATAGGGGGAGACCAGAACATTGTCTTCTGGACTTGGTGACATGGAGGCCAATGGAGACAGGGACCGGTCACGGTGGGTTGTGTTGGTATAAAGAGAGGATGGAGGTGGGGCATTGGAGAATGCTTACAGAAACCACACTTTTCAAAAACTTTGTTGGGAAGAGGATCAGAGAAATGGACGGTAGCTAGAAGAGGAGGCGGGACGAAGAGAAGACCTCTAAACAATCGGGGCTGCGGGGCCATGTTTGTGTGCTGACAAAGATCTGAGAGAAACCACAACTATGAATGAGAGCAAGAGTAAGACATAAAGAGGATGGTTCTTCCACAGAGAGGGGATGATCAGAGGAGAAAAGCTTTCAAGAAGATCAGAGAGGGTGTGAGCTTGAATACGTGGGAAAGGACCAGTCCGATAAGAAGAAAGAACATTCCTTCGGCACATTGGGAAGGAAGCAAGGAGCCAGTAAGTTGCTGGGTTTTGGTGGCAGGAAGGGGAGGGAATCCTGGTTTGTGACTTCATTTTTCAGTGAATTGTAAGTTGAGGCCATCAGCTGTGCCTCATGAGGTAGGGAAGAGTATATAAAGTTTTGAGGGCATAGGGATGTCTGGGTGGCTCAGCTGATTGAGTATCCAACTTTGGCTCAGGTCATGGTCTCTCAGTTCACGAGTTTGAGCCCCATACCGGGCTCATTGCTGTTGGTGTGGAGCCTGATTCTGTTCCTCTGTCCCCTTATCTCTCTGCCGCTCCCTTACTTGTGCTCTCTCTCTCTCTCTCTCTGTCTCTGTCTCTGTCTCTCTCTCTCCCCCTCTCTCCCTCATAGAAATAAATAAACACTAAAAATAACAAAATAAAGTTTTGGGGGCATAAAGTATTATCTTGGGCAATACAAAAATCAAAATTCCCAGTACATCTCTGATTCTCCCCTTTGAAATTTGGGCCCATGAGTTTAAAGCAAAATCCCTTAGCCAGGCTGTGTGATTTTCCTTGACAACACTTCGCTGCTGTGGTTTCAGGCAAAGAGGACGTACTCAAGCAGGCGTTGGAGTTTTGCAAGGTGACTGTGCCAGAGGAAAGAGGTGCAAGGGTGTCTGGGTTGTTTGCAAAGGAGTGGTTATCAAGAGGGACAATGGCATTTAATTTATGTAAGAAAGGAGGCAAAGAGGGGAGGCAGTTGCCAGCTGGTGGACCATGGGATCAATGGGTTGGTGGTCAGGATACTGAGACAAGAAAAGTTGGGGGGCACCGGGGTGGCTCAGTTGGTTAAGTGTCCACCTCTGGATTTTGGCTCAGGTCATGATCTCACAATTTGTGAGAGCAGGCTCTTCGCTCTCAGGGCTGCCAGGGAAAATCACACAGCTCAAGTCCGTGATGAAGGAAGGGTGATGACCAAGGAGCGTAGCATGACCTCAGCGAGGAGGAGGGCACAATGGAAGGAGAGCCATAGGTAGCCTCTATGATACTTTTGTGCAAATTAGGAAAACAAAGTTCCACCTCCAGGGAAGGAGCCCCGCCCCGGGACTCACCACTTCGGGAGTGTAGACTGTGTTTTACCTACTCCTCAGGTGGACATCCTTGGCCAGGACATACCTCACTTGTCCGATCTGTACAGCCATGCCCTGCCGCCCTGGTTGAATAGCCTAGGCATGAAAGGAATCAGCTTCCTGCAGGAGAGATGTCCTGACAGAGGCAATGTGGAGCAAAGGTCAACCTCTCATTTTGCAGACAGGGACACTGAGGGCCAGAGAAGGGAAAGAACTCAAACACACAGGAGGTTGGTGGCAGAATTGGAGCAAAACTCTGTTTTCCTGACTCTCAGCACCACCCTACCATGGGAGTGATGTTTTAGCAAACACTCCAAATTGCAAATTCAAAAACATGTTGTCCCTCAAAGTTGCTTCTGTGGGAGGTGGCAGACTTCTTTCTAGTGATGCTGCCATTGTTCCAACCATTTCTGGAAACTCCGTCAGAAAAATGATCTTCAGAGCCAGCTTCTGAGTCACAACGACAGCCCACTGTACTGTAGAGCCTTCTTTAATACAAGGCGTGGACCTTTTCCTTTGCTGGTGCTGGGTCTGAGACCCCAAGACGCAGCCTGGAAATATGGCCTCTCTTCACTTTATTTCAATACATACTTTTTGTGCACTCAGTATGTTCCAGGCCTGTGAGATCCCCATCTAAGACAGCGTGTGTGTTGGGGAGGGGTGTCAGATATTGCTGTGAGGTATGTTCAGTCCAAACAGGTTTTGTTTTGCAAGGCTGGTATGCATGGGGTTTACATCCTTCTGGCATCTTCAATGCAAACAACAGAACCTCCTATTTATGCAGAAAATGAATTTAATAGAGGAGATATGTTAGGTGGTTTGCAGAATCTCTGGAGAATTAGGCTTCAGGAAGGAGCCTTCCTTGAATTATTTGGTTCTAAGGGGGAGTGCACACTGCGTGCACCATGAATTCTGTGTGGGACCAGCACAACAATTCCACCACTGCTGACTCCCCGACCTCTCTGCTTTCCTGTTGTTCCCCCCATGTCAGCCAGAAGAGATGTTCCATGCAACTCCTGGGTCCCTAGGTTGTTCTCCAAAACAAATTCTCTCTTGCACGTGCAGGATTGGTGGAGCCCAGGCCTCCTGCTGACAGAAGCTGCAAAGGAGGGGGGTATGGAGAAAGTGGAATCAGCCTCCAATTTGGGAGGCGGTGCTCGGATTATGGGAAGACCCTTAGACATAGGGAGTTTGTGCAAAAGAACAGTGAGTGTTGCAGACGTGACGAAGGTTGCCTACTAGGCCTTCCTTGGGCTATGATGCTTAGAATTTGGCCCATCTCCACAGAGAGTGATCATCAGCTCAGAGATGCCAGTATAACTAGACTCCGTGTGCTAAAAATTTAGAGTTTCCTTTCGTAGTTAGAAACTGAAAGTTGTTTCTCCAAGCCCTGCAAATGGGTGGTTGTCAAGGTCAAATCCTCCTGCCAGCAAACCTGTGTTCATGGAGAGAGCCGAGACAGTCCGCCTGGAAATGCTATTCCTCGGTGATCCAGAATTCCTTCTCTCTAAGTCTCTAGAATAAAAAGGACGACCCAGCAGCTCCATGTTTTCCCCTGTCTTTTCCATGCATCTGACAGGCTTCTATGGAGTGCTTACCAGGTACTGGGCTTGGGCCTGGGTCAAGGAGGCTAGGACTTATTCAGAGATGAGTAAGATATAGACTCTGTTTCCAGGAAACACAGTCTAGTGTTGGAGACAGACAGGCTTAAGCTTAACTGTGTGTCACTGGGGTACAGGGAGTGGAGAAAGGGGCCTTGGGGTCTCTGAATCTTGAGGCTGTGTCTTGGGACTTGTAAACTTGTTTTCCCATCTGCAAAGTGGAGATAATGACTCAGCTCATGTGGTTGCTTGAAGGAGTCAACAGTATAAAGTGTGTGGAGTAGCCAGCGCTTAGCACATAGTAGGCACTCAGAAAGTATGGTTTTCCCAATGCCTCCAGACCCCTCTTTCCCTCCTTTCAGTAGGAAGTGTGATGGGGTCGTAGAGAAGGTGGGGGTAATTCTTGATGGATTTGGGCTGGGATCCTAACGATGACAAGGTTCTTTAGGCAGAGGGTGAGGAAGATGCTTTGGGCCCTGGAAGCGGCATGATCAAAGCCATGGAACGCTGTGTTTGGGGAATGGTGGACTGAACATCTGGCTGGAGGTGTGAGTGGGAGGGCAGACTGACTGGAGGGAGGTTAGGGGCTCTGTGAGTTACGCGGGGGGTCTGGATGTTCTCCTGTAAGCCTGGGTGGTCAGTGAAGGACTTTAAGGCAAAAGACCATTCCCAGAAGGCGAGAGCAGCTGCTCTTTGGCTGGTGAAAATCTCTCTCTTTTATTTACCCTTGCTCTGGACGTTGGGAGTTCTCCACATCTCTGCTTTGAGATAAGGTTGGAGGAAGTGGGCTGTTTCTTGGCCCCCATTCAGCCTGGGGATGCGTGTGGTTGGATGACTTGGAGAGTGTCTTAACACCATGACTCTTTCAAATGAGAACGATAATACTGCTATTTGGTGAACATCTACACTCTCAATGCAATGTTAAGTATTTTGCAGCACTAATCCCACATCCTTTAACTTTGTAAAGGCAGATACTGTCATTTCTGTTTTGCAGAAGGGGAAACCGAAGCTAGAAATGTTAGGCAATTTGCTTAATGTCACGTCGCCAATATATAGCCCTGCTAAGGTTCAGAGCTGTGTTTGTCCAGCTGTAAAATCTGAGGTGGTTTCACCACACCATGCTCCCGAGTGCTGCTAGGTTATTTCTAATTGGCATGAAAACTCGTGACATGAAAACTCCGTGTCTGTATACGTCTGCATGTCTTTACCTCTCTACTTGTATCCATACTCATATCTATTTCTCATTTCTCTCTCTACCTATCTATCTAACAAAATGGCAGGAATTTACCAGTTCAATTTCTCTTTTCTTCTCTTCCCCAAATCTCTGGGAATTCAGGTACACTCCCTTTTCTGGATGGGGAAACTGAAATGTGGTCAACTTTTGCCATCAAAGATGTCCTAGAGTGAGGGTGTCCTGCCCGCCACCTCAGCCGTGGGCAGACCCAGAACTGGTTCCACAAGAAGAAAGTTTGGGGAGCAACTTACATGGTGTGGTAGATTCCCTGGACTTTGGTCTCTCCCTGCAGATCCTGCCAATCTCTTGGCAATGCTGGAAAACCTTTTATTCAAGTCATTTGTGGTGTGGTGAAATGGATACGCCTCACAGAGACCTGAGTCCAAATATCAGCTCTGTCTTCACTAGCTACTGAGGTCCTTGGGTGAGTTATGAATGCCCTGAGCCTCATGTGTCTAGGTGTCAGCCTTGGGGAATGGTTAGTGTACCTCTTACAGGTTGCTGTAAGGATAAAACAAGATTCCTGTAAAATTCTGGGCACACAAATGCTTATCTGGTGTCTTCTTTAAATTTTTCTGGCCTGAGGTGGAAGTGTATTCAGTCACATTTGATGGTCATTTTGAATAATTATCCCCAGTCTCATCTTTGAAAAGACAGAATGGAATTAGATTGTAAGGCTGGTTGACAGTGGCAGGGAAGAGGTAGAAGAAGGGACGAAAGAACAAAGAAAGGGCATAAGCAGAGTTCAGTACCTTTATAATTTATTCAGGATCCAAGCCAGATCTGCCAGAGAAGGCAAAGGCAGTAGCAGATGGGCCTGGGGGAGCCCCTTTGATGCAGACTGTGTCCGTAAAAGGTTGGATGAAATCTTCATCAAGCCATAAATACATTTTGGGCTCCAAACACAACCTTTCCTTAAAGGGAAAAATGCTCTTGAGTGGGAAGGTGATTTTATTTGGGGTTCCCTGGGGTGGGCAGCACAGAAGACTCCTGGCAGGAAGCAGCCTTGGTGGCTCCTGGCCAGGCCGGTGGAGACCTCTGGCCTTCCCCCTGGTCCTCAGGAACTTCTGCTTCCCCAGGAGGGGGGAGGTGGCAGGGAGGAGGGGAAGGCACAGGGAGGACCATTTGGAAAAAAGGAGATTTCCGGAAAACAACGGGCTGTTAGGGAACGAGGTGAGTGGGATGACTCCAACTGATTGTTAGCCTTAAGGGAATCCTTGGTCCTTTTGGTTGCTGTGTTTCTCTTCTTTGCTTGTGACCCTTCGTTCTTGAGCACATCTTGGAGTCACTGAGTGATGAAGGATTACTGGGCTCATCTCTCCATTTTGCTTTAGGTAATAAAGGTCCAGAAAGGGGAAGCGAGTTCCCAGAGCCAGCTGGATTCTGCACCACTCTTTCCCTGCTCTACTGTGCTATTTTGTGATCTAATTACTCTAGAATTGGGTGGGTTGATATTAACAATAGCAGCAGCTGAAGTTCATTGAACACTCTTGAGGTAGACATTGCCTGAGCTGGAAGAGTATTTGATGGGATTTAGCTCATTTAATCCTGGGAGGTGAGGGTGTTCTTGTGACCGGTTCCATTTGCCAGATAAGGAAACTGAGTTTCAGAAGATTGGAATAGCCTGCCAAATGTGAAGTGATAGCTGGCAAGGGGTAGGTGGGATTTAAGTCCGGGTGGATGGGATCCAGGGCTGAGATTTTCTCCACCACAGTGCGCTGCTGCTGGTTGGCATCCACTGTCTTTTACTCACCCCCTTGTCTTCTGCAAGGCTTGGTATGTAGAGGTCAGATTACTCAGTAAATTGTTTCTATGTAAGTGATGATGACATTTTTTTCCTCATTTTACATTTCTGCTGGGTCTTGGTGCAGAGACTACACATTAGGTACTCAAGATTGATTAGCTCAAAATTAATTTTCATGAGTAAGAAGAGACTGCTTTACAGAGACAAGGCATTAATGGACACATATGAGATCTGTTGTCTCCTTGAGATAAAAAATATGGCAAGAGAATGCTTAGTTAATGTTATTTCACATTTATCCGGCACAGTGAAGAGAAGTAACATGAATTGAACACACTGTGCTGAGCGCTTTAGAATGTGTTATGTCAACATCATTGGGACAGTCTTGGGGGAGGGTGCTCTATTGTTATTTACAGATGAAATTTAGAGTTACACTAACTTTCCTAGGGCAACACTGACAATTCAAGAGTAAGGTGAGGGACCTAGAAGAGTCAGAACCCTAAGTCCACTATGCCAAGCATCCCTCCAGGTGTTGGGAAAATCATCTAAATGGAAGGAGGACCAGGCTGGCATTCCATTCTGCCTGCTCAGGTGAGACCTGGGCAGAGGAAAGGGAGGGGGGCATTTATTTTTTCCTCTGAAGAGTGGGGAGTTAATCCAAGCTAGAGGTGGGGAATGAACTCAGCAGTGACTTTGGATGGGCCCAACAAATGGCATGAATCAAGGATCTTGGGTCAATGGGCCAATGGGTATGAACACTAACCACTCCCGTGTGCTCAGAAATATTTGGATTGCCAAGCAGACTGTGCTGAATGAGAACTAATTCCTAGGTTACTTCATTTACCAAAAAATTAAGCCAAAACAACCAAACTGTCCACCAGACTTCTGGACGGCCTTGTAGAGGCTGATGAGAACAATCTGGGCTCTTGTTATCTATTTCTCTTGTTACCTATTTGAATATTGCTAACACTTGGGGACCTTCCCCAAAGTGAGTTCACTCCCTAGGATCTGGATCTCCAAGCTGGGACCCCTCAAAATGGGAAATGAAGTGTTTCTCTTCTGTGCTCATTTATCACTTCCCCACTGTTTTTTGTCCTTGTAGGCAGGATTGATGGCTTTTGCTGGGGTGGCACGGGAAAGCCTGTGGATCTGCAGTGTCTGACGTCACAGGCCTTTAAAACACCAAGAAGCAAGTTTCCAGTCTGTGAGCTGTAAGGCCAGGAGGTTTGGGGGTCTTGGTGGGGGTGCTGGGGGATCCTGAGAGTGTGGCAGCAGCTCCAGGAAGTCCCCAGAAGGGTTTTTTTTTTAACTGGTTAGGAATGAACAGTGTCATTCACTTATGGGGGGGGTGTGTTTTCTTAGTGGACTGAGCCCAGCTGTACTGGTGAGGGTGGGGCTGGTGAGCAGGTTTGTGTGTGTATTTGAGAGTCTGTATATGTGTGTGTTTGTGTGACTGTATTATGTATGTGTGTGGTTGTGTTTGTGTGTGTCTGAGCATAGGTATTACGCACGTGTGTATGTGTATGAGTGTGTAGTGTGAGTGTGTGAGTGTGTGTTCCTTTAGCGGTGCTAGCCTGGGCTTGGACTTAACCCAGCAAAGCCCCTTTGAAGTGGAAAGCAGAAAGCAAGCTTAGTCCCTCCTTCCTCCCAGACCAGAGCTTGTGTGGCTGCATGGTGGGGAAGGCATTTATAGCCTATTTTGTCACTTTCACACCGTCTCCTATGTCCCAAATGGTGGCACCAACAGTATTTTTGTGAGGGACCCCTGGCTGCTAGGTCTCTCTGGTTTCCATGGAAACCATACAGCCCACTTGAAGGCGGTTGGAAGGAGGAGGGGCTAAGCAGGGTGGGAGGCTCCCTCTCCGGACAAAGGGGAGGGACAAAGGCTGGGGGAGGGGAAGCAGGGGTGTCGCTAAGGACGATTTATTGTCCTTGTCTTACGGCTTTCCAAATTGCTCACAGGATAATGGAAGAGAAAGATGAACGGGACTGTGAGCTGTGTCCAGGAGCCTGAGCAAGGAGCCAAGAGTGGGACAAAGGGACTGGAAGAAGAGCCCTGTCCCCACCCCACTGGAAATTCAAGGCTTTCAGTATCTAACCCCACCAGAGCTGTCCACTTTCCTTGATTTCCTCCCTGACAGTCCCTCAGAACAAGTGTTGGCCTTGCTACTGTCCATGCTGCCGGGGCAGTGACCTTGTCTTATTTATTGGTGCGTCTCCAGTACTTGGCCCTGTGGCTGAGCTGTATGCACTGATAAAAGGTGGATGCTTACTCCAGAACCGGGAACCTTTTATCTGACGGAGCTCCCTGCCTGGAAAACCCTCATTCTTCCCCCTCCCAGGCAAGGTCTAGCCCTTCCTTTGTGCCCAGTGCAAGCCTGCCCTCTCCACTAAGTTCCCACCCCCATTCACAACCAAGGTCTTCAAAACGTACACGGAGGCAATATGCGTATCTGGTTTCTCTGAACACCTGCGTCCGTGCTTAATTCCAGCCTGTTCTCTTTTTAAAATTCAAGTTGTTTCCTTCCTGTGGGAAAGGGCATGGAATCTGGAGGACAATAATACTAATCTATCATTCAGTTCCTATCTTGAGTGATTTGCATGCATGGTATCATTTAAAAAAATTTTTTTTAACGTTTATTTATTTTTGAGAGGGAGAGAGAGAGCGTGAGCTGAGAAGGGGCAGAGAGAGAGGGAGACAAAGAATCTGAAGCAGGCTCCGGGCTCTGAGCTGTCAGCACAGAGCCCGACATGGGGCTCAAACCCACGAACTGTGAGATCATGACCTGAGCCCAGGTCTGGCGCTTAACCGACTGAGCCACCCAGGCACCCCTGCATGCACAGTATCATTTGAAGTATAAACAATCTGAGTGCGAGTCTTGGCTCTTTGTCTACTATTTGTGAACATGAGCAGTTTCCTCAGTTTTCTCATCTGAAATACTGGAATTTTAAAGTCTATTTATTTGTTTTGAGAGAGAAAGTGAGTGGGTGAGAGGCAGAGAGAGAGGGAGGGAGAGAGAATCCCAATCAGGATCTGTGTTGGCGCAGAGCCTGATTCGGGGCTGGATCTCACGAACCGTGAGATCGTGACCTGAGCCGAAATCGAGAGTCTGACCCTTAACCAGCTGAGTCACCCAGATGCCCCTGGAGTACAGGAATTACAAATAACAATTTCCATGTTCTCTTCAGAGGGTTATTTTGAGGCTCCTGAGAGTTATTAGTTAGGACGGTGCTTTGAAAGCTGTCAGATGCCCTGGTATTGTGTGTTAATGCTGTTTGGGGTTCTGAATGCAGGGAGAGTGTCTTGGTGATTTTATGCTGAAGCCTTGTCCCACTCCACGTCCAAGTGTTCATCCCCAGGAAACACACGGCAAATATTTGTTGAGTTGAACTAAAGATTTGCAGAGGGGACACCTGGGCGGCTCAGTGGGGTCCGCCTCTGAGTCTTGCTTTCAGCTTAGGTCATGATCTCATGGGTTCGTGAGTTCAGGCCCCGCATCAGGCTCTGTGCTGACAGTGTGGAGCCTGCTTGGGATTCTCTCTCTTTCCCAATCTCTCTGCCCCTTCCCTGCTTGTGCTCTCTCTCTTTCTCAAAATAAATAAATAAACATTAAGGAAAAAAAAAGATTTGCCGAGATAATAGCCCTGGGAAGGTTGACTGAGTCCAGGTGGGGAATCCCATAGTGTGGTCCACTGGGGTTTGGGGATTGTTAGGGTTTTGGTGAGGGCATTTTCTTAGGGTACCAAACCTACAGTGGTCAAAATTCATAGCCCAGGAGACTGCAATTATTAAGAGGAAATTTAGAGTAAGGATAAGGTGAAGATTAAGAAATCCTAAGGAATGGGGGTCAGGAAAGCTCACATTTTATATTTATTTATTTATTTATTTATTTATTTATTTATTTATTTATTTTTTATAATTAAAAAAATTTTTTTTTAACATTTATTTATTTTTGAGACAGAGAGAGAGAGAGAGAGAGCATGAACAGGGGAGGGTTAGAGGAAGAGGGAGGCATAGAATCTGAAACAGGCTCCAGGCTCTGAGCTGTCAGCACAGAGCCTGACGCAGGGCTCGAACTCACAGATCGCGAGATCATGACCTGAGCCGAAGTCTGACGCTCAACCGACTGAGCCACCCAGGCGCCCCAGAACTCACATTTTAAAAACACTTGGGTACCTGCTGTCACTTTCATTTACAAATCATCATTTGGCTTTGTTTTCCCAACCACCTTGTGAAGTGGATGTTATTGTTCCCATTTTAAGGGTGAAGAGACGTGGCCAGACCCAGCACTTCCTCCAGGAAAGGTCTATATTAACTCCCTGACCCTAGACTCAGGTCTTGAGGTCCCATGGCCCTGATGGAGCTGGAGTAAGATGACTCTCTTGAAAGACCCGCTGAATATTCTCAGGGGAGAGAAAACCAATAGGTGTGGTGACTGTCCGAAAACATTTGGTTGGAAGTCACAGCTTGTCATTCAGGAGTGAGCTCACACTAGGGAGAAGAAACGCAACAGAACTTCCTGCGTTGTTGCCCGGGTGGTCTGGTGTCTGCATCCCCTGCCTGTATATCCACTCAACTCACAAACATCCATCACGGCAGGGCAGGGGGCGAGGTGACATGGAAGGGCAGGGAGTCTGAAGGGGGATGGGGAAGTCAATGGTGGTGATCACCCCCATCTGGCCTCCCCTGCCCCCCTGCCCCCCTGGGGCCTCAAGCTTCCCAGGGGCAGGGGTGAGTCTGATTAAGAACCGTTTGTCAGGACATGCCCACCAGCTGCCGGCTGACCTCAGAGGCTGTTTAATGTCCAACAACACAATGTCAGTCACAACCTTTGCCCTGTCGGCACCATTGGAGGATGGAGCTTATTCCAAAAAGGAAAACATCTTTAAAATAGAAGCTAGCCTCCTCATCCCACCCCCTGGCTTTTCCTGCAACTTCAAGGCTCTCTTTGGAAGCCTGGAGGTGGCTGTTTTCCTTCTGCAGTCAAGCCAAGAAAGGGGCCAGGTGGGAGATTTACCAAATGGAGCAGACCACTGGGACCAATTATTATCTTGGATCCCGTGAAAACATTTTGATTTCCAAGGAAATGTCTCAGAGAGGCCCCCCCCAACCCCTTTTACAAAGTGGGGAGGACGCTTCTTGTTTTCATTCCCCAGCCCCTGCCTGTTGCCCAGAGGGAACGGTGTGCCCTTGCAGGGCTAGAACGACATGCTGTAGTAAGGTAGCCAGTAGCCACCTGTGGCTATCCGCATTTAAATTGATATTATTTGAAATTAAGTAAAACTAATATTTCAGTTCTTTAGCTGCACTAGCCATGTTTCGAGTTCTTCACAGCGACATGTCACTAGTATCTATCAGACTGGACAGGGCAGATACAGGACGTTTCCATGATTGCAGAATATTCTTGTGGACAGCACTGGCCGAGGGCTGGGTGCCCACTGGAGTCCCCTGGGAGCTTCCAAGAAGTCCTGATGCCTGGTTGGGGCACAACCTAAGACTCAAAGTGAATAGGTCTGTGATGGGATGTGGCACTGGGATTTTTCAAATGTTCCTTGAGTGATTCTAATGTGTGGTCAGCACTGGCCCACTGAGGACTAGACCTAATTCATTATAAGGATCATGCAGAGCTTTTTTTTTTTTTTTTTTTTTTTTTTTTATACAGATTCCTAGGAAACTTCCCTAAGGATTCTGATTCAGCAGGTCTGGAGCAGGTCTCAGGAATCTGTGTTTTTATTAAGCACGTCAAGTAATTCTTATGGTCAAGTGGGTTTGCAAAAAAATGGATGTGACAGGAAGAATGTCACTCGCCAGGCACCTGTTAGGTTGGGCCAGAGGCCACACGGTCCAGCAAGGTAGGCTTTATCTGTACTCATGTCACAGGTAAAAAACTGAAAATTCAGGAAAAGTGAAGTCCTTTCCCAAAGTCACTAGCCAGTAAGTGATGGCACTGGCCTTTAGATGTGGTCTGAGTGTTAAAAAAAAAGCTGGCTCTGGAGTCATTTTGGGGTTTAGGTGCCACTAAATGTCCGACCTTGGCCAAGTCACTAAACCTCTGAAAGTTGATTTCCTTCTTTGTAAGCTGGGAATCATAACAGCATGTACCTCCTAGGGATGTGGTTAAATGAGATAATGCAGGTAAAGGACCTTGTATGGTACCCTAGGCATCCGATTAGTGTCTGAGAGACTTCTCTCTAGTGGTGAAAGAGAATGCCATTCCAGGCAGGGCTGTTCTTTTCATGACGTCTTTATTCCAAGAACATCTTTTGTGCTTCTCTCATGATCTCCTTGTCTCTCCTTGTCTGTCTCTGTCTGTCTCTGTTGTTATTCCATGGAAGGCAGGTGCTAGTTCTGTTCCTCACGCTGCATGGCTCTAGCTGCTGGGTGTTGGAGTCAAGAAGGCTCTTGGCTGTTGAGCAGCTGGGCCTGGGCTGCCTCCTCGCCCCACGTCTGCTCCTCTGTGCTGCAGGACTGCAAATACAACTACCACAGAATAATCAAAACAGCAACAGAAATAATAACAATGATTTGTAATCAAGTAGCAGTTGCCATTTATTGAGAGCTTGAACTCCAGGTACTGGGCTTTATATGTGTGCTTTATATATCAATGTGTTTCATCCTTTCTGCAAACCTGTGAGGCAAGTATTGTCGCTCTCTTTCTTCACACCAAGAAACAGAGGTAGAGAGTCTCTGAACCACTCATCTGTGGTCACCTAAGTAGTAACTAGCAGAACTGAGATTTGAACCGAGGTTCAGCCCCAAAGCTGTTACTCTAAGTTGTCACCCAAACAGAAAAAAGAAAGAAAACATAATCGAAACAGAGTTTTGTGTTTCACTGTACAAGGCACTTTCATGCACATGGAATCATTGGATTCTTTTAAAAAAAAACTTTTTTTAATCTTTATTTTTGAGAGAGAGAGAGAGAGAGAGAGAGAGACACAGGGTGTGAGCAGGGGAGGGGCAGACACACACACACACACACACACACACACACACACACTCCGAAGTAGGTTCCAGGTTCTGAGCTGTCAGCACAGAGCCTGATGCGGGGCTCGAACTTGTGAAGGCGAGTTCATGATCTGAGCTGAAGTCAGATGCTTAACCGAGTGAGCCACCCAGGCGCCCTGGAGTCATTCGATTTTTATGATGTACCCTGTGTGGTGGGGGTGGTTGTCATAATATCATAATTCCCAGATCAGGAAAATGAGACCTTTGGAAGGTGTGAAGTATAAGGATCACCCAGCTAGTGGTAGTAGGACACAGAAGGAGCCATGGCTTTTGGCTGTCACACTCCTGCCCTTTCCAATACAACACCACTCAAAAGAAATTATACTTGTGATTATTCCCTGTCTGTGACCATCCTTATCCCTCTTCTGCCTCGTCCATGAACGATGAGGAGGCTTTCTCCTCTAGGGGTGGGAGTGCTTGGATTTGCTTAAGGCCTGAGAAAACACAAGATTGGCGTTATCTTGTTATCCATCTTAGTTCCAGCTCTTTCCCAAGGATGAGGGAAGATCCTGTGACCTCTAGATTCCCTGTAGGGAAATGCTGGCTCCTGGGAAGACCTTTCCCCCTTCCTTCACTGAGATCTTCACTTAGAACAAAAACTAGCTCATGTACTAGGTAGGCAGCAAGGGGATAGTGCCAGAGAATGGGTGCTGGAGTCAGGCAGATCTGGATTTGAATCGCTGCTCTGTTTTCTTCTTGCTGTGTGACCTTGGGCCCATCATTTAACCTCTCTGAGCCCCAGCTCACTCCACTGTAAAGCTGAGAATAGCGTCTGTTCTGCATCATTGTGGCAAGGGTTGAATTAGACAAAGGCCATCAATGCCTAGCACTGCCTGACACACAAGGATCCCAATGGCAAGCATCACCATCTGTGGTCACAGCGACCGGTCAGGCAAGCAGAGGGATGGTCAGCGGCCACGCTCCACCTGGAGTTGCCCCTGGGACCCTTTCTCTCAGTGTTGATGTGGACAGAGGAAAGGGGGGGTGTTGGTCCTGGAGAAAGGACAGAGGCCCTTTAACGAGCTCAGGAAAGCCCATCTCCTGACAATAACAGCCCAGGACTCTGCAATAACATCCTGCCAGAAGAGGCAGCGACAGGATACATGCTAGGGGTGGAAGCGTGTGGCTGCCCCACTGCCCGCTCGCCTGCCCGCCTGTCCCTGAGTCCTGAGGAGGCTCAGGAAGTAGCAGCCAGGGATCAGAGGGAGATGAAGACCTCCCCCTCCACGTGCATCCTGGACTGATACCGAGACGGGGATCTCGGCTGTCTTGGATGGAGACTCCTCTTGGCCAGATTGTTAGCACTTTCTCTGGGATCTGCTTCTACCCCACCGCTGTCCCTGCTTTAGCTGGAGCTGTCCTTTGGGTCCATGCTCAGCGGCCTCCCATAGTTACACTGAGT
The DNA here is from genome assembly GCF_028018385.1 of Neofelis nebulosa. Taxonomy (NCBI): domain Eukaryota; kingdom Metazoa; phylum Chordata; class Mammalia; order Carnivora; family Felidae; genus Neofelis; species Neofelis nebulosa. The sequence goes on along the minus strand of NC_080791.1, from coordinate 102,339,237 downwards.
CTAGGAACAAGACCAGTGAAGGGGAGTGGTCTCCACCTGCCAATCAAAGCACTCATATCTGTTGAAGGCCTTCTTGGCGCTGAGGACAGAGCTTGTCTCTGGAAATGCAGTGATGAGAGACACCATCTCAGCCCTTGGGGAGTTTACCGTTGGGTGAGGTACAGAGACGATGAGCAAATACAGCAAGCTGAATGAAGTTCCAAAAGTCCAGGGAGCCTGGGGGGTGGGAGAGCATGGGGGCCAGCTCTGTGGTGGAGGAAGAGGAGCACACAGCTGAAGGATGGACAGGAATTGGCCAGGTGAAGAGGTGTGAGTGTTGCCGAGGAGGGTTGAGTTGGGACTACAGTTCTGCGTACCAGCGGCCTGTGGTTGGAGAGAAGACCGGGGCCAGCGGCTTTGTGAGCTGGTCACACCAAGAAGGGCGAACTTCATCTGAGGGGTAGTGGGAAACCATGGAAGCCTTTGAAGCAGGGAAATGGTGCAATCAGATTTGTGGTTTGAATCTTAACATGTTCCCTCCCATCAGCGAGCAAAACTTCACAGGGAACCTCTCTGCTGTGAAGCCTGGAGGAGATTCAAGAAAGCTTCTTGTCAGAGTCAGGGTCCTGTGAAGTAGAGGACAGAGACATGCTGGGACACAGAGGGGCAGGCTCAGAGCCTGGCTCTGTTGGTCGTTCATTCACACAGTGACCTGGGCAAGTCACTTTTGCCCTCTTGACCTCATTTCCTAGGTACAGACATAGAAAAAAGGCAGAGCTAGGTGAGTCCGAAAGGCCTTTTAAGATAGTGTATTCTGGGGCGCCTGGGTGGCTTGGTCGGTTAAGCGTCCAACTTCGGCTCAGGTCATGATCTCACAGTCCGTGAGTTCGAGCCCCGCGTCGGGCTCTGGGCTGACGGCTCAGAGCCTGGAGCCTGCTTCCGATTCTGTGTCTCCCTCTCTCTCTGACCCTCCCCCATTCATGCTCTCTCTCTGTCTCAAAAAGTCCAGGGGTCTTGCTTTCAGGATGTTCCCATCCTGAGTCTTTGGATGCCCTGGTCCCTAAAATCAGAAATGGGGCCCACCCCTATGGAGCCAGGGAGGCAAAAGATACAGATGGCAAATTGAACTAGGTGACCCTGCTTGTATTCCTGGCTCTGCCAGTGAGTGACATGGTGTGCAACCTTGCAGACATGTCACTCTTCCTCTCAGGGTCTTAGTGTCTTCATCTATGCAATGACAGGGTTTTTCCAGGTGTTGGCTGTGTTCTGGGCACTGGTGCTGGTGATCAACGATGAAAAGGACTAGGTTCTTTCCCTCAGGCCGCCTTCAGAAACACATACTTTCAGTGTAATGTACTGAGTACAAAGCTAAAGGGATGCCTGGGTTGTAGAGGCTCAGGAATAAGGCCCTCAGTCCAGGGGGGGAGGTGTAGGGAGGCTTCCCAGAGGAGGGGGCTGCATTCCCATTTGAATGGTCAGTGCGAGAGACAGTTGGTGGAAGGATGTGGGGGTGGGGAAGTACTTTGGACATTTCCAAAGAACAAAGAATCTATCTAGTCATCTTGCCTTTTGGCAGAACTCCGGCTCCCCCTCTCCCCCACCTCCCCTGAGGCTGACTGATGCTCTGGAGCCACTCCTCTGTCTGCCTGCTGGCTGGGAGGGCAGCCAGCACCCGAGGTCTCTGGGGCAGACTTCTGAGCACCTTCTGCTGGGGTGAACTCTGAGCATAGCCCACAGTTGACTTGAAGTCACAAGCTTGCCTTGGGCAAAGTTTTCCAGCCGTCAGCATGATGTCTCCTCAGGAGCCTCAAAGACTTAGATCAGAGCCAGCACAGCCTTGGTCTCTGCCAGGGTTTGCTGGAAGAGATGCCATCCACTGCCCAGGGGCTTCCTAAGGGCAGAACACCAGCTCCATCCACCCATCTTGGGAATATTTATTGAGTGTAAATCAATCATGGGCCCAGAGAAAACCAACAACCTCATCAATGAACATGCGCATGGGAATGGGTAGGAGAGCTGTGGAGGAGACAGTGTGGGTGTGGGCTCCCATGAGAATCTAGTAGGCATTCCGAGCTAGCCTGCATGGTCCTGGAGGACTCCTGTGTGGGGGTTGGCAGGGGGTGGGCAGAGCTTGCGGTGGGCTCTAAGGGAGGAGAAGAAACTCCATAGTGGAAGAATAGAGTGAGAAAGAGAGAGGAAGCAGACTGGCATTCTAGGCAAAGGAAGAGCATGAACAAGGCTCCAGGGCTGGGAGGTAAAAGGCCAGGTGGCTTGTGCAGAAGGACTGTGGTGATGTGAGATGATGGCTACGGGTTGGCAGGACTAGCTCTGTGGGTCCTGCAGGCTGCACTGGGGCTTTTGTTCTTTATGCTAAAAGCAAAGGGGGTGGGGTGGGGGGGGTGGGATCCACATCAGCAGGGGGCTAATAGGATCAGATTTGTGTTTTGAAAAGAAACATCACTCTGAGTGCCTCAGAGAATGGATGGGGAGGAGGCAGTGAATGTTGCTGGACCAGCTGGGAAGCTATTGCACTGGTCTGGGTGGGAGATGAGAGTGACCTGAGCCAGTGGTGCCAGTGGTGGTGCTGAGGTGGTGTCAGTTCTAGAAGCGAGATTGACATCTTCTGGTTTCTGAAATGTCAGAGCTGTGGAGCATTGTGGGGTCATCTTGTCTACCTCCTCATCTGATGACTTAAGGCAACAGGGGCTCAGAGATGGGGAAGACTTGCCCATGCCAGCACAGCAGAGCCAGCTCCAGAAATACACCCTGTGTCTCTCCTGTACTCTTAGAGTAGAATTGTAGAAATAGTTGAGCAGGAAGAAGTTTTGGATATCAACTAGTCTAATTCTTACATTTTATAGATAAGGAAACTGAGGCCCCAAGGGGTGAGCTCTCAAGGGGCCAAAGGCCACCCAGGGAGTTAATGAATTAATCAACGGAATGGTCTATGTATATATAAACATGCCTCTGTTGACCTCTAGATAGTGGGACATGTGTTTGTTCAGGAGGGAGATAACTTGGCAAAAGTCCCTCCAAATGCTTTCCCAAGCTTCCTTGCGCCTGCTGGCTCCCCTCTCAGTGGGACTGTGGTTAGGGAATCCAGATGTCTGGGGCCATGAAGCCAGCTGGATTTTCCCATGTCCTGGGCTCCCAGTGTTTGGACTCAATAGGTTCAACAGCCATGCTGGTGGTAAGGAGGGAAAACCAAGCTGTTCTCTCAGTGAGTTTCCCAGCATCTGAGTTTAGGGAGAGGGTTAATTTCCTTGGGTGCCTTAGAGGTGGCCCCTCCAGTCTGGCCAGAATCCTGCAGCTAAAAGCAAGGTCGCCACCTTGTGCCTAAATACAGGGACCCAGCTCTCTAGATTGGAGTGTTGTGACAGGGTCCAACAGATGTTATCAAACATTGTGTAGCTTCCAGATGTAAGAGATCATTTGGGAGATGAGTTAATGTGGAAGCCAAAATGTTGGAATTTTCATTTTTTGGGAAGAAAAACAGGCTGAATATTTGAAATTGGGATTGCATTAAGAAAATTCCAGAACTTTATTTTTTGGCAGCTGAGTAATTTGTTATCAGTAGTTTGTTATCAGGCTTGGCCTCTGAGGAATCCTTGGAGCCCTAGAAGGATTCAGTCCCAGTTCTTGCAGTTGTCCCCCCACTCCCCCCAAGCCCTCAGAAACATTCAGGCAATGGGACAAGGGCACCAGTTTTTGTAGAGGCTCAGGTGGCTGCGAAAATGGTGGCATGTGGAAAAGCATGGAGTCTTTGGAATCATATCATGCTTGGGGTGAGAGTGGGGGGGCACAATTGTGTCCTGGCTTCTCTAAGACCACCTGTGTGACATTGGTACTCATCTCTCTGAACCTCAGTTTTCTGTTTTGCCATGTGGGGGTAAGGATACTTATTTCATGGTGTCATTGTAGGAAATGAGGTAGCTGATGAAAACCACTTAACATAGTGTCTAGCATTGAAAAAGCACTCAGCTTACATTGTTCTTAAAAATTTTGTTGTTGTTTATTTGCTTTTGAGAGAGAGAGAGACAGAGACAGAGACAGAGACAGAGCTTGAGTAGGAGAGGGGCAGAGAGAGAGAGGAAGACACTGAATCTGAAGCAGGCTCCAGGCTCCCAGCTGTCAGCACAGAGCCTGACACAGGGTTGAACCCACGGACTGTGAGATCATGACCTACGCCGACGTTAGATTCCTCACCGACTGAGCCACCCAGGTGCCCCTCAGCTTACATTGTTCTTATTTGTCACTCTGGGACCCTGAAATCAACCAACATGGAGTCAGATTGATTCAGAAGAACAGAACCTTCCTCTTCGATTCTGGCCACTGCTAGTAGTCTCTTGGGGTTCACTGCCATGGCAACGGGTCAGTGGAGTGGTGAGGAAGGCAATGGGGACAGCTAAGCAGCCAGAATGCTGCCTGGCCTGCCGGCGCCACATCCAGTGAGGGCAGCAGCCTGATTAATGGCTGCCTGATCCCCTGGCCTCATGTCAGGCCACCCTGGGGGAGGCTTCTCGCCCAGGGAGGGGCAGAACCTCACTTGGTGGGGTGTGCCAGGTCCCTGGTCAGTGGGCATGGTGCCACAGAGTCTTAGAACTGCTGAAGCAGAATATTAGAGCTGAAAGGGACCCTGGAGATGAGTTATTCCAGTCTCCTTTCTTTATGGCTGAATACAGAACAAACGGGTAATGAATGTCTACAGTGTGCCCCACACAGTATGAATTTCTTTCAATGCTGTGCGATAGGTATAATGAGCCCCACCGGGGAGGTGGAAAACACAGATGTGATGTCTTTCATTCACAAGGCACAGCTAGGATTTGCACCCAAGACTTCTCTGATTTCAGGTCCCATGTTCTTTCTACGTGTCATATTTCTTATTGTTTGACCTTTGGGAACTTGTCTGTCTTAGTCTTCTCTTATATTTCCAGTGCCTCGGATAGTGCTTCATACATATTAGGGGCTCCGTAAAAAATTGTTGAGTTGCCACATATGATCTCGGTGCCATTTTTGCAGGTGTGATTCTAAAAACAGTCCAGGAAAGTGTGTGTGCATATGGCACCTCTATCAGACCCTAGGATGGGGAAGGCGTTAAAGTTGAAAGTCCTTGCTTGGCGTCCCAGTGCCCCTCACCAGGCTCTTCCCCTGCAAATTCCAGTCACACTGGATTCCACGCTGAGCATGTACCTTCCTTCCCCTCTGTGCCTTCTCTCCCACTTTTCCCTATCTGGAATACCATCATTTCCATCTTTACTTGAGGAGCCCGTACCCATCCTTCAGATGTTCCTGTCTCCATGAAGTTCTCCTTGGTCCCTTTCAGGGAATTCCATCTCTTGCTGCTCTAAATTTCTGTACTACTTGTGAGTCTCTTGTGTACATTCTGCATTGCATTCTGTCTTCTTGTGAGTGCCTCATCCCTTTTCTATCAGTCTGTAAGCTCCTAGTGGGCTTTGACCTTGTTGTATCTTGGCATCATCTGGGGAACCTAGCACATTGGTGCACACAGCAGTTGTGACGAATGTGGACTTGAATGCAGTTGACTTGATGCAGAGCTCCCCTGCCTACCACCCTGGGTTACTCTGTTTTGAGCTGGATTCATCCGGGAGTAGGACTAGACCCAGACAGGGCTGGAGGTGGGCCTCTGATGCCTCCTCTCCCCCAAGTGTGGGCTGAAAGCAGCCCCTCTCAGGGACCTCTCTGACCTCAGCTGACCTTCACTAGGTCTGTTTTCTCATTCTCTTGGATTGGGCTGAGAAAAACAGGAAGAATCATTAAGAGACAGTGCCTTCCGAGCCAGCAAAATTATCGCTGATTCTTTTTACAGACACCAAAAGCTTTGTGTATTGTGACAAAAGAGCGAGCTTTTCCTGCAGGCCCTGGGGAGAAGCCTCTACTAACCTCCTGGATCCACCCCAGGCTCTACTCCCATCCCCCTTTGCCTCTCTTCCTCTTCCTTCTACACTTAGGATCACTAATGTTTTCTATACTTAAAACACGCAGAGTCGGAGGACTGTCAGTTGTGTCCAGTCTTTCCCTGAGAGATCATCTGACTCCTTCCCATTCAAAGTGTGGTACATGGACCAGTGACGCTGGTGGCTTGTTAGAAATGCAGTTCCCAGGCCCTTCCAAGCCTGCTGCTGTAGAATCTGCACCTTAACAAGATCCCCAGGGAATTGTGCACACTGAAGACTGAGAAGTGCTGCTCTAACCCACTTTTATTTATTTATTTTTAATTTTTCAAACAAGAGGTGACATCTGAACTCTGGAGAGGGAAATGGGCTTGTGAGTTGGTAGCAAGATGAATTTGGTTTCATAAACATTTGTTGAAAAGCTGCTGTACATCCTGTGCTAGGCTCTGTGGATAAAAGGTGAAGTAGGGATCCTGGTCTCTTTGGTCTTTTTGTTATTCTTTCATGTACCTAACATTGCCTTGCCCACACCGGGGCCTCAGCAATATTTGTTGAATTTCAGCCTGGGGTTGCTGCTTCTTCACTGCAGCTGCCTTCTATAATTATCAGCCTCCTGGAGTAACTTGTAGCACTTTTGGACAGAAATAAATAAGTTCTTCAAGGAGGAATTCAGAGAGTGGGCTGTATCCTTCATTTTACCAGCTCTGGAGAGTAGGATCCCAAGAGTCTAATAATGAGATAGGGTGCCTGCACTCCAGAAATCCATATATCACAGATGACAGAAGGGGAGCATCGTACTGGAACAAGGAGTGATTTCAAATTGGTGAAACATCTTTGATGAAGCAATACAGGATATATAACAGGCCCAAATATCAGTGATTGGTCCCACTTCACCAAAGTGAAGATCTCTTGAGATCTGATCTCTGTTGGAGTGTCTAGTTTTTCCTTTAGGGGCTTTATTCTTTTTTTTTTTTTTTAATGTTTATTTATTTTTGATAGAAGAGCACAAACAGGGGAGAGGCAGAGAGAGAGAGAGAGAGAGAGAGAGAGAGAGAGAGAGAGAGAGAGAGAATCTGAAGCAGGCTCCAGGCTCTGAGCTGTCAGCACAGAGCCTGATGTGGGGCTCGAACCTATGGACCACCATGGGATCATGACCTGAGCCGAAGTTCGTCGCCCAACCCATTGAGCCAACCAGGCACTCCGGGGTTTAATTCTTGATTTAACATTTGCTTAATCATTAGAAAGTGCCTTTATTTGTAAGGCAGACATTGCACCTCCCTTATCTGTTCATCACAATAGTGACTGCAGCTGGTTCTCGCTGTAATTCACAGGCTCAGGGCTTGCATCTGTGCTTCCTTTGGCTGCTGCATCACTTCTGGGAGCTCAATATTCTTCTGCTATTGTGGAGTGGAACAGGGTTTGAAACTTTTTGCACGGAAGGAGACACATAACACTTTTCATCTGAGTTGTAGATGACTTTTCCTTTGGGGAAAAACATGCTACCACGATACATTTCTCAATGACATTTTACAGTAGTAGCTTGGGATGTCAATACACTTCCAGACCAGTAGGAGATGGGTTGTACTCTTCTCTTTATTAATTTCTGTTGGCCTTGTCAAACTCTGTTAATAGATCGTTACAGTATGGTGCACTAGCATTGCCTAAAGCAAAGGAAAGTGATGCAAGTTTCCAGTGGTGTTATTCTTGGAGAAGTTGGAAACTAGGACTGAAGATTTCATGTGTTCCTTGCATTGGCCAAATTAATCACATCTAGAATAATTATAATATTTTTAATATTAAAAAATAGCAGTGGCTAATCTTTTGTCGATTTCTTACAAGGTGCCAGGCATGATTCTTAGCTCATTAATAGGGATTAGATCATTAAATCATGACTACAGTGCTATGGGACAGGTGGCATCCCCATTATACAGAGAACAGAATGAGTCAGTGAAATATTGAGTAACTTATTCAGCTGGTAAGTGGCAACAGCTTATGGGTGCTGTTGCACTTGGGTGGTTAGATCTGGGAGCATGGGCTGCTACCCTCTACATAGTTTGCTTTTGGGGTGGAAAGGCCACTCTGGGTTTCAGGCTCATGTTGCTGACATAGTTTTGTCCTCTATAGATCTTTTCCTCATAGACCAGTCTTTCAGTTGTGGATGCTTTGTAACAAATAGTCCTAAACAAAGCGGCTTAAAATGATAAATTGGTCGTGTTAAAAAAGAAACTGTGGCATATCAGACATTCTAAGAGGTTGTTTGAGCAAATGTCAATTTGATTAGGGGAGTGCCAAATTGGAAAGAGTTAGGGGAAGGCACAGAAGCAAAGCAAAAGAGTTATTTGAGTGACTACAGCTCCAGTGGTCACCTTATTTGGGAAAGAGTAGCTGGCTATTTGCAATTGGTTGTCCTTAGGTCTTCATTTTTTAACCTTGAGGCATTACAGGCTTTAGGTTTTGGTTCGCTCTTGTAGGTGACGAAGGCATTAAAGCCACCTCAGTCTAATGGCCTCTTGTTTAATTCATTCAACAGTGGTCATTCCTGAAGTTTAGCTGGACAGTTTTTTTGCTGTTTCTGCTTGGGGCTGTGCTCAGAGGGTGTCTGGGGCTGGAATGTTCGAGACAGATTTACAAAAATGTCTGGTGCCTGGAGGGATTGGCTAGAAAGCTGGGCTCAGCTGGCACACTGGAATGCCTGAGTCTCTCTTCTCTCCACGTGGTGTCTCCATGTGGATTTTCCCTCTGTCCCCATGGATCAGACTTAATCCACAGAAGCTTAGGGCTCCCAAGAGCACACAAGCAGAAGCTGTCAGGTCCTTTTAAGGATTAGGTCTGGAATAGGCATAGCATCTGCTACCTTCTGCTACCTTCCCTTGGTGAAATCGAATCACAGAGCCAGCCCAGATTCAGCATGGGAATGAACTACTCAAGTGAGGCACGACTCACTGAGTTCCATGTTTGGAGACTAGTTGTCACAGCTGGCCACTGTGACCTATCTAGTATATGACCGTGGTTTAGCACACTGGGCTGGGAGGGCAGGTGTGGATTAACACTTTGACTTTGCCACATTTCAGCTGTGTGATTTAGACAAGTTACTTGAACATCTCTCAGCTTCTAGCTCTTTCTCTGTAAAAGAGGGAGGCTAGCAGTAGTCACTCTCACAAATTGAATATCACTCTGTGCCAGGCATTCCTCTAAGCCTTTTACATACATGAACTCATTTAACCCTTCCAGAGACCCTATGAGGTGGCTACCATTATCCCTTCAAATGAATAGAGAAATTCAGACACAAAGAGATGATGTCGCCTGCTCAAGGTCACATGGCTACCAAGTGGCAGCACTGGGATGGGAACTTAGGCAGTGTGGCTCCCTAGTCCATGTTCTTTATTTTGCTCTCCCTTTGTCAGTAGCAGCTCTCCCCCAGTGAGACACCAACATGATATTGCAGGTAATGTGCTGGATGCGTGTGTGGTACAATGTAAATGCACAAAAGTCAGCATTATGAACATTCACAGTATTAGCATCATACTGAGAATCCCAGCTCATCACCATTTCATTCCTTGGCTAAGACAAGTACAAGCTGTTTGTCCCCATTTTTCCTTATATGATTCTATGCAATATTCCCATTTCAAATATATCTGGGCCCATCTCAAGTAGAATTTGTTTTTTGGATTTGCTTCTTTGTCTATAGCTGAGGGAGTCTTATATTTTCCTTCTAGGAAATCACTCTAGAGGCTTTGCCTCTAGCCCATCACTGAGAATGCAAATCTACCTGTACTCTGAAAATGCTGCTGATTATTTCAGCTTGAACTCAGTCCCTGAAGCTCCATTGCTGTGTTTAACATCCACTGGGACCCTGGGAGTGACAGGGAGTATTTAAAGCAACGCTGCATGTTCAGATTTTTTTTTTTTAACTCTGTCTCTGGGCTCTTAGGTTTGGACTGTTTCCTGACATTATGAATCTGTTTGTATATCTGCTTCCTCCCTCCTCCTTCCAACTTACTCATCAGGGTTTTCTGACTTACTGGTTGTTGACTGTTGGTATTCTTTTTTTTCATAGAATTAAGACAGCCTTTCTGCTACTTGGGTCTTGCTGAGCATAGCTATAGCTGAAGGAAAAAAAAAAGATGAGGAGTTATTCTTGATTCTTCTTTTGTTCTCTCTCCTCATATCCAGTACATCATCAAATCCCACTGGCTCTGCCTCTAAAATCTATCCTTAACTTGTCTCCTTGTCTATCACCAACACTGGTATCCCTTAGAACACCTTCCAACCAGGCCTACTTAGGAGGCCCCTTCCTGGTTCCTAGCTTACATTCTTTCCCAACTGTTGAACATTACCCACATAACATCCAGAATAGCCTTTGAAAATGTAATCAGAGCATGTTATTCCCTTGCTTAAAACCCTCCAATGGTTCACCATGGCATTTACATTAAATATGAAGTCTGACCAGGGTCCATTAGGACCTATCTGATCTGGACCCACTTTTTCTGGACCCTCATCCCCCAACCCTCTTCCTGCTTTATTCTCTTTGTAACAATTGCCACTATCTGGAATTATTTATTTATTTTTGTTTATCATTGGATCTAACTCCTCCCACCCCCACCCCCATATAGAGAGTAGGCACCAAGGGGCAGGGACTTTATCTTGTTCATTACCATATACCCAGCATGTGAAACATGTGCCTAGCACATGGAGATGTGTGATCAACATTTTTGAATGAATGAAAGTGTAAACTGCTCCTTTATATGGGACTCTAACTCTTGACCAGCTAAAAGTCCTATATCAACTACTTCCATAGCTTGGGCTTTTTATTTATGTATATAGGGACCTCTTTTGAATGCTGGCTCAGCTATAGAAATAGAACTTATGAGAAGATATTTGCAAATGACACATCAGATAAATGGTTAGTATCCAAAATCTATAAAGAACTTATCAAACCCAACACCCAAAAAACAAATAATCCAGTGAAGAAATGGGCAAAAGACATGAACAGACACTTCTCCAAAGAAGACATCCAGATGGCCAACTGACACATGAAAAAATGCTCCACATCACTCATCATCAGGGAAATACAAATTAAAACCACCATGAGATACCACCTCACACCAGTCAGAATGGCACACATTAACAAATCAGGCAACAATAGATGTTGGCGAGGATGTGGAGAAAGAAGATCTCTTTTGCACTGCTGGTGGTAATGCAAACTAGTGCAGCCACTCTGGAAAACAGTATGGAGTTTCCTCAAAAAACTAGAAATAGAACTACCCTATGACCCAGCAATTGTAGTACTAGGTGTTTATCCAAAGGATACAAAAATGCTGCTTCAAAGGGGCACATGTACCCCAATGTTTATAGCAACGCTATCAATGATAGCCAAATTATGGAAAGATCCCAAATATCCATCGACTGACTAATGGATAAAGAATATGTGGTACATATACAATGGAATACTACTCGGTGATGAAAAAGAATAAAATCTTGACATTTACAGCAACGTGTATGGAACTAGAGGGTATTATGCTAAATGAAATAAGCCAGTCAGGAAAAGACAAATATCATATGATTTAACTCATACGTGGAATTTAAGAAACAAAACAGATGAACATAGGGGAAGTGAAGGAAAAATAAGATAAAAACATAGAGGGAGGCAAAGCATAAGAGACTCTTGAATACAGAGAACAAACTGAGGGTTGCTGGAGGGGATGTGGGTGGGGGGATTGGGTATTAAAGAGGGTACTTGTTGGGATGAGCATGGGGTGTTATGTTGAAGAGATGAATCACTGGGTTCTACTCCTGAAACCAATACTATGCTGTACACTAATTAACTTGAATTTAAATAAGTAAATTAAAAAAAAAGAGGAAAGAACCCTCCGTGTTGTAAAAATCAGCCATGTTACATATTTTCTAGAACTCCATGCTGTGTACTCCCAAATGATTTTGTGAGCTAAGTGTAAAGCAGGGGAGAACACATTGGATAATATTTTTTCTTTATACAACACTTTTGTAGTGGCTAATTATTTTATTTTATTTTTTAACAAGATTATTTATTTTGAGATAGAGAGAGCACAAGCAGGGGAGGGGCAGAGAGAGAGGGGGAGAGAGAGAGAGAATCCCAGCAGCTTCCACATTGTCAGCATGGAACCCGATGTGGAGCTCAAACTCACAAGCTGGGAGATCATGACCTGAGTCAAAATTGAGTTGTACACTTGACCAATTGAGCCACCCAGGTGCCCCTCATAGGGGCTTTTTAAAACTATGATCTCTGCCCTCCATGGTGAGTGGGTTAGAGGTAATGACCAGTAACAGAAAGAGGATAGCTTCTTAACCACCATGGGCAGTAGCTCTTTCCCATCACTCCCTGTTATCCCTCCAACAGCAAACCTGTCCTACAGCAAAGATTTCTGGTAGACATTCTGAACTCTGAATCCATAGGCCAGCTCTTTAACTTGGTCATATTTTTTCACAGTTCCCTTACCTGTCATCACGATGACCATTTCAATGGGGAGGCTCATTCCTATTATGAGTTCATGTTGCATTATTGTCTGTGTGTTTCAAACACTTGTGGTCTCAGTCCAAATTGATCCAAGTCAGGTCTGTAAGGTTTTAAGTAACTTTAAAGCAGTTTGTAAGTTGAAATGAAAAGGAAGAGAAAGAATAAAAAATTTGGAGCATTAAAAAATTGGAAAGGGTAACTATTTCTAGACTTAAAGGATAAGAGATTAAATTGGAAAAACTGTTTCTAGGCCTATGTGATAAGAGATAAGATTGAAAAAGACTTTCAGCAACAAGGCCCACTAAAATCTTTCAGTTTAAGTAACTTGGCCAAGGCGAAACAATTAAGAATATGAATGTTCTTATCTATTGTTTCAGATAATTCAAATGTTGCCATTAAAAGAGAGGTCACCACGGAAGAGGAAGGGAAAGCAAGGAATCATGATGGGCTTGCAAACATCTTTAGGAAAGAACTTTTGTGTGTGCTGAAACCTGGAACTTAGTTGAAGCAAATAGAATAAAGGCCTACCAATGTAAGAGGTAAATTGCTAAGAAACTATGAACGTGGATTCAAAAATTTGACCATCTTGACCACTGAGACCTAAGTCAACGGGAGGCTGGTTGAAGAAGATGGGCAAGCCCCAAAGAGTGCATGCTCCCCAGTACCCACTTTAGATATGGCCATGGTAGATAATGGAAAAGGGAGATTCTCCAAGGGGAAGAGTCAGAAGCTACAGAGAATGACTGACAAAGAAGTTCTTAGCAGAAAGCAGAACCAGCGACTAATAAAGCAATTTGATCTGAGGCCTTCATAATGCTCTCCCACCAGGATTTCAGAATTGCTATGGAATGTGACAGCTGTGAGTTTTTGTTTCCCACGTTCCAAACAAAGATTTGCATCTTCCGTTAAGCTGTCGTTGGGCCACCGTCGTATATTTGGTAGGTGTTAGTGGGTGGGAGGTAACTTTCCTTTTTAGTGCACGGACACCAGACCACAAAAAGGCCCAGTGGAAAGTACTGCAAAATTGCTGATCCTGAGCTCTGAGCTGGATGTGGAAACGGTGATAGGGAGATAGGTGATAGGGAGAGCAGATGGTGTTAGAGACTGGTGGGGTTTATCTAACCCTGTTTCCTTTGATTCTTGGTACCTACTAGTGTACTCCTTTGAAGTTAAATGGAGCCATGGGACCGAGTTCAGGCCAGTGAAATATGGCTGGAATTATGTACAATACTTCCAGCTTAACCCCTCCAAAATCTCCCTTGAGATCCACCCCATTGCAGAGGATGCAGTGAAAGCTCTGTGGCCTCAGGGATGCTGGAGCCACTGGAAGGAAGGAATAACCCATGTGGGGCAGAACCCTTTATATGCATTGGGATGTGATATGAGCAAGAGATAAGGCTTCATTAAATTAAATAATCTAGAAAACAAACCTTTCTTCTTTTGAGGTTTTGGGATCACCTGTTATCACAATTAGCATTGACTAATGCAGCAATCAAAGATACATGCAATTAAAAATACAAGATATGTTTTGGTGTTACCTATTACCTCCAATTTTCTTTCACCAGATAATTTTAGAGAATCTCTGTGGCTAAAGCTCACTTCTGATTGAGACTGGATTTTCTCTATGTCTTACGGTGTTTTTGTCCCCTAAAGTCAGTTAGTCCCCAGAGATTACTGAATGCCTAAACCCAGATCTACTACTTACTAGCTGTGTGATCTTAGACACATATTAGCATGTCTGAGCCTCAGTTCACTTATCTGTAAATAGGTATAATAATACTACCTATCTTGGGTTGTTGTGAGAATTAAGTGAATCAATCCATGTATATCAGTGATCAGCACAGCATCTGACACATAGTATGTACTCAGTAAATTTATTTTATCATTGCTGTTGACATCATAGATTGCTAAGTATATGCTTGGCACTAGGGACAGCACTGAAGAAATTATACAAATTCTGGACTTCTGTGAGATATCTGCTTATTTCATGACCCTTGTGTTTGATTTTGTACTTGTTCAGTATAGGCTCTATTAAGTACTTGATTTTAAGAGAAAGGTTTTGCATCTCTCCAATCTACTTTGGAAAATATTGCTTATGGCTGGGCATGTTCTTTGTCTTTCTGTCTGAGTGTTCTGAGTCAGTATGTGTGTTCCTGTTAGTGGCTTTACTCTCTGAATGCAATATTTGTCCATACCCTGTGGCAGTTGGAGTGGGGGGAATACAGAAAGGTGAAAATCCCTATTGGTGGAAGGAACCACTTCCTGCCTCGAGCCATTTCCTGCTTGGATCCACTTCTCGCTCAGATTCACTTCCTGCTTGGATCAACTTCCTGCTCAGAGCCACTTCCTCTTTAGAGTGTTAAGTAAAAAATGGCTGCCATTGTACTTATAAAAGTACACTTTACTCCTCTTTTCTGTCCCTTTTCCCAGGGTACACTATCCAACCATCTCATTTCCAATGGTGTGTAGGTAACATTTGCAAGATCCAAGTGGTTAAGAATCCTTTCCCTTCTCTATTAGCCTATGAGAACAGAAACTGAACCTATACCAGTGATATCATCATTCAACCCTTACACCATGCATTTAAATGCCTGGTTTACCTGTATGCCTGAGCTAGGGTCTTTATGGGCACACAGCTGGTGTGGGCCATCTCCCTGGCACATGCTCCTTAGTGATGCTAATTAGGTAGGCACACCCACTTGCCTTGGCGTGTTTTATAGTTGACCCAAGCTGCAAACACCAACATGTATAAGACATATGCTCTTTTCTTTGTGTAATTTCAGGCACCAAAATATGCCTACACACAGGGGTGTGTGCATACAGACACACACATATTCTTTTTTGCCTGGTAGAAATATGCTTCTGTGATGTTCCTTCTACTCCCACACATGCCCCTCCATGGTTGGCACATCTCCTAATTATTCCCATCTACTCCCCCCCCCATAGACCTTTTGTGTGTATATTTTGGCACACATTCTCTTGATTCTGCCTAGTTCCTCTTTTTCTTTTTTTCTTTCCCTGCCTCCCTCCCTTTCCCTCCTCTTCACAACTCCTTAGAAAATTTGTTAAACTATACACTCTTTATTATTAATGTACATTTATGAAAATTCTTCACAGTTACAAAAGTGCATGGTTATAAAATCATCTCCATACAAAGGTTGGCATCTTCCCCTTCCCCACCCCTCCCTAACCCTCCCACCCCCAGACATCAGCATTCCACAGGACAGTGCTTAGAAAAACTGAGAGCTCAGTGGATCCAGAGCTCTCTATCCAAAGCTGTGGCAAACATGGCGGTGATTTACACAAGACCTTGCAATTTGCCTCCTTCGCTTCCCTTTTGCCTCCTTCTGAGGTGGGTAGAGCAGACAAGTTTCTCTAGCTTTGGGAAAATTTTCTTCTGAGGGACGAGCAAAGATGTCTCCTTATACTTTTCCAGAGCTTAAAAGAATGTCAGAGCAATATCAACAAAGACATCTACAAGGAAAATGGAGGTTGTAGGTCTTTCCTGATGGTTGAAGAGAAATGACTCTCTTGGTTTGTTCAAATTCCATATGCCATCTTCCTTGAGAGGAGCTAGCAAACTGTAGCAACTCTGGGGACCTATTTTTGCAGGATTCCCTGGTAATCCCTAAAGGAATGGAGAAACAGATGAGAGATTGTCTGAGGGTGACCAGAAGCAACTGGTCCAGAGTGGTGTGGTGCAGATTGGGGTCTTTTCTGAAAAACAATTTTCATGGCCCAGACTCTGACCGTCACAGCTCTGTTGGTTAGTTAAACTTGGATATCCTCAGACCCAGCATGAAGGAAGATTCTGTGATGAGGACAAATCTCTGAGAGATAGAGAACAGAAGGAAGCAGTCAGGCTGTGGCTGGGCTGCCTCAGCCACATATTTTTCTCTTTTTATATTTTTCTGAGCAGCTATACCTAACGCAGCCCTAATGGGATTCCATATTAGTGTATCAAGTGATGCAACAAAGAGATGGTTGGATAATGTCAGGGAAATGAACTCAAGTTCCAGGGAAGTTGTCCCCGTATCAGTAGATACCCAACATATATGGAACCTCATGAACAGACACATGGACTCAAAGATACCACAACATTTACATGTTAACTAGTCTGGAAAAACTTATTCAAGACTTGTAGGGATACCATCATGGTTTCTTGGTCAGAAGGGTTGTGCGAACATTTCCAACTGGGCAGTTAGATTACCTCCAGAGAAGTGTGCTTCTAGAAGCTTGCTTCTGATTGCCTGTGCAAGATGGTGGTGGGAGAAATGGAATTCCTTGGCGGTAGGGGAGTTTTATCATTGTGCTTTAGTTAACTGGGGACCTTCTAGTAGCTGGAGAGGAATCTGTTCTTTAAAAGCCATGTATCCTACTCAGAAAGGTGTGCCATTAACGGGGACCAAATAATCTCATTTGAAAGGACATTTGAATTCAAGGGGCATTTGGAATCTTGTTTGGTTCTAGTTCTATGCAAAAAAGGTACATATCTTAAAATATATTAACTATATTTCAGCAAATAAGAGTCTCTAGGAGATTATAATAGATGTATATGGTGCCCCTCTATGGGAGGTTTAACTATTTGTGTCAAGACTATTATTTCTAAAAGTTTCACCCCAAGTACATTAGGCTACTAGCTTGATTGGTAAAGAGCAGCCCCAGTCCATCTGTCCTTGGGCATAGTGGAAGAAGAGAGCAGGCACAGTTCTGCTCCAGATGTCACAGGAGTGGGGGCCTTGCTCAGATGTTGTGAGATACGAGGTTCAAGTACCCCAGGTCCAGCAAAGTTTCTGGGTGCTCTTTTGGTTGACTAGCTCAAGGAAGCATGAGTAAGGGAAGACTTCTTGGAAGATGACATGTTATTTCTCTTTATTCCTTTCCTAGGAGGATGGGACGATGCAAAATTGTTGGAGCTGAGGGCTAGGTAGAAAGCCCCTGTTTTTAACCTTCATCCTGGCCAGCCTTACCAACATGTTGGACTGTGCCTTAATGTCCTCCTCTGTCCTGCTGAGGTTCTCACCCCATCTCTCCTGCAACCATTGTATCTCTTGCAACACAACACAGCAAGGCTTGAGGAGGAGGGGTTAGCACAGCTTCATCTCTCGTTTCCCAAAGAACTTCTTTTTTGCATGATTTCCACCAAGGCCACCAGTTCTAATGTGTTATTTGCACGTTGCAAGGCAGATGACTCCTATTCATGTGCTATTTGTGCTGCTCCTGTGTTTCAGAGGCTCAAATTGCTCTACTGTGAGAACATCTAAATCTGTGAAGGAGCTGGGTTTTACTACCTTTTATTTAGCTGACATACTGGACGTTCATGGCTGCTGAATCCGAGGGCCCTACTACCCAGCCATCCTGGGCATTCTCTTTCCCAAACACCTGGGAAAGCTGAAGAGAGAACCGAGTTGGAGTTGAGTCCCAGCTTTACTGCTTTTGCAAGTCACATCTGCTCTTGAGTCTCTATTTTCCAATATGTAAAATAGGAGTAATGGGTTGTGAAAAGTCAAGAATGACGCCACAGCATTTTAGGAGCTGTCCAGTGCTGAACAAAAACAGGGTGGAAGCCGACGAAGCTGATGGCAAAGTTGGAGATGACGGCAACAATGGTGATAATAGAGCTTCACACATCAAGTTACTTGGTTTTTGACAGACTGATTAGACAGTTTCCCTGAATAGAGCTGCCTATCACCTTCCTTCTAGAGTGTACCCGGATAAGTTTGGGTAAGATACTCATTTCTCTACACTTAATTCATCTATAAAATGGGAATAATAAAAACCACCAGGCAGTGTTGCTGTGAGAATTGAAATAAATAAGTCAATAAATTTAAAAGTGCCCCGAAGAGTGCCTGGCCCTTGTTGGGAGCACTTATTCATCAGCACTACTCGAATTTAAACTTATATAACTTCAGAGGGAACTGTGATGTTCCTCAGCTTGGATTGGGTAGAAAGAACACAGACTTTATTTTGCTTGTTAAGCAACATGTGACTTTGAATGCTCTCTGAACCTTTATTTCCTCATCTGTACAATGGGAACAACAATGCTTACCTCAGAAGATTGTTGTATGCATTAAAATGAATTGTCTGTGGAGAGAGCTTATCACAGTGCCCGACACTGGCAACTGCTTGGTAATTAACTAATAGCTCTCATACCCTGATGCTTAAATGGGTGAATTGCTCAGAAGAAAGAGCAAATCCTCCTACGGTCACAACTGTGGTGGCCTTCTATTCCTTCAGTCCTGGCTACCCTCGTGCTACAGTGCACTTTCTTGATGAGATCCTTTGGTGGGAGCACCGTGGCAAGAACAGTCACAAGATTAGGAGTTCCGGGGTGCCAAGACTCTTGCTGCCCAATTGCTGGACCTCCTGCTTTCCTCTTCTGAAGATGAAGCTCAAGTGAGAGGCAGGAGACAAGGGTAGGAGAAAGGACACCAAAAGTGTCCACCCTCAGCT
Organism: Neofelis nebulosa; assembly: GCF_028018385.1. Taxonomy (NCBI): domain Eukaryota; kingdom Metazoa; phylum Chordata; class Mammalia; order Carnivora; family Felidae; genus Neofelis; species Neofelis nebulosa. Next base: position 102,320,400 of record NC_080791.1, on the reverse strand, counting down.
TGGTACCTGGGACCTCACTTGCAGGCTGCATTTGGTGGACTTAGTTTGGGAGGCAGTCAAATATGAGGTGGTCTCACCTCATAGCTCCTGGCAGGAGACCTAGGAGGCTGGCATGGGGGTATTCCCCTCTTCAGGAGGCAGTGTTGGGCAACTCCAGGAGCGGAAAGATTGGGTGTCAGAGGGAAGTTTTGGTTCTGTGCCGCGTCTGCTCTATACACTTAAGTCACGGGGATTGGTTACTGTTCTCAACACACCATGCATATTTTGGCCTCCATCATTTGCTTATGCCCCCCTTTCTTTGTCTACTTGACAAAGCAGACATTTTTTGATAACTCTGTTTGCAAATTGCCTCCATTCTTGTAATTCTCTTAGACTTTCCTAGGCACAATTGATGATCCCTCCTCTGGGCTTTCATAACTATGTGCTCAGAGTGCTGACAAATTGTCTTATAGGGAATAGTTTTTGAATCTCTCTCTTCTATTAGAGGTAAGAGCCTAGAGGGCAGGGGCTAGGTTAGAGTCATCTGACATTTCCATTTGGCACAGTGTCCGGCCCACAGTCGAGGCTCGCACAAAGGTGGTTTCCTGACCTTGCTTGGGTCATGAAGTGGCCAGGGTACTGTGGAGCCAGAGTGAGCAGTGTCCAGTGGTCAGAAGCAGTGGTGGCCAGCAGCATGAGAGATGTTAGGCACCCACGTCAAATCTCTTCCTCTTCACTGGCTTTGCTCCAACGGTGGCAGCAGTTGGCTGTGATGCCCAGGAGGAAGTTGGTGACCACGGAGGCAATGGAGACCACGAAGCCCACAAATGCAATGAAGAGATAATCATCCAGGGTCAGAGTCAGGTGGCAGGCCTTGAAGCTCTCCTCAGTGAGGGAGAAGAGTGGGGCACCCTCAACTTCAGGGGGCCCCCGGCACTCAGCCAGTTGAGAATCTGCAACACAGAACCCAGGAAAGGTGAGGGGCCGGAGGAGAGTGAGTGGAATGGAGAGTCTCCCACCCCCCCCCTCCCCCCAAGAGAAGTTGAGTCCTTTTATTGAGTTTCTATGTGTCAAACATTTTACTTACCTTCTTTACTCTCCTCAACAACCCTTGAATCAAATATTTTATACCTATTTTTAAAGTTGTGGAGATCACTGCTCAGAGAGTTTAGTCACTTGCCTGAAGTCCAATAGTCACTACTGATGGTAGATCTACCGCTGTCTTGTGACATTTTCATCTCTTACAGTAGCTTCCTAACTAGTTTCTGGGCTTCTGCCTTTAAACCATCTTGATGCAGTTGGCTGAGTATCTTTGACACCCGAAGTCCTATCATGTACTACTCTGTTCTTGAAACCGTCCCCTGACTTCTTATCTTCCCATGGAATGAAAGCCAAGTTCCTCACTGTGAGCTACAAGGACTCTTCTTTCCCTCTGCTCCTCGTTCACTTTGCTCCATCCACACACACATTTTGATCATTCTTCCGTCACCCTGAGTACATCCCTTTTCAGGGTGGAGAGGGTGTGCCTTTGCATTTGTCCTGTGTGGGAGTGCTTCTCCCCTGAATCTTGGCATAGCTCAGTCCCTTATTCCTTTGGGATTTTGTTCAAGTATCACCTTACTAATGAGCCTTTCCTTTATGATTCTATATAACATAGTAACTCCATACCACCTCTCTCTGGGCTTTCTCTACTTTCCTGCTCTGCTTACTTTTCCTCCATTGTATTTATCTTGTCTCACTGTTTCTTTATTATCTGTCTCCTCCACCATGAATATAAGTTCTTCCCATGGTGTTCCTAGTCACTGAACAGGGTCCTGTCCCTGTAAGTGCTCAATGAAACTTTGTTAAGTGGATGTGTGGATGAATGACTCTGTCCAACTTGAAAGCATTGGGTCTTTCTACTATCCCATGTGGCTTTCCAGGGATGTAGAGTATAGGGTTATGAGTATGGACTCTGGAAATATTGATCTGGGTTCAAATCCCCTCTCTACCCCACACTAGTTGTGTGACTGTGTGTGAATTACTTAACCCCTCTGTGTCTTGCTTTCTTCATCTGTAAAATAACGATAATGATGCTATCTGTAACATAGGATTGTAGTGAGGTCTCAGTGAGTTAACATATATAAATAATATATCCTTGGCGGATAATAAGCACTATGTAGACATGTGCTTTTGTTAGTATCCTAGGCTGGTCTCCCTGGACAGGTCAGTGAGGGTCATATTCTTTAGATAGTCTTCTGTAGGAGAAGCTTCTCCTTCAATGGGATTACTTTTCTCTCCATCACTGATGGTCCCACCTCACCCTTCCAGGGTCACTTGTGCAAACACATGGTTGTCAATGGTTTCATTTTACTCTGCCTTGGAAGTAAGAGTGGTGTGCAGTTGGAAGCTCTGTCCTGCATTGCCAGGCACCAGCTTTGTAGCAGGCCGTCAACCCTTTGCTCAGGGTATAAGTATTAACCAAGCTCTCACCTTGGGCAAGTCGTTTTTTTGTTTTTTTGTTTTTGTTTTTGTTTTTTTGCCTTTCTGGCTCCTGTGCTCTCCCTCCATAAGAAGGGGATAATTCAACCTAAATTGTCTAAGAGTCAATATGCAGAAGTTTTCTAAATTAGGTGGTACATAAACGCTTATTCATCCTGTAGTTTTTGAGGGCAAAGAATAAAATGATGGATTTGGATTGCCCCTTTTGAGAAACTGATTAACATCATTCTCCTTAGAAATGAGGAGTCAGTTTGGGGGAGAAGATGCAATCTGCAGTGCACGTGGAGGGGTCCCTGTTGGCCACATGCACAGCACTCCAGACCCTGCTCAGGACAAGATGGCATCTGAAGTTAACCATTAAGGGCTATCCTCTTAGAACCAGAAGATGCATAACTCCAAAGTCTATTGTGTGCATGACTGGGGTGGTGGCAAGACAATGTGAAGTCAGGGAATGTGGGGGAAACTGAAGGCAATTGGTATGGACCCTGCAGAGGAGGCTCTGAGGACAACTGGCAGGACCCCGGGGGAGTTCAGGATGGGACGCTGAGGGCTGATAAAGCCCTCTGGTAATTCAAGGGGCCAGTTTTGAGGTTGAGTATATCCTAAGGGCACCCTTCTGTCCCTCTCTGTTGGGATTTGTCCAAAAACCGTGGATGATTGTAGAGAAGAAAAAGAAGACAAAAGGAAGATGATTGCCTGGTCCTCCCTATGCTGGCAAGTTCTTTGCGCCCAAGAGGAAATATCCTGGAGGATGTGATGTGCTGAAGAGCTTGTTCGGTGGAGAGTGGGGAACCTAGTGGCCAATGGACAGTTACTTTCCCTCTCTGGGGCTGGGGTCCCTCATCTGCACTCTCATGAGTCTGTCCAAATGGGATCTTGGACCTCTCTCCTGCTCCCCAGGAGGCTGTGCTTCTTCTGAAGGGGAGCAGGGGCCTCAGAGATCACAGGAGGTGGAAGGTGCATGTGGTGGCAGATGTGCTCCAGGGTGCCCTTTCTGTCCTTAGTACACAGGAAAGAGGGGACAGCTTGCAGCCTTCAAGGGGCGAGCAGGTGGGGAGATGGCTCTAGGCAGCCTCCCCCTCGTGCCCCCTAGCATTGCCCCATCTCCATCCCCAGCTATTTTGGTCCCGGAGAACTTCCTCCCACAACTGTGTAGAAACAGTGGAATCGTGACCCACACCCCTCCCCCAAACTATTTTGGTCCTGGGCTCCCCACTCAGTCTTCCTCTCCCTCCTACCTCATTCAGCATCGTTCTTTTGGAACACATGCTGAGCCAGGCTCTGGGAAAGCCCCTGAGATGGTGCCCCCGGCTATTTCCCGTCATTCTACTGCAGGGGGGGCTGATGCCAAGGCTCAGTGCTGCCACACAAGAAAGCCGGTGACGGGGGGCCGCATCTGAGCACTGCCTGCCTCCAGGTGAGGTCAGGGCCCATCCAACCTCTGTGGTTCAGTCTCCATCGGTCCCCAGTGCACCCCCAATTGGGATTGATTGGTTAAGTCGCCAAATCCATTTTTCTTCTCAGCTCCCACCCCATGCCTTAACCTTGCAGAGCTCTGCTAAGGCCCTTTGGCCAGCCCAGAACTCAGGCCCCGACTCTTCCTGTTAGCTTTGGACCTGGCTCTTCAGGATATAGCCAGAAGGCGGCCAGACTGCCAGAGTTTGAATGCTGACTCCAACACTTAGCAGCTGTGTGGCTTTGGGCAAGTTACTGAACCTCTCTGCGCCTTGGTTTCCTTCTCTATAGAACAGCGTGTGTAGGGATCTCATCATGGTTCTTCTGAGGATGAGATGAGCTAAATATGACATATGTTTAGGATAAAGCATAAGAGTAAGTCCTGGCAGATAGTAAGTACTAAAATAAAGAGTGTTTGCCTGTTTCTGTTTCTTTGAGTTTTTCCAGCACTTGGAATACTTTAAAAAGCAGCCTGGTAGAGTAGAACAGGGCTTAAAAGTCAAATAAACTTGGGTTTTACCCACGACCCTGCTACTTTCTAAATGAGCAACCCCGGGCAAGTCTTTTCATTGTTCTAGAGCTCAGTTTCTTCACCTGCAAAATGGGAGTCACCAAAATGGGGGGAGGTAATGTGTGCCAAGTTCTCAGGTCACGGTGAAAGCTCAGCACACTCTCGTTTACTATCTGTCTGCCTCTGCAGGTCCCAAGTGCCGCAGATGCAAGGGTGGTGTGTGTTTCACTGGCGAACGGCACCAGCAAGCAGGGCAAGGACTCAACGGATGATACTTGTGGGGGGATAGGGCTGGTGTGCACAGAGGCCAGCCCAGACCAGGGCACGCACCGGGTGCTAAGAGCTGTCAGTCCCTCCCTGTTCTTTGGATCCTTTGCTGGCAGGGAGGCAAGCCCCTCTGTGCCCGTGGCTGCCCAGTCCCGCCCTCCCGCCTTACCCGCCGTGCAGCGCTGGATCCGGTTCCGCAGCCACTTCAACAAGGGCTCCATGGTGCAGCCGCACACCCAGGGGTTGCCGCCGATCTGCAGGGTCACCAGCCCCGGCAGGCCCTCCAGGGCCTCGAGACTGAGGAAGGCCAGGCCCCCGTAGCTGAGGTCCAGGTCTCGGAGCTGCACCAGGCCCTGGAAGGCTTGGGGGTGCACCCTGCGCAGCCACGGGTTGTGGCTCAGGTCGATGTGCACGAGGCCGTGGGCTTCTTGGAACATGTCGGCCGGCACGTGGCTGAGGTTGTTGTAGCTCAGATCCAGGTGTGCCAAGCGCTTGGCGTGGAGGAAGAGGCCCGGGGGCAGCTCCACCAAGGAGTTGTTACGCAGATCCAACACCCGGAGCTCCATGTAGCACGTGAGGTAGCCGGGCGGCACGGCCGTGATGCGGTTGTGGGCCAGGCTGAGGTTGCGAGTGTCCATCGGCAGGTCTGGGGGCACGGAGAACAGCCGTTGGCTGCTGCAATCCACCACCTGGTTATGGCACGTACAGAGGACCGGGCAGCTAGCGCCGGCCTCCGAGCGCATGGCCCCGGCTGCCAAGAGGAGGGAGACCAGCAGCACAGCCTGGTGGGGGGGCCCAGGCCAGGGCAGCTGGGACCAGGTGTCACCCATCTTAGGCAGCTGGCAACCGCCCTGCTGAAGGGAGCCCACTGGGGCCAGGGCTGTGTTCATGAATCAAGAGTCGGTGGCTCCGAAAACAGCTACATCAGGGCCAGGGCCCCGGAAGGTGGGGCTTCTGGGCACGTGGTATCATGGCTCAAGCCTTTCCTCGGAGCCTCTGAGCACCAGAGGGCTCCCTAGGTGAGATCCACAGGAAGTCCCCTTTGGAGCCGAGGGGGCAATAAATCCAGCCGAGGTCCTACAGGGTCTGAAAAGATGATCAACGCTTGAGAGAGTGAGGGACTGAGGCTAGGGCTGGACCAGCTGCTAGCAGGTCCTGGAAGGGTCCCTGTGGGTCTGTGTTCCTCTCACCCATGACCCCTGGCTGCTTCCTGTCTTGTATTATGTTGGACAGGTGGTGGAGGGGGTGAAGGACATAGATTGTGCCTGTTGAAGGTCCTGGCACATCTAAAAACCCGGAGCCCCGTCCCGAGTCTGGGACCGATTAGGAGGCCAGGGCTGCCTGTGGGTCTCCGGCATTTGAGGTCTCAGAAGCCATTTCTTCTGGTGGCCCAGGGGGCTCGAGTCCAAGGGGGTCCTGGGGTGGGTGTTTTGGGAAGGGAGCCTGGGGCAGAGTGGGTCTCCATGGGCCTCCTGAAAGCCCGAGTCGTCAGCCTCAGTATCTACTGAAATCCCCAAGGAGGCTCTTCTTCCCCCAGGTTGGGGAGGACCTTGAGTGACACCCACTGCCGGCTGCCAAGGCTGGAAAGAGCCATGTGTCCTGGAGAAGCAGGATGGAGATCAGCTAGGACCGCTTTGGCGACTTCTCCCCGGCCAGTGCCTCTCTCCCAGCCCAGCTCTGCGTTCAGCAGGCGGGGGCAGAATTCCCTCTGTCAACAAGGAAAGCACTCAGGTGGAGATCTCCAGTGCCCTCGCCTCCCTACTGTCCTTCCTAGGTTCCCTGGCCCCCTTCTTCTCTGCCACCAGCCACAGCGTTTTCTCTGCATGCTGTGTGTCAGGTGTGGGCAGCGTTGGGCTCAGACCCCACCCTCACACTGTGGTTGCCTGTCCTCCTCCCGGGGTTCTGTCCTGGGCGGGATGCATTCGCTTCTCCTCCCAGCCTCGCCCCTCAGCACCAAACACCCCACCCCTGGGCAACTCCCTAAAACAGGCACACAGCCAGGCTGGCTGTTTGCATACCCCTTTCAAACAGGGTTAGCACTCCCCCCCTCTCTCTCTCACCCTCTCCCTCCCTTACCTTCTCCCTCCAATCTCTCTCTCTCTCTCTCTCTCTCTCTCTCATTCACACACACACACACACACACACACACACACACACATTGTTCTCCTGTGATCTCCCCAGATTTTGCCCTGCCCTGTGCTCACACCTCCCAGTTTTCTGTCCAACTGCCTTCTGCACACGCACTGCAGAACCCCCTTTCCAGTCCGCCCCCCCCGCCCCCCGTGTTCCACCCTCCTGCACACCCCTAATCCCAGCCCCCTTTCTACAAGCACCCCACTCTGCTCTCTGTTCCCCAGCGTGAGCCCACGTCCACATTTGGTCAGGCAGAGAGAGAGATGACATACCCGGTGTCTCAGCTCTGCCGTCCACCGCATCCCCTGTGGCCCCCCCGCATCCTCCGTGGCCCCTGGCTGTCCTCACTTGTCCTCCCTAACCAGCAATGCCTCCCCTCCCAGCACTTCTAGCCTCAATCCCACCCACCGGGAAATCACCCAGCTCCTTTATCCAGACCCATTTTTCTGAACCCCAAGGTCCCCCCTTGCACTCCCATAGGCCCTCAGGAGCCCACTTACTCTATTCCAAGGACACAGCCATCAATCTGCAGCAGACGTGGGTCTCCCTCCCTCATCCTGGAATCCCGCTTGCTGCTTCAGAACAGATTGCCTCCCCGGCACTTCCCCTCCCCCGGCTTCTCGTTCTCCATGGCTCCTGGATCCCGGGGCAGCATCCTCTGTGGTTTCCTGTCCTGTGTTCCTGGTGCCTGGCCGGTCCCCTTCTTTTACTCAAACGGGGAATCTGAGAGAGGATGCTTAGAAGAAAGTTCACAGAATCCTCTGAATGCTTCTTCCCGAAACTCAGCTGGTGCTGAGGCTGCTGGGGTATGTGGCTTCCGCCAGGTCTTCCCCTCCCTCCGCCTTCCTTTCCTCTCTCCCCCTCCTCTCTCCCTTTTTCGCTCCCTTTTTTCCTCGAGGGCCAGGTACTGACGTTTCGCTGTCTCTTAGCAACTGCCTCCACATCTCTGAGCAACAGGAGAGCTGGCTATGGACCCCACCAAGAAGAGAGAGAAGAGAATGAGGCAGTGGCAGAATCCACAGCCACCTCCTGGGTCCCAGCAACAGGGCAAGGGAGACGTAGGGGGAGGGGGCAGGGGCAGGGCAGGGAGGAAGGCAGAGGGGGCGGGAGAGGGCAAAAGGGCCCTGTGGGAGAGGCTGGAGTAGGGGCAAAGCAAGGGTCTAGAACGTGAGTTGGGGGAGGGGTTGCTTATGGGCATTTGGCATCGGGCCCAGAAGGGAAAATAGAGAGGGGTTGGAATGGAGAAAGGAACTTCTGGAGGGGGGGGGGGGAGAAGCTAGGGAAGGCAATGAAGACATGAAGAAGGATGGAAGGAAAGAAGAGAAGTGCATGTGACAAGTTTGCTCACTTGATGGGATGTATCTATTCAGTCCCTATGTAGCATCTGTCTCCCTGGGGGTGAAGATATTTTGGTCACCAGGTATCAGGTGGCTGGACTGGCTCAGGGCTTGTCAGGGACAATTACAGAAGGTGAGACCTTCTCTGTGTTTGTTCATTGTCTCATTACTGACCCCACAAGCTCAGAGAGTTTTGGGTGGCAAAGGGCAAAGTGACAGGTCCAGGTCGGGTACCTGGGGCCGCAGATACACTCAGCTCTGTTCCTAGGAGTGTGGAAGCTGCCAGAAAACCTCATGGTCTTGACCTCTTTCTCCAGGTCCCAAGGACTCTGTTTGCCCTCCGGTTTCCGTATCTCCAAGCTCCCTGTCCCTCCCCCCCATAGACTGACCTCACAGGGAGGGTGAAGACTTTGCAACAAACATCTCATTGAACAAATCTCCAGCTGACCTGCATTTGAAAAAGCAGCTTGACCAGTTGCTATGGTCAACGAGCTGGCTTATTTCTTCATTTTAATAATTATTTGTTGAGCACCGACCGTGTGCCTGGCACTTGGGTACATGGTGGGCATATAGCTGTCAGTAAGGCGGATGAAGCCTTTTCCATCACAGAGGGCATCGTAGTCCTGTGTGTTCACTCAGTTGATCTGGGACCTCTTCTGTTTAAGCAGTATCTTAAGTCTTTGGGGGAACCCCAAATTGAGGAACAGAAAACATGTGTTAAGTTGCACAGATCCTAAGCATGTACAAAATCCTCAAAATCATTGTCTTCTCCAACATAATTCTCTTTGCCTTGTGGTCTTAGAAGTTCTGCTGCTAAGCCTCGTCCTCATATTATACTCATTTTGAATCTTTTATGTTCTACAGTGCAGAGTAGCATGATAGCGACTTCATTAATATTTATATATTGAATCGGCTGAGGTAAATATGATTTGTATTTCCCCCTTGCTTAAAGAAGGGAAGAGTCCTTCAACTCATTATGAGCTTAGAAATAAAATGTTAATCTTAATGCACAAGACAGAACAGCACATTGAGACAAGTCATCCATTATAAACAAGGACTGTTGGCCTCAGTCAAGCAAAGTTGGCATCAACATTAAGTGAAAACTGATAGAAAACATAATTATTTCAGTAGAGATGAAGAAAGGTAATCATGACATTTCTTTTTTCTCTTAAATGTTTGCTTATTTATTTTTGAGAGAGAGAGAGAGAGAGAGAGAGAGAGCGCACAAGTGGGGGAAGGGCAGAGAGAGAGGGAGACACTGAATGAATCTGAAGCAGGCTCCTGGCTCTGAGCTGTCAGCACAGAGACCAACGCGGGGATCAAACCCCACGAGCCGTGAGATCATGACCTGAGCTGAAGTAGGATGCTCAACTGACTGAGCCACCCAATCAGAACATTTCAATATTTAGTGTTGACTAAAGGCACATTAAAAAACAAATCACAAAGAATGGAGGTTTTCTTCCTTTACATAATATGAAATTTATTTATAATAAAACCACTATTATGAGTAAAGGAAAGTACTTGTGAGAGTGTTCTTAAAAAATAAGTACACGAGAATGCCTTGTCATCATTTGATACTCCAGTTTTCTGGCCTGTACCATTGGGATAATAACAATCATGGCGTCTAACTCATGGGGTTGTTTTATGGTAGAGGAGTCTTTATTAATAAAGTACTTAGAATAGACACAGTGAGCACTACAGACGTGTTTGTTAAGTGAACAAATAAAATAAAACACATGGCGGAGTATAAAATTGCTGGAATTGTTAGGCAGCAGGGAAAACAAATTGAACAAAAGTGGGAAACGAAGGACAGAAAATACCACACCTGCGCGTGATTTGAATGTATTCTGGGGCAGGATCAGAAAACCCTCACTGACCATTGCATAGAAAGTCTTCTGTACAAAAAAGAGAGAGAGAGAGAGAGAGAGAGAGAGATATTAAATGAGAGCAGACACCTTTAAAATGAATCATTTTATGTTAAGTATTAAAGCATTGTATCCCAAACTCGTGTCTCATGGTACGCTGTGTGCCATGACAAAAAAGTTTATTCTCACATAAGTTGAGAGCATGAAACATTTCTTTCATTAAACAAAATGAAACAGATTTATTTATTGCCAGATTTCTCAGGGCCTTTAATGTGCAAATATTCATGATGACCCGCGAAGGGAAAGGACTGGGGAAGGGGGAAGGATGTATCACACGCAGTACCACTCTTATGCAGAGTGCCCGGCTTCTTTTAGCAGAGTGACTTTCTCTTGCACAGCAGCCTTACAGCAGGAGTGACTCAATTTTGAGCCCCAGCAAAATGATAAATTATTACATACCATGGCCTTTCCTGGCCTCTTGCAAGTTATTGAAACCGTGACTGTTCAATCAGGAATGTCAAGGATTTACTCTACTGGGAAAATACGCAGAAATTAATCTTAGAGTTGTAGACACAAATGAGTCGAAAAATCATTTTCCTAATTATGATTTCTTGACACACATAGCGAATGAGTGGAGATGATGACAGAAAACCTTTAAATACGTGAAAATAAACGCAATCTACCACCCAAGAAATTTGTTCAGGGACAATTATGAAACTTCAAGAGAGTGAAGATACAGAAAGGAATGGAAAGTTAATCTCTCTAGTTACTGGGAAGGCTTAAAATAGGAAAGATGACTTTGCGTTTTATGGCATAATAATTTAGTGAAGTATTTAGCAGAATCTGGTGAACCGGTGGTAGAAACCATCGGGGAAAAAGGAACAGGAATGCACAGATGATGTTAATGAAGACAATAATGATGATGGGCAAAGCTGAGGAGTGGAAGCGGTGGCTTTCCTAACTAAAAGATTAAAACCTATGTTGCAAACGGGAGCACCTGGGTGGCTCAGTTAGTTGAGTGTCTGACTCTCGGTTTAAGCGCAGGTCCTGATCTCACAGTTCCTGGGTTCGAGCCCCGCATCCAGCTCTATGCTGACAGCATGGAGCCTGCTTGTGATCTCTCCCCTCCCCCCGCAACCCGCTCCTCCCTGGCTTGCTCTCTCTCTCGAAATAAATAAACAAACATTATAAAAACATAGGTTGCAAACTGAAAATTGGCCAACGGCATTACCCAAAGTTTGTGCTTCGGAAAAGGACCTTGGGCTACACTATCCTTTGAGGAAGTGATTCTCACTATCAGAATAGAGAAAAGAAAAATGAGAAACAAAACCACAGTGTTGAAAGTCGTCTCCGAGTAAGAAGTGTTGTTGAGACATTAAAGCCATACTTCACTTTCCTACATGTAGAAGTTCCAAATGGCCCAAAGAATTAAAGAGAGAAACAAACAATAACAAAATGCAAATCAGGGAGAGAACAGAATAGCACGTTTCTCCCACTATGGAGGGAAGATGTCTTTCTGTGTCAAGGAAACAGAGAATGTCATTTGCAACAAGATGGCTTCTGACAAACACACAGCATTGAAAAACAACAAGATTTCCTTGAACAAAAAAAAAATGACAGAACAAAATTAGAGAGAAAGGAAAGAAACTCAATGAAAAACCAGATTTTAGACATAAGTGATTTAAAATAATCTATGCAAAGTATGTTAAGAAATGTTACGGATACATTTTGAAATTGATAGAATACATAAATTCCTCTGATGCAAATACTTTATTTTTATGAAAATAAAGTGTTGTAGATGTTAATTATACCTCAGTAAAAACCAAAACAGAACAAAACCCAAAATGCCTTGGTAGACAAGGTCCTAAAATGGCCCTCGTGGTAGGTCGAATAATGACCCTCAAAGATGTTTTTATTCTAATCCCTGAAACCTGTGAATATGTCACCTTATAAGGCAAAAAAGACTTTGTGGATGTGATTAGATTAAGGATCTTGAGATGACATTATCCTAGATCAACAGGTGGGTCTAATATAAAAACAAAGATCCTTCAAAGGGAAAGAGAGGTAGGAGAGTCAAAGAAGGAGATCCGATGGGGGAGGCAGGGGTTGAAGATGCTACCTGCTGACCCTGAAGATGGAAGAAGGGGCCAAAAGTCAAGCAATGCAGACAGCCTCTAGTAGCCAGAAAAAGCAAGATTCTCTCCTAGAGCCTCCGAAGGAATATAACCCTCGTGCCCTATTCTAGGCTTGTGACATCCAGAACTGTAAGGTAATATAGTTGTTTTGAGCCACTAAATTTGTGGTAATTTGTTACAGCAACAGGTCACTGAGATGGCCCTCAAGAGTCCTATTCCCTGGTGTGGACACCTCATTTACTCCCTTCCCCTTGAGTTTCAGCCAAATCTGTGACTATGATGATATCGCTCCCATGACTATCCCCATAGTCAGTTGACTTTGTGTTAATCAAAAGGGAGATTACCCAGGTTGGTGCCACCTGATCAGGCGAACCCTTAGAAGAGATATTATCCATTGCCAGCCCTGAGAATGGGTTGGGGGGCAGATAAGAAGGGCCCGAGAGCCCTCTGGTTGTTGAGTCTGATCCTTGGCCAACAGCCAGCAAAGAATCTGCAAGGATGTGGTTCTGCCAATGAATTTGCAAGATGGCCTGGGGATCCGGATGACAATGCAGCTGGCCAATGAGTCGATTTCAGCCTCTCGAAATAGGCTGGGTCGACAGCCCAGCCGCGCTGTGCCGGGACTATGCCAGGACTATATGGAGCCATAGACTAATACATGAGTGTTGTTCTCAGCCAATCAGTCTGTGGTAAGTTTGTTATGTCGTGTGGAAAAATGCATGGTCTCACTAGACAGTAAATGCAGAGCAATAAAATCTACTTTGTGATACCACGTTAACCCAGTAACAGTAAAAAACATCTGTGAAATTCCACATGCTGGGTATGGAGGAGCCAGATACGTGCGCATTTACTGCAGACGCTGGGAACCGGCTCGGACCCACTTCCGAAACTGCTTGCCCCTTTGACCTAGTAATGAGTAAGAAATTAGTTCATGCAAAAGTATTCAGGGCAGGAATATTTATGATAAGGAAAAAGAAGGAAATAATGCGAATGGCCAGCAACAGAGGGTGCTAAGCGAACACCATATTCATATAAAGGAAATGCCAAGGAGAACATTGTTAATTGTGGCACCCGGATGGGTACTGTGGCTGCCTGGGAAGCATGAAGAATCACGTTAACTGAATAAATCAGAGCAACCCTTAGCTCATAGTTGGACTGCTAACTTCTAACTCATCCTGAACCAGTCGTTAGCTGTGTCACTTATCCTTACCGTGCTCAGTGTTCTCATCTCTAAAATGGGTGTGATTTCAGTACGTACCTCACAGGGCTGCCAGGAGGTTTGAAAGAGGCAATACGGGTAGAACCTGGCACAATTCTTGGTCCTTTCTAGAAGCTCTGTGAAGAGCCATTACCATTCTTATTAGTTTTTATTACTATTATTACTGTTATAATTAGTTTAATTATATAAATTAAATTAAGGCATTAAGTTGAATGCCTTTTTCATTCTTTTAAAATTTCTTGATTCAACCTGAGAGCCCGTGTAACACAGTGGTTACAACAAGGGCTACGGGACAACAACAATAATGACAACAATAATGATACCTGACTCAGGATTCTTGAAAGAATTAAATGACCCACATAAAACAGGTCGCATAACCATCAGCTCTCCACAAACCTTAACTACTGTTGTTGTTATTATTTCAGGAGGAAGTTGGTGGAGGTGAGTATGGAACCACAGCTCCAATCATAGCAATTGTTTTGGGGCAATAATCCCAGCCCATTTTTTTGCTTGTGACCAGCTTTCACTTTTTTTCTACTCCTTGGTTCCTGGACCCCTAGAGTAAAATCTCATAATTACGTGCGTCAAGCTGAGGCACGTTCATCTGCCGTGTGGCTCATATGTAATGCGGTTGGCTCCCGCTCTCTGCCCCTCACTCCCATCTCCCCGCCTTGGGGACAGGGAAACGTGGAGAGGAGGTCAGGACTGATGGGGAATAAGGGCGAGGTAGCTGCTTTTGGCACCCAGGATTCTGTTGGCCAAATCTATCTTGGAGTCACTGTCACTGCCCTGCACGTCCCAGACAGCTGCAAGGTCCAGAATTGTTCCTGCTGACATGGACCCGGGTCGCTGGGTGTTTATCAGGGATGTTTTTCTCGCAACGTTAGTTTTCCTAAAACGAGAAAACAAACTGACGTTTGTTGGGTCTGTCCTTCTCTCGGAAGTTCTCAGTGTAATTACATGCTTATCGGTCTGTCTCGCTTGCTGGGCTCTGAGCCCCTTTTGGGCAGGTATGGTACTTTGTTTACTGTTTTCCCCTGGTGTCTGATACATAATGAGCGTGAAAACATCACAAGTGTTTGCATCGTGAATGAGCGAGTTCACTTTGAAGCTGTGAACTGTTGTTGGGCCCTCTTTGCTGAGAGCACATTAATCCTCTCTGGGTAAAACGGCCTATGCTGGTTCAATGTCTGTCTAGGGACACTACTCTTTACCACTGGCGCTAATGGTAAGAGAGGCTCCTGGAGTCTGATAGAAGAGAGAGAAGAGGATATAAAGAGGTGCAATAACAGTTGGAAATTTACCATCAGTTCCCAGGAGAGCCGGAGGTCGGAACAGCAGCATTGTCGCTTTGGGGCCCGTTGAGAGAGGCTGTCTGGCTACATTTGCTGGGATGGGAGGGAGACAGGGGACAGAACAAAGGGACCTACTGCCTCCTTAGCTGACCAGAGTTGACCAGCATAGGGCCAGAAAGGAACCCATATATGCTGCGTAGCTATAATGTCCCATTTTACAGAGAGGGTGACTGAAATCTATCCACTTATCTAACACATATTTACTGAGCACCTACTATATTCCAGACCCTGTCCTACGAACTGGACGATAGCCACGTTTGACGTATACACAATATGCACCGGTAGGGCATATGGGGCCAACATCCATTCAGATTGGTGTCCGTGATGGCTGGTGGTTACACAATTTGACTGTTCTCTGTTCAGCAGTGAACAAAAACAAGTCCCAGCTCACTTTCTGTTTGCAGGAGACAGAGATGAACACACACATAAACACATGTATGGCGGGTGATGATGACTGCTATCAAGAAGCAAAATAGGGGCACAGGGGCAGAGGTTAGTAATTTGCCTGAGATTTCACAACAGATAAGAGGTGTGACCTAGGTTTGATGATCTGAAGGATGACCGACTACTTGGCCTCCATCCACACAGCCTGTGATGAAGGGACTGTGGACGCAGCTGGCCGTGAACCTATAGTTCTAGCTAAAAGAGACCTTGTTGTGTGTTGGCCATGAAATATTTTTTGAGCCCCTACTATACACCAGGTACCATGCTAAACGCTGGTAATAGGGCAGTCAAGAAAACAGGCAAGGTCTCTTCCTGGGGAGGGGGACACAGGGAAAAAAGATCTTAAAGGATTAGAAAGATGCAAAGTTGGTAGAAGAGAGAACGCAGGATTGGGCAGGTGGGGAAAAGCAGGGCTCTGTGTTAACATGGGGTGGGTGGGTGGGGGTACCTCCCTGAGAAAGCCATGCATTCTCTGAGTGCATTTGTCCTGGCCTCCTTCTTTTACCTTATCAGGTGTTCTTTAGAAGCTCATTGGCTTTTTTTTTTTTTTTTTTAATTGCAGCTATCACCTTCATTAGATGGCTTTTTTTTTTTTTTTTTTTTTTTTGTGCTTCTACAAGCTATTTACTGTTAACATTTTGCGGCGTGATTTCACCCCTTAGGTGATTTTTACAGCCTTGCATCTCTCAGGTGAGATAACTTGCTTCATTCTATGAAATATAGGTTTTAATGCACCAGGAGGCAACAACAAGGAAAACATTATTTCTCCCGAGTCCTCTGAATATGAATCGAGGGGGCAATAAGATGTACGTAGTTTATAAAAATAATGTTGCCATAATGACTGATAAAAATAGCCAGTTGTTTACAGCTTATTTGATAGAGCACTGAATGGCATTACTCTGCTCATGACTGATAGATAGAAAATGCTCTCCTTTCTTGATAATTTACCCATCTCTTTTCTCGAGCTATGTAGAGAAATGTAAAAAAAAATACGGTTACTATAAACTCGTTGATTTTGAAAAGCATGATCCCTTCCTGTCTGGTTCCCTGCATCTTCTTTCCCTTGCGGGTAGCTGCTGGGGCTGAGTCCTTCTAACATGTCTTCCCTTCGTGACTCTGATGCTGTCCAGATGCTTTCAGCCAGCCCTGGACTCCACGGCCAGACCACGGAGCGGCTCCAATTATCAGCACCCAGCTTTGAATCACGGCTCTGGCCCATTCATTTAAGGCGGTCACCTTTGCCCAGGCATCCTTAGGATTCTGGGAAGAGGATGGTGGGAGGGAGCCCCGATGCTGCCCTGGGACTTTCTGGAAAATGAGAGTGGTATGTTGAAGGAGGAGGAGATGGGAGGCAGGGATCAGGAAAAGCTTGGGGCTTTCTTTGCAGGTCCTGGGAAGTAATTCCTCCTTACAGGATGCTTCTTGGTAAGTCCTGCTGGAAATACCCTGGAACTGCCTCGAGGTCATGCCCACTCTTGTGACCCACACCCTTTTGCTCTGTCTCACCTGTCTACATGGATAATGGTGCACCTTCTCTCTCTTGTTTTAGGCACAGAGAAGCTGCCACATCTGGAGTGATTTATTCCTGGCCATGTCAGCGAGGCCACCGCTGCTGATTTCTTGTCCTCGCCATGTCACTCTCTCCTGGGGCTGCTGAATGAGAGCCAGAGGCCTTGGTCAGAGCTGTAGTTCTGTCCTTTTCTGGCTCTCTGCTCCTGGGGATGACAATGCATAGATAACGTTTACCGACCACCTACTTTGTGCCAGGCACTAGGTTTTAAGCGCTTTCCACCGGTTCCCACAGCCTGTCGATGGCAGGGGAAGACCTTCAACCTGATCATTCTCCTTCCACAGCCCAAGCCTATACCTTTTTCTGAACCTCAGTCTTCCCCCTGGGTGAAATGGGGATCAGAATTCTCCTTTTTACCCCAGAGGGTTAAAAATGGAACATTCCTGTAGTATCTGCAAAGTGCAGCAGAGACTGACTGTTCTGGTGAGTGGCTATGAAGGGAACAGCCTTTGCAGGTACACCTTCTCTCTCCTGGGTGTGCTCCAGGCTCAGTGCCCAGAGGAGACAGAGGCTTGAGCAGATGGAGACTGGAAGAGGATGTGCAGCAACAGTGTCCCTGAGGTCTGTCCCGGGGGTGAGTATGAAGAGCTCGTGGTTGCCCACTCAGGCTGTAAAGGCGGAGGCAACAAAAAGAAGGTTGGTTTCCTGTCAGGAGCAGAAAAGAAGGAATTTCTTTTTAACCCATGTTTTATTTTTCTGTCTCCAGGAGAGACATTGGGGGCCAAGGTGTTTGTGCCTGGGTGGTGCCTTTGGCCCAGAGAGTTGCTCTGGGCTGGCTCAGGCTCGGAATCCAGAAGGCGGAGGGGGGCTCAGGCCTACACAGTGTGGTCCTCACTGCAGAGCGTGAGGGAAGGGAGAGGGGCTGTGGCAGGAATTCATGCCTGCAGCTATGGCACGGCCTGCAGCTGCTGGGGGCATGAAGGTCAAGCTCAACTGGTCCCATGAAGTGGAAGGATGGTGACCTTAAGAATGGGAATTGGACCACCTCCCAGTCTTAGGCAGTCCGGGTGAAGGGGTCCTGAAATGAGAAATCAAGCAATGCCCACTCCTCTTCACATTTGCTGTGGGTCCTTGGGGCAAGTCATAGCCCCTCCCTGGGCTTCAGTTTCTTCATCTAATAACATGGGGGCTCTAGGGAACGTCACCAAAAAGATGTGACTGCCAAGTGGACATGTGAGCTGCACCCGGAGACGAGGAGGCTCCTCACCCCCTCCCCTGTCCTTGGAATACAGGTCCTGCTTGCGTTTTCTTTTCCCAGAGTCTGCTCCAAGGGACACAGCCTTGACGTAGTGATGTGGTGTTGAAAACACCCACACTGTATATGCAGCTGGACCAGGTTAAAGCTTCTTTATATAAACTTTTAAGAGCTGGTGGGCAGGTGTGGGGACCCATCCATCTTGCTGCTGCCCGAGACAAGCTCCGTAAGTAAGTTCCTTTTGTTTATTCAAACTGCCACCTTCCAACCTGGAGTGGGTGGCCTGCCTCCTTCTGTCTCTCCCCACCCTTCCAGTGAAGAGGGCTGTTTAAGATTACACCTGGGAGACTCCCAGAGGGTGGTGAACCAACAGGAGCGTTTGGCCCAGATGATTCTGAGCAAATTGGGTGACTTTGAACAGGGACAATGACTAGGCATTTACCACGACTCGAGACAGTATTTACTCATGCTCTTCTCTGCAAGGGGCTGCCTCCCTTTGGCCTGACTGCTTGGCCCAGAAGCCTCAGGTCTCAGATCCTACATCCCCCAGTAAAGATCTGGGGGACTAGGGGGCAGGGCTGGGGTGATGGAGCAGCCACTGCCTGTACCCCAGAATAGCCACAGCCCTCCTGGCGTCTGCCGTCTGGCGGCACATTCCCATCCCATTGGCTGCTCTCGATCCCTGCTGTCTGGCAGGCGCTGCTTTCCAGGGTTTTGTGGCACCTGCTAAGCAGCCTGCCCGTGTGCTACAGAGTTCTGGCTTCTTCCTGCAAGCGGCTGGGATCAGAATAGCGACTCTTCTCTGGTTCCCCCAAACTTGCCTCACTTCACCTCCCAAATGGTTGAGGACAGAGGGGTAGATTAGGGGGAAAAGGCCCAGAGTTGGTGGCGGAGGTCTTGAGTTCCTGGCCACCAAATTACCATGTGACTGGGCACAAGCCTAAACATCTCTCTTGCCTTCAGTATCTTCACCTGGAAAATGAGGGCAATCAGGCTGTGGCTCCACTGCTGTTCACCAGGGTGGCCATCCCAGTGGTGCATAGCTGGAGTCCCGTTACAGACGGCATGTCTGTGTCCCCCCTCAGAATCCATATGTTGAAACCCTAACTCCCAATGTGATGGTATTTAGAGCTGGGGCCTTGGGAGGTAATTAAACCAGGAGGGTGGAGCCCTCATCACGGGATTCATGCCCACATAAGAGGAGGCGAGAGAACTAGCTAGCTCAGTTTCTGCCATGTGAGGATACAGTGAGAAGCCGGCAGTCTGCAACCCAAGAGAGGGTTCTCACCAGAAGCTGACAGAGCTGGCCTCCTGATCTCAGACTCACAGCCTCCAGAACTGTGGGAAAATTTTTCTATTGTTCAGAAGTCGCCCAGACTATGGTACCTTGTTATCACAGCCCCAAATGCCTAAGATAGTTCCCTTCTGCTTGGCCAGTGCCCATGTTGTGCTGGTTGTTCAATATTTTGAATATCTTCCTGGGGATAATAATGCCTGGGAGGGAAATTGCTCAGAACTGTCGTGACGACTCAGTGGGGGTAAACAGCGAAAGAGGTGCTTTGGGAATTGGGAAGCCATAATCGCATGCCTGATGCATCTGTCTGCCCAGTGTCCACCCATCTCCTCTGTCTCGGGGAACGATTGCACCTCAATTTTCCACTCACCCATTCTTTTTTTTTTTTTTTTTTTTCAACATTTTTTATTTATTTTTGGGACAGAGAGAGACAGAGCATGAACGGGGGAGGGGCAGAGAGAGAGGGAGACACAGACTCGGAAACAGGCTCCAGGCTCCGAGCCATCGGCCCAGAGCCTGACACGGGGCTCGAACTCACGGACTGCGAGATCGTGACCTGGCTGAAGTCGGACGCTCAACCGACTGCGCCACCCAGGCGCCCCTTTTTTTTAACATTTATTTATTTTTGAGACAGAGACAGAGTATGAACGGGGGAGGGCCAGAGAGAGGGAGACACAGAATCGGAAACAGGCTCCAGGCTCTGAGCCATCAGCCCAGAGCCTGACGCGGGGCTCGAACTCACGGACCGCGAGATCGTGACCTGGCTGAAGTCGGACGCTTCACCGACTGCGCCACCCAGGCGCCCCTCCACTCACCCATTCTTAACCATCCGGTTCAGATGGAGTTTGCTGCAGCCCTAGTTCCTCGGCTGCAGGCGACCCAGGTCTGGGCAGGCAAGCATTTCTTTCTCTGGTCACAGTGATAGGTTGACAAACCAAAATGACCCTGTCAGACCAGACCAATAAAACACATCCTCTCACTGTTGAAATGGTTTAGAAATAGACATGGGACCCAAACTAGGCCAATCAGATTATTTCTCTGAGATTATTCTCACCAGGATGAGTGGGAAGGATCCCTTCTCGTTTCTGTCATGAGCTTGAAGGATGTGAATCACGACTACTCCTTAGTGTAGAGAAAGCCTGTCTGAGTAGAAAAAATGGAGACAAGCAGAACAAACCAACATAAGTATGAAAAGGAGACAGGAGGGAGTCTTAGTGACATCAGGCCTTGGTATTCTCTGGGGCCTGGTGTCCTGTTTCTTACCATTCTTCCTTAAAGGAGAGTAAAGGATTAGGAGTGTCGGGGAGTAGGAGATATACTTATAGTCTTATTTTGATGATCAGGGAAGCCTTTTCTAGTGAGGTTAAATGTGATCTTCTACCTAGGAGGCGTCTAGGTGGCTAAGTCAGTTAAGGGTCTGACTCTTGATTTCGGCTTAGGTTATGATCTCACCGTTTGTGAGTTCGAGCCCCGTGTCGGGTTCTGCACTGGGTGTGGAGCCTGCTTGGGAGCCTCTCTCTCCCTCTCCCTCTGCGCCTCCCCTGCTTGTGCTTGTTCTCTTAAAAAAAATCTTAAACCTAAATAAAGTGAGAGAGTGGGCCCCGTGAACACACCGAAGAGAATTCTAGAAAGCGCAAAGGCCCTCAGGCAGGAAGGTGTCTGAGGTATACTCAAGGAACAGCAAGTAGGCCGGATGGGACTCCAGCTGAATGAAAAAGTAAGAACTTATTCTGGATTTCTCTCTGGTTGTGTTAGTGGTGGTGCTACCCTGTGTCTGATGAGTTAGTGCTGGGACCTCAGCCACAGATTCTAGGGTTTTGGTGCCTGTATCTGCCTGCTAGGGGCTGGGAAGTCCAGAGACCAGCACTGAGGCCTTTTATGGCTCTGTAATTCTC
The DNA here is from genome assembly GCF_028018385.1 of Neofelis nebulosa. Lineage (NCBI taxonomy): Eukaryota > Metazoa > Chordata > Mammalia > Carnivora > Felidae > Neofelis > Neofelis nebulosa. The sequence goes on along the minus strand of NC_080791.1, from coordinate 102,299,265 downwards.
TGTCTGTCAATACCCAAGGGATATACGACCTTCCTTCTAGCTTCCCCTAATAACTCAGTGAGGATCTATCATAAAGTACTGTTTCCACAAGGATCCAGAGAAGGGAACCCTGCCTTGTGGCTAGAGTAGACAGAAATGCTTCCGTAAAAGGGATTTCTTTCATTACAATCACTGAGGTGCGACATTCCATGAACACCTGCCAGTTTGTTCCCCACGTGTTTGTTCCTCTCTTCATTCATGTAACAAGAATTTATTGAGCATCTGATATCTGCCAAGGTATACAGAAAGGCACTGAATATACAAAGATGAATCAGTCACGGTTTCTGCTTTCAAGGATCTCAGACTGGCTGGATGTGGAGGAGGCAGCCATGTAAACAGATAATTAGAGAGAAACATGGCAGGTGCTGACACCAAGGCGGGAACACAGTGCCGCTGCAGGGGCCCCATGGGGGGAGGGAAGAGTCAGGTGGTCTCCAGCTAGACAGGAGATGGCCCCTTGATGGACCACTGAAGGCTGAGGGAAGTCTGACCAGGGGAGAGCAGCTGGGGGGACAGTATGTGTTAAGAGCATGCACTCATGGGAAAGGAAGGGGTTAGGAGATGACAACTCAGAATAGAGGGTTTTAGGGCTTGGAAGTTGGTGGATAAGGTAGAAGAGGGTGGCTGAGGTCAACTTTCCCCTTGCATTGGGATCAACTCCCCCTGCATCAACCCACCAGTCTGCACTGGGTGTTTAGCCTTTGTTCTGTTGATTTGGAGAATCATTCGAGATTTTTAAGGAAGGGAGTAATGAAAACAGATTAGGTTTTTTAATAGGGTATGATATACTATACTATACTGTACTGTACTATACTATACTATACTATACTATACTATACTATACTATACTACTAATAATAGGAAATTGTCTGAAGAGTAAATGGCTACTTTTTTGGGTAGAGACAAGGGCACAGACTCAAATGCCAACAGAAGCCAGGCAGATGACGTAGGAGAACAAAGAGGCCAGCAGGTTGTGTGGCCCCTGCCCTGTCTCAAAAGAGCAGATGCTACTCAACTCAGTCAGTTGTTGCCCCAGTGAGGAGTCAGGGCTGCTAGAGCTTCTGAGTTTTTCGAGAGCAGCCAAAAATCCAGATCCTTATGTAAAATCTCACCATTTTTAAATGTTGGCAACTAATTTAAATTCTACAAAATGCTGTGTGGGCCAAATATAACACATCTGTCAGCCCGATCTGTCTGCAGGCCACTGGTTTACAACTTCTGGGTTGAGAAAAAGAGTTTTCTTTTTTTGTAAAGAGAGATCAAAAATAGTTTTGGATCCAAAGATTCATGCCTGGAATGATCTTCTCTCACTCTGGTTCTAGCAAATTCTTAATCGTTACTTAAGACTCTGTTCAGTTCTCCTCTGTAGAGATTTCCCCATCACCCCCTTGCCCTTGTCACACACCCTTCCACCTCCCCAAATGCCTCCAAGTAGTTATCACATCTTTGTATTCCATTGTATCACTTACACGCCCTGATACTTAGGGGGAAAAAGGGCTGTGGATCAGGAATGAAGCCAAGACACAAAAGTTGTAGAATTGTTGACTCGTGGATGAAATCAAGACTGGTAGGAGAAGTGGTGAAGTTCATAATGCAGGTCCTCACAGGCCAGATCTGCTGCCTGGTGGGATTTGGCCTGGAGGGAAAGAAGCAGCCTGGGTCTGAAAGGAAAGACAAGATGCTTAAGAACAGGTTGTACTTTGGAGGGTTGCGAAAAGGCACAACATTATGAGTTTCTGAAGGACTTGGTCTTAAGCAGGGTTGAGTTCCATGCCCCAGCCTGTAATCTCATGGTCTTCGGTTACTGTTGATCCTGACGTACTGAAGACTGGCCAGGCATTTCCAGCGGAGGAACCTAAGTTGTGGAGGTGGAGTGAGCTTCTGCTGCTTCATTGGCCAACTGTTGTTCATCCTTTCTTGGTTTCCCCAGGAATCCATCCGGCCTCCACTCGGGTCCATGTGCTTCTTGCTTGGGGGTTGGGCATGTGACTCAGACATGGCTCATCAAGGCTTCTTATTCCTTGGACACAGTGGTGAGTGCAGGATGGTCACATAACCCAACTGGGTCAGTGAGAATTGGGCTCAAGACCTCCCTTGAGTTGTTGAGTGACAGACATTCTCTCTTTCCTGCTGGACTTAAACCTGGGAAAGTATAGGTTTAGAGCAATTGTCAGCCACCATGAAGTCCCTAAGAAGAAAGTCAGCATGGAGAAGAGATGAGCTGAGAGATGGAGAGAGGTCTGGGTCACAGGTGGTATTATTTGAGCCCCTGGATCAGACTGTACCTAAAGCTAGTTAACCTCAGCTTTTTCATTATTGCAGCCAGTAAGCTTTTTCTTCTCCAAACCAGTTTGAGTTAGGCTTTGGCCAGTGGCAACCAAAAGGGGTCCTTCAACCTCAAGGAAAGGCATGAAGAGTGATCCTCCCATGAAAGGTGCTTTATGGTTTGCAAAGCATTTTATATCCATTGCCTAGTTTAATTCTTCCAACTCTTCTGAGCAGTAGGGAAAGCAGGGATTATTATTCCCATATCAGAGAAGGCAACCGAAGCTTAACAAGGTTACGATCCACACACAGATGGCTAGGAATACCAGGATGAAAATCCCGTTCTTCTGAGTCTTGTTCTGGAGTTTCTGTGCAACGATAATGTCATCTTAAATTAAACTCCGATAATGCTGAACTAAATTACACTAAAGCACCCCTGGAAATAGCTTCTCAGAGTCATATTTCATGCTGTGTAATTACAAAATAACTTTCTTCTCATTATTTTCCTACTAACATATCTCCAAGGGAAGGGCTGGTGATAAATGTCAGGGTTGGGACAATTTAGGTAATTATTTGGATGTCTGTCTGAAGCACATCTTTTATAAAAGCTGATAACTGTCTGCTTTTAACTTCTGCTTGATAATCCTTAAATTGGAGACCCTCCATTTCATGTCCCCTCACACAATTCAAATTATTTGGTAAAGAAATGGATAAGGGCCTTTCTCCTGCTTTTCCATCTTTCTAGAAGGATCTCTCCCCACTCGGCACACAGCTCCTGCTCCCAATTGAGCGTTAGCTTCCACACCATTGACTCAGAATGATTTTTACTTTATAAAAAGGAAGTTTTTTTCCCTCCCTTGCCCCTCAGTTTTGTCCATGGGAGGCCGTGTTATATTCTTTATAACATTTTTCACAATTTCTAGTTTTTAAACATTTCTTTTAAATTTTCTTTCCTTGCAATAGACTCTCCAATCAGGTGTGGGTCTCACTTCTGTATCCCTAGAACCTAGTCCAGTTCCTGACGTGTAGCAGGTATTTACTAAGTGTCTATGGATGGAATAAGCCAGTGAATGAAGAATGACTTATTCAGGAGTGCCCATGAGCCATGGGGGGGTTCCAGTTTGGTGCTTAGCAGCAGTGAGGTTGGGGTGGCAGGAGATGAATCCTGGAAGGGATGAACCCTCCAGGGAATACAATATTAGCAGGAAGGAGTAGGGTGCCAAGGGCCAAGCCCTAGGGCATGGGAAAGGGACCAGAAGCCAGAGAAGGGGACAGGGATGGCTGGCGATCAGACAAGCACTGGGCAGAAACTGTGTCCTAGAAGCCGAGGCAGCAGGGGCCTCGGGAAGAATAGGGGGTTGACACGGCGTTCCGTACTCCGCTCAGTGCCAGAGCATCTGATTCACACCTGACTTACTTTTCTAATTATTTTTACCCTGATTGTAGCAGTTGGCAGGGTTCCAAGTGGCAGTGTGATTTTGTTTTGCTGCCTGCCGTTCCCACCTCTCCAGGTTAGCAGGCATGAGTCTTTTGACCTTGCTGGAGAAGGTGACACCTCTCAATATAGCTCTGTTTGCAAATGTCAGCTGAGATGCTGGGAGATTTCTCCACTGGGTCTTTACTCACGCAGGAGCACACACACACACACACACACACACGCACACACACACCTCCCCCAAGATGCTTTACTCTCCACATCCTCTGCTCCCTCAGGAAGCAAGGGCACTTGCCAGGCCACCACTTTGCAGTCCCTCTGCTTGGGGGTCTTCACCAGCCTTTGATTCTGCTGTGATGCAGGAAATAAGCGAGTGATTTGTGGGAGGAGTCTTAAATACAAGAAACTAATAGCGTGGAGAGAGAGAAAGCTGAGACTTTGTCATCTTCCCAAGGGGTAGTCTTTACAGTGTTAGGAGCTGAGTCATCATGGTCCAGAGAGTGACACACACCTGGGTCCCTTGTTTCCTTTTGGAAGCATAAGCTGTCTTTTTGTTTTGGTTTTAAATGAATGAATTTATTTTTAATTTACACCCAAGTTAGGTAGCATATAGTGCAGTGATGATTTCAGGAGTAGATCCCAGTGATTCATCCTCTATGTATAACGCCCAGTGCTCATCCCAACAAGTGTCCTCCTTAATGCCCCTTGCCCATTTAGCTCATCCCCTCCCCCCCACCCCCTCCGGCAACCCTCAGTTTGTTCTCTATATTTAAGAGTCTCTTATGTTTTGTCCTCCTCCCTGTTTTTTAATATTATTTTTGTTTCCCTTCTGGAGGCATAAGCTTTCTGCAGCCAGCCTCATGTTCATGATAGCTGGAGGTTTTAATAGCTGCTCCTTTGGAGTGTTTCCAGTGGGCTCGGCCCTGTGTGAAGCTTTTTATATATGTTCGTCTCATTTATTCTTCCCTGGAATCCTACCAGGTTACTATTAATTGGTTCCACTTTGCAGATGAGGAAACTGAGGTGCACAGATGTGATCTGACTCACTGATTGTCACACAAAATATACATAGTGGAGTCAGAATCAAACTCAGGTTGTGGCTTTCCCCAGGACTCCGTCGGTGGAGGCAGTGACCCCCGCTGGTTACCTGATGGGGACTGTCAGTGTCTGTCACTGTAATTGGCTAATCGGGGCCTGGCCCGGTACCTGAATGCTGGAGACAGCCGTCAGCAGGGAAACAGTGTTAGTGTGTGTTCCATGTGGCCCAATGGGGAGACTTTCTCCATTACATCCTTTCTTTGACTTCCCTCCTGATCCATTTCAGGGTCCTTGCTGCTGGTGGGGGCAGGGTGCTTCCACTTTGTTTCCCCAAACAGAAAAAAAAGCCAACCCTGACAACTCTTGCTTTAAAGGGGATATAGCAGGATTCTTCTTTGCTTTCTCCCGGGAATAGCCGGTGCTTTTGGTCTTATTGGCAATTAAGTGGGGGTGGGGGACATCCTCTGTGACTCAGCCGGGAGCTGCCTCCGCCCACGGTAAGGTTGCCCGCCCTCCCGGGTCACATCCTAGCAGCCACCAGGAAATGGGAAGAGTGATCAGTGAACCAGCAGGCAAGCAGCAGGCACAGGGAGGAAAGAAGGCCTTCCTCCCAGGCTCTCCTCCAAAAGAAGATGCAGTGAGACTGTATAAAACCACAAACCAGGCTCTGGAAGGGCGCTGGGTGGGAGTGGGCCAATCGCCTCCCACTGCGTGTGCTCCATTTGGCTGGTCTGACTCCACAGTGGGGCTGGGCCATCGTGGCGAGCTGGCGAGCTGGCGAGGGCGTGCTGTCAGTCCCTCCTTCTGTCCCCAACACCCCCTCCCCCAGCTTTCTCCTTTTGCAGGAGGGGAGCAGTGGCTCAGAAGCAGGAGCTGTTCACAAGCAGCAGTGGGGCGGGGGGGGGGGGGGTGGGGGTGGTGGGGGTTGGGAGGGGCCTTGGTTTGTGTCTCTCCTTGTTCTCTGTCCCTGGCTGTGCTTCCGTCCCTGTCAGGGAGCTCTAAGGTGCAAGCCATTCTGCTTTGTCTGTTTTCTGTCTGTGGTGTCCTTCTTGCCCAGTTGTTTTAAGCTGCTGGGACTGTTCTGTGCAGCACAAAAGCAGGTCGTGGACACCATCGCATCCTGCTTCCCGGTCAGCCTCCGCACTGAATCCTGAGCTTCTCCTGGTTCGGATGCCACCAGCCCTATTCTGCTGTGCCTCCACGAACAGCTCTCCTACTGTGTATGTTGGGGCTTTTCAAGGGGGGGGGGGGCACTAAGCTCCCTACTGTGGCTTTTCTTGGCTTGGTGTTTTAGGCCTTCCGAGGGTCCTCTGACAGCCGAGGCATTTCTCTTCCTGTGGAGTAATAGGACCCAGCTCAGATCCAGTCAGCGCTTCTATAACGGGTCACCCTTGCCTTCTGCAAGGCCTTCCCAGACTTGTAAATAAATACTGACCCGGTTCCTATTTTTTCCTAATACGTTGCGACCACAGCAGTGACAATGGAAAGTCATCCTTACTGAGCGCTCACTATGTATATGTGCCCCGTATATATCTCGTCCTCGTGACTACTCAGTGAATCAAGTGCTGTTATTACTCTCATTTTATAGATGAGGCATTGGAAGCTCAGAGAGGGTGAGTAACTCACTTGAGGCCACAGGAAGCAGCGAGGCCAGGCACAAAGTAGGAACTCAGTAACTGTTTGCTGAATGAATGGAATGAATGGCCACTGGGCCACTGGATTGACTGGGCAGGTGTACTGGCCAGGGTGGGGCTACTGGAGATAGTCAGGCAAGTAAGGAAGGCAAGTAAGGAAGTCAGGCAAGTAAGTCAGTCAGGCAAGTAAGGAAGAAGCTTCCTTTATTTATTTGTTTTTTTGAGGTGGGGGGAGAGAGAGAGACATAGAGAGTGAGAGAGGCAGAGGGAGAGAGAAAGAGAATCTTTTTTTTTTTTTTTAATTTTTTTTAACGTTTATTTATTTTTGAGACAGAGAGAGACAGAGCATGAACGGGGGAGGGGCAGAGAGAGGGAGACACAGAATCTGAAACAGGTTCCAGGCTCCGAGCTGTCAGCACAGAGCCCGACGCGGGACTCGAACTCACGGACCGCGAGATCATGACCTGAGCCGAAGTCGCCGCTTAACCGACTGAGCCACCCAGGCGCCCCGAGAGAAAGAGAATCTTAAGCAGGCTCCATGCTCAGCATGGAGCCCGATACAGGGCTTGAACCCCCAACCGTGGGATCATGACCTGAGCTGAAATCGAGAGTTGTACACTCAGCTGACTGAGCCCCCCAGGTGCCCCAGGGAAGAAACTCTGTAGCAGTGGGAGTTCTTGGGTAGGCCCTGGGGGTGTTTTAGATGAGGCTGAAGGTGGAGAAGGCAGTTAAGCCCCAGGTGAGGGATGGGCAAGGTGACCTTTATGGTCCTTTCTGATTCTGAGTCTGAGGTTATTGTAAAATTCTTAAAGGAAACCAATAAAACCCTTTGCAAACATAAAACATTTTCAGCCGCGGCTGTTATGAACAGGAACTGAGTGGAGGTTCATGCTGGGGCAATAAACGCCAGCATCCATAAGATCTCAAGTCTCCTGGGGATCAATATCAGTAGTCTGTCATCAAAGAATGATATTAACACCAGCTGGCATTTATGGAGTGCTGACTGCACTTCAGGAAAGATTATAAACGCTTTACGTCCATAAACTCAGTGCTCACAACAAACCCATGAGGTCATGAGTAGTGTATTCGTCAGGCGAAGCGGTGTAAATAAGTTAATCTTCCGTCCTCAGTGGATTAACACGATAAAAGTTCATCTCTCAGTTTCTTAAAGGCCGAAAGAAGTTGGGCCGTTTTTTAAACCTTCCTTTGCTGAAATATGTGAGCTTCAAGGACACCGTGGTAAGGAGAGAGACAGTGGGGTAAGGTCTCTTCGACCTGAGAACCTAAAATGACATACTAGTGCGTATGCCTATTGAGATAGTCTAATGAAACAGCAGAGGTGAGGCATTTTGAGCCACGGACAAAGTCAGTGCCCCATACCTGTGAATGGTGACCAGTAGGCCAGAGGGGTGACTGGAGCCCCACACGGAGCCCAGACGTGGGAAGGGGCAGGAAGGTGGTATCTCACAGTAGCTAATCCCTCCTTGGGTGGAGTCCCCCAAGCCCCTGTCAGGAGGCTGTGCCCAGACCAGTGTCAGAGGTCACACTGACCAGGGCAGGTATATCAGCTGCCCCAGCCTACCCTCTGTCAGAGGTCTGGCACCTTCTAGTGTTGTACCAGCCTATGTCATCCATATGCCCACCTCCTCACAGATGGCTCTGCCTCTGTGGCTAAGCATCTGATACAGTATGGGCTCCAACATGTATGAATGTGTGTATATATGGACGGATGGATGGATGGATGGATCATCTATCTATCATCTAATCTATCTATCTATCATCTATGACCATGACCTGTCTATGCTGGGGTGAGACCCTTTGAGTCCCTGACAACCTCCTTCCTGCCTGGCTCTCGTCAGAGCCCAGAACCACGAGGCTGGAGCTGTGTCATTTACAGACATGTCTGCTGCCTCATGGGCTCCCCATGGATACCAGTGGCTGCCCAAACTGCCCCCACCCCATTTGTGTGCTATTTGTTGTCTGATGGTCCTCAGGACAACCAGGCTGCTGGCTTCCCACCCCTCTGTCCTCTCAAACTGCGTCTTTCCTCCCTTCTGCTCCTGTCCAGTTGTATCACGCCTGAGTCTGTCGGAACCAGGATCTGGGAGATAAGAAAGGCAGCAACATTCATCCAGAAGCAGTTCTGCAGACAGAAGACTGGAAGCTTGGCTCTGGAGTCTGACTGCCACTGTTGTTTTCTTGCTGGGTGACATTGGTAATACTTATGTGTCAGTTTCCTTGTCTATGAAATAGGGGAATGTAATGTTACTCAACTCAGAGGGTTGTTGAGAAGGTGAAATGATAGTCCATATTATGTGACTAGAACAGTGGCAGCACGTGGTAATAATCCATGTTAGCTGTAATAACAAAAACACTTACCCTTCCAATTCGAATCTGTCTCTAAAGTTTCTGCTTTCCCACTCTATCACACATTACAAAACTATTCCTTGATGGAAAGCCAATCTGAGAAGATTAATTTTTCTTTTTATTCTGCTAAATTCACAGGGGATATTGGAGAAGGGTATTTTTAGGAGGCATTACTGAGAAGCATAGCAGGTGGCCAGATGGCAATGACAGGAAACATGGTCCCTTCTGTCTGCAAGAACAGCTGAGTGGCATTCAGGTGTGTAATAAGATAAACTACATTTCTAGAGATAGCCTACTAGGTCCAGGTGGAAGAGGGGGCACCATGGAATCTTGCCAGAGAATGTGAAGTCTGGGAAAATTTGCAAAACCGGACCGTTGTACCCAGGCCTGTTCCCTAGGCAGTCCTTTCCCTGCATGGTGCTGATATCTGAATATTCACCACTGGCCCCTCTATCTTCCTTCCTTTCTCCCTCCATCCATCCCCCTTCCTTCCTTCCTTCCTTCCTTCCTTCCTTCCTTCCTTCCTTCCTTCCTTCCTCTTTCTCCCTTTCTTTCCTTCTCTTTCTCTCTCTCTTTCTTTCTTTCAGTGTTTATTTTGAGAGAGAGAGACAGAGAGACAGAGAGAGGGAATCCCAAGCAGGCTCCAAACTGTGAACACAGAGCCCAGCGTGGGGCTCTATCTCATTAACCATGAGATCATTCGCCTGAGCTGAAATCAAGAATTATATGCTTAACCAACTGAGTTGCCCAAGTGCCCCACCAGCTCCTCTTTCAAGGCTCTCCTCCAGAGGACCACAGTGAGATCATACCCTGACGATGTTCTGTGACTTGGGCTAACAACGTCAACTCCTTCTCCTTTACTGAATCGCAGGCATTGCCTGAAAATCAAATTAGGCTGCTGGTGATAATATCTCTGTGGGAAAGGAAATCCCTTTAGCTGCAGAGCTTCTCCTTGGGGTTTTATTCTTCTGCTTTTGCTTTATTTGATTTCATTTTCATTTTTTGGGTGGATGAAGTGGACCTAATAGGTGTTTTTCCACTTCTTGGCTACTCAGCATCCACTGCTTTTCCCAGGATCCTTCCCCAAATTTCCATGGGATTTGAAAATTAATGTGGAGGGAGGAGCCGTCCATCATTATATGCATGGGTTTTGGTGGGGAAATGACTCCCAGTGTTCACCTTTTCCTAGGGAAGTGAGGGAGGGCCAGTTATATCTTTCTCCACTCTTAGGAAAAGCCACCAGTTGGTGTATGTCGGGCCCCAGACAAACAGAAACTCCTTCCCTGGGACTTTAAATATTTAGTCTTTGACTGGGAGCATGGAGACGGTGGGAGGGCCTGTCACTGAAGACTGGATTGGGGAACTCAGAGCTGGTCTAAGCTGGGGTTCCTGTAGACCACCCTCTCTCTTGGGGCCACTTTCTACTTTGATTCATTTACCCTAGAGGTTGTGAAATCAATACTTTCCCAGTGCAGAGAAGTACTTTAAATGTGTGAGGTGGTGGGGTGAAAGACAGGAGAGAAGGGGTGGGCCTGTGAGTTCACGCCTGTCCTAAACTAAACGTTGTACAGCCTGCATTTTTTAGTGTAACTGGGCATCGTAGACTGCTAGTGTTCTGGCATTTCTCTGGAATGTCCTGTAAATACTGACGCGTTATCATCCAGATTATATCTCTTAGAGTTCTTTTTCCCCAAAGAGGCCTCCCGAGCCTTTGTCAGAGGATGGGACCTCATTTGCAGATCAGAAAATAAAGTTTCCTAGCAGAGGCCTTTGAGGGTAGGGTTCTGAGTTGGAGTTGGGGCTGTACTTAGGCTACCTGGCCCAGGTCCTCCCTCGCTGGCTCTGTGAAGGGCACTGAGCTGTTCTTGCCAAATGGCGTGGGAATGGGCACCAGGGGTACCTTTAAAAGAGGCCAGGAAATACATTGACCGACATGCCAAAGAAGGAAGTTTAGTCTCCATGTAACAGTGTCAACACCAGCAACCCAGGGCTGTTTCAATGGCCTTACAGCATGGGGCACCTGGAACTTTCTTGTCGCTATGCCATCTTTAAAACGCACGTCCCACCTGGTGGCTAAGATGGCCAGTTCAGCTCCCACTACCATGTAGATCTTTCCAGTAAGCAAGAGTGGAGAGAAGGCAAAGGATCTTTCTTCTTTTTAAGGGCCTGATCATGGCTTTTGCTCACAAGGCATTGGCCTCAATCCAAGCAGTTGGCCACAGCTAGCTGCAAGGGAGATTGGGAAACTTGGTTTTTAGCTGGGTGGCCATGTGCCCAGAGAAGACATCTGTTTATAGAAGGGAGCATGGATACTGGGGAGATAACCAGCACTTTCTGCTCCAACACTGAGGTGGGCTCCAACCCTCTCCTCAGAACAAAATGTCTAGAGCTGCCCTTGATGCTTTTCATGCAGAAAAAGGACAAACGACGTGCCAAAGGTTACACGAACATCCATAATGGTAGATCTTCAGGCACTAGGCAGTCAGGGAGAGGAGACAATTTCTGGCAAGAGCTCTAGTGCCTTCCTGTCTTCTCATGTGGGCGGTCACTCTTTCTGTTGAACTTCTCTACTGCTTACTCTCCCTTTGAACTAAGCTTGAGTAGAGATAATGAACCTCCCTTTTAGTGAAGACCACCCCGAGCAGAGACCACTGTCTTTCAGAGTGAACCCTGAGAGAAGCCAGCCACAGCTCCCTGCTGCACCGCTGTCTCTCCCTCCTGGTTACCTGTAGCATCTAATCTTCCCATTCTCACTCCCTGTCCTTGTTTCTCCAGGCCACCACTAGGTGGGCCAGGCGTGGATATCTGAGGATCCTCCCACAGGATGGGCTGGGCACCTAGCATCTTGTCTGCAGGATTAGAACTGCGTGACACTGGAGCTCAGTCAGCTGACGGTGACTTGAAACAAGAGGTTACATACAATTAGGGTCAGAGTTCCTTCCATGACAAACCAAAACTCCGAATAAGCCGAAGGTTTGGGGACACAGAGGAGCCTTAAGTAACTCCCCAAAGTGGTCTGCTCTAAGTTAATGGAGTAGACGTGCGGAGAGAAGGTGGGGAGAGAGGGAGAGATGTTGTGGGCCACTTCTGTTCCCATCGCACATGCTGGGACTCTCCTTTATCGTCTGTCCTTGTGTATCTGTCTGGTCAGTATAAGCAATACCTGAGTGTCAGCCCTGCACTCACAGACTCTCGGCTCAAACCGTAGTTTTGCCCCTAGTACTGTGACTATGGGCAAGTAGCTGAGCCAAGTCAAGCCTTAATTTCCTCATCTAGAAATAGGGTGTCTTTGAGTATCTACTTCATAAAGCAGCTTGAGGACAATGCAATTGACAAGTACATAAGTTCGCTTGGAAAGGTATTTTCCTCCTTTTCTGCCTCCTTCTTCCATCCCCTCTCCCTCTCCTATTCGTCCCTCCCTCCCTCCCCACCGCCGCCCCCATTCCTTCATCTCTCCCTTCCTTACATCCAAAGATTCAGGACAAAGTGTAAGGCATCTGAGATGCTGGCCAATGGCTTTCCTACTATGCCATTGGACTCCATCCTCTTTTGAGGTAGGAACTCTTTCAATGAATTCATTAATGGAATGATTTGCTTAATTTGATTAGTCTCCTTCCGGAGCCCTAAGCTCACTTCACTTCCTTTTGGGGGTGGGGAAACTGAGGTACCAGAGGTGAAACCACCTGTTCCATTGAGTAGAAGCAGTGTGGGTGTGCACACCATGTACCCTTGCAGGATGGTGGACTAGCTCTCCTCCATTCTTTTTGTTCCATCAAGGGAAGTCTGGGCACAGTGTGTGTGTGGAGGAGCCTTCCAGAAGGCTGCACTAATGAATTCCTACTCATTTTCACATGAGGAGCTGGGACCTTCTGACCTCAATATGCAAAGAGATGCTAAACATGGAAATCGGCAGCACTCAGGTTCACAAAAATAGCTCAGGAAGACTGCTCCTCCTCTCTTGTCCTCCCAGCCTCCTTTCTCTTATCTTCTTGGCCCTCCATTCCAGGCCTGTCTTAGCTACCCCTCTCCTCTCCCTTTCCCTCATTTGTTCTCCTTCTTTTCCCCTCCCATCGGCCCAGCCTCCATTTCTGTGGTTCCTTCCCACCTTCTTGCCTTCCCACTTTCCCGACCAGGCTGTGGACGGACAGACAGGGCACAGCCCCTCACCACCCATCAGCAGACTGGACCTACAATGAGCTTGCATTGTTTTAGAGAGTTCCAAAGTCCTCTGGATCTTTGGGCGTCTGGGTAGATGGTGTGGAGGTGGCAGGAGGACTAGGATGTAGTGGCCGTGCTGTGGACTCCGGATCCACACTACCAGGATTCAAGTCCCAGCTTTGCCTTTGTGGTGGTGTGACCTTGGCAAGCAGCCCAGCCCCTCTGGGTCTCAGTTCTTTCCTATGTAGAAAGTCAACACTGGCATCTATCTTATAGGATCGCTAGGAAGAGTGCATGAGTTAATGCAGGTATCCAGCTCGGAGAAATCCAGCCATGATCACCAGCCATGAGTCCTGAAAACTACAGTGTGGTACCGATGCAAGGCCTGGGCATAAGCGAGCAAGTGGGTGTGGGCCATCTGGGAAAGGCTCCACGATGGAGTACAGCAGACAACAGTGGTGTGGCCCAGTTCAGTAAACACAAGCTCCAGGGAGTCAGACAGACCTCCCTTTGAGTCCTGGCTTGGGCTTTTCATAGCTGTGTGACCGAGGTCCTGCCGAAGGACATTTCTGGGGCTTGGAGCTTTCACCTGTAAACTGTAGATGCAAAAGCACTGGCTTTGTGACTCAGGCTTGTGGCCTCTCGGAGATAATGAATGCACAGGGCTTCGCACAGAGCTTGGCAGATATTCTGATGTAATAACTATGATCGCTAACTTCCATGGCCCGCTAACCATGCATTAGGGATTGTGTGAAGTGCTTTACGTGGATCAGCTAATGATATATTCACAATAGTCCAATGAGCAGCCGCTGCTACCACCTTCTCTCCCATTTTATATATAAGGCTATAGTAGTTAAGTAACTTGTCCAAAGCCGCACAGCTAGGAAGTAGGAGAGCCGGGATTTGGACTCAGGGCTTTGACCTCCAGAGCCCAGAGACTTGACATGGCATTATCTTGTCTCCTGCTCTAATACAATTTGGGCTCCTCTTAGTGTCAGAAGAGGAACTGCTGATGTGTTGCCAAGTTTAGAGCTGCAGAGATGACTCCCAGCAGGAGAAAACCAACATGTCTTCCTGGAGGCAGTGGTACCAGACTAGTCTACAAGGATGAGTGGGATTTGGCACACGGAGACAGGGCCAGAGACAGCCTGCTGGGCCCAGAGGACAGCTTGTACAAAGGCACAGAAGTGGGGAAGTGCTAGGAATGTTCTTCCTCCAGAGTCACGGGATTACACGGGAGCTGGAGTTCCTCATACACTTCTTTTTGTGTCAAAATCCGACCATTGCCAAAGAGGGCCCGATGGAGATTCGTAAAAGGGCGTTCGATGTGATTGGAAGTCATGGGCCCCAGTGGCAGTGTTTCCAAGTCAGGGTTTCTCCATGGCAGCACTATGGATCCTCTGCATCAGAGGGCGGTGGGTGCACTTTGGGGGGTGGGCAGCAGCATCCTTGCCTTCTTACCATGGCCCCCTCTGGAGTAAGGACAGCCCAAACTGTCTCCTGACATTGCCACATGTTCCCTGGGAGGCAAGATTAGCCTGGTTAAGAACCACCATCCTAAATGTGGGTGTGGGTGGAGTAGGGAGCATGAGCTGGGGAGTCAGGACACCTGGGTTCTCACACCAGCGGGTTAGTGCTGTATGACTCAGGGCAAAGCATTTCCCCTTTCTGGGTGTCAGTGCTTTTATCCAAAAAGTAGGGTGGCTGTTTGCAGTAGGTGGTCCCTGAGGACCCTTTCTCTCTAGTGGCCCAGACTGTCCAGAAGTGTGATCAGCAGCTCCAGTCTGCTCGGTGCTGCTTCATTATGCCACCGGTACAGTGACACCCACCACACCTTCGAGCCTGTTGTCCCCATGGGGCAAACTTACAGCAGCTTGGGTCTGGGCTCAGCACTGCCTCCCAGAGCAGGTATGTAAAGGGCTCTTGCTGTCACTTTTCACAGCAACACCCAGGTGACATCCTTAATTATTGTCAGGAAGAGTAGGGCTCAGGAGGTGGCTGTGGCTCAGGAGGTGGGGACAACGTGTTCTTGGGTGTGAGAACATGATTAACACCAGAAAAAGGGCCAAGTGGGTCTGCTGACGTCACTTCCTGAGAAGCCAGTGGAAATAGGCGGACCCTTACATTTCTTTAGAGAAAACTCTGTTCTCACCTTCACCTTTTGTCCTGGGAACCTGGCAGATGTTCCAGGTGAAGCAAAGGTCGTGGTAGGGCCCATTTGGCTTTGGAACTTAGAATCATGGCAGACAATTATGGGCTGGGGGGTGATGAGAGTTTCCTCCCCTATTTTTGAGAGCTAATTCCCTCCGTGGAAAAGGTGGGGGATTCCCCTCTAGGCCAACTGGGGGCAGACCTTGTGATGTCAGGCCGTGGGTCTCAGCTCCATCACCCGTGGGATGTCAGCACTTACAGCCTCTACCCTACAGGATTGCTAGGGGTTACATGGGTATACAGCAGTTAACAATCACAGGAGTTAGTGAAGGTGCCTCTGTATGCCAGTAGTGGGGGAAGCATGACCACCCAGCCTCTGGAAGAAGGCCAGTCTTTGTCACGCACTATCCTCGGCCTCCACTGATCCTTGGAGAGAAGTATTCTTAAGTCTGGCTGTACAGATGAAGCTTAGGGAGGTCGGAGCCATTTGCCCAACATCTCTTAGTGTGTGGTGGAGGGACAGTTCAAGCATCACAGGAGGAATCCAGCCTGGACCAATCCCAAAGCCCCTGTCCTGGTTTGTGTAGAAAGGCTCCGAAACACCCTCTTCCTGACTCTGAGGGGCCGGCCACTCCCTCCCTCAGCTCGCTTGTGCCTGGGAGCCTGGAAGGCAACCTCTGAGCTTCTGCCATTTCCTGTAGGGCTTCTATCAAGAAGACAAAAAATAACAGTCATGTGGGTGAGGGATGAGCAGATAAGGGGGCAGTGATGGAGAGAGGGATATTTGATAAGGGGCCAGGGGGGGCCCAAAGGAAGCAGATGTGGGCAGGCTGGGGGGGCAAGAGTGAGATAAGGAGATGGGGAGATGAAAGAGGGACATCGCCTGGGAGCCCGCGATGGGGGGGTGAGCAGATAAGAAGCAGGGTGAGGGTGGCCCATAGGGAATGGGGACATGCATTAAAGGGAGGAGGAGGAGATAAGAGGCCAGAGTGGGGTGGAGGAGACACACACAGAGGGAGACCTGCACTAGTGCGGCTCTGATCCAGATGGCCGGCCTGCGGGGAATCCTGCATGATGTCTTTCTCTTCATTCTC
The DNA here is from genome assembly GCF_028018385.1 of Neofelis nebulosa. Lineage (NCBI taxonomy): Eukaryota > Metazoa > Chordata > Mammalia > Carnivora > Felidae > Neofelis > Neofelis nebulosa. The sequence goes on along the minus strand of NC_080791.1, from coordinate 102,283,084 downwards.
CAGCCCAGCCCTGGCTTTTCCCAGTTCAGGACTCTCTCTTTAGCCAGTGGGGTAGAGATATCACAGTAGAGGAGGCGGGGCTCCAAGAAGGTCTGGCTGGATCCTTCATTAGTAAAGGCATTGGATAAACTGTCTTTTGCCCCCTCTATCCTTGGGAGAGTTCCCTCCCTTCTTAAGCCCTGCCTTTCTTCCTTCTCTTCCTTCCTTCCTTCCTTCCTTCCTTCCTTCCTTCCTTCCTTCCTTCCTTCCTTTCCTTCACTCCTTTTCTTCCTTTCCTTCCTTCCTTCCCTCCTTTTCTTCCTTCCTTCCTTCCTTCCTTCCTTCCTTCCTTCCTTTCCTTCCTTCGCTCCTTTTCTTCCTTTCCTTCCTTCCTTCCCTCCTTTCCTTCCTTCCTTCCTTCCTTCCTTCCTTCCTTCCTTCCTTCCTTCCTTCCTTCTTTCCTTCCTTCCTTCCTCCCTCCCTCCGTCTCTTCCATCCATCCTTCCTTTCCTCTCACTTCCTTCACTTAGCACTCACTAAGTGCTAAATTCTCACCAGCACTAAATTCTGGTCCAAATTCTGGGGACACAGAAAAGATTGTTGTGCATTCTGATGGGTAAAAAATGAATACTGACATTCAAACAGACAGTTAGATAGCCCTAACTGTCATGAAGAAAATTGAATTATGTCAGGGTACAGGGGGTGGACCTGAGGTGGTTGTATTGGGTTGGCTGGTCAGAGCAGGTGTTTGTGAGGAGGTGACATGGGAGCTGGGACCTAACAGTAAGAAGGACAAGCCATGAGAACATTGAAAGAGAGCCCTGTAGGCAGGTGGAAGAGCAGCCACAAAGGCCCTGAGATGGGAGTGTGCTTGTCTTGTGAGACTGGAGAGGTGCAGAGGCCAAGTGTGTAGAACTTGGAGTGTAGACTTTATATCAAGTATAAGGAGTAAGGCTACAGGAAGGTCATCGTGACCTTGGGGAAATCCATCCCTCTTCTCTGGGCTTCGGTGTCATCCGTGAGCTTGGAGAGGGAGATTCAGGGATTCCTAAGGTCCATGGGCATTTGAGCAGAATGGATGAGGGGCACCTGTGAGACCCCCGACCCCCTTGCACCCCTGATTTTACCATGCAGGGAAGCACCCAGGTACGTGAGTTCAAGTCTTGACCTTAACATTTAATTTGTGTGTGACTTTCAGCAAGGGGCTTAACTTCCCTGAACTTCTAACATCCTCATTTGTAAAATGGGAATAATAATAGTAGTCACCATATGGGGCTGTTATGGGGGAGGAAATGGAATAGTTATGTAAAGGATTTAACTCAGCTCCTGATACATCAGTCACCATTATCACTGTTGCCATAGACATCCAAATATTGACTTTGAGGTTAGACCCATCTCCTGAGCATGGGTCCAAATGTCCACCTGCCGACTGATCATTTCTACCTGGAAACCAATGTCACGTTGGCACATCCAACTAAACCTGATCAAAATCACTCACCATCTCCCTCACTCCCCATTTTCTCCTCATCCTGTTTCTGCTCGCGGGTCCGTTATCTTGGTTCATGGCACCATGATTCTCCCAGACACTCATGCTCAGTCTCAGTTATCTTGGCCTTCTTTTCGCATATCTAATCAATCACCAAACCCTATCTCTCAGACTCCATCAGGTCTCATCCTTTCCCTCATTTTCTTTCCTAATGCTTTCCTTCGGGCTTTCTTTACCCTGACCTAGACTATAGGATAATTTCAGAACTGGTTTCCTGCTTTGTTTCTTCCTGCCCGTCCCCATCTCTGCCATCCATCATCACCACTTTTCAAACACTGTCACCAGTGTGGCCTTAATGCATATCTCTAAGCAGGTCACTTTTCTGCTTAAAAGTCTCTCTATCTCCCCATCCACTCAAGGCCCCAGGAGAAAACCATGGCTCCAGTCTGCCTTCCAAATCTTTCCTGATTCAGTTCCAACCTACTCTTCCAGGGTCTTCCATCATCCTCCCCTAACACACACTAAACCCTAATAGCACCTGTTTGCTCAGCCTTCCTAGAGCGTGGTTCACTTCTAGAAAAACTCAAATTTAAGTTCCCTCCCTCTGCTGCAGTCTATCCACACTCCAGTCTGCTTGTTCAAGTTCATCCATGCTTACAATTTGAACTCAGAACTTGTTACTCTGTAGGACCTCCCCACATGTCCGTGCCCTGTGGCCCTGGTAGGTCCTATCCCTCTTTCCCCCCAGGCTTTCGTGTTATCTTTTCCAAAAAGCACCTGCAGTTCTCTTAATTCTAATGTATCCATTCTTCTCCCCAGTAGGCTTGTGAATTCCTGGAAGATGGGAACGCTGTCTTGCTCATGCTTATATTGTTGCCTGGATGTAAATAGTTAAAGAAGCCTGCTGGGTCTCTCAGATGCACCATAGCTAAAGTAGGACCCCTGATTCCACCCCTCCACCCCGCCTCTCTGTCATTACCCTGAGCGGTTCTGTTATTCCCGTCTTCCTTTTCTTGGTAGACAACACTGCCATCCACCCAGTTGTTCAAGCTCCAAACTTGAGTCTCATCCTTGATTCCTCTCCCTCCCTTCCCCCATCCTAATCCAGCCCATCACCAAATGAGCTCTACCTCCAAATCCATTCAAATTTGTCCACTTCCCTTCACCAACCCTGCCCTCCTCTTTCCTGGACTGCTGCCATGAGTCCCGAATGATCTCCTTGCATCTGTTCATGCTTCCCTGCACTCTGTTCTCCTCTCTGAGACGACAGACAATGTTATTTAAAAATGTGCATCACATTATATCACTAACTGACATGAAACCCTTTGATTATCTCCTATCATGTAGAATAATACATAGACCTCTTATTCAGGTTTACAGAGCCTTGCACACTTAGACTCTCTAATCACATATCATATGCCATGCCTACACCACATCTCCAGCCACGGTGAAATTTTCTCCAATATACTAAGCTTGCTCCTGCCCCAGGGCCTTTGTACTATTACCTCTACCAACACTACTATTCTTCCTGATCTTCATGTCTCTTATTGTAATTTTGATTTTAGCTTAAATATTATTTCCTCAATCTGAATTACCCACCGGATCATTCTATCGTATTGTTCTCCTGTAAATCTCTGCATTGTACTTATCACTATCTGATTAACTATTGTAATTTTGTTTTACTCTGGTGTTTTCTATTCCACTAGAAATAAACTCTATGAACTTAGGGACTTTAGTCTCGTTATCACTGTATCCCTAGAGCCCAGGATAGTGCTTTACACATAGTAAGAATTTTTTGAAAAATAAGAATAAAAATAATTATTACTGTTATTATAGTGAACTGTGTATCTATTATGTACCATGCTGTTATACAGTGGAAAAAAAGGGGATAATAATATTGATTGTATAGGGCTTTGTGAGAATTAGAGATAATTCATGTAGGGTGTTTGGTATGATGTAGCTCTTATTATCAGTTTTTTGCCTGGTATCTGAGGCTGAGCAGGGCTGGAAGACAGGTCTCAGTGCCTTTAACCCTCTTACTATTCCGTGGGGAAACTGGTAATACTCTGGTTTAGTTCATCTGATATTATTTTTTATTAAAAATGTTAATGTTTATTTTTGAAAGAGAGACAGAGCGTGAGCGGGGGAGGGGCAGAGAGAGAGGGAGACACAGAATCCGAAGCAGGCTCCAGGCTCTGAGCTGTCAGCACAGAGACTGATGTGGGGCTTGAACCCACGAACCATGAGATCATGACCTGAGCCTCAGTTAGATGCTTAACCGACGGAGCCACCCAGGTGCCCCTCGTCTGATATTATTATAGTCACAAAAGATTTTGTTATATTTAGAGTTCTCACTAAAAAATGTCTCTTTTTCATCCTTCTCTTCTAAAGCAATATGTGCCTGTATTTTAAGTACACATCTCATAGTCAACATATGGTTGCATTTTGCTATTTTACTGGTTGTCAATAATCTGCTTCCTAACTGGTAGTTTTGGGTTGATTTTTTTAAACTATGTTTTTAAAGCTATTTTCTTGGCAGTTAATTCAATATTAATCCTAACTTAATTTTGGTAAAATATAAAACATTTTCTCCAACATAACTTCGTTTACTTCTCCTTTATGCTATTATTGTCACATATATGACATTTTTATATGTATAAGCCAACATCTCAGTGTCACAAGTATTGCTTTACATAATCTTACGTCTTTTAAAGAAGTTAAAAGAAGGAAAGAGAAAAACAGATGTATACTAGCCTTTATACTTGCCCACATAGTTACAGTTTTTCATGCTTTTTGTATTTTAAAATTATTATTATTAGTAGTAGTAGATGCTAATTAGCATCTGATATCTTTTCTTTTCAGCTCCCAGGACTACTTTTAATATTTCTTATAATAAGGATCTGCTAGTAATGAGTTCTCTTGATTTTTATTTTTCTGGATATGTCTTTATTTCACCTTTGATGTTGAAAGCTGTGTATTTGATTAGAGAATGCTTGGTGACAGTTTTTTTTTCTTTTAGTATCTTGAATATGTCTTTCCGCTACCTTTTGGCCTCCATTGTTCCTGATGGGAAACCCGTCATTAATCAAATTGTTTTTCCTTTGTAAGTGATGAGGTAAATCACTTCTGTTGCTTTCAAGACTTTCTCTGTCTCTGGCGTTTGGTCATTTGAGTACGATGTGTTTAGGTGTGAGTACCTTTGTGCTTCTCCTTTTGACATGCCCTGGGGAGTTTGCACACTATTTCCATGAATATTTTTTCGGACCCTTTTTCTCTCTCCTTTCCTCCTGGAATTCCTAACAGGAACTGCCCTGTTACGTTGCTTCGCTACCTGACCCCATGGATGTATAGGCCGTATAGAACCTCTATTCTTCCGGAACTTTTCTATTTATGTGCGATTGTATGTATGTGTACAAAATTTCATTTTTTCCCTCCTCAGTGAATGATGTGGCACCATTATAGTATTCTGTACTTTGCCTTTTGTGTTTTGTTTTGTTTTTAAGTTTACCTCTTGGACGGCAAACAGGAACGTCCCTGGCCATTCCTCAGACAGAACTTAAGAGCAAGGCCCACATGCAGTCAGTGCCTGCTATGGACACATGAAGACAGCTTTCTGGGCAGACATACAAACGACTGCCACGCAAGGCGGATGGTGGCAAGTGGCAGAGGGGGGCAGAGAGTGTTCTGGGAAGCACTGGAGAGAGAGAGAGAGGGAGAGAGAAAGAGAGAGAAACGACGTGATTTCTGGCTTGAGACGGGTCAGGAAAGTCCTCATGGTGTTGGTGACAGATGAGTTAGATCAGGAATGGAACAGAGGAGAGGCCTTTCGGAAAGGGCTGTTCCAGGTGGAGAGAACAGGTGGACAGACACAGACAAGGGCCTGGGTGGGGAAGAGAAGCTGGCTTGAGCATCCTGTGTGGATAAGAAACTGGTACAGGAGGCACAGACCAGGTGGCCGTGGGGTTAAGTGCCAGTCCCAGGAAATGAGCAAGGACTGAGGACTTTCCTAAGATTTCTGCTTGTCAGGGTTCTGTCTCAAGATTCAAAGGACTGGATTCACAGATTAGAGGTACTTCCCAGAGGAAAATCTCTTATGTTAAGCATAAACCTCAGTAAATTTGTTGTAGAAACTCCTCTCCCTTTCCTCCTCCTTTTGTTATTTGGGTGTGTTTCCCTCATGTGTTTGTCCCTGGTCCCTGTTAGAAGGTGTCTGGGCTGAGGCTGACCACGGGCCCACACTGCCTCCCTGTGCCGAGTTTGTGCATAACACTCAGAGAAGCTGCTCCCTAAGGCTGCAGAGGATGAGAGCTCAGGGGGTCAGTCCCGTCCCAGAGGCTCACCACTGTCATTTACTCAGCTTTTCATATGGGGAGGCTGGCTTCACTAGGAAGGATGTAGGATAAGCACTCATGTTCCTTTCATACAGAGCCACATCAAGGGGAGAGGAGAGGGTCTGTGTTGAGGACCTGCCTCTACTTGCCTCCTGGGCTTTAGGCAAGGGACGGAGACCTCTACCTATTCCTGTTGGTGACCCCATGGCATGGTGTGCCTTAAGTTCTGGTTACCTTTGTGACCAAGGGGAGTGATATTTGTTTCTCTCTTCTTTGGTCTTCACATTCCTTTCTAATTACAACGAGAATTTCTGAATTAGCTTCCGGGTCTTTGGGAGGGCTTCTTATGAGCAGAGCAGGACAACAAAGATAGGTGAAAACCAACCCTAGCTCATAGGGCATGCTCCCTCAGTCCGAAAGATAAAGTTCCATGTGTTCAGCTGGACCTCAAGGCCCATCAAGATCTGGCTGTTCTTTCCTTTCCGGCCTCAACCCTGACACTTGCCCTCTACGCTCATGTGTTTTAATCAGAAAGCATTCCAGATCTCTTCACATGTTCCCTCTGCCTGAAATACTCCTGGCCCAGTCTTTGTTCCAGCCCACACCATGCTTCCAGAGGGCCCCTGCATATCCTGGGCTCCGTCCAGACTCGGACCAAATACGCCACCTCTGCGTGCCCTGAGCCTGAAGTCAGTCACCTTCCCCGGAGTCCAGTGATTCGTACGTATTGCATCTTAGTCTCCCGTAGCACATGTCGCAGTGGCCTGGCATATTGAAGGCTCTCGGTGAATGTTTGTGGGTGAATGCAAAAGTGGTCCCAGTCCCATAATTTGGGAAGTGGTTAAGATGGTGGAAGGAAGGTTAGAGAGGAAGCAGCAAAAGAGCAAGCGTGTGAAGAGGACTTTAACCCCCAGTGTCCCCGTCCTCCCAATGCCAAGGAAGAGAGAGGGACACTCCTTCCCCTCTGATTGTCATGTTGGGTTTCCCAACTAGTTCCAGGTTCTCCATGCCAAGTCCTCTTGAACTCACACCTGTAGCTTTACCAACTTGGCCCACCCCCAACCTGTATTGACTTTGGCAGCCAAGTGCCCCGGATCATGGTGAGAGCTCCTCAGGACCTTTTCGCTGAGGCCCAAAGACCAAATTCAAATCTGGGATACACGATTTATTGGCGTGGGGTCTTAGGCAAGCCTCTCCACCTCTTGGAGCTTCCGTTCCCTCGGTTGTGAAATCAACATGGAGGCCGGTGTAAAAACCATACCTGATAATGGATATGAGAGTGCTTCCCGGAAGTGCTCTAGATAATTATTAAAATGGTAATTGACAAAAAGAAATGCATGGAATTTTACTCTTCCCTGCACTCTTTCCTGAAAGCTGACACCAAAAAGAAAGTCATAATCTAAGGATAGACAAACATCATATTAGCCAACGTGTTGAGTCACTCTGAAGAAATGAAGCAAATCTTTGGAGCTTTTTATCCTCTCTTAACAGGAAACAGAGTGGACTAGACTGATCTCCTGCACCTCATGTGCCCCTAGAGGCAGTGTAGCCTAATGATATAGAGGATGGGTTTGGAGTCAAATGACCTGGATTCAAATCCCATCGCTGCCATTTGGATAGGCTTGTTTAAGCAATAGCGTAGTCTCTTTGTGCCTTGATGCTTTTTAAGTAAAATGGGAATTATTTCTGTTCTGCTTGTTGTAATGAGGTGCCGTGACCCCCACAAAGCCCTCCAGTAAATGCTAGCTTTGAGCATTTCCCCTGCCAGCCTCCTGCCTGTGGGGGTTTGACAGTTTTGCTCTTGCTCTCATCTTGAATAAAATAACGAGGCTCAATAATGACCCGGAAGAGGGCAAGGAAAAACATCTAATGAAAGACTGGCTACTAACAGGGGATATAAAGAGTCTTATCAACTCTCTAGTCCAATTCTTTCATTTTAAAATTGAAGCCCAGGGTGGAAACATTTTCTTTGAGATTATGTAACAAGTTTAGTTCAATGTATTGGCTTTTTCCCCATGCTGATTACACTCCTCACAGTATCCACATTTATGTGGATTAGTGGATGAATAAGAAATAGTTCTTGCCTCTGCACACCATTTCCTAATGTGCACAAGATGCAAAATAAAGTTATCATGGTCAGAATTCAACCCAGAAAATGCTGGATTAAGTGAAACAAAATGCTCTTCTCCAAAAGGGACTTTCCTATGGGCAGTATAGGACAGAAGTCCCTTTTCCTTTGGAGTCCGTCTTGTGAGATTTGTACTCTGTGGCCTGTCCCTTTGAAAAATTGACTTTGTTTAGAAGTTCACAGAGTACTAGGGCAGGGGGGTATATGAAAAAAGATTTATGAGAATTTCACAGGTGATGAGGCAGACATGGGATGTGCTCAGGGGGACCTACCTTGAAGGCAGAGGACCCTCTTCCCTCTGCTTTATGTTTTATGTGGATCAAATCTTCTTCCAAGGACCATGCAAGAGCCATCTTAATCAACACCTAAGAGCCCACTGTTTATGAAAAGCAGTCTTGTAACCAAGGGTTTGAAGAAAGAAGAGACTGTTGGGATGAGCACTGGTGCTGTATGGAAACCAATTTGACAATATATTATATTAATTTATGTAAAAATGTAAAAAACAAAAAAAGAAAGAAGAGACAAGAAGACAACCAGACTGAGGCAATGACAAGGGGAGAACAGGATGCCAGCTACCACTGCCATGATGTCTGTTATGCACCTAACCTTCCATTAGTGGATTCAACTCTCACGTCAGTGCTGTGAGTCTTATTAATACTTCCATTTTACAGATGAGGAAACAGACACAAGTGATTCAATGACTTGCCCAAAGTCATCTAGCAAGTCATTACAGGAGCTGAAGTTTGAATCTAAGAACTGGTTCCAGCCTAGGCTCGGCAGCCAGACAGGGGTGGGGGTTACCAAGATGTAGGACTAGTTATGAGGACATTGTGCCTGGGTAGCATTTTGACCTGCCATGTGGTCCTGAGCGCTGGGATGGAGGGACTCAGCTTGGGATGTACAGTCTTTCCTGTTCATGCCTCCCTTCCCCCACTCTGGGGATTTTTCTCGAATACCACTTCTCCATGCTTACTGCCTTTCCTGTGCTCGGTATTTTGTTTACACTTGGCTGTGGTGCTTCCCATGTTGTACCTTGTTTTCAAGTGTTTGACACAGATCTATGGATGCCCTCTAATAAGTCACATTCGCTTGAAGGCAAGGAAGACAAGCTCTTACTCTTGTCCCCACATCGCGACCTCAGGACTTTGCTCAGTCATTACCGTTAAATAAATAAACGAATTAACTTGGAACCACTGAGTAGCACTTAAAAACCTCTCCAAAAGTGGAAATGCCAAATGTGGACGTCATTAAGTGCTGTTCGTTAACATTTCCATCTTCCCACCTTCCAGGTAAATGATAAATGATGTGCTTTCACTTTCTGTGACACTGGATATGGCCGTGTCATCTACTTTGGGAAATTGGATGAGTAGAAAGGATATGAATGTTACTTCTGGGGAACAGATTTAAAAGCCAGTGCACCTACACCTGAAACTAATGTAACATTGTGCGTCAACTGTACTTCAGTGAAGAAAATGAAGCCAGTCTATCGTTCATCATATTTTTTCTCTGTCATGGTGGCGGCAATGTTTCAGATGGTGGCCGCTCCACCAGCCTGAGTCTGAGAGGGGCTTGGAGCCGTGGCCCCAGCAGACCCACAGAGGACTCATAGCACGGGTGAGCAGTGAAGCTTTGTGATTTTAAGCTATGGCGATTGTAACGCTATTTGTTTTTGCAGTATAACCTAGCTCATCCTGACTGGTGCACCACGGAAGGCCTTCTGGAAGACAATTTTGAAGATGAATATCACTTTGCCAAGCAGAAAGAGAGGACAGAGGGGAAACAGGAAGCTTGGATTAGAGGCAAAGCTCTGTGGTGATAGCAGAAGGGTTGACATGGAGCCACACGTATTGAGAGCCACAAAAACGTTGAGTGGGACTGGAAGGGCCATTTGGTCTGTAAGCTGTGGCGAGGGAGGTGGTGAGGAGTGAGGCTTGTGGATGTCATGTGGCCCATCTTCTATTATTCTTATACAGTGTTTTGAAAAATTTCAATCATTGCCAGTGTTTAAAAGTCCAGATTCTTGGCTTCTCTGGAAAAATGAGAAAATCTGGGCAGCGTGGCACGCAACTTCCTTTAAATGCAGCGTGCAAGCTGTAGGTCCCTACTGCCTGTGGCCAGTGGCTGCTTCATTTGTTTCTTTACCTGCCTGATTCCTGGAGGCATCGGAATTGGAGACCCCTGGACAATCTGAACTTGGGACACTTAGTCTCAACCTATATTATGTCTATTAAATGTTATTAGAGTCAAAGCAGTGCGTTCCCCTCCTCCGGATTTTGATAGCAGCCCCTCTTGCCAGCACTAAGATAAGATTGTCTTCGGGAAGGTTTCAGGGCCTAAGAGAACCAAGATGTGCAAGATGCTGACATATCTCTCCGTGCACAAGTGAAAGTGATTCCGGGTTGAGACTCAGGGTACAGGCATCGAAACAGGGAACTTTTAGAAGTCAAAATAGCCTTGGGCACACAAGACTGGGAAACCGTGGATTCTGTCTCTGTTTGCAAATTGGTCATGCCCATTTTCCCTTTCTGTAAACAGGCTGGATTGAGGGACGATGAAGATGAAGGCTTTGTATTTTTTACAAGAGAAGGCGGAAAGTGGGCAGAGAGGGGACCTGCTGAGAGGTCTGAGCCTGGAGAAAGTTACATAAAGGCTTCAGAGCAACTGTTTGGTGAGATGGTTTCGGCTCAGCAGATGAAAGATGTGGAACAAACACAGGGAGAACAAAGGCAGTAGAGGGGACCCAGGCGGGATCAGGAGATAAGTCAGGAGAAGAGGACAAAGGGAGCTAAATTTAAACAGGAGGGAAAGGATGCTTCAGCAGGGCCGGGAGCAGTCTATAAATACCTTGAAGGCAACAAGCTCCGGAGAGAAAGGGAGGCTTATTCACTGTCTTCCCAGATGTAGGACAGAGCAGGGGCTGGCAGAAAGCTGAGAAGGCGTCAGGCTGCTGGACCCAGGGGAACAAGGCAGCGTCTGTGCCTGGTAGGGACTGGACAGTGAGCAGGGCTGGCTCCCGGGTGGCTGCTCAAAGTGGGACCACCTCCAGGTCCCCCCTCCTGCCCCCTACGGAGGCTGCCCAGCCCAGGGTGCCACCAGGCCCTGGCATCTCTGCTGGCCAGGAAGGAGTCCTCTTGGCAGGAAGGGATCCCCTTGGCTCTGGGCATTGAGATCGACTGGTGGCCTTCCAACTCCCTTTCCTTCCTGAGCTCTTGTCCTTCCTCTCTGTAAAATTGGGGTAATTGCTGGTAGCCTCAGAGGGGTGGGCCTTTGTATGTTATGACAGATGGAAGAAGTTAGCCCTTCCTGGTTACCACCGGCCTCCATTTTCCCAGACCCCTTGGCAGAGCGGGTCAGGGTCACTGTTAAGGAGCAGGAGGGTCTTTCCCTTCCTCGTTCCTTTCCCTCCCTCACTTGTGTTCTCTCTCACTTTCTTCAAACATTCCCTGATGCACAGGCATCACCTGAGGCCCAGGGAATGTGCCTGAGAGCAAGGCCTGAGTGCCTTTAAGGAGTTAACTCAGTGGGAGGAGGTAGACATGAACTCAAGTAATACCCTTCTCGTATGATACACCACAGCCGAAGCGGGGCCTCAGCAACCTGTGACCGGAGAGAGATGGGCTCTAGGCGGGAGGAATAGTGTATGCCCACCTGCTTGGTCAGGAACCACATACTGCAGGTTAGGGAACCACAGGCGTGCGGTGAGGGTCATGGTGTGGGCTGTGTCTCCTGCAGGGCTTCCCTTTTCATTTGAGAGAGGCTTCACCCTGGTCAGTGTGGGTGAGGGACGTAGGCCAGTGGTCTGAGTGGAGCACTGCCCCACTCCTGATATACATTTGCCAAGGAGCACTTGAGAACCCGGCATCCCCTGGAACTCATGGAGGGAGTGAAAGGGTTAGTCTGGGGGCTGAGCCAGAGGCTGAGGGTGAAAGTGCTAACTAGCTGAGGGGAGGCCAGCAAGCTACTGAGATTGTGCTTCCTTGCTCAGGCTGAAGATACTATATCACTCCCCGGCCCGTGTGGGGGGAAACACCACCCTGGGGCCCAGTATCTGTAACTGAGGAGCAGGGCTGGGTGCCTCCTCCCATCCCTTTCTCCTGCCTGCTTGCATTTCCGGGTAATAAATGAAGGGAGTGCGCTGGGCAGATTCGTACCATCATTAAACTCTCCCAACCAAGAATTTCATGATGGAAGAAGGCTCTAAAGACGTGTTGGGAACGTCTTTTGGAGGACACACCCACCATCTAACCTGAGGGTCGTTCTTCTGCCTTGCCATCCCATCCTACACACATGGGGATGGACTCTTGCAGCCATATTTTTATTGCGTACTCTTGCCTCTTCTGTCATGGCTGATTGGGCGAGGGGCGGACACCTGACTCAAGAAAAACCAGCCCAGAGGCTGGGCTGGACCAGTCAGACCATCTCCAAGAAGTCTGGACTTCGATCACGGAGAGGATGGTTTAGCTTGCTGTAGGTCTTGGCCTTGTCAGGTGATGCAGAACTGAAGTCCAAGAGGGCCATCCCGGGACATGGAGGGCCAGGTGCGAGCAGCACAGAGAAAGTTCATCTGCAGAGGGCATGGATTAGAAACAAATGGAATGACCAAGGAAAGAGGGTGAAAAGGAGAGAGAGAAAGAGAAGCAAGGGAGGGAGAGAGAGAAGGGAGAACTTGACTTGGCTCCTGAATGACTTTTTGTTTTTGATGGTCCTGTTCTTGGCTTTTGTAGGATACTCTTACATTCTGCCAGTAAATTCCTCCTGTTTAAGTTAGTTTGGATGGGTTCTTTGTAACCAAATGATTGGATAACTAGTCTTTTTCCTACACAATCAAGAAAAGTTGTACCTAAAATTTCTAGACCTCTGTTTTGTTTTGTTTTGTTTTGTTTTTGAAACTCTATGAAAGATTTTCTCATGGGCTTTCTTGCTAATGCTTTCAGTATTTCATGGCTCTCTGGTTAGGCTCCTTCATGAGGTCTATTATAAAGTCTTCTGTTACATTTCAAGGTCAATTACTTCTGTTCTATGATAGATCACTTCCTCTTTACATTCTATTCTCTTTTCCTTCCAGTAACTTATACAAAAATTCCCAAACAATTACCAAACTTTAACCAAAGTGTGTGTGTGTGTGTGTGGGGGGGGGGGGGTTGGAGAGAAAAAGGAGAACCATACGCCTCTGGATTATTGAAAAAATATCAATGTTTTGCTTGGAAAATGGTAAAATCTCTTTGGAAAAGGTAGTAGAAATTAGTTGGAGATTTATCATCTTAGCTGAAGAATCCTGAGTACAACACTAAATTTGTTGCTTATTAGCTCTTCCTAATAATTTTGCAGCGATTTAGAATTTAAAAGAGCGTAAGAAATTCTGAAAAGGTAAATATGTCAAGTGGAAGCCCTCTGGGTGGGCAAGGACTTTTCTCCCATGGCCCCCACGGGTCCTCTGGCTGATTGGAAAATTCCTGGATTTTAGAGGTTCTGGTGGATGGTGGGTAAAGCAAGGATCTCAGACCAGACGGGTCTATGTACTGACCACATCTCAGAGTGGCTTTAACCAAGTGACAACCTCTTTGAACGCTGTTATTTCCTTAAATGGGACTAAAGATAGTCCCTGCCTCACAGGGTGGCAGGGGGCTATTTGTAAGTTTTTCTGTAAGGGGTTAGCTGTTACCAGTAGTCTTAGGAACACAGCTGCTAAGGAGGTCACAGGGCTGGAGACGATCAGTGAGTGCATCCGATTGGATGCCTTCAGCTGCAACCACAGAAAACTCTGATTGATTTTCACTAAAAGGACATTTTTTTCCATCTGCCATCACTGGAAGATGAGCTGGGATGTACTGTAGGATTGCTTGAGCCAGTATCAGAGGCTTTTGCACCTGCCTCTCCTCTTTGCCATCCTTAGGAAATTGCCCTCAGGCTGGCTTCATGCTAGGTCCCCAATAGCTGCAGATCTTTCAGACGTCCCATTTAGACACTTGAATTGTTAGAAGAGCAAGAGACCACATCTTTTGTGTCTCTCCTTGAAGGGTGAAACCTTCCCAGAAGCCCCCAGGAGATTTCTCCCCAAGCCTCCGGCCTGAGTTTGGTCTTCTGCCTATTTCTGAGCTAATCACTGGCAACAGAAATAAACTGAACACAATTGCTTATTCACACGGTGCCTGTGGGCTGGTGGTCAGATCTCCTTTCTGTTACATGGGAGAGGGTAGATTTTTGAATAAAAGTGGGTTATGTCAGCAAGAAAATAGGAGGGAATGGATATTGAATAGGTAACCAAGTGCTGGCTCTGCGGGGTCTATCCAGATATCTGTATTAGTCTGCCAAGGCTGCCAGAGTGAAATGCCAGAGGTGGGGTGGCTCACACAACAAAAATTTATTTTCTCACAATTCTGGAGGCTCGAGTCCAAGTGGAAGATGTCAGCAGGTTTGGTTTCCTCTATGGCCTCTCTTTGACTTATGGATGGCTGCTTTCTCCCCAGTTGTCTTCACATGGTTGTGTCCTAATCTCCTCTTTTTATAAGGACACCAGTTAGGGGCACCTGGGTGGTTCAGCTGGCTAAGCGTCTGACTCTTGGTTTCAGCTCAGGTCATGATCTCACGGTTTGTGAGTTCAAGGCCAGAGTCAGGCGCTGATGGGGAGGAGCCTGCTTGGGATTCTCTCTCTCCCTCTCTCTCTCTGCTCCCTCCCTCACCTCACAATAAATACACGTATATTGTATTTACATATATATACACATATATATACATGTATATTTATATATACACCAATTATATTGGACTAGGGCTCAACCATGGAACCTCATTTTTACCTTAATGACCTCTATACAGGCTCATGTCTAAATACAGTCACATTCTCGGGAACCCTCTTGCACTGTTGGTGGGAATGCAAATTGGTGCAGCCGCTCTGGAAAGCAGTGTGGAGGTTCCTCAGAAAATTAAAAATAGACCTACCCTATGACCCAGCAATAGCACTGCTAGGAATTTATCCAAGGGATACAGGAGTACTGATGCATAGGGGCACTTGTACCCCAATGTTTATAGCAGCACTCTCAACAATAGCCAAATTATGGAAAGAGCCTAAATGTCCATCAACTGATGAATGGATAAAGAAATTGTGGTTTATATACACAATGGAATACTACGTGGCAATGAGAAAAAATGAAATATGGCCTTTTGTAGCAACGTGGATGGAACTGGAGAGTGTGATGCTAAGTGAAATAAGCCATACAGAGAAAGACAGATACCATATAGTTTCACTCTTATGTGGATCCTGAGAAACGTAACAGAAACCCATGGGGGAGGGGAAGGGAAAAAAAAAAAAAAAAGAGGTTAGAGTGGGAGAGAGCCAAAGCATAAGAGACTCTTAAAAACTGAGAACAAACTGAGGGTTGATGGGGGGTGGGAGGGAGGGCAGGGTGGGTGATGGGTATTGAGGAGGGCACCTTTTGGGATGAGCACTGGGTGTTGTATGGAAACCAGTTTGACAGTAAATTTCATATATTAAAAATAAATAAATAAATAAATAAATAAATACAGTCACATTCTGAGGTACTGGGATTAGAATGTCAACATATGAATTTTGGGAGGGGAAACACAATTCAGCCCCTAATGTCATCCTCTCCTCTCCTCACTCTTTAGATTTAGAAAACTGAGGCCTGTTTTTAATTTTTTAAAAATATTTATTTATTTTTGAGCGGGGGGAGGGGAAGGGGCAGAGAGAGGGAGACACAGAATCTGAAGCAGGCTCCAGGCTCAGAGCTGTCAGCACAGAGCCTGACGTGGGACTCGAACTCACGAACCGTGAGATCATCTCCTGAGCCGAAGTTGGACACTTAACTGAATGAGCCATCCAGGTGCCCCGAAAACTGAGGCCTGTTAAGAGAATTGTGATCTGCCCCGAATCATACACATTCTCTAGATTCTCAGGCTCACATGACTTTCCTACAACTTAAATAGTGAATTTTTAGCCCCGTTCTCAACCTTAAGAATTCAAGCTCCCGTTTGGCCAAGCTTCAACATACAAGTTGCAACAAGTTTATTTCTAGCTATGAACTCTTGGCAGGAGAAGGTATTGGGTTTTGAAGCATGAGGTTAGGCCAGGAAGGATGTTTTGGTTGACTTGCTCAGAACATGTTGCTTGGCCAGGAAGATGGCCACGTGATCCTAGAGATTGTATCTGCTTCAGAGCAGGTCACCTGGTCAGGGTTCCTGCAGAGAAAGAACGTCAGTCTGGGGTGGGAGTTATCATAGCACCTGTCCTTGGCTGTATTGAACTAGATTTAAGGACATATGCTAACCAGCGTGATATCGGGAGACCTAAGCAAAGTTAAAACCCCACCTCAACCCCCCACACTTAGGACTCCTCAGAGCAATTACTATGCTAATGCCATTTTGTGAGTGTATTTACAAAAGGGAATACAATATACAGCATGTCCTAAAATGACAGCAGAACGCTTTTTTTCCCCTGCTTTGGGAAATGCTAGTCTGGAGCAATGCTCGCTAACCTTTTCCATGACCTGTCATGAATACAAAATAATAATCTTTCTTTTGGCCTCCTGGGTAGATGCTACAAGCTGCTCATTGCCAGAGATGCTCTTAGAGGCTTTAGCCCTCCAGGCGTAGCCTGGCTATGCTGAGCATGGCACGGTGGTTGGGAAACTGGCCTAGACTCTCTAAGTCAAGTAGCCACAGGCCCATAGGCAAGACAACTGGTCTTGTCTGTAGAGCCTTCTGGATTCCTCCACCATCATCTGCCTGACTGTACAGGCCACGGACCCCGGCCTGGCTCCCCGGATTTTCATTCCTTGGTTGTCCTTCCCTCTTCTCCCTGCCCCATGATTCTTACTTCATTCTCTTCCCTCTTTTCTTTCTTTTGCTTCTTTTCTAGCTCATTCTTTCTTTCTGCTTAACTCTCCCAGGTCGACAGACAGACACATAAACACACATGTGCACAGTTGAAAAGGATGATATTGGTGTACATGGATTGAATAGAGCTCATTGATGATGGGAATAGATACACCAGTGTTGAGTGCAAAGAAATGCAGGCTCTGGTTAGAATAACGATAACAGTAACACACACACACACACACACACACACACACACACACGCACACACACACACACACACACTTTTGTAACGAACGACAAGAGATAGCTGGGTAAAGAGAGCTGTGAGCTGACAGAGACATGCCAGGGTATGGAGGCCAACTGTTTGGACAGAGCGAAATGATTCTCCAGCTCCCTGTCCCACAGCCGCATTGCCTACGACCCCTCCTACTGCGGCTTTGCAGGTTGAGGCAATGAGGGCATAAGTCTGCTGCTTGAGCACACGTACAGGGCTCTGCATCAGATGCTGGTGACTTAGGGTCAGTCTGCCCCTCAGCTCCCACCCCAGCCCCATCTCCCTGATCTCCCTCTGGCCAGGGCTTGTGCTCTCATTGTAATGGGGCGGGGACTGTGCTTTTCTCAATCAGCTCTTCCCTCTTCCCAAAGAGCTGGAGTTCTGTCACCTGCTATTATGAGCTGGATTATGGCCCCTCAGAATCCATACATTGAAGTCTTAACCCCCAACGTGACTATACTTAGAGATGGGGCCTGAAGGTTAAGTGAGGTTACGGGGATGGAGACCTAATCCAATGTGACTGCTGTCCCTCTAAGAGGAGAGAGACTCCAGGGACACACAGGGAAAGGCCACATGAGAGGGTGTCTGTCTGCAAGCCATGGAGAGAGGCCTCAGGAGACACCGAACATGTTGGTACCTTGATCCTGGACTTTTAGCCTCCAGCACTGTGAGAAATAAATTTCTATTGCTCAAGCCACCTAGCCTCCTTGTTTATTGACTATTGTAAGGTAGTTTGGAAGACAGACGTTCAGCTTTGAGGTCCTTCCTGGGTTTGAATCTTGCTCTTGTCACTTTCAGCTGGGAAACCTCGAGCAATTAGGCAACCTCCCTAATCTTCACCTCATTATCTGTGAAAGGGGACAGCAATACCTTCTTTGGAGGAGTATCAATAATGCTAAAATAAAATTATTAAAGATTCTGGTTTCTTAATTGATATAATAGTTTCAGAGAAATAAGATGGGTAGAAGACGGATTAGACAACGTACATTGCCCACGTTGTGTTCGGCACAGAGTTGGGACTTAATAGGTTCCTTTCCTACAGATCCCCCTATTCTACGGTTCATGTGCCCTCTGTGCCTGCTGCTGAACTAGCTGCCCTTGGATCTCCATGTTCCAATCACCAGCCTGGTCTTCTGCTCTAGACCTCAAATCCATCTTATTTGCTGCATTTTTTTTCTCCTTGGTATTTATTACTGGCTTACCCACTAGAATTGTAAGCTTCATGGAGGCCTGGCACACTGTAGACACTTCCTCCATAATTGTTGACTGAAGGAATGAATGAGCGAAGAAATGGTGGGGTCATTTTCCTGTGGGTCAAGGGGGAAGTAAGTACCACGGTAGGTAAATATTATGGCGGGAAGTGAGTATCATGGCATCTCTTCAGCATCAAGAACCAGAGAAACAAGATTCCAATCCTGACCTCACCACTTTCCAGTTGTGGGGGGGTTTCAACCCATTCGCTTGGACGTGAGGGTCAAACGAGCAGACACAGGTCAGTGCAGAGAATGGTGTCTGCAGCAGCCCGAGGAACATCAGTTAGTGCCCTGAGAAATGACAGAGAGGTTGGTGACGAACTAGTGGTGGGGAGGACGCATGACTTGGTGTCAGTATTTGAATGAGGAGAGTAACTGGATGAAAATTAGACGAACAGGCTCAAGGGAACAGAAGTGGGATTTCCTCTCTGGGTGAGTTAATTCTCTGGACCACTGAGGTTCCAGTTGAACCACACTCAGGCACAGAGCAGTGATTTGGGGACCAGGCATTTTCTACCCAGAGTAGAACCACAGGAATAACAAAGTCCAGTTAGCTGTGCTTATTGTTAACTCGACATTTAGGTGGAGATGGCTCTGTCTCCTGTTTTATCTGTTTTATGAGGACACTAAGGCTCTCAGTAGGTCACCACTCACCTGAGATCACAGAACTACGAGTGCAAGGGCCAGACCCCAAACCCAACCCCTCTGAGTCTGATGCTAGAACTCTCTCTCCGTCACACACTGATCAGTCATAACGGACCGGGAAGGAAAGTCGAAACTCTGGTACCAACTTCTCCCAGAAATAAAAACCAGAATTCCATCTTCATATAAGTGGTCCTTTGGACCCTTCTGTGAAGACTAAAATTGGTTTTCCGCTTTTGTCGTTTTGGGTTTCTGTCACGTGAGATCAGAAAAGTCATCCTAGCCTGTGTGGGAACTGAGCTGAATGCTGTGGGGGGTCCATCAATTCTGAAGCAGTTGGAGACAGGGGAGCTAAGCGTTTCTTACTGGGAAAAGGCAAATGTCTTTCCTTGAATTTTTTGATTCTCGAGTGATTTTCCTTCAGGAGGTGGCTGTGGAATTGCCAAGTGTTGGTTGTTGGAAAACAGGAGGGTGACTCCAAGGGTGGGGCTGAGTTGTGTAGCAAGAAGGAGCTCAGTCCAGACAGATGTGATGGTAGCACAATGGGGATTTGGAGGCCCCGCCTAGTCCTTGAGTGCTTTGTTCGGAATGCACAATATATTACGATAAAAAAAAATATATATATATATTTTTGGCTGGTAGTAAAACATCAGACTGTTTCACACAAAGTTCTGGATTTATCATTCTTAAAATATAAAAGTAAGCTCTGGCAACACTGGACCCTGTTCTATGGCAACAATTGACTCAACCCGAATAGTGGGTGTGCGTCATTCAGTTTATCACAGACCCCTTCCCCTGCGTGTGGTCTTCCGTCCCTCCCATCTCACTTATTACCCTAGTGGACGGTTTCATTTTGTAATCCTCGAAAGAATGGAAATAGTACTGCACCGGCTGCCGGAGATTTAAATACTAGTTCTGATGCCAAAATGCTGCAGTGATGTTGGGCAAATCTCTTCAGCTCGCTAGACCTTGGTTAATTCACATTCGAGAAGGAATAAGCTCTTACCATGTAAAGGTGTGTGGGACAGCTGATTCACTCACTGATCTACTCATTCGGTTAGTGTTTAGAGAATGTATGTAATAATGGAGATAGCAATAATGGAGAAGCAGTGCGCCCAAGGCAGAAGTAAATCCTGTTATTCAGTGAAGGAAACTGATCGTTACATAAGTGGGGAAATACAGGCCGTGCCAAGGACACATTACATGAGCCTCTTGCCCAATCTAGGGGCTCTAGGAAGGCCTTCAGGAAGAAGCGAGGTTTAAAATCGAGGCTTGAAGGATGAGCCGCAGTGGGAAGGGGAAAGAGAAGAGTATCTCAGGCAGAGAGAACAGAATGTGCGGAGCATGTTTGAGAAACTTAAAGGAATCTGAAATAGCCAGACAAGGGTGGAAAGTGAAGAGAAGAGATGAACAAAGGCCAGGGCTTGAAGGGATTTGGAAGGCTCATGAAACCGAGAAGTGCTCGGGCCAGTTTTAGTTCAGGATTTTTAATTTTGAGACTTGTCTGAACCTCTATTCAAGAAGGAGAAATGGCAGGTAGAACCATAGATAGATCCCAAGTATCAGCATGAGAGATGGAAAACATTTCCCTAAGGGTGAACAAGGAAAGCATTTATTGGCTAGTTAATGATGCACTGCGGTTGAGTCTGATGTGAACCACTCACACCCTAAACGCATTTATATCTAGCAAATAGAACGCAAAACTAATAGGTACTTGAAATAGATTATATATGTATATAATTGATAAAGATACTTGAAATAAATGATATATATAATAGATAAAAGATACTTGAAATAAATGATATATATATATAATATATATATATATATATATATATTATATATATAAGTTTCTTTATTTTGAGAAAGAGAGAGAGAGCAAGGAAGGCAGAGGCAGAGAGACAGGGAGAGAGAGAATCCCAAGCAGGATCTGTGCTGTCAGCACAGATGAGGAGCCCCATCTCAGGAACCGTGAGATCATGACCTGAGCTGAAATCAAGAGTTGGGTGCTTAACTGACTGAGCCACCCAGGCGCCCCTGAAATAAATTATATTTTAATAGGACACAAAAACTATCTGGATCAGCTTCTTTTTTCTAAGGAAGTTTGACAACTGCACCAAATGCTGTCAATTAACCAAAGTGCTGGTAAAGGACAGCTGAAAAATTAATCAGCTTCCGAATGGTTTTCCCGGAAAACCCATTCTTGTCAAACTTGTAACGGTAATTGCAGAAATGCCGCCTGTGTGGCATTTAAACATAAAGACAGTAACAGGAAGAAATCATCACTTAGCGTTCTTCTAAAATTCTATCTCTCTAAGTTTCTGAACATCTAGCCCTTATTAAGGCAGAATACAAGAATTATTTCAATAACACCAACTTTTATTTGACATTTCTGGGTAATTGTGTAAAAAAATGATTCTAATCCAAATACATCCTTCATTTCTTTGCTTATTTTTGGGAGTGGAGAATCAATGTAATTGCCAGTGCAGGAGGGAATGGGAAAATCTCCCTGGTTTGTTTTTTGTGATTGAATGCACTTTCCTTCTTCAATTCTCCTTTTGGAATTGTTATGAATTCCCTCTACTCCCTCTGTCCAATTCTGTGGGTGAAATGAGCGTGCTCCCTTCCTCCCCCATCCATGTCAGAGTCCTTGACTCCCTTCCAATTCCAGTGCTTGTTTTAAATTGGAACAGAGTATGAGACAGGTCTTCCCACAGAGTCTAAAAATTCCCCTTTAAAAGGATTATCTATATTCTGGCACAGAGGCTTGAATAAAAAGAGCAACCGTCTCTATTTTTCTGGCTAATTCCCTTCATCTGAGATCTGGGCCAACCAGATTAATTATAAATGGTCAAGAGAGGCACAGGGAGGGGTTGGCTCAGTGGATTGTCTTCGTGGTGCAACTAGAGAGAGAGAAAAATCTTCTGGCTAATCTCTCAATAGCTTTCACTGAAGTTAGGTATTCCACAATTAACGATTCTTAAAAACAAGTTATTTTTAGAGGAGTAGTGTATTAGAACCAAATTAATTCATTCAGCAAACACTTACGGAACATCCACTATATGTCATATTATATGCAAGGTGTAAGGAATGAAAGCTAACAGCAATGACAGCAATAACTACTATTTTGCGAGCATTTACTCAGGGACAGGTACTGAGCTAGGTGCTTGCTGGACAGACACGATTTCATTTAATTCTTTCAAACTCTTTGATAGGTAAGCATTATTTCTTTTACTATGCGGATGAGAACATTGATGTTTAGAAAACTTAATTATATTGTCCACAGTCAAGATCACCCATGGAGAGCATGTCAGAGGTAAATCTGAATCCAGCTGGATGACTCCAAGCCAAAGCCCTCAACCAACCTGCTGTCCCTTGGGAGCCCCTAGACTGGGGGGACAGGAAGACCTGTAAACCAGTGATTACAGCCAGGGTGAGGGTGCTTACACAGAACGATCCGACCAATGGGCCCAGGACGGCCCTGAAGAGGAGGCTGGACAAGATTTTAGAGTGGAGCTAATATCTGAGCAGGGCTCAGTGGAAACTCAATAGAAGGGGCAAAAAAGCTCCAGGGGAGGGGAGGGGGGACGGTTAGGGCATGTGTGAAGAAGGATGAGCCTATGGTGTCTCCGGAGCAGCCGGAGTCCCCATGGCTGGAGAAGGTGAGGTGGGAGAAGGCTGGAATGGAGATTGGACAGAGGCATCAGAGCGAAGGGCTTCTAATGCCACCTTATGATTCTGTAGACGGTGGTCACAGCTTATCGTATGAAATGACCCTTTGGTAACACTTTCTAATTAAGTGCAGCTCCTTTCCTGTCCTTCAGTGAAATGGAATGACATGCTTCCAGAGATAGTTTTTTTTTTTTTAAAAAAGACCCATCTAGCCTTCTAGCTCTAAAGGAAAGGGGAAATAGAAGGTAGGTAGCTTAAAAAATAAGCATTTAATGTTCGAATGCTTAAGCACAGCTGCTCTGGACGACGTAATAAAACAGATGCTGTGTCTGTATGTTGTCGTGGCACAAACAGCCCTGAAGGCAGAGTGAGTGATTTTCACGTCCTGGAGGCTCAAGTCCAATGAGAGTGTTGCTTTTGATAATATGACTTTTCCGAATGGTCACATTTCTTGGCCAAGCTCCCAGCAAAACAAAGTCCAAGCTTTCCTCCATTTATGTGGTAGGTGCAATCCAGGAAAATTCAGTGTATGCTAAAATTGTGGAAAAAATATTTTGTGTGTATTGTAAAACAGGTTCTAAGTGGAGATAATGAGAAACATGCCTTTCACTCTCGTGATGTCTAGAGGGACATTTGGAAATCACAAGGGACATGGGACCATTCTTGCTAGTGTGAGCCTGTACTGTTCGAGGCTTCGGTGACCTCTGACCTCTACATGCTGACTCTCCCTCCTCACCCCACTTTATCGTGACAATTAACACTGTTCCTGCAAGTTGAAAAGAAGTTCGCAGGGGTCTTTACCTTCCAATTAGGAACAAAGCTAAAGGGATTCAATGAAGAATAATTAAAAAATAATTAAAGAACCCTCAAGGAGCTCTAAGTATAATGGGGGAAGATAGATATGTTAAATAAGTTATGAAGAAACTAGGTGGCGACTCCATTAATAGATGGGAAAAAATAATGTACTATGAACCAAGGAGCATAACTCAAATCCCTACATTTGATGGTTTTAAAGTAAGCTTATGTTAATCATATTAATTGCAGATTTTTCCTAATTTTGTCCTTTTATTGTTTTATGAACCACCTGACATTCAGAGTTTTTCTATCCTTGTACTAATCGATCTTTTCCTTTCTTATTTCTACTAGTGGTGGATTAAAGATGTCCCTCCTCCCACTGGAAAAAAAAAAAAAAAGAAACTCTGTGCCAAGTGTTGGCAGAGGGATGGGAGCCAACAGAAGGGGAAGGGAAGGACTCACAGAAGGGACTGGAATGATGACTTAGACTTGCTCTTGCAGATCATGGTGGTGGGAGGAGGGCCTTCTAGAACGAGGACACAGCATGAGGACAGGCAGTAGGCGAAGTCCCCAGGACCTGGCTTGCAGGATACTGCACAAATGGTCCTGCACAGGGATATGGGGGAGGGTGGGGTGGGAGGCTAGAAAGATTGGCAAGGGAAAGCAAGGTTCAGACATTCCAGATCTCTGCAGCTAGCTCAGGTTATTACCAGGGAAGTAACATTCTTTTCTTCCTCCCTCCCTCCCTTCTTCTTTTTCTTTATTTTTTCTTCCTTCCTTCTTTCTTTCCTTCCTTCCTTCCTTCCTTCCTTCCTTCCTTCCTTCCTTCCTTCCTTCCTTTTCTTTCTTTCTTTCTTTCTTTCTTTCTTTCTTTCTTTCTTTCTTTCTTTCTTTCTTTCAAGTTTATTTATTTGTTTTGAGAGAGAGAAAGAGAGAGAGAAAATCTCAAGCAGTTTCCACACTGTCGGTGCAGAGCCCGATGAGGGGCTTGATCTCGCGGACCATGAGATCATGACCTGAGCTGAAATCAAGAGTCAGACGCTTAACTGACCGAGCCACCCAGATCTATGTTTTTATAAGAAGAACATTGGCCAGACTGTGGGGAAAAATCATAGGAATGGTCCCTGACCAACAGCAACAACATCACCTGGGCCTCACGCCAGACCCGCTGAATCGGACCCTTTGGAGCTAAGATGCATGTTAGTAAGCCCTCCGTCTCTACTTTGATGTCCAGTAGGCCACTCAGACTCAACACGTTCAGAATTGAACTTGGGAGAAACAGGGGCTGGATTTACCCCTCCACCTTAAACGACCAACTAAACATATAAACCAGTGGTTTTCAGAAATTGGATAATACCCAGCATAAAATCCCCCAGGGAGAAGGGACAGCAATGAGGTGGCCCCTGACAACTGTCTCAACATCATTCCTGCCCTTACAACGTGCTAAGGAAGTCCCGGCGCTGGATCCTTCTTTCCCCAGACACTCACTTAACTCATGCCCCAGGTTCTTTCAAGTCTTTTTCAAATGCCACCTCCCCTTGAATCCTGCCATGATCTCTCTATTTCATACAGTTCCCTTCCTCTTCTCCCTGCTTCCCCATTTTTTACAGACCACTTCTGGCCTTCTAGTGCATTATATAATTTACTTATTTATTGTGTTTAGTGTATGTCTCCCTCATTGGCAGTTAAGCTCCCCAAGGGCAAGGGTGCTTGCTGGTCTGTTCATGGATGTATCCTAAGCGCTAAATCCCTGCCTGTCACATTACAGGTTCTCAGCCAGAGTTTACCTACAATTGTTGAGTGAGAGACCCAGGGGGCCCACAGTTTGTGAGTGACAGACCTGGATTCTGAGCATAGATCTTAGGCTGTTAAAGCCCACAAGGACTCTCCTTTACCACTGCTCTACACAACATGGTACGTACTCAGCCTTTCAAAAGATAGAACTCTGTTTTATTTTCCACCTGCTCCAATCTTACATTTGAATACATTCGATTATGAAACTAAGAGAGATAACGAGAAAAAGCATTTTGTACCTAAAGGTGCCTACAAGGGCTACTTCTCAGTTATCTCAACTTGAGTTAATCATTTAGTCTGCTGATTTGGTTGAGCAATGCCACTTGAGAGCCATGATTTCATCCCCACGATGCGGATATTGTGATGTGTTCTCTGTCTACCCCGTAGTTACTGTTGCGTTTCTCTGGTTCAGCTGTGTGCATACCACCATCATAATTTTTGTTATTTCCTATGCTAATCGTGCTTTTCTATAAACGGACTCATCTTTTATTTATTTAAATTAGTTTTTAAGGAAAACTATGTTACCCTGTTGAGAAGCACAGTTGCTTGCCATAAATAGAAGGCGCATTAAATATGCATTCAAATAACACATAGCTAGCGGCGCCTAGGCAGTTCAGTTGGTTAAGTGACCACCTCTTGATTTCAACTCAGGTCATGATCTTGAGGTCCGTGAGATCAAGCCCCACGTTGGGCTCTGCACTGACATCATGGAGCCTGCTTGGGATTCTCTCTCTCTGCCCCTCCCTCTGAACATAAATAAATAAACTTAAAAAAAATAACATAGCTATTAAATTAAAAACAATTTGTGTCCTGCCTACAATATCTCATCTCTTGTTTCTGGTATGCTTGGCACAGTTTGAGGGAACACTGGCTAGAAACCTCTCTGAGCCGTGACGGAACAGGTAGTGTTCTCTATGCAAAACCATAGCGATTTATCAGATTATTGCTACTGTACTTGTGATTCATAAAGAAGCCAAGTGTTTGACCCTGATTCCACTCAGCTGGTACAGGTGGTTGTTTCAAAGGTGAAAACTAAATTTTGTCTCCAAGAAATGCACCTTCCTGTAAGTAGAGAAAAATCTTAAGATCACATTTTAAGTGCATCTTTTTTTTTTTAATTGTTTTTTTCAACGTTTTTTATTTATTTTTGGGACAGAGAGAGACAGAGCATGAACGGGGGAGGGGCAGAGAGAGAGGGAGACACAGAATCGGAAACAGGCTCCAGGCTCCGAACCGTCAGCCCAGAGCCTGACGTGGGGCTCGAACTCACGGACCGCGAGATCGTGACCTGGCTGAAGTCGGACGCCCAACCGACTGCGCCACCCAGGCGCCCCTAAGTGTATCTTTTTTACATGATGATGGTCCCTGAGAATACAGCTTTCTTAAATGCAGCAAGTGATTAGATGTGATGACATCGGTCACCCATCAAGCTCTTCTGAGTGGGAGTGGGTCTTCAGAGATTATCTGGCTGTACTCACTGGGGGATGTTAAGTTGCCTTGGCAAAGAGACCCCCAAATGCAATGACTCATTTTTCTCTTTGGGATGAGTAGCTGGGCTCTGTCCAGGATAGCAGGTGCCAAGGCTGGCTGAACAGCTCTGGCGTCCTCCTGGGTGTTCTCACCGCACCCATGCAGGGTGGGGGGCTGTTATGCACAGTTTGCAGTTGGCAGGAAAGGAGAAAAGAGAATATGGAGGAGGCACCTCTATTGCCTTAAAAGCTACAGCACAGAATGCACACATCACTTCCATCCACATTCCAGTGGCAGGAGCTTAGCCACATGGCCACCCAACTCCTGGGTAGCCACGTGATCAGTTAGGTCCCCTACGAGAGGACACAGAAGAAGAGAGAACACGTATTAGTGTGCAGCTGCCAACCTCAGACACACTGGCCCAAACCCCTTCTTTAAAGAGGAGGAAACAGGGGGCGCCTGCGTGGCTCAGTCAGTTGAACATCTGAGTTTGGCTCAGGTCATGATCTCATGGTTCATGGGTTCGAGTCCTGCACTGGGCTTGCTGCTGTCAGCCTGTCAGCACAGAGCCTACTTCAGAGCCTGTCCCCCTCTCTCTGCCCCTCCCCTGTTCTGCTCTCTCTCTCAAAAAATAAAATAAAAAAAAAACATTTAAAAAAAATTCAAGAGGAGGAAACAAAAGCCCATAGAGGAAAAATGATCTACCGCCATCACCAAGCTAGTTGGTAAATTTCAGTTGCTCAGTTATTCACCCAGTGAGCCCAGTACGTATTAATTGAGTGTCTACGAAATGTTAAGCATTGTTCTCGGCCTTGGAGATAGCAAAGACTCAAGGTCCTTGCACTTAAAGATTTTACATTCTAGTTGGAGGAGGTAGACAATCAATAAAGAAAGGAAACAGAACTTTAAGATTAGAAAGAAAGTCGATGAGAGAGTGGCAGAGAGGGACTGGGTGTGGCTGGCACCAATCATGTAGGTTATAGTAATAATCGCTAGGTCATTGTTGCATGCCTTTCCCCCCGCCCTCCGCACCCCCCCACCCCCGCCCCAGTCTCTTGTTTAGCTGCACCCATACATAGCGCTCAGTAGGACACTGATGAGAAGGATCACCAGTCCTTGAATCAGGATACGCTAGTTCAAGGTGTGGGTAGAATCTCATTAACCCTTTGTCTATCAGCTTTCCACCCTTAGCCACAGTCAGGGTATTTGAATTGATTTCTACTGTTAATGGAAACTGGCAGCTTTCTTTCAGGATCAGAATTTTGCATTCATCCCAAATGAACAGTGCTAGCAAACAACTAGCAATTATTAAGTGCCTGATGTGACAAGATTTTGATGTCTTAATTTAGTTCCCAGTGGGAGGATACATGTCACACAAGCTGTCTAGTACCGCAAAAGGAGAAGTGAGCTGTATATAGAGGCTGTAGGTGAGAGTTTGGGGACAGTAAACATCCCCAGTAGAAGACGGGGCCTTGCATAACATGCTGGGCATTAAGGAAAAGAGTTAAAAAGGGGGGAACACTTATAAACTTAAAGAGGACTGGCCCCTCATCGCAGAGAGTAAGTTCAAACTTTCTAACTGGCTTAGAGAAGTAATGTGTAGAAAGGATAGCCTGCGATCTACATCATCCACCCCATTTTAAAATACAGTTTAGATACTACTAATTTTTAGGTTATCCAGACTGTAAAAAAATTCAAACCATGTTTTCCAGGTCCGCAAAGAATTGTTTCTGCTGCATTGAGTCACACTCTTGGTCTTCTAAAACAGTCAAAAACAGCTTTAAGGCGCACATTATTCTGTCTGCTTCAGGGATTTTGTAAAGGACACTGGGTTTGACATTAATCAGTGGCCCTGTAGACCTAGTCTCTTCAGGACTTAGTGCCAGGAGAAATTTTGCTTGCTCTGAAGATCCAATATATTTTCTTCTTGTGAACCTCAAGAATCATGTGACTGATGACTTTCCCCCTTTTTGCTTTGGCAACCAGGAAGCTCAGTGCCAAATTTATAGTTTATTTAGTGACTGCATAGAACCTAAGTGACCGTCATTCTAATATAGCTGTTTGCTTTTTGCTCTCAGAACTGGCCTTCTCTAATTTATATATATTTTGGTCTAGGTTATTATTTGCATGCACACACACACATCACATACACATGCACACTTCTTACATGGTATGAGGAAGGGAGTGTGGATAAATGAAGAAGGAACCCAATGCACATTAAACTGTCAATTGTTCACATCTTTCTATATTTACTTCCGATTTTAGCCTTGCACACACTTATTTCTGCATACTTAAATTCAAATGGTCACAGACACAAGATAAGAACAGGGAGCAAAGTTAGAGGTTGTTTTTTTAAGAGCACCTGCCTCCTTATCACTGTATGCTTCTGGGATTTCTACTCCTTTCCAGCTGGCAGTTCTCCTGTCTGTGTTCAAACACCTCCATTAAAGGTAGACTTCCAATGTGATTCATTTCTGGAAAGTCCTGATTGGTTGAGCCTTCTCACTTCACATTTGATCCTACCCTGATGGGCCACACGGTAAGTATTAATTCTTCATCTATAGCTGGTAGCATTTGAAGTAAGCTATTATATCCCCCAGAACATTTTCTTTTGACCAGGTACTTCAAATATTCTGCAGATGATGAAGCCATGAGTCCTCTCATTGATTGCTCTGGTCACTCTCTTCCAAACACAAATCTTATCCTGCTTATTTCCTTTTTAAAGTAAGTTTTAAAAAAATATCTATTTATTTATTTATTTATTTATTTATTTATTTATTTATTTATTTTGAGAGAGAGCGTGTGTGTGCATACACAAGCAGGGGAGGGGCAGAGAGAGAGAGGGAGAGAGAATCCTAAGCAGGGTCCACACTCAGCACAGAGCCCAAAATGGGGCTTGATCTCATGAACTGTGAGATTATGACCTGAGCTGAAATCAAGAGTCAGATGCTTAACTCAGGCACCCCTACAGTAAGTTTAAGAGAACCAACTTCAAAGCTCTCAAAGCATCCTTGCCCCTCATCCTAAGTACGTATTAGCTTTCTGTGGAGTCAGATTGTAACTGACTCACAACGGACTTCTTGCTAGCCAGAGTCCCTAAACCCTTTCTGCACATGCCAGAGTTAAGTTATTTTTTCTCCAACCTGTTTTTGGGCAATTAGTCTTTTTGAATGTAAGTGAAAGGTCTTCCATGGCCCTCATCAATTTTCACCTTGGTATGTATAAACCATACCTTAGAACTTGGCAAAATTAGTCTAGATTTTTGTCCCATCATCCAAGATATTTGCTCCCCTTCTGGCTTTTTGCCATTCACAGATTTGATGGTCTGACCTTTACATCACCGCTTGATGCAGGGATAAAAATCTTACGGTGAGCAAAGCCAGGAGCCCTGGTGTGTGTTAGCAGGGACCTTCTTCTAGGCTAACACTGTTCTATTTTTAAAATAGTATTCTGTCTGCACCATTATTTGCCATTAATCTTCAAACTATCATCCAAAATAAGATTTAGTAACCATCTACCGAGGACAAATTATGTGTCAGGCATTGTACTAAAAGATCTTACATTATTTGAATTTGTTCTTCACTGAATCTCAGAGGCAAAAATGCCAGATAGACAAGGCCAAGACCCTCATGCCTGACTCATGGTTTGCTGGTTTGTGTGGAACCTTGAAAAACATTAGGTTCTAATGCTGTTGATAATAGACTTAGTATTTAATACTCAATGCAAACTGACACTAAAATGAAATTGGTTGGGGATGCCAAAAAAAGTGAACTCTTGACTTAAGCCTTCAGATATCAGGTTCAGCTGAAAAGGAGAGTGGGATTAAAGATGATATGAATTGCTAGAAATAAAGCCAGAGAGATCATCTTAAGAAGGCTTGACGTATTAGAGATTTTACATATTTTTTTCATCTTTGGGAAAAGAATTCTCTTCATGACATGCAAGCTAATTTACCAACTCAGCCTTTTGAAAAACTTTAGAGACCGAAATGCATCATCTACACACATAGGGGATCGCCTTTAAGCTCTCTCTGGCTACTCAGCCAGTTTCTGAGGGAGCTGGAATTGGACATTTGTTCTTTTCTCCAACAATGAAGCCCTCATTTCTCCATCTTGCCTGAGAAGCTAATGTGATTGGTTTTGAAAATGCCTTGTTGGAGTCCCAAGGCACCACTTTGTGCTTCGTTTTTTTCTTAGGTAGCATGAGGTCACACAGACATTTCCAGAATCAGCAGAGTCTGGGAGTTCACCATTGTCTCTCTTTATGAAGTATTCCATCTGAGTTAATCGACCACTGTTTATTTAGCCATTCCCCTATTGTTGGCCATTTGGGTTCTTTCCAATTGCTAATTATTACAAATGGGCTTTGAGGACTGGTAAGTGCTAGACAGATGTAGGGCTCGCTCATTATTCTTTTGTTATCACACTCCCAGGATGCAGGCATTTTTCTGTCTTCCTGACCTTCTTCTTCCTAATGGCACTCTTCTAAAAGATCTGAAAACACATGCTTTATTAAATCATCCAAGGCTGCACTATTAATTTTTTTCTCTTCAAGTTCAATACAGAAGTCTAAAACTTGTAGGTCTGCGTCTGCACTTCTTCACAGAGTTGCTAATCAAATCCTAGAGTTTTCCATCCCACCTTTGTTATGCTTCACTGTCAAGTAAATTCATTTCAGTTCCCCAACCCATCCCTCATTTTTTAAAAGTAAAAAGCAAGGATAAATATAAATTAAGTGGCTTCATATTCTAAATGAAATATTTGCCCAGGAAACCAAAATATGAACATATACATATTGAATGAAGATTTACTTTCAAAGATCTCATATGGAATACATATTTATTGTACAAAAGTTGGAAGAATATTTAAAAGTAAGTAAAAGGGAACAAAAGGGTTACATCCCGTTTTCTCAGAGCCCCCACTACTAAGATCTTGGTGGATTCCCTTCCAGTTTTTTCTCTGCAGAATTTTTGTCTTTGCAGAGCTGTTTTGTAAAGTTTTCAAAGTTTAATTCCTTTGAAAGTATCTTTAGGCTGTGTGAAGGTGGAGAGACCATGGGATGGGGTCAGGACCCCTTAGATGGGGTCATTTCTCAGGGCCAGTCCCGCACTGATCTCATTTTACCTGAGTGACCTTGGGCGAGTCCTATAAACCCCTGCTTCTCAGAATAGGGTGTCTCCCTGAATCCGAATCTCTGGGAAAGGCTGTTACAAAGTTACATTCTTGTATGGCACAACGGACTTAATGAATCACAAACAGAAGTGAGAACTGCTGCCCTACCCTGTCTGGTAGATTTCTTTCTAAATCAAACCGGGTGTGGGGTTTGGGCTGGGTCATCCAGGGTAGGAGTTCTTATCACAGGGCTCCCCTGGATGGGGGGTGAACTTCAGGGATCTGAGAATCCTGGGAACTTGGCTGTAGGTTTTCGTCTTTCCCGTGTATGCATTTTGTGGACAGACTGTCTATATAGCTTTAAATTTTATAGATTTATCAGAGAGCTCCTTACTCAGCAAGATATCTGAGCCTTCCTTCATTGATCTAAGATCTCTTCCAGAAATCCCTCTGTCATGGTCCTCTGATGGCTGCGAGAAGTACCATGTTGTCCCCGTGAACATCCTCCTTCTTCCACTGTGGCCAGAAAAGGCGTGAGACTCTCCTCTGTCATTAGTTATGTGGCCTCAGGCCAGTTGCACAGCCCCTTGCGATAATTTCCCTCCGGCAGAACTTAGTAGTAGCAATCATATTTGATTGCATACCTGCTATTTTACAGGCACTGCTGTAAGCACCTTTGACCAACTATCTCATTTCAGTCCACATGACGATCCTGTGAAAGAGGCACTCTTATTACCCCTCTTTTAAGAATGAGCAGGCAGGCACAAAGAAGTCAACTAACTTGCCCATGATCACACAGCTAATAGATGGTACAGTTGTGACTCAAAACCACACTGGCTGCTTCCAAATCTATGCTAAGCGCAGCAGTCCCCCCCTTATCAGTAGGGGATACATTCTAGGATCTCCACTGGATGCCTGAGACCTCAGATAACACTTCATCCTATATATACTCTGTTTTTCCTGCACATACTCGTGTATGATAAGGTTTGATTTGTAAACAAGGCACAGTAAGAGATGAACAATAATCAAATAATAAAATAACACAATTAAAATAACGTCTGCATATTGCTATGAGAATAAGGTCTCTAAAAATATCTTCCTTTTACAGTACTCATCCTTCTTCTTGCGATGATATCGGATGATAAAATGCCTACGTGACGAGATGAAGGGAGGTGACTGGTGTAGACGTTCTGACCCAGCGTTAGGTACTACTGACCTTTGGATGATGTGTCAGAGGGATCATCTATTGCACGATCGCAGCTGACCACGGATAACTGAAACCATGGGAAGCCAGGCAGCGGTTAAGGGGGGGGCACTGTAGTGAGTACTGAGAGCATTAGGACTAATATCACTTCTAATAATGCTATCAGTAATGAATGATACTAAGTAACACTAACAGAACTCGCAATATCACTGCTAACACCACTATCTACAGCAGACTGGAATAGAACTGCAAGCGGGCCCCAGCTGGGGGACCCTGACCAAGGGGCCTCCTCCATTCTTCTGGGAACCTCTGGGAATTTCCACTTCTTCATTGTCCCCTGGGGATGGGAAATGCCACCTGCCTCCCAGGGCCGCTGGCTCCCGGGCAGAGCACAGCCTGCCACATAATATTACCGGATAGATGTTTTTGTTGTGGTAAAATATATATAACATAGAATGTACCATTTTAACCATATATAAATGCGCGGTTCCGTGGCATTAAATCATTCCCATTGTAGTATATCGACTACATAGGTTTTGCTTGTATTTTCTTCACTGTGTAGAGTACTCAGCCCAGAATCTGGCACCTTGCAAGTATTCAACCTTCAGCTCGCCCCTCCCCCTCCCGGGCCCCTCCCCTCCCTCAGCCTTTGACAAGTGTCCCATGCCACAGAGATTTCAGTTAGCATTCTCCGGTGCGGTGTGAGGCAGGATGACAGGTCTCTCCAAGTGATCGTGGGCACATGACTCCATAGCTCTCCGCCTCAGTTTCCTTCTCTGTAAAATGGGGATGAGAGCATCACCTACCAAAGAGGCTGTCACCTGAGCGAGGCTCTCGGCACAGCTCTAGCCCTGGCAAGCGCTCAGTAAAAGCCGGAGACGACTTTCATTATTTGGGGACCGCATCCTTCCTGGGAAGAGCACGCTCGCAGGGGTGCAGAGGAACTGGAGGCTGGCGCTGGCCCCAGACGGCTGCTCGCCCTTGCTCCCTCCAGGCCGCCTTGACGGAAGGCGCTCAGGGGAACAAGTGACAGTGGGCGCTCAGGGGAACAACCTCACAGTGTTGTGAGGAGGAGGAGGGAGGCCTTCGGGGCCCACGGAGCGCCTTGTTCCATAAAAAGCTTCGACTCAGGCTGTCATAGTGGCCTCGGATTTCTGTGTCTCTTCAGCTTCTATTTTGAGTGCGGAATTGGCGTGGGAATGTTTTCCTTTATTTCAAGCCCTAAGTAGTTGTTGGGGAACAGCTGTTTTGAAAGATCATCTTTGAGGCACTGAGATGCTGCTACAAAACAAATTTCCTGAACCGAGAAAGGCTCCCCTGTTCCATTTGCCTGGTTTTACTTTTGTCCAGGTCTTTACTCCTGCCGTTGCTTCTTCCCGAATCCTCTTTTTCTACCCCGACTCCTGCACTTGGGCTCCCGTCGAAATCCCCCTGGTTGCCTCGCTGCCACTTCTCCAGTGGAACTTTCTCTGGTTCCCGCAAAGTATCTCGCTGGTGGGCTTGGCCCTGCCCTCTGACCTGGGTGTGGGTTGGTTCTGAAGCAGTCCCTCCCCACCTGGATCACGGGTTCTGGAAGACTCGAGGGCCCTGTTTGAGTCATGACCCCTCCCGTGCTGCCATTGAGCAGGAAACTGGTGAACCTTTCTCTTTGTCGGCTCAACATCCAGATGGTCTACTCGTTCGGTTGGTGGAGGGAATCCTAAGGGGGTCGCTGGAAGGGTCCCACCTCTTGCACAGAAGCCAGAAGAGGGACAAGACATCCAAGCTCCTTGGCCTCTGTCTGGCGGAACACAAGGAAGCCCTTGGCCGGGGTTAGCATTGCTCACTCGGGTGCAAGGCTGATTCTCCAGCTTTCTGAACTAGCAGAGACCCCAGAAAATTCATTTCTGTTTAAGTTAATGAACCCGTGTTTCCGTGGTTCATCGCCAGTAATTCTTACTAGTATAGCACCACGAACAGAATGAAAACTTCAGGGATGTTGATAAACTTCAGGTTGCTAAAATCAATCCCACGCGATGATTATCCGTCGTTTCTGCCTCCTCCACATCCCGGTACCCCTTCTGGCGCTAGCAGCCTGAGTTTCCATTTCCAAACCACTGTCTCCATTCTGGGTCCACGCGGTTCAAGCAGGGCTGACGCCAGCCATGGCTGCAGGGTGGGTAAGTCTGGCCAAAGCACCGCACCCTCTGGCTACCGTGATTGGTTCAGGGATGGGCATGTGACCGCCTCCAGGCCAATAGATTCCATGCCAGGACTTTTGCCAGAATGACTCAGAAGAGGTGTGTCTCTTTGCCAAGCCCCTAGGCTGGTGGCTTTGAAGACTGGAGTTCTCAGGGAGCCCAGGAGGGTGAATCGACACGAGGGCTCTTGAGGCTGAGTCCAGAGGAAAGCAAAGCTGAGAGATGAAGAGAAAGAAGTTCCTGATGACATTGGTTAAGAACCTGGATTGAATAGGATCTGAGTTGTAATAGTAACAGCTGACATGTCTTAGATACTAGGTACCAGGCACTGGTGTCAGCATTTCACAAGTTGTCAACATTTTCTCAGGCTGCCATAACACAGCGCTATGAACTGGGCAGTTGAAAACAACAGAAATGTGTTGTCTCATAGTTCTGGAGGCTGAAGAGTCAGATTCAAGGTGTTGGCAGGGCCATGCTCTTGGCTACAGGCTGAATTAGGCCCCCCAATTTATATGTTGAATCTTTAACCCTCAGGAGAAAGGGCATATAGGGAAGTAGTTATGGGTATATAAGATCATAGAGTTGGCCATTGGTTTGATAGTATTACTGTCCTTATAAGAAGAGACACAAGAGAGCTCTCTAGCTCTCTCTCTGCCACGTGAGAAGTTGGCCCCCTGCAAGCCAGGAAGAGAACTCGCACCAGAAACTGACCCTGCTGGACCTTGATCTGGAACTTCCAGCCCGCAATCTGCCAGAAAACGAATTTCTGTTGTTCTAGCTACCCAGTCCACGGGTATTTGACTCCGGCAGCCCAACCAGACTGATACGTGACCTGTGACCTGAAGGAGAGATTCCTTCCTTGCCTCTTACAGGTTCTGGTAGCTCCAGGTGTTCCTTGTCTGGCAGCTGTGGCACATCCTGCCTCCAAGAACCCATGGTGCTCTCCTCCTGTGTCTGTGTCCCCGCGTCCCTTCTCCCCTTCTAGAAGGATAGCAGTCACATTGGATAAAGGGCCCACCCACTCTACTCCAGTATGACCTCATCTTAACCGATTACATTTGCGAAGATCCTGTTTCCAAATAAGGTCACATTCTCAGGTACTGAGGGTGAGCCGTTCAATGTATCTTTTTTGGGTGGCATAATTCAACCCATAACACATGTGTTGATTTACCCAATCCCCACAACGAATCAATGAAGTAGGCATGAATTTATCATCATGGCCTCACCCACATGAGCGAAGTAAGGCCCAGAGAAGTTAGGTAACACGCTCAAGGTCCTATGGTGAGTAAGGGTTTGAGCAGAGATCTTACCTCAGACAAAGTGGTGGCAAAGCCTGCACATTTAGCTACTTCACAGTTTAGACCCGAGACATGATCCAGTCGATTCCCTAATTTGCTTAGGCCGGTTTGAATTGGGTTTCGGTGCCTTGTAATGATTCTTTTTTCCTAGCATTGGTCTCATCGTTTCCTGTGTCTAAGCTCTCACAGACATCTCAGCCTCAGGATTTCACTCAGACCTGCCCCTTTGGGGTCTATTTCAGGTTCTACAATTACTTCTTCCTCTTCCTTCCCCCTCCTTCCTCCCCATCAATACTCTGTGCATCAGATGCTAGCTCTCAGCTGGGTCAGAAGGAAGCCAAGGGAGTAAATCAATACAGAGTGAGGTGTGATTTATAGATTGTAATTTTCCTAGGGGCTTTTAGCTTTTAGATGCAAGTTGTTAACCCATTGCCTATCTGGAAGTTCAGATCTTAAGATAAAAAGATGGAGGCCTTCAGGTCAAAAGGAGAGAACTTTAGGGGCTGATGCTCTCCTTATTCCTTTAACAATTCCAAACAGATGGCATGTGTGGGAGTTTAGTTTGAGGGTCCTCCTGTTAGGGTACAGTTATTGATCTCTTTTGCAGAGTGGGGATGTGTATGTACCTTCGATCTTGTACATATGAAGATCGTTGCTTTAGTCGATTCAAGATTTTCTCTTTTTTCACGTTAGGTCTCTTCCCCTTGGGATTGCCTTTACCTCATATCAGTCTTTTAACCTTTCCTATAATTCAAACATAATTCAAATGTCTTATACATAGAGGATACATTTTTTCCCTGACAGGTATCATTACAGTGATCAGCACACACAAAAAATCAGAGTTAGATGTTTTTCTGTTGGAAATCTCAGCTTCTGGGAACAAGGGATGAGTCTGAATTTTACCCCCTCTTAACTTCTTAACCATCTTAGCTAAAGCTGGTCTGGCATACTAGGTAAGGACACATGGAGTCAGAGGGACTTGGATTGGAATTTCCACTGTGGTATTTATTTGTCTATGGCCTGTAGGAAGATGAGCTGACTTAGCTCCTAGTCATAACGTGGACATTATACCATGTTGCAGAGTTGCTGCAAGGATTAAATGATATACTGATTATCAAGCTCTTAGTTCAACACATAATACATTTCAAAATGGTATTATTTTCTTATTTTTATCTTATACCCGTCTCTCAACAGAATAGACTGCCTTGCATACAGTTTAGCGCTCAGCAAATGTGGAAATTCTATCAGCTTAATATAAAATTCCCAGGCCAGTCAGGACACTGAATTTCTAGATAATGGTGCCCTGAAGGGGAGAGCTATATCAAGTTCAATTTCCACGAATGGATTTTCGTTTCGTGGTGGCCTTGTGAATTGAGATAAGGCCTGGTCTTCTCTGTGGGTGTAGTACTTATAGCAGGGTTGGTAATCGCTGTCTTGGTGTATATAAAGTCACTTTGCTCCCTGGAATTGCTAATTGCAACTTGGAACTTAGGGAGCTGTTTATGTGCTTCTTTATTCATAGGGCAGCAACTCTCCTTCTGTCTGTTTCGATCGACTAAATTAAAGATGAATAATAAGTCCTAGCAGGAGCACCGGGAAAAGTTATTTCATAGGATTATAAATATTTTACGAGAATTCAGGAAGAATGGGAATCTTGGGCAGCCTCTTCCAAACAGGGATGGAGAGTTTTCTATTCTGGCTTGGGAAGGTCACCGTCTTGAAAACATGGGCGTCCTGAGAAGGGGCTTGAGTTCTAGCTGTGACACTTACTAGTTGTCACATTTGTAATTGGGGGAAATTACTAAAGTTACTGGAAACTCAGGTTCCATATTCATTCATTCATTCCTTCAAAGTTACTGTGCACTAAATACTGTTCTAGGCTCCAGATAGATGGTAATAAGGGAAACGGGCAAGCATCTCTGTCTTCATCAAGCTCATAGTTTAATTCAAATCAAATATACATAGTAAATTATAGTAATTTTCCTCCTCTGAAGGAGGAAAATAAAAGGTGAGGACAAGAGTAAGGGAATGTGTGTATATGAGGGTGAATTCTAGGTGAGGTATACAGGACAAGCCTCAGTGAGAAGCCAACATTTGAGTAAAGACCTGGAGGAAGTGAGGGAGTGAGGACGAGCAGTATCTGGGAGAATTGCAGGCAGAGGGAATACGGCCCGGGTAAGGATCCAGGGGCAGAGGCAAGTTTGGCATTTTGGAAAAGTTGCAAGAGGCCAGGATGGCTGGAA
The DNA here is from genome assembly GCF_028018385.1 of Neofelis nebulosa. Lineage (NCBI taxonomy): Eukaryota > Metazoa > Chordata > Mammalia > Carnivora > Felidae > Neofelis > Neofelis nebulosa. Next base: position 102,244,389 of record NC_080791.1, on the reverse strand, counting down.
TGGCGTGAGGGACATGGGGTGGTTGGTGCTGGGGTTAAAGAGGTGATAGGGTCAGCCTTGTAGCCCTGGAGCATGTGGTAAGGAGCTTGGCTTAGGACCCATTGGAGGGTCTTGAGCAGAGAGAGGGAGACAAGACCTGACTTGTTTTAGCATGCTCCTCTGGCTCCTGTGTGGGGAATAGCTTGCAGGAGGATACATACAGAAGCAGGGAGATAAGTTAGGCGATTATTACAAAGATACAGAAGGAGAGGTGATTGTAGCTTGGCTGAAATCAGGGTCATAGCAGAGGAAATGGTGGGAAGCAATAGAATTCAGGATATATCTTGAGGATATAGGCAAAAGAAGAGACTGTATCTGAGAGGATGTTCTGACACACTGAATGTGGGGAAAGATAAGAATTAAGGATGACCCCAGTGTGTTTTATCTGAGAAACTGGAAACATGGATCCACGGTTAAATGAGATCAGAAATGGTGCAGGAGGGACAGGTTTTAGGGGGACTATCTGGGGATTTGCAATATTTATGTTAAATTTGAAACATCCATTAGATACTCCAGTAGACGTGTAGAGTAATTGTTGAGTATAATTACTCAAAACGGGTAGGGGCGCCTGGGTGGCGCAGTCGGTTAAGCGTCCGACTTCAGCCAGGTCACGATCTCGCGGTCCGTGAGTTCGAGCCCCGCGTCAGGCTCTGGGCTGATGGCTCGGAGCCTGGAGCCTGTTTCCGATTCTGTGTCTCCCTCTCTCTCTGCCCCTCCCCCGTTCATGCTCTGTCTCTCTCTGTCCCAAAAATAAATAAAAAACGTTGAAAAAAAATTAAAAAAAAAAAAACAAAACGGGGAGAGATCAGGGTTAGACATATGAGTTTGGAAGTCATGGGCATCTATGGTATTAAATGGCATTAAAGCTATGAATGCCTATGGATAAAAATAGAGATTCAAGGACTGATCCCTAGGATTCTCTTTCACTTAGAGGTCAAGGACATATGGAGGAACCAGTGAAGCAGGTTGAACAGCTAGGGAGGTCAGAGAAAAACCAGGCAACTGGAGGCCAAGTGAAGAAAGTTTTTGAGGTATAAGAGAATCACCAACTGTGTTAAGTGCCAATGAAAGGTGAGGTAAGCTCAGGACTGAGGATTGAGCATTGCAATTAGCCACATGAAGTTACTGGTGATCTTGAGAAAAGCAGTTGTGATAAAAACTTGTTTGGAGTAGATTTAAGTGAGAATGGGAAGAAAAAATTTAGACACAGTGAGTTTAGACAACTCTTTCGGTGAGTTTTGCTGTAAAGAGAAGAAAAGGGATGGACCAGTAAGGATTTTAGGTGTGTGTGTGTGTTATATTAATATTGGGAGAAAGAGCAGCACATTTGGATGCTGATGGGAATGGTCCAGGAGAAAGGGGGAAGCTGAAGCTGTAAAAGAGGAAGGAGAAAATGCGAACAACGATGTTCATGACTAGGCAAGAAGAGATGGAATTTGGTGTGCAAATAGAGAGGTTAGCTTTAAATAGGAGCGTGAGCGTGGGAGGGATGGTAGGAGTAGATGGACAGGGAATCAGGCAGGCGGGTAAGATTTGGTCAAGAAAAATTGCAGAAGTTCTTTTTAATTTTCTCTGCGAGGCACATGAAAAGATGCTCAACGTCGCTCCTCATCAGGGAAATACAAATCAAAACCACACTCAGATATCACCTCACGCCAGTCAGAGTGGCCAAAATGAACAAATCGGGAGACTATAGATGCTGGAGAGGATGTGGAGAAATGGGAACCCTCTTGCACTGTTGGTGGGAATGCAAATTGGTGCAGCCACTCTGGAAAACAGTGTGGAGGTTCCTCAAAAAATTAAAAATAGACCTACCCTATGACCCAGCAGTAGCACTGCTAGGAATTTACCCAAGGGATACAGGAGTACTGATGCATAGGGGCACTTGTACCCCAATGTTTATAGCAGCACTCTCAACAATAGCCAAATTATGGAAAGAGCCTAAATGTCCATCAACTGATGAATGGATAAAGAAATTGTGGTTTATATACACAATGGAGTACTACGTGGCAATGAGAAAGAATGAAATATGGCCCTTTGTAGCAACGTGGATGGAACTGGACAGTGTGATGCTAAGTGAAATAAGCCATACAGAGAAAGACAGATATCATATGGTTTCACTCTTATGTGGATCCTGAGAAACTTAACAGAAGACCATGGGAGAGGGGAAGGAAAATAAAACTTAAGAGAGGGAGGGAGCTAAACCATAAGAGACTCTTAAAAACTGAGAACAAACTGAGGGTTGATGGGGGGTGGGAGGGGAGGGTGGGTGATGGGTATTGAGGAGGGCACCTTTTGGGATGAGCACTGGGTGTTGTATGGAAACCAATCTGACAATAAATTTCATATATTGAAAAAAAATTTTCTCTGTGACATAACCAGATTCTCTAGCTATGAGGAAGGATGGGGCCGTCATGTTAGAGGTTGGAGGAGAGAAGAGATGGGATGAAACAGTTGGCTAAGAGAGCAGATGGACTGAGGACACGCAGTGTGGTTGCCAGATAGCAGCAGGGGCTTTGGGACGGTGAGAGGATAGAGTGGGACCAGCCAACATGGTAGCCTGTGTTTCTGTTAGTTGAATGGGTGACAGCGCAGAGGGTCCAGCGGGTCGGATTAGAGCTATGCTTTAACCAAGTGAATATGACAAAGCAAGAGAGGGACAAAGGTGTTGAACTTGTGTTCCCAGAGGATTGCAATGGTGATTGACCATGGAAGGTAAGCTAAAGAAGGAAGGACATGAGACATGAGACATAGTGAAAAAGTGGTAGGATAGAGTGACTTAGAATAATTTATGATTAATACCTATTTTGGCAATTATTCTACTGTTGCCTGTGTACCCCACAAGACTGTATGTTTCATGAGGACAATTACCGTGTCTGTCTCTTGCCAAACATTATACCCTGGGCTTGGATCAGTGATGGACTCAAAAAAGCATTCAGTAATGTTAATTGAGTACATGAATGAATAGTAGCTTCTATTTATTGAATGGTTATAGGCACTTTGTAAACATTTATCCCTCCAAGTATCCCTATGATGTGGGTATTATTATATCCCCTTTTGTAAATAAGAAAATTAGCTCAGAATGACTATGGACTTTCCAAATCTCTAGCTGGCTGGAATCCAGATCCATTTGTCTGCAAAGTCTACAACCCTATTAGCAATGTCTGATTGCCTGCTATGTCCTTCTACAGTTAAAAATGCTTTCTCCTCTGGTAAGGAGCCGGCCATGGCCTCCCGACCTTGAGATTTGATCCCTCCCATCCCGCCCTTCGTGATGTCCCTTCTTCCTCCTCCAGCACTACTCATGATTTTAATATTCATTCTTCAGGACTGTTGTGAAGATCCCATTAACTTATGATGTAAATGGATGTAAAAGTCCTTTTCAGATTTTTAATCTTTTGTATTAAGTAAAGAAACCACTTTGATTAGGATTTGTTCTTTACCACTTCAGGCTGCTTATTCCTTTAATCCCTCCATATCTCATCTTCCATTTCTTCCCATTACCTTTTCTCCCTTTGCCACATGTTAACATCCACCCATTCTTTCCAGTTTAGAATGAGGGTGTAGCTTCTCCATAAAGATCCTAGGCCAGAGGAAGAAAGGCAGAGTATGGGTTACATTGTCTTGGCCAGGGGGAAAATGATTTGAAGTTAAAAAAGTCATGGGAATTCCTAGAGTAACACCGTAGACATTCCATTTGAAGATGATGAGATGTTATCTCCCATTGCAAGAGACAGTCTTTCCCAAGCGCAGGAAATGCTCTGACGTGGGAGGCTGATATTGGCAATTTTCCCACTCCGAGGCTCAGTGCTCCTGGATCTGCCAGAAGGGGGCGCTCTCACCATCTGCACCTTCTGTGCCTTTGCTTCTTTGTAGTGTGTGTGGTTTAGGGCTGCTCATGAGTTTTCTGGAGGCTTGATCTGCAGGACCTTCTAGGAGGGTTGTGCAGCTGCATTCTGCACAAGGATGCCCTGCTGAGGGCATTCGTGGTGCCGACATCCAGCTTCCACTCTTGCTTGCTGACCTGTGTGCTTTGTTACTACCGAGTTTGTCCAGGGCAAGCACCAGTTTATAACTCATAAGTGGGCCAGGTAGGCTAGTGCAGACCTGAAGCATCCTTTCCTGATGGCCCAGGTGGGCCTGTGTTCGTCTTCACAATTAAACTTGTGTGTCTGAGCAGGTGTATGCACTGCTCATAACTTTACCTTTGAGAATTCAGATCAAATGATGTGATGCCTTGTTTTACCAACAGTGATCTGACCCTTCCAGAATTTCAGATGCAATATTCGCTGGCAAATTTCCACATATTTTGCTACCCCACTCCCACGCCCAGCTGATGATGCATCACCACCGCTGGCTGTTCATGATCTTGTTTTCTTTCTCTTTAAATTGTTATTTATGCGTTTATATTTTCTTCTCGACACTCCCATTCAGTATATTTCATGAGAATTTTTGATTTTTTGTATGTGATTTTGCAAAATTTAAGTGGCCATTTTGTATGTAAGTCTTGGTATTTCAGCAATTGTATAGCGTTAGGAATCTCATTCTTTCTTTCCCTCAGTGTGATGTTTCTCAGGTAGGGATCTTTTTAATTTTTCAGCGGCTTTGCCTCCCTCCCCCGTTCTTTTTGGCTTTCCTGTTTATATGGCTTATTAAAATAAGGTACAGTTGCCATGTTCCCTTCTTTGGGAAGACTCTCTCCTTCTTCCAACGTTAGGCTCCCTCTTCTGGACTCCCACAGTATTTCAAGTCTTCTGTTGCTGTGATTATGATTTCATTTTGTAATTAAAAGAATCTATTTATCTGTTTGTGCTGAGATCCTCCAAGGAGCAAACCATATACATTTATGCTAATTCTAGCCCCTAACATATCTCTCGGAACAACAAATATGTGTTGGATGGATGAATAATAATGATAATCGCTAACATTTATTGAGTGTGAACGTGTTAGACACTGTTCTGAGGGTTTTACATCTATTGAACTCATTCTACTCTCACAAGAGCCCTATGAATTAGGGACTATTATTATCTGGATTTTACAGAGAGACAAAAATGAGACATGGAATGTTCAAATAACTTTGAAATTCATGTTACTTATGAAATTCGAATACGCCCTACAGCTAGTAAATGGTGGAGCTGGGATTCTAACCAAGAGAGTCTGGTCCAAATTCCAGGGTCCTAACTATCATCTACATCAGCCTGTAGACTGTGTATGACTTGTGGCTCCTGGTCCAATATGCCAGTGCGTGTTCATGCCACAGTGCAGGCTCCATCTTTCTTATTCCCATTCATTACTAGGTGTCTGTTAGGTATTGCCATGTGTCCTGTTATCTCACTCAATCACACAAGAACTTGTAGGTGGGTGTCATTATCCCCACTTTTATAGATGAGGGGCTCCAAAGAATATGGTACCTCGTCGATGATCCCATAATTAGTGGCAGAACCAGGATTTGAAGCCTGGTGACACTGACTTTAAGTTCCGTGCTCTTTCCATGATATCACATGATTATCAGAGAGAGCACCCTGGGTCTTAGATCCTTGCTACTTGTGGGAAACTGATGGGCACTTGGTGGAAAGGTACAGGCTCTTCCAGCTTTGATGTGATCTGAGGAATGTTCTCCAATAGTCTGTGACTTCCTCCATGGGGTTGCCATTGAGGGCTTGGAGTCTTTTTTCAAGAACCCAAGTCTCTAGTTCCCATGACCTCTAAAATGTGAGCTCTGAGGTCAGGGACTCATCTTTTTTGTAACTTCAGTGCTTAGAACATCTCATACAGTAGGGTTCAGTAAATATTTGCTGAAGAAATGCCAGATCTAACAATTCCTTCTCCCTCCTTAAGCTAATTTAGGTGATATTTTCTGTTGCTTACAATCAGAGGAGTCCAAACTAATAACCCCCATGGTAGGTATTAATAATCAATTATGACACTTTCCGTAGCTTAATCTACAAAAGGATTTTGAATCCTTTCCAATATGGTACTCCAGGCAGACATTATGAATTGTTAGAATTAGCAGGTGAGATGGAACTCATTTAGAATCTATACTCATTTTCCATTTACTGTGAAACAGATTAATGCAAAATTGGCAGCTTCTAACAACATATATTTATTATCTCATAGCTTCTGTGGGTTAGGAGTCTGGGCACGCTGGGCTTATCTGGGCCCTCTGCTCAAGGTCCCACAAAGTTGCAATCAAAATGTTGGCTGTTCCTTCCTGGAGCTCAGGTGTTCTTTCACACTCACGTAGTTGTTGGGCTGATTCATTTCTTTGCAGTCACAGGACTGAGGTCCCCATTTTTTTGCAGGCTGTCAGAGGGAGGTCACTCTCAGCTCTCAAGTACCCACAGAGATCCTCTGTGTGCCAGTCTTGCTCACTACACAGCAACTCTGTTCTTCCAGGTGTGCAGGAAAACATTTTCAAGAAAGACTCAGTCTCTCTTTTCTTTTTCTTTTTTTTAATTTTTTTAACGTTTTATTTATTTTTGAGACAGTGAGAGACAGAGCATGAACAGGGGAGAGTCAGAGAGAGGGAGACACAGAATCTGAAACAGGCTCCAGGCTCCGAGCTGTCAGCACAGAGCCCGACGTGGGGGTCGCACTCACGGACCGAGAGATCATGACCTGAGCCGAAGTCGGCCGCTTAACCGACTGAGCCACCCAGGCGCCCCTCAGTCTCTCTTTTCAAGAAAGATTAAGTCAGATAATCCCCCTTTTGATTAACTGAAAAATCAACTAATTTGGGACCTTAATTACATCTTTAAAAATATTTTTCCTTAGAATATAACTTACTGATGGGAGCGAGATCCCTTACATACATAGATCCCACCTGTATTCACGAGGACTGTGTTATACAGAGTGTGTACGCTGGGTGATGGGAATCTTGGGAGGCTATCCTAGAATTACTCCGACTTCAGCATCCCTGATCCAGCCCAAATTCTTTCCTGTACAGGTGAAAAAACCGAGGCCTAGAGAAGGAAGTCGCTTGCCCACGCACATGTGGGGTCTAGAGGCCCAGCTGAAGTTAACATTCTAGTTCTTCAGCTTTCTACTCCAGTGCCCTCTAGGTCATTGTCAAACTACTGCTGAACCTGTTTATCCAGGTCTGTACAGTCTCTGACCTTGTAGCAACAACTTCTGTGTTTTAGTCATTTTTGTCTTTCCCTTCGCCCCAACTCCCCTTGCCCTAACAAATAGATACACAAAAAATGTTTGTGTTGATTTGACTAAAAGTCCATTGGAATTTGAAGGCTGAAGTGAATTGTATAATGTCTAACACCAAACCAATGAAGGATTCAGACACAGAGAGAAACCTTAGAGGACTTTGATGGAATATTAATAGAGTCCCAATGATGTCCCAGTGACAATAATATCTCTTCTTCTAGCAGCAGCTGTGACCTTTCAAAGTTAAGAGTCACCATGGGGACTCTTCCTAAGGGCTGGACCCCCTGCATTTTGGCAAATGAAGCCACTTACCTGTGATGGTTATGCTGGGGCTTGGGAAGAACATGATGAATAGGTGAAAAGGTTGTTAAAAATGTCAGCTGATGACCCCAAATGATCTCTTGGGAGTCAGTGGGGTTCATAAGCTTTCACTCACCAGCTGTTTTAGGGTATTTGAATGGACTTTGTTCCTCTTCTCATAGTCCAGACTTCTTAATATAAAATGCAAATTCATCTTAACTAAGGTGCCTGCAAACAGAATCCTGTGGGAGCTATACATATAACATACAAAACATATATATGTTAGAAATATAAATGTTAAAATATAACATAGTTATGTTGTGTTTTATCACAACTTCCCAGAGACTACATTTTAAAAATGTATTTTATTAAAAAAGCTTATTTAAAAAAAATTTTTTTTTCAACGTTTTTTATTTATTTTTGGGACAGAGAGAGACAGAGCATGAATGGGGGAGGGGCAGAGAGAGAGGGAGACACAGAATCGGAAACAGGCTCCAGGCTCCGAGCCATCAGCCCAGAGCCTGACGCGGGGCTCGAACTCACGGACCGTGAGATCGTGACCTGGCTGAAGTCGGACGCTTAACCGACTGCGCCACCCAGGCGCCCCTAAAAAAGTTTATTTTTAAACACTTGTTTGTTTTTGAGAGAGACAGAGAGACACACACACACAGAGAGAGAGAGAGAGAGAGAGAGAGAGAGAGAGAACGAACAAGCGGGGGAGGAGTAGAGAGAGAGGGAGACACAGAATCCGAAGCAGGCTCCAGGCTCTGAGTTGTCAGCACAGAGCCTGACATGGGGTTCGAACCCATGAACTGTGAGATCATGACGTGAGCCGAAGTTGGACGCTTAACCAACTAAGCCACCCAGGCGCCCCAGGACTACCTTTTTAATGAGAAAAAACCTTTCTGAGATATGGATACCTATACAATTTCTTGGAAAGAGCACATTTCATGGAAATTATCAAAGTCTTTAGACCAGCAATTGCTTGAAAAATAGTGGACTTTTAAAGCATGGCAAATGTTCAGAAGTGATTTGTAGAGTGAGAGACAGATATAGGGCAAGAAGTAAAAGGTTTTTTTCTTTTTTTAAATACAAGATTCTGAAAGGCATTTTTGATTACTCATTATATGAGTTTTCTATTGTTGTATAACAAATTACCCCAAAACTTAGTAGTTTAAAATAAAGGACAGTTATTATCCTATCAGTTCTTCAAGTCTAGAATCCAGATGTGGCTTAGCTGAGGGTTTCTGGCTCAGGGTCTTACTGGTGTTAGCCAGATCTGTGGTCTTATTTCAAGGCTCTATGGAGGAAGATCCTCTCTGAAGCTCACTCAGGTGGCTGTTGGCAAATGAGCCATCAGCTCTTGAGGGCTGTTGACCAGAGACATCAGTTCTTTCCTTAGGGCAATTCCTTCATGTTCTCTCTGAGCCACACAAGACAATGTGTCACTGTCAAAGCACGACCTCATAATTCACAATGTCTCCATGCTTGCTTCAGGGAAATGACCGTAGAGGTAACTCAGAGCTCCTATGTCAAAGAGGAATTACAAAGGCTTGTATAAAAAGTTCTTTAATATATTTGTTGCACTCTACATTATATAAATATCAAAGTCTGAAATCTTGGCTTCCCCAAGTCTGGTTTTCCTAATTATTCTACTGCTAGCTGTATGTGAAGGCAGCTAAGTTCATGGTTGGTTTTAGAAAGGCCCTGTGTCCCACCCACTTGATTAAAAACAAAATACTCAAATTTCCATTCTTTTAATAAATCTGTTATGTTAAAGCACAAGTTTTAGAAGGCTTCTGTCAAAATGCAAATAATAATCCTGTATCTTTCATTACCCAGCAAAGCAGTTGATGTCAGGCTGGTTGATGACAGGAGACAGAGCAGAACCCAGAGAGGGCAGGACCTGCTGAAGCATCACAGTGTAAGGGATACATGGGTATCTGGGCACCTGAGGGCAGAAAAGGAGGATGCCACTGTAAGAATCCTCCATAAGAGTTAGAACTGGAGAGGCTTAAGAGTTTAAGATCACATATCTATCTATCTATCTATCTATCTATCTATCTATCTATCTATTTATTTGGTAGGCAAGGAACCTGTATGGAGGAGAACTACATTGGTATATATGACATGACAGGCTGGTCGTGGAGTAGCAGCTGGAACCTGGGTCACCTGAAGATGAGATAAGACCAGCTTCCACTGTGCTGTAGCAGAATCAAGACCAGTGCTCAAGTCGAAGTGACATTCCTGGATCCTTCTCAGAATCAAGCTCTCTCTGCTCCCTGCCCTTTGCCCACACCTTTACCTGGCCCATCTTAATCAACGTTGTATTAAAATGAGGTGCATAGGAATCTCGCTTTCCCCAATTAAGTGGACATCTATCACTTGTGGTCTAGTGTTTAATCTCTCTTATTTTGGTAAATTTCCCCCGGCAGGCCATTCTTCCCACTAGTTTTGTGGTCAGGAAGGATTAGCTCCACCTCCAGAGTCTTTGGCATGAGCTGATTATCCCTCCCCTCTGCAATTGTTTCAAAGAGGGGCACACAATCTAAGCTGAGCCAGTAAGCTCTGAGGAGATATTTTCTGTAATTCCTGGAAAGAAATGCCTTCTGTCCGCCACTGGTTTCAATCATGTGTGGCTGCTATAGACATTTTTTATCAGGAGGGAGACCAGCTAGAGACTGAGGACAACCCAGGAAGGAGGCAGAGCTAAATGATGCAAAGAAATTAAGTCTGGATGTTGTTATTTGAGTCTGTGTATCAAAATGAAACTGAAGCCAGTTCAATCCTTGGACAATAACCTAGAGTGATTTATTCAGGTCTTTCTCTGAAAAACAAATAAACAAAAAATGAATGCTCACCTAACATCTGCAAAACTAAATATGCTGACAAGCTCCCTCCAAGAATGATAGACTCTTGCAAAGGCAAATTTCATTCTTCAAACCAGATGGCAGAAACTTACTTACCACTCTAAAAATGGTAGCTCTTTTGAGCTTAAGAAAATCTTAAAACAGAGCCTCCAGGAGGGATTATATAAGGAGAGTTTTCATAGGGTATTTGACTATATTTTCTCAAAAAATCTTCCTAACAATCATTTTTGACAGGTTATTACAGCTCCCAGATTACAAATGAAAACATGGAGACCCTGTGAAATTTAGAGCTATGGACTAGAGACAAAGGCTCCAGACAGTAATGGCCCGGGGCCTTTCCCCAGTGTAGACCGTGATTTGGCTGCATTAGTTAGACTGACTCTGGCTCTCCCTGTTGTTATGAATAGTTGTTACGAAAACATAGACTCCAGAAGCTCTTATGTCTGGCTCAGTCTGAGAACTTCACATGGTAAAAAGGTAAGATAAAAATGTTTTCATAATGAGTTTACTCATCAACTCTTGCAGACAGACGGCTAGCCAGGTGACCTGTTTGCAGATGGTTCATTTTAGCCTCTAGAATCATCTCTCCAAGCACTCAGGACTCTTCCTGATGGACACTTTCAGGAATTAAACTCTAAGTTCCTTATTAAAGGCCCTTTGTTCCCTGCATTTGGATATGGTTGAACCATATCCTCATTGGTTCAATGCTCTTGGCATCGTAAGCTAAGTTCTGGACTGGTTATGGCAGTAATACTAGACTATAACTGCCTGAAGGGAGATGCCATGTCTGGCTCCCTCATTTTTATGCCCTCACTCAGCTCAAAATATGACACCAAACATGCATCCCACTTGTTTAAGAAGTGAATTTCTGAAAATTGATTCAGGAATGTCAAACAAGATTGAAAACTGAGTTGAGTTGATCAAGTAAGATTTATGTAATATAATCAGAGACACCAGAGTTGAAAGGGAGTGTTGAGAATCGGAGATGCAATGGATTGTAATGGAAAGAAAACAGAAGAATAAAAAAACCCCCATAAATATCCATCTTCATTTGTGATTCCCTAGCTGAGGGATTTGGAAAGCCATTGAATCATCCTGGATATTGTTTTCTGTGTCTATAAAAGGGGCTAACGACATAGAGTGGATTCACAGAGTCGTTATGTCAGATAAAGTGGCATATGTAAAAGTATTTTGCATATTTCTGGACACTGTATATAGTTCTGGTGCGGAAATTAAGGAAAGGAAATGGCAACCCAAACGTGAGTTGAAAGAGAACAATTGATTTAGAAACTAAGCAAATAGAGGGCTCTTCCTCAATCAACCAACTTTCATTTATTGAGGAATCTGGTACATTCACCAGTTGATGTCAAGTTAAGGAACATGCATCTCTGAAAACTTTCCATGTTTTGCTGGGCTGGGCCACAGTGTCCCCTCCACTGACAACAAGAGTAGTAGGGGACAATGGTGGCAGGGGCAAGGCTACACTATACTCCCACCTTCCTGACTGCAGAGGCTCTGCTGAGACAGCTCTTTTAACCTGAAGAAACCCAAATAGGCCAATTTTGAAGACCCCAGGAACACGCTGACTCTGAGTTCTTGAGCTCAGGTAAATTCTTGAGCTCAGCTCTGTGCTTGATCTGTGTGGATCAAGCACAGAGCTGGGGCCTGCGGTCCCCAGGACTGCTGGAAGCCGGAAAACATGAAATAGAGTCAGTTTTGAAAACTACTTGGGATTCTCCGTGGCCGGGGATGGCTTTCTTTCACCAGCCGGTCACTTAGGTCTGGGAAACAGGACGCTATCAACCATCTGGGTTCATGAAGCACAGCTGGGACCATTCCTGGTGCTCATAAAGTTTCTGGTACTACCTGGGTGTGTGTCGGGGGAAGGGGTCCTGGAGAAAGAGGGAGCTCCCAAATCACATTTCTAAAGTCCTAGTTGGATCTTAAAATAGTAATTTTCAAGCTCCATAGACTAAATAAGGGCATGCGTAAAAGGCTCCAGTGACTCAGGATGCAACCGATGTCTTGGGTTTTATATAATCTTAGGCTTCTGTGACACGGGGGTAGGAATGGGCTGCAGCATGGTTTAGTAGATAAGATCTCAGGCTGTAAAATTTAACATGCCTCGATCCAAATGTAGCCTGCATCTTTCACTATTAGTGCAATTCTAGGTATCTCTGAAGCTCAGTTTCCTTATCCATTAGGCACGTATGTAAGCTTTGGTTATTAAACATACACAATGTGACAGCTTATATGGTAAACTTTTTACTTACATATCAAATTTAATTAAAAGTATCAACCTCATACAGTGATAGGATTAGATAAAATCATGCATATACAGTACCTATTCCAGGCACATAGTAACTATTCAGTAAATGGTTGCTATAATTAATCATCATTATTGGCTATTATCATGGAATTTTGATTTCAGGTCTGGTGTTATTGGAGGTTGTAATTAAGCTTGAAATTGAGTTTTTTAAATAATAATCTCTCACCTTTTTATATTCTTCCTTATGTTTAAGTCATACTTCTGAGCATTTATTAGCACTCAGGTCCAAATTGCCACCCAGAGACTCATCTATCAAGAAAGGAAGAGGGAATAAAGGATTGATCTGGTTTTGTTCTGGGTCTAGATGTTTGGGTCTAGATTCCTACTGTCCTGAACAATTGAGTGGCCTTTACTATCAATGCTGTTATGGGTTGAATTGTGCCTGTTCAAAATTCACGTGTCGAAGTCCTAAACGTCACTACCTCAGAATGGGACCTTATTTGGAGAGAAAGTCTTTACAGGGATATTTTAATTAAATTAAAATTATGTCATATTATTCTTGTCCTTACATAAAGGGGAGATTTGGAGACAGACGCATAGATCCAGAGAACACCATGTGCACGGTAAGACATCCATCTACCAGCCAAGGAGAGAGGCCTGGAACAGCACCTTTATCTCACAGCCCTCAGAAAGAAACAACCTTGCCAGCACCTTAATTTCAGGCACCTAGCCTCCAGAAATGCGAGACAATAAATTACAGTTTGGTGCTATTCTGTTACACCAGCTCTACCAAGGAGTACAGAAAGTGACATTTTGGCTATTTTAAGGCCATGGGTGGTATCCTGTTAGGGGAGGCATGGTCAGGGAGAGCTGATGGGTAGGAATGAGCAACCACTCTTGGAATTAACTTTCTTCTCCAACTTAACTGTTTGGAATTAACTTCTACTCTTTGGGTCAGACTGAGCAGGGATTCCAGAAAATGTTTGCAAGGTATACCTCCCTTGGGCAAGGAATAAAGCTGACTTATATTAAAATTAAGTAAAAAATGACAGTAATAAGTGTTTTCAAGGGCTAGGAATTCACCAAAATAGGTAGATTGTGTGAAATGGCCAGTATGAATCATCAGGTACTTTTTAAAGAAATGGACATCTAACATCCACAATAACTAGAACAGAGTAAATAGCATGCTTTCTATTGGAAATCTTTAAGGCACTTGTGTTAATAACTGAATAGAATATTGATTATGTATATACAAATGTGATATTCTGTTTAGAGCTGAAGATATTCTTCAAATGATATTTTCTGGTAAATACTTCAATAGTCAACTCACTTTAGTTACTTTTTTATTAATTTATTTTTTAAAATTTACATCCAAATTAGTTGAAATATAGTGCAACAATGATTTCAGGAGTAGATTCCTTAGCGCCCCTTACCCATTTAGCCCGTCCCCTTCCCCACAACCCCTCCATTATCCCTCTGTTTGTTCTCCATATTTACAGTCTCTTATGATTTTGTCCCCCTCCCTGTTTTTACATCATTTTTGCTTCCCTTCCCTTATGTTCATCTGTTTTGCATCTTAAAGTACTCTTATGAGTGAAATCATATATTTGTCTTTCTCTGACTAATTTCACTTAGCATAATACCTTCATCCACGCAGTTGCGAATGGCAAGGTTTCTTTCTTTTTGATTGCCGAGTAATACTCCATATATATATATATATATATATATATATATATATATATATATCACATATTCTTTATCCATTCATCCATTGAAGGAAACTTGGATCTTTCCATACTTTGGCTATTGTTGATAGTCCTGCTATAAACACTGGGGTGGGGGCGCCTGGGTGGCGCAGTCGGTTAAGCGTCCGACTTCAGCCAGGTCACGATCTCGCGGTCCGTGAGTTCGAGCCCCGCGTCAGGCTCTGGGCCGATGGCTCGGAGCCTGGAGCCTGTTTCCGATTCTGTGTCTCCCTCTCTCTCTGCCCCTCCCCCGTTCATGCTCTGTCTCTCTCTGTCCCAAAAATAAATAAAAAATGTTGAAAAAAAAAAAAATTTTAAACACTGGGGTGCATGTGCCCCTTCGAAACAGCATACCTGTATCCCTTGGATAAATACCTAGAAGTGCAATTGCTGGGTCATAGGGTAGTTCTATTTTTAATTTTTTGAGGAACCTCCACACTGTTTTCCAGAGTGGCTGCACCAGTTTGCATTCCCACCAGCAGTGCAAAAGAGATCCTGTTTCTCCGCATCCTTTCCAGCATCTGTTGTTGCCTGAATTGTTAATGTTAGCCATTCTGACAGGTGTGAGGTGGTATCTCATTGTGGTTTTGATTTGTATTTTGCTGATGATGAGTGATGTGGAGCATTTTTTCATGTGTCGGTTGGCCATCTGGATGTCTTCTTTGGAGAAGTGTCTGTTCATGTCTTTTGCCCATTTCTTCACTGGATTATTTGTTTTTTGGGTGTTAAGTTTGATACGTTCTTTACAGATTTTGGGTACTAACCCTTTATCTGACAGGTCGTTTGCAAATATCTTCTCCCATTCCATCAGCTGCCTTTTAGTTTTGCTGATTGTTTCCTTCACTGTGCAGAAGCTTTTCATTTTGATGAGGTCCCAATAGTTCATTTTTGCTTTTGTTTCCCTTGCCTCCGGAGATGTTTTAAGTAGTTGCTGTGGCCAAGGTCAAAGAGGTTTTTGCCTGCTTTCTCCTTGAGGATTTTGATGGCTTCATGTTTTACATTTAGGTCTTTCATCCATTTTGAGGGTTTCTTTTTGTGTGTATGGTGTAAGAAAGTCATCCAGGTTCATTCTTCTGCATGTTGCTGTCCAGTTTTCCAAACACCATTTGCTGAAGAGACTGTCCTTCTTCCATTGGATATTCTTTCTTGCTTTGTTAAAGATTAGTTGGCCATATGTTTGTGAGTCCATTTCTGGGTTCTCTATTCTGTTCCATTGATCTGAGTGTCTGTTCTTGTGCCAGTACCATACTGTCTTGATGATTACAGCTTTGTAATACAACTTGAAGTTTGGGATTGTGATACCTCCTGGTTTTTTTTTTTTTTTCAATATTGCTTTGGCTATTCGTGTTCTTGTCTGGTTCCGTACAAATTTTAGGATTGTTTGTTCTAGCTCTGTGAAGAATGCTGGTGTTATTTTGATAGGGATTGCATTGACTATGTAGATTGCTTTGGGTAGTGTTGACATTTTAACAATATTTGTTCTTCCTCTCCAGGAGCATGGAATCTTTTTCCATTTTTTGTGTTTTCTTCAATTTCTTTCATAAGCTTTCTATAGTTTTCAGTGTATAGTTTTTTCACCTTTTTGGTTAGATTTATTCCTAGGTATTTTGTGGTTTTTGGTGCAATTGTAAATGGGATCGATTCCTTTATGTCTCTTTCTTTTGCTTCATTGTTGGTGTATTGGAATGCAATCGATTTCTGTGCATTGATTTTATACCCTGTGACTGCTGAATCCATGAATCAGTTCTAGCAGGTTTTTGGTGGAATCTTTGGGTTTTTCATATAGTGTATCATGTCATCTGTGAAGAGTGAAAGTTTGACCTCCTCCTGGCCGATTTGGGTGCCTTTTACTTCTTTGCATTGTCTGATTGCTGAGGCTAAGACTTCCAATACTATGTTGAATAACAGTGGTGAGAGTGGACATCCCTGTCTTATTCCTGACCTTAGGGGGAAAGCTTTCAGATTTTCTCCACTGAAGATGTATTAGTGTTGGGTCATTCATATATGGCTTTTATGATCTCGAGGTATGATCCTTCTATCCCTACTTTGTTAAGGGTTTTTATCAGAAAGGATTCTGTATTTTGTCAAATGCTTTCTCTGCATCTATTGAGAGGATCATGTGGTTCTTGTCCTTTCTTTTATTGATGTGGTGAATTACATTGATTGTAATCAATGTATCCCAGGTATAAATCCCAGGTATAAATCCCTGCATCCCAGGTATAAATCCCACTTGTTCATGGTGAATATTTTTTTTAACGTATTGTTGGATCCGGTTGGCTAATACCTTGTTGAGGATTTTTGCATCCATGTTCATCAGGGAAATTGGTCAACAGTTCTCCTTTTTAGTGGGTCTTTGTCTGGTTTTGGAATCAAGGTAATGCTGGCTTCATAGAAATAATTTGGAAGTTTTCCTCCCATTTCTATTTTTTGAAACAGCTTCAAGAGAATAGGTGTTAACTCTTCCGTAAATGTTTGGTAGAATTCCCCTGGAAAGCCATCTGGCCCTGGGCTCTTGTTTTTTGGCAGATTTTTGATTACTAACTCTATTTCCTTACTGGTTATGGGTCTGTTCAATTTTTCTATTTCTTCATGTTTCAGTTTTGGTAGTGTATATGTTTCTAGGAATTTGTTCATTTCTTCCAGATTGCCCATTTTATTGGCATATAATTGCTCATAATATTCTCTTATTATTGTTTTTATTTCTGTTGTGTTGGTTGTGATCTCTCCTCTTTCATTCTTGATTTTATTTATCTGGGTCTTTTCCTTTTTCTTTTTGATCAAACTGGCTAGTGGTTTATCAATTTTGTTAATTCTTTCAAAGAGCCAGCTTCTGCTTTCATTGATCTGTTCTACTGTTTTTTTGTTTGTTTGTTTGTTTTTGTTTTTGGTTCCCATAGCATTGATTTCTTCTCAAATCTTTATTATTTCCTGTATTATGCTGTTTTTGGGTTTTATTTGCTGTTCTTTTTCCAGCTCTTTAAGGTGTAAGTTTAGGTTGTGTATCTGAGACCTTTCTTCCTTCTTTAGGAAGGCCTGGATTGCTATATACTTCCCTCTTATGACTGCTTTTGGTGCATTCCAGAGGTTTGGGGCTGTGGTGTTATCATTTTCATTAGCTTCCATGTACTTTTTAATTTCCTCTTTAACTTCTTGGTTAATCCATTCATTCTTTAGTAGGATGTTCCTTAGTCTCCAAGTATTTGTTACCTTTCCAATTTTTTTCTTGTGGTTGATTTCAAATTTCATAGCGTTGTGTTCTGAAAATATGCACAGTATGATCTTGATCTGTTTGTACTTGTTGGGGGCTGATTTGTGTCCCAGTATGTGATCTATTCTGGAGAACGTTCCATGTGCACTAAGAAAGAATGTATATTCCACTGCTTTAGGATGAAATGTTCTGAATATATCTGCTAAGTCCCATCTGGTCCAGTGTGTCATTCAAAGCCATTGTTTCCTTGTTGATTTTCTGATTAGATGATCTGTCCACTGGTGTGGGTGGGGTGTTGAAGTCCCCTACTATTATGGTGTTATTATCAATGAGTTTCTTTTATGTTTGTGATTAATTGATTTATGTATACTTGGGTTCTTCCACATTTGGAGCATAAATGTTTACAATTGTTAGGTCTTCTTGGTGGATAGACCCCTTAATTATGATATAACACCCTTCTTCATCTCTTGTTACATAATTTATTTTATTTTATTTATTTTTTTCAATATATGAAATTTATTGTCAAATTGGTTTCCATGCAACACCCAGTGCTCATCCCAAAAGGTGCCCTCCTCAATACCCATCACCCACCCTCCCCTCCCTCCCACCCCCCATCAACCCTCAGTTTGTTCTCAGTTTTTAAGAGTCTCTTATGCTTTGGCTCTCTCCCACTCTAACCTCTTTTCTTTTCCTTCCCCTCCCCCATGGGTTTCTGTTAAGTTTCTCAGGATCCACATAAGAGTGAAAACATATGGTATCTGTCTTTCTCTGTATGGCTTATTTCACTTAGCATAACACTGTCCAGTTCCATCCACGTTGCTACAAAGGGCCATATTTCATTCTTTCTCATTGCCACGTAGTACTCCATTGTGTATATAAACCACAATTTCTTTATCCATTCATCAGTTGATGGACATTTAGGCTCTTTCCATAATTTGGTTATTGTTGAGAGTGCTGCTATAAACATTGGAGTACAAGTGCCCCTATGCATCAGTACTCCTGTATCCCTTGGGTAGATTCCTAGCAGTGCTATTGCTGGGTCATAGGGTAGGTCTATTTTTAATTTTTTGAGGAACCTCCACACTGTTTTCCAGAGTGGCTGCACCAATTTGCATTCCCACCAACAGCGCAAGAGGGTTCCCGTTTCTCCACATCCTCTCCAGCATCTATAGTCTCCTGATTTGTTCATTTTGGCCACTCTGAATGGCGTGAGGTGATATCTGAGTGTGGTTTTGATTTGTATTTCCCTGATGAGGAGCGACGTTGAGCATCCTTTCATGTGCCTGTTGGCCATCCGGATGTCTTCTTTAGAGAAGTGTCTATTCATGTTTTCTGCCCATTTCTTCACTGGATTATTTGTTTTTCGGGTGTGGAGTTTGGTGAGCTCTTCATAGATTTTGGATACTAGCCCTTTGTCCGATATGTCATTTGCAAATATCTTTTCCCATTCCGTTGGTTGCCTTTTAGTTTTGTTGGTTGTTTCCTTTGCTGTGCAGAAGCTTTTTATCTTCATGAGGTCCCAGTAGTTCATTTTTGCTTTTAATTCCCTTGCCTTTGGGGATGTGTCAAGTAAGAAATTGCTATGGCTGAGGTCAGAGAGGTCTTTTCCTGCTTTCTCCTCTAGGGTTTTGATGGTTTCCTGTCTCACATTTAGGTCCTTCATCCATTTTGAGTTTATTTTTGTGAATGGTGTGAGAAAGTGGTCTAGTTTCAAACTTCTGCATGTTGCTGTTAATTTTTGTTTGTCTGGGAAACTTCTAATCTCTCCTATTTTGAATGACAGCCTTTCTGGATAAAGAATTCTTGGCTGCATATTTTCCCAGTTCAGCACATTGAATATATCCTGCCACTTCTTTCTGGTTTGCCAAGTTTCTTTGGATAGGTTTGCTGCAAACCTGATCTGTCTTCCCTTGTAGGTTAAGGACATTTTCCTCTTGCTACTTTCATGATTCTTTCCTTGCCTGAGTATTTTGTGAATTTGATTATGATATGCCTTGTTGATGGTCAGTTTTTGTAGAATCTTATGGGAGTCCTCTGTGCTTCCTGGATTTTGATGTCTGTGTCTTTCCCCAGGTTAGGAAAGTTTTCCACTATGATTTGCTCACATAACCCTTCTACCCCTTTTTCTCTCTCTTCCTCTTCTGGGATCCCTGTGATTCTGATGTTCCTTTTTAATGAGTCTCCGATTTCTCTAATTCTTAAATTGTGCTCTTTTGCCTTAGTCTCCCTCTTTTTCCTGCTGCATTATTCTCCATAAGTTTGTCCTCTATATGCTGAGTCTCTGCTGTGCCTCATCCATCCTTGCTGCCGTGGCATCCCTTTGAGATTGCAGCTCAGTGATAGCATTTTTTATTTCATCCTGACTAGCTTTTACTTCTTTTATCTCCACATAGAGGGATTCTTTTTTTAAAAAAAATTTTTTTTAAACGTTTTTTATTTATTTTTGAGACAGGGAGAGACAGAGCATGAATGGGGGAGGGTCAGAGAGAGGGAGACACAGAATCTGAAACAGGCTCCAGGCTCCGAGCTGTCAGCACAGAGCCCAACGCGGGGCTCGAACTCACGGACCACGAGATCATGACCTGAGCCCAAGTCGGCCGCCCAACCGACTGAGCCACCCAGGCGCCCCTACATAGAGGGATTCTAATCTGTTTTTGACTTCAGCTAGTATTCTTATTATTGTGATTCTAAATTCTAATTCAGACATCTTGCTTGTATCTGTGTTAATTAAGTCCCTGGCTGTCGTTTCTGCCTGCTCTTTCTTTTGGGGGTGAATTCCTTTGTTTCATGACGTTGAAGGAAGAAAAGGAAATAATAAGTAAAAATAATAAAGCTAAAAAATTAAAAACAACACACACACACACACATCAAATAAATCATGCTAGATCCTAGGTGTGGTTTGGTCTGGTTATTGAAAGGAGCTTGATAGATTAGAGAAAAAAGGGGGGAAAAAAGGGAAAACACTTGAAAATTTAAGAAAATGAATACAATGAAATAGAATAAAATGAAATGATGGAATTAAAGTAGAATTTGATAAATTTACAAAAAAGTAAAAAAAATAGAAAAAATAAAGAAAAATCTTTTTAATAAAAATTGAAAATAAAAATAAATTTATTCTCTTTATGTATTTAAGAAAAAGAAAAGAAACAACAACAACAACAACAAAGAAAATTGAATAGATGGACCAGCGAACAGGCTGGAATATGATTGAAATTACACTGTTTTTTCCTAGAAGTCAAACTATGAAGGACTTTATGGTCAGTAAACTAAGCAGGAGGAGAAATTTGTGGTGTTCCTAAAGAGCGAGGTTGGCCCAGTTGGGCAGGGCTTAGTGTAATGGTCCTGTTCTCCACTAGATGGCGCTGCTTAGCTCACTGGGGTGGATTGCTGTGGCGTTTGTAGGTGTGTATGCGCATGCGTGGGACGGATGAAAATGGCGTCACCCAGGCATTCAGTCTCTCCCATCAGAACTCCGCGCTCTCCCTGACAAGCAATCACACACCCGTCCTTTTTCTCCGGCTTCCATCCACTCTCCGCTTTTACACCGTCTGTGACCAAGCCGTCAGGTTGCCGGGCGGCACCTCCCTCCTGAGTTTTATCTCAGATGCGGCCGTATTGCCCGACACCTCAGTTTGCAGGGGTGGCAGCTCTGACCAGCTCAGATCCTCTGTGGGAGGGTCTCGCTGAGCAATGAGCAATGGCTGGGCCAGCCTCCCCAGGAACGTTCGTGAGACCGTGCTACTGCTGATGTCCAGAGACTGTGGCTGGATGCCAGTCCACCCCAGAAAAAGTTCACGCGATCGTGTAGCAGCAGCATTTCAGGGATTACTGAAAATCACAACACACATCTGGCACCAGGCTTCACCCTCCATGACCCTGCTTTGGCACCAGCCAATGTGGTTGTTCTCTGGGGTCTGCTGGCGCTTTTGCCTGTGCGGGGGCTACACAGCCTCTACTAGATGTCCTCCCAGCAGGGAAACTGCCTCTGCCGTGTGGCCTGAAGACACCTGGACCCCAGTCTGCTCCTGGGGATTCGCCCTTCTCACCAGAGCACCACCAGGTATGGAGCTGCGGAGTTTCAGACTCTGCGCTCCCTCTGTTGATAAAGTTTTAATGGAATTTAAACCCTCTCCTTTCTCCTTTATTTTTAGTTCAGTCCCTGCGGCTGTTTCCCTTTTCCACTTTCTCTCCAGCTGCTTTGGGGGGGTGCTTTTCCGTATTCTCCCCCCCTCCCCCCCCCCCCCTCCCTGGGCAAAAACAGCATCCTTCCCTCTGCGGCTTCTCTCTCCTCCAGTTTACCTTTCCGTGACGCGTACCTGCTAAGTTCTGTGGTTCAGGTTGTGCAGATTGCTGTGTGAACCCCCCACATCAGTTTTTCAGGTGTGCAGGATGGTTTAGCGTTGCTCTGGCTGTATTTCACGGACAGGAGATGCAGAAAAAACCTTCCACGCTGTTCCACCATCTTGGCTCCTCCCCCACTCCGTGCCCAAGTTGTGCTCACTTTAGTTACTTTTATAAACATATTTAAACAGCTCTTTTTAAAAAAAAGGTATTTTTCAAACCGTACTACAGGAAACTTGTGTTCCAAGCTGGTACTGTGTATTTCCTATATTATGTCATATTATATTAGATAGATTGACAATCAGCAGGAATTTTACAATAATTTTATTGCTCTGTTAAGTGTACATTGGATTTTAAGAGAATCCCAACATCGGAAATATTAAATCATGAAAGAAATGTGCATTTTAGAATCAAGACAGTACAGCCAATGGCCCATAGATTAAAAAGAGTCCTGCGGCCCAACAAATTTGGGAAATACTCCAGGCTCTTTCTGTCTTAGAGATTCAAAATGCACGTTCCTGTGTTATATACTTCTGGAAAGTTCAGTGGTAAACAAATAGGATATTGATTAACTTACAATTTTTACTACTTCTTGTCCTTGGAAGCCTTTTCATGTTGAGCTGCTTGTGAGAATAAGTTCTCTGGACTCCATTTTGGGAAATGCTGGGTTAAGGGAAATTTTGTCACTGTTTGCATTGACACAGAGCTTGTCTGCATGGATGCTGGGTGAGAGCTTTCCATCATTTTTCCAGCCCATGCCAGTGACTAGGCAGAATGTTGCTAGGCCTGATGTCAGAAGTCTGTTATGGTAGCTCACTGCTGGCCATGGCTGTCACCACAGCCATTGGCCAATTGGAGGTGTCCTCTGTCTCTGGGGTCTCTAATGGCTTCAGATCTTGGCAGAGAGCATCTGGGCACTATTGGTGATGGGATAATATGAGATCTGTGTACTTATAGGATCTGGGAAGAATTTTTTATTGTTGACTATCCTGGAGGTTCTGCTCTGTGTTGGATCTTCATAGATATTTGCTTAATATTTTTTTTTGCACCCCAATCTACCTCAGATGTCTTTATGGACTCTCGTCTGCTTTCCCAGTGTACAAAAAGTTCTCTTTTCTACCTTAGCTGTTCGTGGAAGTGGATGTTGCTTTTCTCAGATTAATATTGCATTGGCTGGTTTTCAGATACTCTTTGAATGATGTTGCTGTAAGCATATTTATTGCTATTTTTTCAGACTCTTTATAAAGATCAGTCATTAGCAAGAGAGGCTAGCTCATTAGGCAAAAGGGCTGTGTTGCTCTCCAGATAGATTCATCTCTGTGAAGATTTGATAACCTTTCATGTAATTTAGGGATTTAGGAATCTCAACATTGGAAAAATTGCTTTGAGCAAATAGCTTCTTGTGAAAAACTGTTGCTTGGATATTTCCTCGTGCCTAATATTAGGAAACAAGGCCCAGTTCCTAAACACTTCTTTGCTATTGTATTTTTGGTTGCATCACTTCCTTGTTTCTTGGGCTGTAGATCAAGGGTCCAACATAGGAATTGCAAGTGTAAAACATGGCAGTCACTTTCATATTTTCCTGGGGTTGTTAGAATCAGGCTGTAAATACACATAAGAGAGGGTCCTATGGACATGGTGCCAGTTATTAGGTGGGAACCACAGCCCTGTCCCTGAGCACATCCTCAGGACAGCAGCCAGATATATGTGCAGGAGAATATGATGGCCATCATGGCAACTGATGCAATATTCAAGTTCAACTCCACGAAGGCAGTGATTGCTATGCTGATATGTATATGGGAGCATGAAGAGTCACTGGGGGTTCAGGACAGACAAAGTGACCGATGGCATTAGAACTGCAGAAAGGTAATGAAAAGGTAAGATATATAGTTACAATAGCTCTGTTAAAAATTCCGTGAACACTCTGTGGTGTGTGGGTGGCTGAGTTGGTTAAGCAGCCAACTCTTGATTTCAGTTCAGGTCATGATCTCACGGTCCGTGAGACTGAGCCCAGCATCAGGCTCTGCACTGTCAGAGTGGAGCCTGCTTGGGATTCTTTCTCTCCTTCTTTCTTTGCTAGCCACCCCTGCCTCTCAATCTCACAAAATAAATAAACTTAAAAAAATGCCTTGGGGGTGCCTAGGTGGCTCATTGGGTTAAGCATCCTACTCTTGGTTTTGACTCAGGTAATGATTTTACAGTTTGTGAGTTTGAGCCCCACATCAGGCTCTATGCTGACAGTGCAGAGCCTGCTTGGGATTCTGTCTCTCCCTCTCTCTCTGCTCCTCCAATGCTCTCTCTCTCTCTGTCTGTCTCTCTCTTTGTCTGTCTATCAATCAATCATTTATCTATCTAATTAGTCAAGAGTGCAGTCTCTGGGATTAAATTAAAACCCTGGTTTCACCATTTAGTTATGTGGTTTGAACAGATTGTTCAACTTCTCTGAGTTACATAATGTGAACATAGGGATTACATGTTTTTCATAATCTGAAATGAGGATTATTTTGTTAAAGCTAACGAGATAATGTATTTTCTATATGTGGACATGTAGAAAGCCTATACTAATTTTAGTTAATAATAAGTCTGATTCTGTCTCCAGGCTTTTAATAAACTGTCTTACATAAAAGAAGAACATCCATGGCTTTTGTCCATGGAATGATGCTGTTGTAATTCCATTCTTCCATGAAATGATTTTCCAGGAGACTTATTCCCGGTGTTTGATTTTCTCCAGGTTCCCTTTTACAATTCTTAGGGCAAAGGTCTCATTTTTTCTACCAATTTCTCTGCCTCTCTTTATGCTCACATCTGCCAGAAAGTATGAAAACTCACAAGGATCAAGGAGGTACATTCCTCACCTTCTATTCTTTTATACCTCATTGGATTATGGTGCTGGTGTTCACTGAAGTTACCTCAATCTCTGATCATCCGTGATGAAGTTTTGCAGAATAATTTGCCTCAAATATTAAGCTTATGTTCACTTATTAGATGGGCATTTCAACATTAAAATCACCTTTGCAGAATGACATCTGACAAAATGGCTTTGTGTTATAGTGTGTTAAACTTTCTTGAATAAAAATTAAAATTTGTGTTTAGAGAGTCCATAATATACTTTAAACTTTTCCTGGGAACAAGGCAGGCAATAGATGAAATGAAGGAATGAATTCTGCAATATGCTTTTAAAGTTATTTTGATCCCTGCCTGTGTCACCTACTAGAAAAGAGAAAAATCGACAAAAAGGTCATTGTAGATTTCTATAGTTTTAGACACAGATATTACATATTTTTACTGAGAAAAAAAATTGCATAGAGGAAGAAAGTGTACTGACCAGCTTTCAGCTAACCCTTTGCACATCTAGGGTTTTCTGTCTGTGCAACTCCTTTTCTTCAATGTCTTGTCCTGCAAACCCTGGTTTCCTTGGTTTCTCCAGATTTTCAGCTCCATTCCTTTAGAAAGTCTACTAACCTTTCTGAACTGTGGTCTGGAAACTTTCTTAAGGCAGAAGTCTGGGAAATTTTAGAGCTCATTTGTTTGTTGCTTCTCAAGAATCGTTGTCTTTTATCGCCTGATGCAAGTGTCTTGCAAACCATTAGTTTATATATTTTGTCCAGTTTTTCATGTTTCAGGTAGGAGGGTAAATCCAATCCCTGTTACTCCATCTTGGGAAGAAGTAGAAGTTCTGGAAGGGGCTTTTAACTGGATGAATAATACAAGCATTTTGGAGTTGTCCAAACTATATTGTATCCAAGCTACCTTGAGGTTTTATTTTATATCACCTGCCATGAAAAGTAGATAGACTTTGTCGTCGGAAAGATCTAGATTTGCATCTTGAATCTAGCATCCAGTAGGTATGTGATCTTGGACAGCAACTGTAATTTCCCTCAACTTCCGTTTTATCTTTCATAGAAGGAGATGGAAAAAATTGACTTTAAACCCAGAAATCCAGGGGATTCTATGAAGTACTGTTTTTTTTACACCAAAATATAAGCAGTAGGTAGGGTGATGCTAAAATAAATGAGAGTGAATCTATAGTTTATGGTTCCATGAAACACCCCAAAATAATGGGGTAGATCTATGTGTATTTTTTTTTAATTTTTTTTTAACGTTTATTTATTTTTGGGACAGAGAGAGACAGAGCATGAACAGGGGAGGGGCAGAGAGAGAGGGAGACACAGAATCGGAAACAGGCTCCAGGCTCCGAGCCGTCAGCCCAGAGCCCGACGCGGGGCTCGAACTCACAGACTGCGAGATCCTGACCTGAGCTGAAGTCGGACGCTTAACCGACTGAGCCACCCAGGCGCCCTGATCTATGTGTATTTTTTTAGAAAAACTGTTAATAACGTACTGTTAGGTAAGTAAAGCATTTTGCAGAAAAATGTATATAGTATGTGAAGTGTTTTTTAACTAAAAATTTGTGTGTATTTATGCGTGTGTGTGTGTGTGTGTGTGTGTGTGCGCACGCGTGCTTATGTGAGGAAAACTCCATCTGGACAAATATATGGCAAACTTAAGAAAGCTGAGGAATAAAAATAACTTTAAGACCAGCTATATTTTAAAAGATCATGGGCACATATTAGTTTCTTTTGCGGTAAGAAAATGAGTAACAAAGAGAAGCCGAATTCAAGAGAGCTAATAGATGCACGTGGCACAGTTCTCACCGTCAACACACAATAGCCAACCAACACCAGGAGCCCAGATGTAGACGGGCCTCCTTCACCTGCTGCAGTGAGGAAAACCACGTCGCATCTCGGAGCGCCCCGCGTGTTGGATGAGAGGAAACTGGGAAGGACTTTTGAAGGATTTAGACCTGCGCTGGGTGATTCGAAGAAGGATTTAGGAAGTGGACGCAAGTTCTGTTTTGAGTGTTACCAGGAATTTGATGATTAGACACTTTTGTAATTTATACCAGAAAGAGAGACATTAAAGTGATTAGGGAAGGGATGTTTACTCCTTTTCGTTGGAAAGGGGAATATTTGAGTTCTTGTTCCGGTCACTTTTCAGACATCGTCGCAAGAGTGGCCTTTTCTCCGTCTGAATTCATCTCACTCATGGAGTGGCCTTGTCTTATTATTGCTTATATTCTGTAAAAGTTGTTCAGTTCAGCTGGGGACATCATGGCTAACATGTTAGCTGTCATCTCTCTGACCGTTTCATAATTTCTCAATATGATTGATAATTTCCTCTCTCCATTTACATTTTTACTTTGCTGAAGATAAGATGACTGTACCCACCCTTGGAGTTAATTATATTGGCACATTGGCTCTAATCCTACAGATTTTATTGTGGTTCCCCCCTGTCAAAATAATGCACAGCTGAACAGGAAAAATTCAATTTGATTTATTTACAGGGGATTTGTCTTTAGATTTCCACCCCCCCCCCACCCTTCCCCCAGCTAGTGCAGGCTTATGTTTAACCAAGTGATTTCTCCACAAAAAAGTGTATAGTTGAGGTATGGGAGTAAGTATCTGTTCCCTTGAGTGTCTGTGCCTCTAGATGCTGAAACAGGATCAAAGAAAACAGTCTTCATTGGTTAGTTTTCTGCTGAAAGAGAGGAGTTTCCCAGAGGGGAAAGATTTCATGTTGCAAACCCTGGGAGACTTTTTGTTTTGTTTTGTTTTGGGAGACTTTTTACTGAGAGAGAGAGAGAGAGAGAGAGAGAGAGAGAGAGTAATGAGGGTATTTTTATAAAGACTGCCACACCTTAGTGCCAGGTACTATGATTTCTATTCTTTAGCTTACCTATTACTAACAAACAAGCAAGCAAAAAAAAAAAAAATCTCTTGAGATATGTATTGTTATGGGAAACAAGGTTTGAAAGATGAAATAATTTGTAAAGGACAGTACTGGCAAGTGACAGGGTTGGGACATCAACTACATACTAAACTATTTAAAATCTTGTGCTCTTAAATATTGCTTTCCAGTGGACCATGCAACTAAAGAAACACTCTGCATGTATAGATATTTATAGTTATTGGCCTCTGGCTAATGTTACTGAATCAATACCTCCAGGACTAAGCAATGATTATTTACACTTTAAAAACTTTTCCTGGTCATTTGAATACTGCTGCCCACAGATTGGTTTTTAAAGACCACTAGTGTAGGCTACATGCTCACAGAACTTACAGTTAGAAAGCTGTCAGTATTATTGTATTTTATCACCAGTTATTCATTCAATATTTATAGAATACCTACTGTGTCTAAGGCTCTATACCAGATGTTAAAAGGTCATAGAAAGACAATGGTATAAATGGTAGTGAGAGTCTTATAAGTAAGTAATTTATATAGGAAGTGATAAATAATAAATAAAGTGCTGTAGGTACTCAGTGGAAGAAAGAATTACCCCCCAAGGGGTAGAAAGTTGGCAAGAAACGAAGGCTAAGCTGGGAAAACTTCAAGGAGAGACTGACTCTTGAAATGGCAGTATGATTTGGGCATAGAGGTGTGTTTTGTTTCACATGGTATATATACCGATCAACCGTATGGCTTCCCTGCTTTGAAAAATAAACTGCCATGTTATGAGAGGGGTTATGGAGAGGGCCACACAGAAAAGACTGTGGATAGCCTTTAAGAGCTGGGCGAAACCTCTGGCTGGCGGCCAATAGGAAGGCAGGAATCTCAGTCTTACGACTGCAAGGAGATGAGTCCTGCCTATTACATTAGGGGGCTTGGAAACTGGATCCCCAGTTGAGCCTCAGTTCTCAGTCCTGGTTGACACCTTGATTGTAGCATCTCAGAGGATGTATGTAAGCAGTGTCCACATTCCTGACCCATAAAAGCATAAAATAATAATTGTGTTTTAAGCCCTTAAATTTGTAGAAATTTGCTATGTAGCAACAGATACAGATTTTGGAATCATAACAAATACGAATTTATTTCCCTAGTGAACAGTATTCACTTTCTTGGTCTTATCTTCCTAAACAGTGCTGCAATTTAATATCTATTAAATATATGACCTTATGGACTGGAATTTCTATTTCCATAGATCAGTTTACACATCTGAAATTCTGAATTGAAGATGTTTCTTTGTTTGTTTAAAAAAGATACTGCCGGGGTGCCTGAGTGGCTCAGTTGGTTAAGCGTCCAACTTCAGCTCAGGTCATGATCTCATGGTCTGTGAGTTTGAACCCCACTGCGCCGCCCCCCCCCCCCCAAATCAGGGTCTGTGCCGACAGCTTGGAGCTGGAGCCTGCTTCGGATTCTATGTGTCCCTCTCTCTCTGTCCTTCCCCCACCTGCACTCTGTCTCTCTCTCTCCCTCTCTCTCTCAAAAATAAATTTAAAAACATAAAAAAAGATATTGCCAGATACTTTCTAGGGTGAAGTAACACTTCAATTTTCCATTCACAATGAATGAGAGCATGATTGCCCTTGCATCACAGCAATTAGTAAGTGTTAGGATTCTTTTTCAGTTTTGCCAGTTACTTTAAACTGGTTATCTCACTGTTAAACTTTAATTTGCAGCTCAGTATTAGAAAGATTGAGCAAATTTTCTTCTGTTGCTTGGAGGTTTGGTTTTGATTTCTTAAAAACTGGCACTGTCAGTCTTGTTTACAAGTGTAAAAAATCAGAAATCAATGATCCAACCAGAAGCACTTCTTTGTAACCACTTTTAGGGCTTCCTTCACATCTTGGTTTCTCAGGCTGTAGATGAGGGGGTTTAACATGGGGATCATAATGCCATAAAACACAGAAGCCAGTTTTTCTTGCTCTTGAGACTCATTGGTCCCATGGTGCAGATACATGTAAGACAGAGTCCCATAGAAAACAGTGACTGCTGTCAGGTGGGAGGTGCACGTGGAGAAGGCTTTTTTCTTCCCTGCAATGGAAGATATCTTCAGGATGGCAGCCAGGATATATATGTAGGAAAAGATGACAACCAGCACAGTGAACATTAGGTTAAACCCCACAAAGACAGTTAGCAGCATGATGTTGAAGTCAATGTTGGAACAAGAGAGCGCTAAAATTGGGGGTTCATCACAGAAAAAGTGGTTAATTTTATTGGATTTGCAAAAGTTCAGTGAAAAAGTAAAACTTGTGTTTACAGAGGCATTTAGAAAACCTATGAAGTATGAGCCAAACAGGAGTTGAATGCAGACTCTCTGGGACATGACTATTGGATAGCGGAGTGGATTGCAGATGGCGACATACCGGTCCACTGCCATTGCGGCCAAGATGTAACAGTCAGTCGTTGCAAAAGCACCATAGACTAGTAATTGCACCATACACCCTATGAATGAGATGGATTGCTCTGTTTGTACAAAGTTTTGCAGCATTTTGGGAGTGATAGCAGAGGTGTAGCAGAGATCAACAAATGCCAAGTGTTGGAGGAAAAAATACATCGGGGTATGAAGGCAAGAATCAATCTTGATGAGTAGGATCATTCCGATATTGCCCACTAGGATGGCCACGTAGATCACTAGAAATACTATGAAGAGAATATGCCAAGACTTGCGTTGACCAGCAAATCCCAGGAGAATGAACTCACTTATTTCAGTGCCATTGTTTTGTTCCATGACTAGCAAAGATTAAGTATCAGCTGGAAAGGTGTAAAGAAAGAAGAGCAGAGAAAGCTAAGACCTTGTGGTCCTTTAACTAATTTTGGAATTGGCAATGGTATAATATTTGGTTTCACAGTGGAGTCAGAGGATATTTTCTATGAGACAGTTGGCTCACATTTAAAGTCTATACCTTGACATCTGACTTTAGATAATTTAGATCTATGTTTTGGGAAAATTGCCATGGATCAGTTTCTTTGTTATGAGAGTGAAAACTGACTCTTTAATTATACTAAGAATTTAAGCTTTTGTTAAATATATTTCTTAAATCTATTAATTAGGGGACATATGAAAACATACTTTTAAAAATTAAGCTTTCTTTTATGCTGTATACATTTTAATTCATAAATCTCATTTAACATAAATTATTATGTATGAAAATCTTGATTTACCCATAAATTTCTATATGATCTTGCTTTAATTTATTTCTGTATTCTCACCTTACTCTTTCTGTCTCCTTACTAATTCTGCTCCCTCCATTATCATGGACTCATGCCCAAGTAGAGTCTTTTATGGAAGTGTTTATCAAGTTATCTATGGTAAAGGACCATTTTCTTTGTAAAATTTGTTATATGTCATGGATCAATATTGTTGCATATAGCAATAAAAAATTATCAGCATTGTCAAAATTCTGTAATAGTTTTAGATGCTTAATCTCACTTTCAATTCTTATCACATCATTGAGTGGAAACAGAGAGTCCAGGACCTGGGGTGCTGGTCCAGGGACCACACATTGAGTAACATTACTCTATGGTGTCCATCTATCATAATTTACCTATGTGCTTTCCTAACAATGGGTAGTCGGCCACCTACAACTTGTTTCCACCACAAATAACTCAGTGTTTTTTATTTCCACTGTATGTCCACTACAAATAACTAAATTTTTCTAGGAACAAAAAATGTTGACTCTTAGAGTATGCATGTATTTATTTTGACCAAGTTTTCCAGATCACATTGCATAATGGAGGCACCAGTGTGCATTCCTGCTAATTGTTCATGGGGGTTCCCATATCCTCACTTTTTTGGGAACATTAGTATTTTCTTAATAGTTTTTATACCAGAAAATACTTGTAAAGTGACATCTCCATTTTAATTTGTTTTATTTTCTAACCAGAAACTAATTTGATCTTTGTATAGTATATTTTTGTAGAATTTTGGAATCATATTTTTTATCGATATCTCTGTGGGTCAATTTATGGATGGATGCTCTTCCTTTATATAGTTTGAGCACTCTGTTATTGACTTGACAAAAATTTTCTTACATTCTGTTGTCTATTATCTTTGTCTATAGTATTCTCCGTAGACCAGAAATCTTTACATTTAAAATAACAATTCCTTATTTTTTCCCCTATTGTTTGTTCTTTTGGGGAAAAAATGGAATAAACTCCATTCCTGCCTTGATTCATTTACCCAGGAAAGTCAAACATAGTAATAAAACTTACTATCCATTTTATACTTGTTTGCTGCTACATGATGTTTGTTGAACTGTGTTTTATTCCATACATATAATTTGGAAAATTTATTTTGTTTAAAAAAACTTTTTAGGAAAAATGTAGATTAAATGGGTAGTGATAGCAGTTGGAGTGATTGTGTGTGTGTGTGAAATATTTAAATATATTTAAATATTTTAAAACCATTAAATGACTTTACTTGATATTTTAAAGTTTACTCAAACAAACACTTGTCCCCATTGTGTTATAGGAAAGTTCTATCATGCATTTATGGAACAATGAATTCTAATATTATATAAGCTCTTCCTGAAAATCACAATAAAGAACATTTTCCAATTCATGTCAATATTGCATTGGAACCAAAATAAGTAAAATATGAGAAAAGAAAATTAGACCCAACCTCATTTGTGAATTCAGATGCAAACAACTTAAATACACATTCATTGACCAAATCCATTCATGTATTAAACAAATAGTTTCTAGGATATCAAAGAGGCTCTCGTAAATATCTATTCTCTTCCTTTTTGGATTTGAACAAGTTGATAAATAAAAGATAATGTCTGTATGGGGACCATAATATCACCTTTGGACACCTGGGGGGAAATTTTAGGTTTATTTATTTATTTATTTATTTATTTTTGAAAAGATTTTATTTTTAAGTAATCTCTACATCCAACATGGGGCTCATACCCACAACCCCAAGATCAACAGTTGCATATTCCCCCAACTGATCCAGCCAGGCATGCCCCAAATTGTAAGTTTATTAGTCAAATTATTTGCTGCCAATGAACACCATAAGTTGATATTTTTCCCACCCAGTCTTAAAGGCAGTGATAGGAACATGCCTCTTGCACATGGTGGGAAAGTGCCTCTGGGAGTTCAGGGGAGCGTGGGCTTTAGTAGGTTGACTGATGCTAAGAATTAAGGCAGGGCAAAACATGCCAGATTGTTCTCAGTTTTACTAATCAGACTTGTCATGCCATCTTTTTAGGAACTTAGTGGATAAGATGGGGATAGAGAGTCTGCGATTATACAGACTGAGTTTTCTTGCAGGAAAGAAACATCAGAAGCAGCGAAAAGGTACTTTACCATCAGTAATCAAGACCTATTTGTATTTATCCCAGGAATGAAAGCATTTTTTAACATTGGAAATTTTATTGATATAATTTGCCATATCAATATATTCTTTAAAAAGCCATATGATCTTCTCAATAGATACAGAACAATTGTTGGGTAAAATTCAATAATTTTTCATGATTCAATAGAACAAAAATGAAAACAGAGACTGTTATAACCTGGTAAAAGTTACTTACCACATTGCTGGACTAAACGTAATTACTATTAAATCATGAGACACAGTGCCTATAAAAAATAAGACAAGGATGCTTGTTATGACTGAATCTGTTCAGTATTTCTTCAGAAGCCAGAACGAAATGAAGAAGACATGAAAGGTAAAATGATTATGAGGAAAAACCACAACTGTTATTAGCTTTAGATAATGTAATTGTCTCTATAAAAAATCCTAGAGAATTGGCAGATAAATTCTTAGTGAGCCTAGTAAAGTTATTTAATAATAGTTTAATATAAACAAATCAATTGCATTTCTGTTCACCAGAAATCAAAAGTGTTATTAAAAAATTTATTTTATAATAACATCAAAAATAAAGTGTCTAGACATAAATCTGAGAAAGAATGTTCATGACCCTAATACAATTTTATTTAAAGGCTTAAAGAAGACCCAAACAGACCAGGATCATGGAGAGGAACTCAATATTATAAACATTACATCCCCCCCATATTAATCTACAAATTCAATGTAATTCTAAGCAAATTTGGAAGAATTTTACATACATCTTGACAAACTTATTCTAAAATTTATGTGGGAGAGAAAATATCTAAAAATAGCAAAGACAATTTTAAAGGAGAAGAGGATGAGAACTTACTCTATCAGAATCAGAACTTCTTAAAAAGTGATAGTAGTAAAGACATTATCGTGTGGAATGGTGTGAGGGTGGACAAATGGATCAATGGAATCCATAAAAAAGAAATAAAAGACAGGCCCATGGGCCTCTGGAAGCTTGATGTATGAAGCCAGGAGCATGTACGTCAGTGAAAAATGGTCCAATACATTGGCGCTATAAATGTTTATACACATGAAAAATAATCTTGTATTCCTACTTTACATTTTATGAAAATAATTTCCAAATGGATTAAAGATTTGAATTGTAAAGCTTTGAGAGTAAAACAAAACAAAATACCCATGACTTAGATATACAGAAAAATACTTAAATAGGACATGAATGCACAAAAAATAAAACATTGAAAATCCAACCATTTTTAAATTAAAAATACCAACATTGTAAAAGAGAAGAGGCTAAATACTGACTAGAAATTTACTTAGGTAATTTTTTTTTTTGCAACATATATAAATGTCAGGTAATTAGCATCCAGTATATGTAAAGAATTTCTATAAATTATCCCAAGGGAGAACTTTACAAAATATATAATCAGGATATTATAGAAAAGAAAACCTAAATGGTCAATAGAAATGTGAAAGTAAACACAACTCACTAGTTATTTGATAATTATATATTAATGCTGCATTGAAAAATAATTTTGTATTCTTCAGTTTAAAATGCAAAGTTTTGGTGAAGATGTGGAATCATATATTTCTGGTAGAAGGTAAATTAGCATAATCATGTTGGGGGCAAATTTGGAAATATTAGTGAAATTAAATATATGCCTTCCTGAATTTCCATTATAGGTACATATTCTAGAGAAATTCTTGACCACATAAGCAAGGATATATATACACATGAATACATGCACGTGTAAGTGTATCCATATAAATATATTTATACACACACAAAAAGCATTGTTGATCACAGAAAAATATACTATTAAATAAAGTAGTGAAAATTCAGTAAGCTGGAGCCAGAAAATCCATGTGGATAAATTTCTCAAATGGAATGCTGAGCAACAAAAAGCAAGTCGCAGAAGTTAGATGGTGGCTTCATGAATAGTTGTTACATTATCTTAAATATATTTTCATGCACCTTAAATATTATGTAATAACAGAAATCCCTCACAAAGGAAAAGCCATGTCCCCACTATATCAGTAGAAATCTCCTGTTCTCATGTCATTAAAGCCAGGCAGAGCTATAGCTCCATAGATGAGATGATCAGTTTTAGCTAAGAAAGTGCATTTAGTGGTGGAGAGTTTAGCAAACTGCACCTGTTGTTAATGTTTCCTGGGCAGTCTGGTTTTTTCAAATATCTTGAAGAATAGAGTGGCTTAACTCTGTAGTGATGGAAAAAGAAACCGTGCTCTTCAACATTTAGTGAGGGCTAAGGGTTGAAATAGAGCCCTTTCAAGGAGACTTCTATCCAGTGGGTGAAGGCACTGGTCAGAGGAAGCTAGAATTCTCGTGAGTCTACTTGGCTTAGAATCTTGATAGAATCCTGACATTTACCATTTCAATGTAATCATCTTGAATTTAAATAAAATGCATGAGATATTGGGGGACGTTTTTTCAAGAACTATGGACAACCAGTAGAAGAGACAACCCCCCAAGCGTGACTACCCTATACTGAACTCTGGTGCTTCTGAAGCTTCCTTTATATGCAGCACCGTGAGGTGGAAGGGAAAGTGAATAGGCTGACCTGGGTTGGAATTTTGGTCATACCACCTCATAGATTCAAAGGGGTAACTCCCCTTGACCTCAGGTCTAGTGTCTGTAAAATGAGATCACAGAATTACTTAGAAGGTCATGATGTTTATTGTAACACTGCTTATAAAAGCAAAAATTTGGAAATAGAGTTAAATAAATCAGAAGAGAAACTTATTATGGGATCAACACACTGGCCAAAATGTATGGGATAAATATATGCTCTTATGGAAAGGTGTTCCTGTCTTACTGTCAAATGAGCAAAGAAAGCTGCAGAATAATACATAACGTGTGGACCCTTTAAAAATAACACTTTTATTCACACCCACTCTCTCTTTTTCTCATTTTCTTTATTTATCCATGAAAAAGCTCAAGAAGGAATCACATCAAATGTTTAGTGGTTATCCTTGGGCATGGGAGTGGGGAGAGAGTCTTTAAACTTATAAATTTCATCACCATTTCTTTTTGAAATAGTTTTAATTGTTTTCAAAAGGAAGAGGAAGAGAAAGAGTAAAGGCTGCTTTGTAATGATGTGACAAAGTGAGGTGATTGATGTAAAATTCCCAGCACGGAACCAGTCATTGAATGGCTACTCGGAATTGGTCATAAAAACACATGCAAAAAAACCCCCAAAAAAACAAAAAAACAAAAAACCAAACAAAACCACATGCAATAGTATACAAAAAACATACTTTTCATTCATTCATTCATTCAGTCAATCTTCCAATATTTTGTTCATTTGTACCCGGCCCAGTTCAGTTCCCTCCCTCCGTTGCTGTTGTATCACCAGGGATGAAAGGCTTATTCCTGGTTTTGGGTGAAGCATACTGGAACTTTGGTTCTGACCCTTTTGCTCCACCATTTCCAGCACACGCTGGGATGAAAACATGGCTGATTTGAAAAATGGGATTTGCTTTGTTTTACTTACGCCAGAGTTGCCTCCAGATTCTCTTTCTGCAGCAGTGTGGGCTGATTACCACCATGGTCTTTCTGTGCTTCCTTCTAACTGGGGAGTTTAGAGCAGGGGCCTAAGGGAATCAATACTGGTTCCCTCAGGAATCTGAGATTCCAGGAGCTGAGCTGGAATTGGAATAAACAGTGTTGAGTAGTTATTTTCTGATGAATAACATTCAAGCTTTCTACAAAGGATGAATTTAATTCATGTTCCTGTCATTAGGGACTCGTGTGTGTGTGTGTGTGTGTGTGTGTTGCCTTTTATAAAACAACCCTTCAAAAATATTTTCTAGTGATAAATTATGTTGAACAGTTTTTAATATGTCTAATAATCTGTGTTCAGGTCCAGAAAATTGACCTTGTCACCATAATCAGTAAAAAAAACACATGGTTTTCTGAAAAAAAGAAATCAAAGCTAGTCTACATTTAGGAACCTGTGTCCCTAATGTGGCGAATACAGTTACTACTATTTGAACATATTTAAAAAATTTTTTTTATGTATTGAGATTTTTATTTTTTTATTATTTTTAAATATAATTTATTGTCAAATTGGCTAACATACAGTGTGTATAGCATGCTCTTGGTTTTGGCGGTAGATTCCCATGCATGATTCATTGCTTATATAGAAAGACAGATATCATATCTTTTCACTCATGTGGAACTTGATAAATGTAACAGAAGACGATGGGGGAAGGGAAGGGGAAAAAATAGTTACAGAGAAGGAGGGATGCAAAACATAAGAGACTCTTAAATATAGAGGACAAACTGAGAGTTGATGGGGGGGGTGGGGAAGAGGGGAAACTGAACATATTTTATATTAGCACCTTGATCATTGTTTACTTGAAGAAAAATACTCTTTGTGTGTTCTTTCTCTTGTTTTTCTAAAAAGTATATATTTAAAAAATAAGCCCTGGATAAATATACTCTTTTTTTCCTAATTGCACTTTATGCCATCAGAATGTTTCAGATAACAGTCTGTGGAATAAGCTATTTTGAGAAGTTTTGGGCTCGAAAGTTGCTAAGGTGAAAGCTTTAATCAGTGAGAATAGAAGGCTAGATTCAGTGAGTCTGTAGCTTTTGATTAACAAGCATACCTGAGAAGGAGCGTTACATTCAAAAGGCTGGTGAATCAACATTCAACATTACTTATTGCATGACCAGTGTCTCAGTTAGGAATGTGTCCTACTCCTGGTAGAAAAACCCAATTTACTTTGGCTCAAAAAAACAGGGACTTATTTTTCTTTTATAACAATAGTTTGGAAGTTTTAACTTGCACTTTGTGATTGACTTAGCCTTTCCCATATGCAGGTTGCCCCACAGTCTAACCTGTCTCCTATAGTGCTAGACATCATATTCCCTTTTCAAAGCAGAAAAAATGATCCAGGAAGGCAGGGTGACAATGATATATATATATATATATATATATATATATATATATATATATATATATTTCATTAGGAAAATGAAAGCTTTCTCCAAATCCAGCAGACTTCCACTCACATCTCACTGGCTGGAAATGTATTACATAGGTAGCAGAGGTCTCAGTGTCTTGTGTCTCTCTCCTCAGCTACTCCATTTCATGCATCTGTGGTGGACACCATTGTCTGTGCTATCAGTGACTGGTACCTATATAGGTGCTTCTCTGCCTCAAGAATATCTTGACCTTCAAGCAGTGGGGGAGAAGGATTGAATACTTGTCTGGTCCTTCAGAGACTGAGACTGAGTTCCAGTTCCTAGGGTGTATGCCAGCTAAGTTATTCACCCTTTCCTTGCTTCTGTCTTTCTATAGCTCATTCTTCCTGCTCTCTGCTGCTTGGGATCACCCTTTTCAAAAAGCTTAGCAAACACAGTCTGAGGGAACAGTCCCCATAGGACTGATGTCACTTCAGATGCCAAAAATCCAGGGCTCCCTGGAGCTACACCCATTTGTGGTTGGTAACAAATGTGGGGATCTTTCCACAATCACCCTCAGGTTTGATAATTCACTGGAATGACTCACTGAACTCTAGTGATAGGGACTGAATATTTGTG
This sequence comes from Neofelis nebulosa, assembly GCF_028018385.1. NCBI lineage: Eukaryota > Metazoa > Chordata > Mammalia > Carnivora > Felidae > Neofelis > Neofelis nebulosa. The sequence continues at coordinate 102,205,804 of NC_080791.1, read as the reverse complement.
CCCCTCCAAATCCTTCTGTTGAAATCATAACCCAAGGTGGTGGTATATGGTGGTAAGGGCTTTGGGTCACAGCACTGAAGGTTTTGACTTGCACTTTTGTGATTTGCTTAGTCCTGCACCCACAGCTGAGAGTGCAGCCCTGATGAGTAGGGTTCATGCTTTTATAGAAGAGACCCCAGAAAGTTCTCTAGCTCTTTCTACCATTGAGAACAGAGCAGAGGTTGGCAGTCTGAAGCCCAGAAGGCAGCTCTCAACAGACCCTGACCATGTTGGCGCCCTGCTCTCAGACTTCTAACTCTCAGAACTGTGAGAAGTGAGTTTCTGTTGTTTAGAAGATACTCAACCTATGGAAATTTAAATAGAGCCCAAACTGGCGAACACATCAGGAAAACACACTACATACACATTTTAGTTTTGTCATAATAAAAAGATACACATTGAAAGTAGTTAAAGGAAGAAATACATAAGGCAAGGTTTGTGAGGATCCAAACACAAAATGTCCATGTATTTTGTATATTACACAGGGATGTATTACCGTTCTGTATGTCAACGTGTGGCCACACATATGGAGTATTGGTGACTTGCGAGGCTCACCCTTAGTATGCTTTAGTATCCAGTTTCTTTGTGGCACTATGTATGACATAATGCTCATGTGGCTGAACTTTCATTCTCAACCTCTCCTGGAGGTTAAGGATAGTATATTTAGTCCCAAGTTGCCCTGGAGTTTGAAAATGATATGGCATGTCTCAAAGCTTCCATCATAAATCACAATGTTAGACTGTCCAGTGGCCAAAAAGACTGTCCAGTGGCCTCTTATTAGGAAGGACATGTCAGGGGCCTATAGATCATGCCAGTAGCTGCAGACAAAGATAAGATAGTTCTTTAGGTTAAGGTTAATTCTTCACTCTATGCCACTGGCATACGTTACCTTTACCAAAGGCCTAAGATACACGCCATCGCAACTACAAAAAAAGCTGAGAAGTGCAATATATTTTTTTACCTGGCTGCATCACCTTCCACATAAAATAGGAATTCTTTTAGGAAGGAATAAGAGGAGAATGGACGGACAACCAGCTACATTTGGGAGCAGCTAGTGAATACTCATGAGGAATGGTGGGTGGATTCTTTGTCTTTAAGCTTCTATAGGTATTCTCTTCCCCGTGTCATTCTTGTTCCAAACTTTTGTGTGTGATGCTATATTTTCTTCCACTTTGGTCTAGACTAATATATTTTTTTATGAATATAATTTATTGTCAAATTGGCTTACATGCAACACCCAGTGCTCATCCCAACAAGTGCCCACCTCAATGCCTATCACTCATTTTCTTTCTTCCCCACCCCACCATCCACCCTTAGTTTGTTCTCTGTATTTAATAGTCTCTTGTGGCTTTCCTTTCTCCCTCTCTGTTTGTATCTTTTTTTCCCCCCTTTCTTTCCCCCATGGTTTTCTGTTCAGTTTCTCAAGATCCACATATGAGTGAAAACATGGTAAGTTAGCCATCTTGCTAATTATCAACTTCAAATTTTGGTCGAAGAACTGAGCCCCTATCATAATGTTTTAGAGGCAATTGCTGGACCCCAAAAGCCCTTATAAACCATGGGGTGCTGATGATTTATGAAACAATAATGTTCACCTGGTAATTTATGAAAGAATTTATGATTATACAACATCCGACTATTAGTACTCTAGATGTCAGTAAGGAAATTTCTCTTTTGGATAATTGCTAACAATCACTATTTATTCCCTGGTGAGAGCCCAGATCAACCATTTCCTCCTTAAATATAAATTTCAGGGATTTCACTTCTTGTGTATATTTGTAACAGAATTTATTTCCTTTTGGGATTTCTTTCACCTTGGTATAAAATGCAGAGCAATAGGGGCGCCTGGGTGGCGCAGTCGGTTGAGCGTCCGACTTCAGCCAGGTCACGATCTTGCGGTCTGTGAGTTCGAGCCCCGCGTCGGGCTCTGGGCTGATGGCTCGGAGCCTGGAGCCTGTTTCCGATTCTGTGTCTCCCTCTCTCTCTCCCCCTCCCCCGTTCATGCTCTGTCTCTCTCTGTCCCAAAAAAAAAAAAAAAAAAAAAAAAAAAGTTGAAAAAAAAAATGCAGAGCAATATGTGACTCTCCATTTTGCACTCTATTTCCAATTTGGCCTCTTAGATTTCTCAACATGTACTAAGTTTTTCTTTGTTTTATCATGTTTCCCCTACATCTTTACTGAGGTAGAATTGACAAAGTTTGCATGTACTTGAGATACACAACTTGATATTTTGACAGGAGTATCCATCATGAAATGATCACCACAAACTGGTTAACAAACCATCACTTTGCATGATTATCATTTTACTTATTTCTACTCTCTCAACAGATTTCAAATATATGATACAGTATTTTAAAAATGGTCACCATAAAAAAAATAGTCACCATATTTTACACTAGTCTCGGACTTTCCCCTCTAGAGTCTCAGGACATCCTTTGTCTACTTTGCTGATGACTCTCTAGCAATTGTCCCTAATCCTGGTCTTTGAAGGTTCTTGGACCTTCCCTTTATGGAAGGTGTCATCCTTTATAAAGGTGGAGTCTTTGCTGGGAAGATTCTGGTCATCCCACATTATCTCCATGTTAATTTTTTCTCTTCTCTCAAAATTGAAGCAGGATATCATATTTGAAAAATATATCTTCTCTTGCCCAGTTGTCTTTCTGCTGTTACTTAACATTTTCTGGCCAGATCACTAGTCTGTCTAGTGTTATTTTCATGTGAAACTTGCTTTTTCATGTAGCTAGCTAGCATGGCCTCTCTAGAGTCATGTGGGGGTTTCTACCACTTAACTTCAATATACCTATTAAAGCTCTCTTGTTAACAGTTTGTCTTTCTGATTCAAAGGGCTCTTGGCCTCCCTTCAACTTCTATTGTTTACTATAGTTTAAAGTTATTTGCCTAGACTAAAATGACTGGTGTGCCTTTCATAAATGAATTATTTAGGTTTTTATATCCTTCTACATTCTAGATTTTCTATTTTTATTGGGGAGGGATATAGGAAATGTGTCCAGAAGTTTCTTTACCTTATACAAGAAAGAAATGGATTCAGAATAAAGAGGATAACTAACGACAAATGTAACATCAAACATAACATCGCATAGAAATTAGTTACTAGAGAATGTAACTAATAAAAGAATATTAAGTAGGAAGTATAGCCAGAGTCAAAAAGTACTTTTCAAAGCAGTGCATTTATTTTACATTCTGGTGTATGCAATAATTAGAACAGAACATACTGTCTCTTTGTAGACAACCTAAGGAAGTCATTTAAGTGAATGGTAATTAATGAACTTCAATTTTAATATTGATTATATGCAAAATTGAGGTTTTCTAGTCTTTAAGAACATATATGAAATCTATTTGAAGCAACTAAATACTTTGTGAAGTCTGTACATAATTTTAATATTTTAAATAATCTCAATAAAATATGGATAGTATGAAACATATTTCTTGAGTTATAATCAGGGGAATATTAGTCTCATGAGATGTTGCTATATTTCTCACATTTTAAGAACTTATTAAAAGAGGTAACATTGATTTAAGATGTGAACGTGTTTCCAACTTCAGAAACATTCAATAGTGGTCAAACATCCTTACTTGATGCTTTGAGGTGCTGAATTTTAATGACTTGGGTCCAACCTAGAAGAACTTTTTCCTCATCACTTTTAGAACCTCTTTCACCTCCTTATTTTTCAAACTATAGACCATGGGGTTCAAAAGAGGAATCACAATGCCATAAAATACAGAGGCCACTTTCATATTCTCCTGGGAATTACTAGCTTGGGGCTGTAAGTACATGTATGACAAGGTTGCATAGAAAACAATGACTGCTGTCAGGTGGGAGGCACATGTGGAGAAGGCTTTTTTCCTCCCTGAAACAGAAGATATCTTCAGGATGGTGGCCATGATATACATGTAGGAAAAGATGACAACCAACACAGTGAATATCAGGTTAAATCCCACAAAGACAACAAGGAGCATGATGTTGATGTCAATGTTGGAGCATGAAAGGGCAAGAATTGGGGGAACATCACAGAAAAAATGATTGATGGTATTGGATTTGCAGAAGTACAGTGAAAATGTAAAACCTGTGTGCACGGAAGCATTTATTGAACCCATGACATATGAACCAGCTACCAGCTGGATGCAGACTCTTCGGGACATGATTATGGGGTAGTGAAGTGGGTTACAGATGGCTACATAACGATCAACTGCCATAGCAGCCAGGAGGTAACAGTCACTGGTTGCAAATGTTGCATAAACCAATAATTGCATTATACAGCCCTCAAAGGATATAGATTTGTTTTTTAATATGAAGTTTTGCAGCATCTTGGGAGTGATAGCGGAGGTATAACAGATATCAACAAAAGCCAAATGTTGTAGGAAAAAGTACATGGGTGTTTGAAGTCTGGAATCTGTCTTGATGAGTAGGATCATTCCAATATTACCCACCATGGAAGTCACATAGATGACCAGAAATACAATGAAGAGGAGGTCTCGAAACTTGTTTTGGGCACCAAACCCCAGAAGAAAAAATTCAGTCACTTCAGTGATATTTTCTTTTGTCATGATTATGGAAGTCTAGAAAGGACCAAGAAGAGGACCAAGAAAAGAAAGAAAATCTTTGTGATTTCTTGAAGGAAAAGGATCTTATATTTCAGTCACCTTTTTTTTTTTGAATTAGATCCTTATGGAAAACACTCACAAAAGGATTTATTGCTTTCCATATTTCTTCTATTTCCTTGATAAGTAATCACCACATAAAAAATGACATGTGAGTCATGGATTCATTTTCAAACTGAAGGAGATCTCATAGAAGATGATTGACTTCTAATATGTGTGATTCCAAGAAGCATAGGTTAACACATGTTTCCATCATATTAAGCAGGTATCCATATTTGCTGAGAGCAATATTCAAATATGATTTGCAACTTTTCAACATCTGTAGTTTTCCTTAGACATTCATCATTCCAATCCTGGTCAAGCTCCTGAAATTGGTAGCATTAATGAAAGAAATTTTCTGAGATCAATTGGTAGCATTAATGAAAGAAATTTTCTGCTCATGGCCCACATATGTTTGAAGACTTCAGAGTGTCTTTCTACAACTCTCCTTAGCATCCAACTCCCATATTTACATGCCATATAGTCCCCTCATTTTATATATACATACATGCATATATATGTGTATAAATAGAAGGGATAGCAACAACATCACCTATGTTGTTTTAATGGCAAAGATTTATTGAACCTAATCATTATGAAGCAACTTGAAAAAGTCCAGATGTTGGGAAATTCTATAATCAACTGGCTTAGACACTTCAAAAATGTCAATTTCATAAAAGACAAACAAAAAACAAAACAGGGAACTATTCCAGATTTAATAAGGCTAGAAAGACATTGCAACTAAATTTAATACATAATCCTTCATTGGTCCCTGAATCTGAAAATACAACATCTACTTAAGATATTGTGGAGACAAGTGGGAAATTAGAATAGTAAGTATATATGCGATAATATAATTTAATCAGTATCAAGTTTCTTTAGTGGGAACAGGTGGTTATCACAGAGATTTTCTTTGTTTGCAGGAGGTACATGCTGAATATCTCTTATCTGTCCATTTGCCTGTGTAGCGATCCAGCAAAAGGAAAAGAAAAAGTGTTGGTTAATCTAGGTGCAGTGTATCACAGTGCTCACTGCACCATCATTTTAACTTTTATGAAGGTTTTAGATTTAAATGAAGAAGTTAATGAAAAGAATGGATAAAATATTTTCATGCAAAAAACACATGGAGGGTTTACCATCAGTAGTTGAGCACTATATATGCTTCTAAAGGCTGTTGTTCAGAAGAGACTAATGTGATCCTTAAAAAAGTCTCAGAAACAAGAAGACATAGTGAACTTAGAAATTAGTAAACAGGTGAGAAAATTGGAAAAAACAGAGGAAGTATAAAATATTAATAATATTTTCCATTGGGAAGTGGTCAAGAAACTGAATATATCAGCTAACACTGAGGTATTAGGTTGGAGGGTTAATTAGACTTAAGGTGCTCTAAAATTTTTGTACTTTTGACTTGAACTTAAAGATATATGTTTTCAAACATTATAAAAGATAAAAGTTGGGTTTTCTTTTAAAATTTGGGGGATTGGCAGGAATTTAAAAATCAACCAATCTAAATAAACATAAGAAAGGAGATAAAAATACTAGAAAAAAATCATGGCAAACAGAAATCACCTGAGAAGGCATAAATAATCTAAATGAATTAGGATAATAAATATAAATGGAATAAATGCATCATTAAAATGCAATGATTGTCAAATTGGATTTTAAAAAGGTAGATCAGGCCATGTGATATAATAGAAAAAGTGTTAAAAAAACAGACAACTAATGATAAAATAAATAATGGTACAAAAAATAATAGAATATTTCCATCACTGAAAATGAATTCACTAGGCCTACATTTCTTTACCCAAATTTTAAAATCATAATGTTGAGGGAAATAGCTTCTTGACTAATTATAATATGATATAATACTGGGGCTTCCATAGTATTGGTGATACTTTATATCCATAGCTATCTGGTGATTACACATATTTGTTGTATATTCTATATGCCTTTTTGTAATTATTAAATATTTTTTAATGTATTTTATACTCCTTTAATTGACTTTTAAGTACAGGTCCAGACATACTATCTCTAAGCAAGTCAAAATGCTGCCAGTATTTTGTTTTTTTTTTAAATAAAAGCCACATCTCTTTACAAGACATTGGGAAAACAAGGGTATTATTGTTTTAAGGGTTAAAAGAGGTCAATTCAGTCCAAAGGAAAAATTGAGCATCTCAGTTGTGGAAAGAAATGGTCGGAGACTTAGGGTCTAAAGTGGTGAGTAAGTTACATCTACAGTTGTCAAGTTTAATTTTCATGTTGGTTCTCTGTGACAAAAATGAGAATTAATAGTGTCCAAAAGGAGATACAAACTGCATGCTGTTTGACTTTAGTTTGGCAAATAATCTCATTTTATTAGAGGATATAGAAACCATCCCTAAAATAAGTGGTTTTAAAATTGCTTCTAGAAATGTGTTTGGGATGGTATAAGGTGGAGATCTGTATGGCTAGGGAAGGCAACTCCAAGCAGAGGAAGTATTTGAACAAATGCATGGTGATGTTGCCTCACAAGCTACAGTAGAGACAATAGGAAGTCACATTATATGCAATTAAGGAGAAATTACTCTAATTAGGAGTCATTTCTACATTAAGTTACAGTGGACTTTTTCTGTACCTCTTTCGTAGATATTCTCTCCCCCACTCCAATTTTATTGACACACAAATGACATATAACATTGTGTAAGTTTAAGGTGTGAATGTGTTTATTTGATACACATGTATATTGCAAAATGTTCACGGCCATAAGGTTAGTTAACATATCCTTCACCTAATTATCATGTTGTTGTTACGTTGAGAATATTTAAAATCTACTCTTACAGCAACGTTCACAGTACAGTATTGTTACTTATATATAGTAGCTGTGAGGTACATCAGATCCCAGGAACTTATTCCTTTTATAACTGGAAGTTCATACCCTTTAACATCTCATTTCCCCTACCATCTGGTCCCTGGCAACTACTGTTGTACTCAGAGATATTTTTAAATAAAGTAATGATTTCTTCCATTTCCAAAGTGTTAACTGGTAACCAAGATGGATTAGTTTAGTTATAAAACTTTTACTGAGCACTGAGAGTATTCAAGTGTTTTATGATCTGAATGTTGAAAATGCTCCCAACTCACGCCATCAGTAGATCCTGCTACTCTGTTTCAACTTTCGATTTTATGGGGGAGGATTTTCTGGAGTCTGCAAAGAAGCAGAGATAAAATTCCTGGTGTATTTTTCGATTTCTAGGCTTGGATTTTCCTTCCAGACACTACAGCAGGTGTGTCCTTAGAAAAACACTTGCTGCAAGGTGGTGTTTTTGCTTTTGCTACAAATGGGGGAGTTATTTTTGAGGGCTGTGGGATTAAGATCTATGTATTCCTATGAGAATCTCAGACACTGGGGACTGAGTTGAGTGTATAGAACTGAACTTCTCAGTTGAGACCATTAACAATTTTCTTTTTTTTCAAGTTCCTACCCTTTAGGGAATTTACATCTTGTTTAATTCTATGAGTTTGGGGATCATCTGTTCCAACCTGGGGCTGATCTTGGATCTGGAAAACTGGTTTTGCATTCTGGATCTTTCTCTTACTCTAAACCTCAGTTTCTCCATCTGTCAAATAGGATTAATGATGCCAGATGTGGCTGCCTCCATAGTTTTGGAAGAGCAAGGAAGGGAATGCTCATGCATATATCTTTTGATCAGCAAAGGGCTTTGCATTGAAGGGGGTTATCAGGATTATCATTGCTAGAAGGCTCCTCCCAATTGGAGTGCCCCTTCCTCTCATTGCTGTGGCTGTCATCATTGTTATTTACCTCAATAGCTCTCCGGGGTCTTAGACAGACAGTCAAGATCCTCAACTGAAGCTCTGTCTGCAGCATCAGTGAAGACATTCACATGCCCTTTTAACTTGATCATCTCCATGCCTCATTTTATTAGCCCCATGGCATCATTAGAAGAACGGTTCACAGGTGCTACCCTATAGTTCTAGACCATCTCTTTGGAGAGCTCTTGAGGACTCAAAGAGCTCTTGAGGAGAGCTCTTGAGGAGCTCTTGAGGGTCCAAATCCTGGCTGTATCGATTACTCACTGGGTGAATATGAGCAAGTTACTACACCTCTTGGGGACTTTGGACTTTAAGTTTCATGGGTTTAAGGACAGTATCATGCATTCAGTTATTTCCATGTTTATTGAAGCTGTCAGCAAATTTGAATCTATTGTATGATTACCCACCGAGTGGCAGACTGTGTTCTAGTTGTACTTTGATTGACCAAATGCTGACTGTACTAGAAGGATAACCCAGGGAATAAATAAATGAATGGATGCGAATGAAAGAGGCATAATCTCTGATGGAGAAATCTACCCCTTCTACTTTATGGTGGTGACTACTGAAAGCCGAAAACCAACACTGATAGCAGTAATAATGTGTATTTAGTGTTTGCCACTTTGAGGCTTTGGGCTCAGAGGTTTTACATGCATTGTCTTGTTGAATCTGCACACAACCTTATAGCTTAAGAACTGTTATTATCTGCATCTTATAGATAAAGGAACTGCATCTCAGGGATGTGAAGTGAGTCAGCCATGACAAGGGTAATACAATGTGAATATGGAATTCAAATAGGTCAGTGTGAACCCACAATTTTTAAGACCTCAGTCCCCGAGTCTGAGCCAGAACCGAAGTTTCAAAAGAACCCAAATGGCGAAATCCTGTCTTCTTGAGGAAAAACATAAATTCAGTGATTGTATGTGAACTGTTCTATTTTAGTACAATGGATATTATTACACCTACCATATGGCAGGCCCTGCTCCGGGGACTGGGGACACATAGGAAATAGCAGCATATGGATACAACTGTCATGGAGGTTGCACCCCAGTGTGTGGAGAGCAGAGTAAACACAGAGAAACCCTTTAATAAGCAAGATAATTTCCGACAAGGAGAAATGCTGTAAGGAAAATAAAGTGCTATGAAGTCATGGTGCTTGATAGGAGGGAGAATCTCAGTCAGGAGAGGCCTCCTTCTAGAGATGCTTAGGGAGAAAGCAGAGCCACCTGTGGGGAAAGATGGTGCACAGTCCCCACAGTGGAAATGGAATGAGCTTGGCCTGTGTATGTGCTCCAAGGACAAGAAAGTGGGCTGGAGGGACTGAAGGGGGACACGTTACACCTGGGGTCAGAGACCCGGGCAGATGCCTTATCACAGAGAGCCCTCAGGAGTTTGAATGTCAGTATGATAAAGAGTTATCATAGGGTCAGTGGGAGAAGTGACATAGACATATCATTGCATTGGAGAGATTATTCTTGTTGTTGATTGGACTTAGATGATAAAGGGCAAGAATGGAAGTTGGAAGACCATACACGAGGCTCTTATAGTCTTTCATTTGAAAGGTAATAGTGGGTTGAACTAGGGTATTATAAGGGATAGGGAGACAATGATACTTAATTGCACTGTTTTGAGGAGGTAAAGTTAACAGGAAATTGCTTTTGGTTTGAATGTAGGGAGTGAGAGAAAGATAGAAATCAAGTTTGACCCCTAGATTGTTGTTCTGATCCATTGTGTGAATGGTGGGGCCATTTAACCGGGATAGAGAAGGGAGAAGGAGTAGGTTTAAAGGAAAATGCAGTTGAAGCAGATAAGGCATTGCCAAAACCCCACAAGAACAACGCTCAGTATAACTGACACATGAAATGGATTTCAAAAGGCTTTGTGAGGGACTTTGTCCCATCTGAAAATGGTGAAAGGCTAACAGGGATCCAGAGGCAGACACGGATCCAGAGGCAGATTCCTTCAGCCCCTTCTTAGAACCTGTCCGTAGCTGAGTCACAGAGTAAATGATCCCCTGGAACAATCCTCAGCAGGTGCATGGTGTGGTTCAGCAGGTTGGTGCAAAAGAAAACAGAGACCAAATAAGCAGAGCTCTCCTATAGGCTGAGCTGCTCCCTGAGCTGCTTTAACTACCCGAGGGGAGGCCAGCTGGAGTACATGCAGGTGAGGCCAGCTGAGTCCTTCCTGGCCTCCTGCAGACAGGAGCAGGTACTCCACCCTGAGCCCAAGAGCTTTGAGAGAGAAGTAGCTGGCTTCCAAATCTCTTCCTTTCTGACAGTCTAGTCTGTTATTAAGGCAGCATAAGTAAGACACACTGATCCTTTCCACTTGAAACACCTACTTGTTTATTACCACTCCATCCTGCTATACAAAGGGTGCGAGACTTACCTGGAGGGACACCTGGCTTTGACTCATTTTAGTCACCTTTGTGTCAGCTGATACTATGCTTTGATTCTCAATTCCTAAAACACCTTTTTTAAAAAAAATTCTTTTAATGTTTATGTATTTGTGGGAGAGACAGAGCACAAGTGGGGGAGTGGCAGAGAGAGAGGGAGACACGGAATCTGAAGCAGGCTCCAGGTTCTGAGCTATCAGCACAGAGCCTGACACAGGGCTCGAACCCATGCACTGCGAGATCGTGACCTGAGCGGATGCCAGAGGCTTAACCAACTGAGCCACCCAGGCATCCCCTAAAACACCTTTTGATAAGGACACTTCCTAGGCAAATAATACCATCATGGCCATCTAAGTAGTTCTACAAACAGGGAAAGGTGAGTTTATAGTGATACCAACTTTATTGAATTGAAACATTTCCAAAATGATTGATGCCTCACGATTTCTATATGACTAAGGGGTTTTGTTACAAAAGGTGGAAGAGCTCAATTTTCAATCATTGAACAGATATTTATTGAGTCTCTGACTTGATTCTCACATAGTTCTCGGCACTGAGGATGTCACAATGAATAAAAGAGAAGTTTGAATCCCTTGGTAACTTCTTACCTGTCAGGAAGTTTACATTCTGGTAGGGGAGAGAGAGGTAGGAAATACTGTTGAAAATTATTAATAAAAATGTTGAGGGCATGTGGGGACCTAGCGGTACATGATGATCCCTCTGGTTATGAAAACTACTGGAATATCAGAGCCATGAAATCTAGCTACCTTTCCATCTCCCTCCCTAGTTTAATTCAGCACAGGAGAAATCCAAGGCACAGAGGCCAAAGCTCAGTAGGCATTGTTGCCGGTAATTTTTTATTCCAGAAGACCACACTGACTTCTTAGAGGATTAATTCTTCTTAGAGTATTAATTATTGTTACTGTTAATTTTTTTTTTTTTTTTTACAAATTGAATGCTGATGGTTTTGTCGATTTCAGATATGAAATTGAGTTATGTTTTTAGAAAGAAACTTTATGTTTTACATACATATTGAAGTATTTATGGATGAAATGACATGGTACCTAGGAAGTGATTGAAAATAATCAGGTGAGGGAGGGAAATGGAAGAGGTCACAGAAAAGAAGATTGGTTATGAGTTAAGAAGTATGGAGGCAGGGGGCGCTTGGGTGGCTCAGTCTGTTGGGCATCCCACTTTGGCTCAGGTCATGATCTCATGGGTCGGGCTCTGTGCTGACAGGTCAGCCCTCACACCTGCTTCAGATTCTCTGTCTCTCTCTGCCCCACCCATGCTGCTCACTTTCTCTCTCTCTCTCTCTCTCTCTCTCTCTCAAATATAAACAAACATTAAAAACTTTTAAAAATAGAAATAAAAAAAATGAATTACAGAGGCTGAATGTAATCACAGTAGTTCCTTCTGCATTTGAAAAATTTTCAAATAAAAAGTAAATGAATAAAAAGTAGAGCATGAGAATCCCTTGGGTGCAGGTTCCCTGGTTTCTATACCAGCTCCTGGGATTCTTCTCAGGAGCCATCCGCCTGTAGGCCGCTCCTGCAGAAAGGTTGGTGCAGAACCCCCTAAAACAGGGGCCACGCCTCCTCTGGTGGGTTCTTAGCCAAGGACCATGAAAACGAATGAACGAACACCACCTCCCAGAGGTAAAACAGAAAAAGAACATGAGGATGAAGGGGGAATCCCAAAGACGTTTGTCCTGGCAGAGCAGTGGGGATGCCTTCTTTGGGCCAGCGCCTAAGCCGCACTTGGCTATGAAGATAGACTCCTGGGTTCAAGTTCTGCCTCCGCTACCCACCAACCATGTGACCTTGGGCAAGTTACTTAACTTCTCTGTGATTCTGTTTCCCCTCCTATCAAACGAAGATAATAGTATCAACTTATTGGTGAGGGTATGTGTAAATGACTGACACAGAGTAAGTGCTAAATAAATGTTAGCTGGTATTATTATTGCCTGAGCCTCCAGGCAAGTATAATGTGGGGCAAAGTGCATGTGCGGAGGACGGTGGGGACTCCTTTCCTTCCAGTTCGTCCGCAGACACAGAAGGTTCTGGGCCTGGTAGCAGGGTTGGCGGGGATGCCATTGTCCAGCAGGAACTCAGCCACGTCCACGTAAGCACTCCAAGGGGGAAAAATGTGAACTCAAATGGAAGGTCGTGCATCCTAGATGAGCATCAGGAGGGAAGCCGATTCTGCTGCCCCTGCATCATTTGCCTCCAGCTTTTCCAACTCCTTTTCTCTATTGAGGCACCTCCCACGGGGCTTTCTGGAGCCTGGCAGTCCCTTGCCCCACTGCCCTCCCCCTGATACCCCTGTCTGCCTCCTCATAGATACTCCATCTCCCCTCTCCCCACTGCCAGCCTCCCCTCTCTTCTCCCACATCTCTCACCCCAGGCCCATTCTGCAACTTCCCCCACTCAAAGACCCCACCAGCCACTTTCCTCACTGCTCTTGTCCCCTGTCCCCCTTCCCCACATCTCCCCGCTTCCCCATTATCCCCCTTGACTCTTCCCCTTGCATCCTGACAGGGGCAGCTCCTGCATAGGTTCCCAGTGGCACCCCACTACCCACCTCGCCCCGACTATTTCTAACAGCTCTGGACTGTCTTAATTTTATCTTTCCTTTAAATTGATATTAGTCTTGTCTTCTTTATGAAATTGTCAACTCCTTGGGGGCAGAACAATGGCATGCCCAAATTCCATGTGACCGCAGCACCTGGTAACTACAGTACTGGCTCTCCACAGTTATGTGTTGGATTGGATTCAGTTATCTCTGAAGTGGGCATCAGACATCCTTCTCCAAATATTACTCCACTGGATACTGCTGGAGGCTTTGACCTTGGAAATTCCAGCCAGACCCTGACCACGCACCCTCTGCAGGACCACTGTGTGATGTGGTGGGTGGCTTCAAGAGGAAAAAAGCAGTCCTTCAAGAAAAGTATTTATCCAGCACCAGCTCTGGGCGCGAGATAGAACAGTGGACAAGTCTGTCAAAAATCTGCTCGCAAGGACCCGGTATCATTTTCCAATTCTCCTTCCACTTTGTAAATGACAAAGACATAAATGCACTCATTGCTTTGGGAAGCACTCTTCCAGCCTTCTGTATTAAACTTATTTTACAGTGAGATGAGATGACCAGTAAATAAGATAATTTCAGATGGTGTAAAGATTATGAAGGAAAGAAAACAGGTTACTGGTTAGGGAATCTAGGCAATGGTGGTGGTGGTGGGAGGTGGGGTGGAAAGGCACATGGATTCTCTGCCTAAATTGGAGTGGATATAAGGTGACCAGAATGATGAATAGGTACCTTTAATGCAAACATCTGGGAGATTCCCGGTAGGTAGGACATCAAGTTCAAAGGTGCTAATGGGAGAAAAAGAAGAAGAAGCAAGGAGAACAGTCAGGAAGCTTAATACAGTGACTCCTGAGAGCTGACCGGTGCCAGTCCTGGTTCTGATCATTTTAACATACGTTGTATTTTTAAAACTACAAATACATTAGTCATTTATGAATAAATCATATAATCTCTAGGAAGGGGCAATCTCATGATCACATGGTTAGTTAGTAGCTGTGTAACTTTTAAGAGAACCCTAGTTTGGGACTCTGGTGACTGTACCCCTCTGGCCAGAAGTCCCCCACTATGGCTTAGGGAAGCCTCACTCCTTCCTCAGATCTACCTGATCATACCCCCAATAAATCATGTGTCAGAACCCTAATTTTAAAATGTAAGTCAATGTTTGTATTTGTCCCCATGAGAAAGGGACCCAAATCGCTCTTGTGCAACTTTTTCCAGTTGCTTGAGCAGAGTTCCAAATTATAGGCTTTAATAATTCCAGGTACTTAGGTATTTTTTGTCCTCATACTGAACAGGAAACACCGGTATGACAGTTGGATTCTGGGCAGTAATTACTAAGAATGTTTGCAATGCTGGCCTTGAGCAGAAAGATCATTTACTGTTTTTGTCACTAGGCAGCAACTTTTTGTGGCTTTGGTTGTTCTTGATTGGGAGATTTTGTTGATCACATTGAAATGGTCAAGCTCATCACCTGAAGCCTAGAGTTTACATTTTATTTTGGATAAGATATTTCTCTTTTGGAAATAAATTTTTCAGGACATTGGAGAGGGCTTAAAAGGCCTGGAAAATTACTACCCATCCACCCACTCACCCACCTCCATTTTGGGCCAAATGGGGGTGTGTGTGTCCTGGGAGAAGGGGTGGGGCATCAAGGAGAGGGGGTTGGTAGGAGTTAGATAGAGAGTAGTGGCTGTTTACCAACTGACATGGCAGTGTCCTCAATGTTTTAATAAATGATAAAGGGGCTGTTTCCTATTTCTGTCTGTAGGACTAGCAATGAAATCCAGAAATGCCCCTTGAGGTGGTGTAGACCATAACTTTCCAGCTCATGTGATGGGCATCCTGATTTGTTGAAATGTTGATCCCCTCACCTCTCAGTTCGGATGCATGGAGCCCAGGGTACAGCATTCCCAGGTGGGTTCTCTTGAGCAATGTGCATCCTATCCACTTACCTTTGTGTTTTAGATGAACATTTTAATTTTGTGTCTGTGCCATTACAGAAGAATCTTTGGGTTTCATGCAAATATAAAATCCTTATGTCTAATTTTTATAAATGTTGACAAACTTGAAACAGCAAAATCTTCCCTTTAGAATACCGTTGAACATGTTCAGGGCCCATTCTTCAGCTTGGATATTTGGTTTCTTGAGATGAGCCGAACTCAACTTTGCAAACAAAACAAAGTTCCATGAAATGAAATGGGCTTCCCCTCTGATGCCTTCTCTGGGTATTGGACTTGTTTTCTAGCTGCTCCCCTAACTTTCTTCTTTCCCACCCTCTGCCTCTGACATTCCCTTGTATTTCCTGCAAGGACTCAGTGTACATCTTTTATTTATTTATTTATTTATTTATTTATTTATTTATTTATTTATTTGCAGGCCCATTTTTCTTCCTCCAACTTAACTGAAAACATCAATAAGATTCTCTGTCAAATCAAGTCTACCCCTCTGCTCTTTTTCTTGATGATCTCTCTGAGACTATGTCCAAGCTGGTATCTTTTGCCCTTATGCCTCTTCCAAGGTCTAAAAGGGCATTTTTCTACAATTACCTGCTAGCCATTCACTCTTAGATTTTCCTCCAATATCATTAACTCAAGATATTTAAAATCAACACTTCACTTTTGCTCCATCTTCTACTTTTCACCCATTGGCTAATGTCACCTACAATGCAAACTTTTGGTCATCTTTAGATGACCTTAATGCTTAATTATGGGCTATGTTTCATGGACCCAGACTTTTACAATGTGTCTCATTTATTCCTTTCCATTTCATTTTTTACACCACCAGCTGAATTCAGGTTCTCAATATCTCCCACTGAGGCTGTTGAATTAGTCACCTTGCTGGTCTCCCCTCCTCTGTGCCACTCATCTTCCAATCTTCCCTTTGTGTGTTTCCAGAAGGGTCCTTCCAGAGATCAGTTCCAATTAAACTACTCTCCAGCTCAAAGATTCCCTGTGGACCCACATAGTCTACTAAACCAAGCATATATTTTCCAGCCTGACATTTTAGACTTTTTTTCAGTGAGAACTCAATTTAACTTCCCAGGCTTAACTACCATAGCTCTAACTAACTAATTATTCATTAAAATATTTACTGAGCACCCACTCAATGCCAAACAATGGGTGGGTTGGTAATAAAACGATGAGTGACAGCTCCCATGGAGTTTTCAGTGTAGTGGGTGAACAGGAAGGAATAAGTTGTATCAGTGAGGTGCACAGGCATAGGAGCTTATCAAGGGAGACTTAACCTGGTGAGTGAAGTCTGGGAAAATGTCCCAGAGAATACCATACTTGTACAAACAACAGGAAATTATTTTTGGATGTTGTAGAAAAGACAAGGCAAACTAGACTCATGAAGAAATGAAGTGTAAGTGAGAGAAAAAGCTGGGACGCTAGTTTGCAGTTCACACACCTCTAACTCTATTCTTTGAATAGAATATTAACTTTGAGTTAATAATTTTGCAGAAAGCTAACTATGTTATATTACCTTATAGCAAATTCCTCTAAAATACCTTTAAAGTTAAACTTCTCCACAATTTACACCAATTCTTTATTGAAGAAGAGAAATATGCTTTTGTGGTTGCATAATCTGAGGCTTATTTTTAAATGCAGGCTTCTGCAGGGACACCTGGGTAGCTCGGTTGACTGAACATCTGACTCTTGATTTCAGCCCAGGTCATGATGTCAGTGTCCTGGGATCGAGCCTCATGTTAGGCTTTGTGCTGGGTGTGGAGCCTGCTTAAGATTCTATCTCTGTCCTTCTGCCTCTCTCCGTGTTTTCTCTCTCTCTTTCAAGAAATTAAATAAAAAAAGTAAAAGTAAGCCCTTGGAAATTTACTTTGAAGCAATACAAAAATCAGGCAGATTAATAGACAGATAGGTAGATGGATAAACATGAAATGAGACATGTTTTCTAAAATACTAATGTTGAATTTAGGTGAAGCTTACTCAGATGTTCACTGTAAGATTCTCTCAACATGCTATCTGCAATTTCCATAAATGCTGCTGGGAAAGAAAAAGTACCTAAATATAGTCTTGCCATCAAGAGGGTTTAAGTTCAGGATGGGGCCAAGATGGCGCAGCAGCATGGAAGTTCTCAGCTTCTCTACTCTACTCCCTGAAATGCAGTTAGATCAGCACCAAACCATTTTGCACACCTAGGAAATTGATCTGAGGATTAACACGACAATCTGCATAACTTGAACCACAGAACTCATCAGGTACACAGTGCAGAGAGGTGAAGTGGGGAGAAAGAAGCTGCAGAGGGTAGGAAGCTGTTTTGGGGGAGAGAGGATGGGGCGGGGGATAGTATGTCACATAGGAAGAGTGCAGGAGAAGCACTCCCCCTGAAAGTAGCTGAAGAGAAAGAGTGGAAACACAAGGAACTGAACAAGAAATCTGCTCCCCAAAACCATTGACAGGGATTAACGAGAAGCTTTCAATACCATTTGGACTCTATAAACAGGAGAGAACAGAGTAGGAAATTCTGGAGATCAATACCTTGCAGTGCTCTGGTGGGGAGGAAGGGAGAATCCCTAGGAGCAGGCAGAGAGGTCTGAGGGGTCCTGGGCCACACGGGAGAAGCAGTTCCCCCACCTGGAAAGCATTTGGTATAGGCCAGATAGCCTCCCCATAGGTACAAGTCCCAGTGGACCCCAGAGAACAGCCATGTCCGCTGGTATTGGAACAGAGCCGCCAAAGTGTGGTGAAACCTGGCCCCAGATCTGTGTTGTGATTTTCCATAATCTCTGAACCTTTGCTGCAGTGTGATTGCAAACTTTTTCTGGGGTAAGCCAGCACCTGGCCATGATCTCTGAACCTCTACCACAGCGCAATCACATGAATGTTTGTTGGGGTAAGTGGGCACCCAGTTATTGCTCAGTGAGACCCTCCCTGAGAGAGTTGGAGTGGGTCCAAGCCACAGAGTTCTCAGAAGTGAGGGGTGTGGAAACATAGCCCCATCTGAGATGAAATTTGGGAGGAAGGTACTGCCTGGCAGGCTGATGGTTTGGACACAGACAATGTAGAAGCAGTGAATGGACAGAAGCCTGAGACAAAGGAGGGGTGCTTGACTGGGAGTTGGTGAGAGTGCAGAGTTCCTGTGCCAGAAACCAGGATGCTGTGTGAGCCATTTTCACCTCTCCTGTGCATGTGCAACACACTGATCCACCCCAGTAGGCTAGTCAGTACCACCTAGTGGAGAATGGAGCCATTACACCAAGCCCCACCCAACTGGGCCCTCCAAGCACATGCCTTAGAGGAGGACCACAAATCTCTCCACCTGCTTAGTGTACGGACTATAGAACGCTTCATAGTTTGACTTCTAGGGGAAACTGGATGTAACTTCATTCCATTTTCATTCTGTTTGCTGGTTCATCTATTCATTTTTCTCTATTTCTTTTTCTTTTTTCTTTTTTTACTATTGTTTAAGTTTTTTTTCTCTTTTTCTCTTTTCTTTTTCTTGGATATAGAAAGAAAAAGAATTATTTTTATTTTCCTTTTTTTAAAAAAAATAGTTTATAAAAATTCTTTTTACTATGTTTTTTATTCTTTTTGTAATTTTTAAAAAATTCTATTTCAGTTTCTTCATTTCATTTTATTCTATTTTATTGTATACATTTTTTTTTAATTTTTAAAACTTTTTCTTGCTGTTTTCTTTTTTCTTTTGTTTCCCTTTTTCCTCTATTCTATCAAGTTTCTTTCAACAACCAAACCAAAATGCACTTAGGATATAGCTTCCTTTATTTTATTTTTTTGTGTAGTTTTTAATTTTTAAGTTTAGTTTTTAATTTTCTTTTGTTAATTCTTTTTCTTCCTCCAAAATGACAAAATGAAGGAATTCACCCCAAAAGATAGAACAGGAAGAAATGACTGCCAGAGGCTTAATCAACACAGATATAAGCAAGATGTTTGGACTAGAATTTAGAACCACAATTATAAGAATACTAGTTGGGGTTGAAAAAAGGTATAGAGTCCCTTTCTGTGGAGATAAAATAAGTAAAATCTAGTCAGGACAAAATTAAAAATGCTATACCTGAGATGCAATCTTGAATGGATGCCACAGTGGCAAGGATGGACAAAGCAGAGTGGGGGATCAATGCTATAGAAGACAAAATAGTGGAGAATAATGAAGCAGAAAAAAAAGAGGAAAACTAAGGCAAAAGAGCATGATACAAGAATTAGAGAACTCAGTGACTTATTAAAAAGGTAACATCTGAATCATAAGAGTCCCAGGAGATGAAAAGAAAGAAAAAAGGGAAGAAGGTTTATATGAGCAAATCATAGTGGAAAACTTTCCTCATCTGGAGAAAGACACAGACATCAGAATCCAAGAAGTACAAAGAACCCCTATTAGATTCAACCAAAACTAACCATCACCAAGGCATATGATAGTCAAATTCACAAAAAACACAGACAAGGAAAGAATTATGAAAGCATCAAGGGAAAAAAAATGTCCTTAACCTACAAGGGAAGACAGAACAGGTTTACAGCAGACCTATCCACAGAAACTTGACAGGCCAGAAAGGAGTGGCAGGATATATTCGGCATGCTGAATCAGAAAAATATGCAGCCAAGAATTCTTTATCCAGCAAGGTTGTCATTCAAAATAGGAGAGATGGAGAGTTTCCCGGACAAACAAAAAGTAAGGGAGTTCATGACCACTAAACCAGCCCTCAAGAAATTTTAAGGGCAGGGGGTACTCTCTGAAGGAAGAAAAGATGAAACAAAACAAAATAGACCAAAAACAACAAAGACTAGAGAGAACAAGAGAACACCATCAGAAACTGCAACTCTACAGGCAACACAATGGCAATAAATTCATAGTCTTCAGTACTCACTATAAATGTCAATGGACTAAATGCTCCAATAAAAAGACATAGGGTATGAAAATGGATAAGAAAATAAGATACACAAGAGACCCATTTTAGACCTAAAGACACCTTCAGGTTGAAAGTAAGGAGATGGAGAACCATTTATCATGCTAATGGTCGCCAAAAGAAAGTCAGAGTAGCCATACTTATAGTCAGACAAACTAGATTTTAAAATAAGGACTGTAACAAGAGATGAAGAAGGGCATTATATCATAATTAAGGGGTCTAGCCACCAATACCTAACAATTGTAAACATTTATGCCCCCAATTTGAGCGGAAACACCCAAATATATAAATAAGTTAATCACAAACATACAGAAACTAATTGATAATAATACCATAATAGTAGGGGACTTTAACACCCCACTTACAACAGTGGACAGATAATCTAAGCAGAAAATCAATAAGGAAAAATGGTTTTGAATGACACCTGGACCAGACGGACTTAACAGATATATTCAGAACATTTCATCTTAAAGCAGAAGAATTCATATTCTTCTCAAGTGCCCATGGAACATTCTCCAGAATAGATCACATACTGGACATAAATCAGCCTTTGACAGTACAAAAGTTTGAGATCATACTGTGCATATTTTCAGACCACAATGCTATGAAATTTGAAATCAACCACAAGAAAAAATTTGGAAAGACCACAAATTTTTGGAGATTAAAGAACATCCTACTAAATAATGAATGGGTTAACCAAGAAATTAAAGGGGGAATTAAAAAGTATATGGAAGCCAATGAAAATGATAACAGTCTCAAATCTCTGTGATGCAGCAAAGGCAGTCACAAGAGGGAAATATGTAGCAATTCAGGCCTAAAGAAAGAAGAAAGGTCTCAGATACACAACATAAACTTACATCTAAAGAGCTGGAAAAAGAACAGCAAATAAAACCCAAAACCAGCAGAAGACAGGAAAAAATAAATATTGGAGTAGAAATCAATGATATCGAAAACAAACAAATAAACGATAGAGCAGATCAGTGAAACCGGGAGCTGGTTCTTTGAAAGAATTAACAAAATTGATACGCCACTAGCTAGTTTGATCAAAAAGAAAAAGGAAAGGACCCAAATAAATAAAATCACAGATAGAGAGATCACAACCAACACTGCAGAAATACAAACAATAAAAGAATATTATGAGCAATTATATGCCAATAAATTGGGCAGTCTGGAAGAAATGGACAAATTTCTAGAAACATACAAACTACCAAAACTGAAATAGGAAGAAATAGAAAATTTAAACAGACCCATAATCAGTAAATAAATCGAATTAGTAATCAAAAATCTCCCAAAACACAAGAGTCCAGGGCCAGATGGCTTTCCAGGGCAATTCTACCAAACATTTATAGAAGAGTTAACACCGATTCTCTTGAAGCTGTTCCAAAAAATAGAAATGGAAAGAAAACTTCCAAACTCATTCTATGAGGCCAGCATTACTTTGATTCCAAAACCAAAGACCCCACTAAAAAGGAGAACTACAGATCAATTTCCATGATGAACATGTATGCAAAAATCCTCAACAAGATATTTGCCAACCAGACCCAACAATATATTAAAAAAACTATTCACCATGATCAAGTGGAATTTAAATCTGGATGCAAGGCTGGTTCGATATCTGCAAATCAATGTGATACAGCACATTAATACATGAAAGAATAAGAACATGATCCTCTCAATAGATGCAGAGAAAGCATTTGACAAAATACAGCATCCTTTTTTTTAATAAAAACCTTAAAGAAAGAAAGACCATACCTGAAGATCATAAAAGCCATATATGAAGACCCTCCGGTAATATCATCCTCAATGGGGAAAATCTGAGATCTTTCCCCCTAAGGTCAGGAACACAACAAGGATGTCTACTCTCACCACTGTTATTCAACATAGTGTTTGGAAGTCCAAGCCTCAGCAATCAGACAACACAAAGAAATAAAAGGCATCCAAATCAGCAAGGAGGAAGGCAATCTTTAACTCCTTGCAGACAACATGACACTCTATGTGGAAAACCCAAAGATTCCACCAAAAAAACCAGCTAGAACTGATCCATGGATTCAGCAAAGTCACAGGATACAAAATCAATGCACAGAAATTGGTTGCTTTTCTATACACCAATAACGAAGCAACAGAAAGAGAAATCAAGGAATCAATCCCACTTGCAGTTGCACCAAAACCCATAAAATACCTAGGAATAAATCTAACTAAAGAAAAATCTATACACTGAAAACTATAGAAAGCTTATGAAAAAAATGAAATAAGACACAAAAAATGGAAAAATATTCCATGCTCACGGATTGGAAGAAGAAATATTGTTAAAATATTGATACTACCCAAACCAATCTACATATTCATTGCAATCCTTATCAAAATATCACCAGCATTCCTCACAGAGCTTGAAGAAACAGTCCTAAAATTTTTGTGGAACCAGAAAAGACCCTGAATAGCCAAAGCAATCCTAAAAAAGAAAACCAGAGCTGGAGGCATCACAATTCCAGGCTTCAGGATGTATTACAAAGCTGTAATAATCAAGACAGTATGGTACTGGCACAAAAACAGACAAGTAGGTCAATGGAAGAGAATAGAGAACCCCAAAATAGACCACAAATGTATGGCCCACTCATCTTTGACAAAGCAAGAAAGAATATCCAATGGAATAAAGACAGTCTCTTCAGCAAATGGTGTTTGAAAAACTGGACAGCAACATGCAGACGAATTAACCTAGATGACTTTCTTATACCATACACACAAAAAAACCCCTCAAAATGGATGAAAGACCTAAATGTAAGACAGGAATCCATCAAAATCATTGAGGAGAAAGCAGAAAAAAAAACTCTTTGACCTTGGCTGCAGCAACTTCATCTCCAGAGGCAAGGGAATAAAAGGAAAAATGAACTACTGGGACCTCATTAAAATAAAGAGCTTTTGCACAGCGAAGGAAATAATCAACAAAACCAAAAGGCGACTGATGGAATGGGAGAAGATATTTTCAAATGACATATCAGATAAAGGTTAGTATCCAAAAACTATAAAGAACTTATCAAACTCAACACCCCCCCCCCCAGAACAAATAATCTAGTGAAGACATGGGCCAAAGACATGAATATACACTTGTCCAAAGAAGACATCCAGAAAACTAATAGACACATGAAAAAAATGTTCAACATCACTCATCATCAGAACCAGATCAAAACCACAATGAGATACCACCTCACACCTGTCAGAATGGCTAACGTTAACAACTCAGGGAACAACAGATGTTGGCGAGGATGTGGAGAAAGAGGATCTCTTTTGCATTGTTGGTGGGAATGCAAACTGGTGCAGCCACTCTGGAAAACAGCATGGAGCTTCCTCAAAAAATTAAAAATAGAGGGGCACCCGCGTGGCTCAGTCGGTTAACTGTCCGACTTCAGCTCAGGTCATCTCACAGTTCTTGAGTTTGAGCCCTGCGTCAGCTGTGTGCTGACAGATCAGAGAGCCTGGAGCCTACTTTGGATTTTGTGTTTCCCTCTCTTGCTGTCCCTCCCCTGCTTGCACTCTGTCTCTCTCTCTCTCTCTCTCTCTCAAAAATAAATAAACATTAAACAAAAGAAGACTTTTCCTACTTCAAAGTTATAAATTAATTCTCCTGTAACTACCTTACAACCCAGCAATTGCACTACTAAGTATTTATCCAAAGGATACAGGTGTGCTGTTTCTAAGGGGCACATGTACCCCAATGCTTATAGCAGCACTATCAACAATAGCCAAAGTATGGAAAGAGCCCAAATGTCTATTGACTGATGAATGGATAAAGAAGAGGTGATATACATATACAATGGAATATTACTTGGCAATCAAAAAGAATGAAATCTTGCCATTTGCAACAACATGAATGGAACTAGAGTGTATTATGCTAAGTGAAATTAGAAAAAGACAAATATCATATGAATTCACTCGTGTGGAATTTAAGATTCAAAGCAGGTCAACATAAGGGAAGGGAAGCAAGAATAACATAAAAACAGGGTGACAAAACATAAGAGACTCTTAAATACAGAGAACAAACTGAGGCTTGCTGGAGGGGTTTAAGGTGGGGGGATGGGCTATATGGCAAGGGGGACTAAGGAGGACCCTTGTTGGGACGAGCCCTAGGTGTTGTAAGTAGGGGAGGCATCACTGGATTCTTCTCTTGAAATCATATATTGCACTATATGCTAACTAAATTGGATGTAAATTAAAAAAAAGTTTAAGTTCAATCTTTTATGCTTTCTGTATCTTTGAGGTTGATGATTAGCATGGAAATAGTCAAGAGATTCCTAAATAACATACTGATTAAGCAACAGACAGTATACTTATATTTGGTATGATTTTCAACAGTGAGGATTGTGCTCTCACACGATTAACCATAAATTGGTATAAGTAGAACCTCCGGTTCTCTACTTGCCCTTCAGCCTGAGATCTGGAGATTTCTGCTGGTTCCAGGGGATTTAATACAGCCAGATGTGGAAGGTGCCTCAAGGGTGTCACTCGTTGCAACGGGAGAAATCATTTTCTCGCTTGTGACTCATAAGCTTCTCCCTTGGTGAAAGGTGCCACTGTCATTATAAAAATGATTGTCTGTCCATCTTGTGTGTCTGTGTGACTGACTCCGTGGCCCTCTTGCTTCTGGTGGGTCTGCGATTGGAGGAACCTCATTATAACATAATAGCAATAATAAGCATCAGAATGGGTGTTCTCAGCTTATGAAACTATTCCGTTTGCCTTACTCCTTTGTCCCAGTCACGCTATGATATGGACGAGCCAGCTAATACTAGGCACACCTGTTACACAGATTGAGGTAGGAGGGTATAAATGACCTGGCCAATTTCACTGTAGGGTGTTAAGGAGCTGAAATTAGGGTCTGGGTTCTGACTTCCATTCCAGTCACCCTTACTTAATGCCCAACTGACAGTGCGTGCAAGTTCTCACTGCCTCATTTTACCAACAAGAATGGTGCTTTTGAGGAAATAGGGTTTCAGGGAAGACCATATGAAGACAGCCACAGGGAAGACGAATTTTCCTTTGGCTGAATTCATGTTAAATCACCACAAAATCTCAAATCCGTTTCTTCATCCTGTTCCTCTACAGTTAATGCAGTATCTGTCATTTCTGAAGGCTTACATCTCAGCTTGAACACTCCCGAGTGAAATTTTTTATGAGCAGGATACTCTTTTAGGACTGGTGAGTAGAAGTGAGTCAATAGGAATCCTTTCTGAGTTAGTGCTGTTCCTGTCATATGCTTCTCCAGCCTTCCCTTCCCCTAGGCACCTGTCCCTGCTGGTGAAAAGATACCTACGTTGGGGAGCCTGGGTGGCTCCGTTGGTTGAGTGTCTCACTTCGGCTCAGGTCATGATCTTGCATTTCCTGAGTTTGAGCCCCGCATCAGGCTGTGCTGACAGCTCAGAGCCTGGAGCCTGCTTTGGAGTCTGTGTCTCCCTCCCTCCCTCTCTCTCTCTCTCTGCCCCTCCACCACTTGCACCCTCCCTCTCTCTCTTTCAAAAATAAATAAACTTAAAAAAATAAATACTGGGTGTATTTATAAAAAAAAAGATAACTACCTTAATGCCTATTCCATCAGCTCCTGGCAAGTGATTGAAGTTATTCCAGAAATGCCAACTGCCCGTGTCTATTAATATCACTTAATTTCCTCTTTGAATTCCTTGACTTGGAAATTAATGAGCGTTGGCTATGGAGTCAGACATTGCTGGGTCTGAAACTACTCCAGCATTTCTTATCTGTGACATCAGGCAAGTTGTTTGGCCTGCCTAAGCCCCAAGTTTTTCATCTGTAAAGTGATATTAATTATAGGTCTTGCCCCAAGGGGTTATTATGAGGATTAAATAGACTAATGTCCATGAAGGGGGTAGCTCAGTACTTACTGCTTGGTAGATGTTCTTATGTTTTGAAAATAATTTTGATAATTCAGAGTTACAATATAGAAATTATTTTCATATATGTGACAAATTTTTCCTTTCTATCAAATTAGAAAGAATTACATTCATATACTTGTTTCCCTCCCCTCCCTCCCTCTCTTCTTCCCTCCCTCCCTTCCACACATCTTTGTTGTCTGCCTCCAACAGATCAGGCAGTTCCTACTCTCATGGATATTGCAGGCTGGGGTAGAAGACAAACAAATTAATGAATCACACAAACGAATGTACAATTTTACCTGTAGTAATTGTTACAGAGTGTATAACAATAGGCCTTGACTTACAATAGGCCTTTAGTGTGGAGGCTGCCCTGAGATCAGCAGGTGAGTGGCAGGTAACCAGGAGAGAAGAAGTGAGGGCAGGGAGGGTGACAGAGGGGTTCAGACACTGGGCTTAGGGGCAAAGACCCTGTAGCAGAGCAAGTATCATGACTGGAAGAAGCCACTGGGGCCGAAGCAGAGGGAACAAGGGCCAGACTGGTACAAGGTAGGGGAGGGTATATGGGGAGGGGCCAATGCAGGCAAAGTCTGTTGGCCATCTGAGGGTTGGCTCTTTATTCCAAGAGCCATGAAAACCCATTGAACAGTTTCAGGTAAGGCTGTAATTCGATTCTCAGGAGTCATTTAGTTTAAAGACGCAGAAGTCTGGCCCAGCTTCATTCAAGCGTCTATAGAGCAGAGAGGACAGAAATGAAATACCCTGAGGACTGACCATCTAGATTCTCCCTCAGTGCTCAGTGTTGTGGGAAGCTGTGAACGTGACAGGCCTTGGTTCTCCTCCAAGAGGCTTGTTCAACAGGTAATAAAATGTAGTCACATTCCTCACCAAGTGCAAATACCTGTCAGCACAGGGTGAGGAAGATAAATTAGTTGAGATAGTTCACGAAAATGACTACTATGCTGACTTGGGACGCCTTAAGCAGGTTAAAGTTTACCCACCATAAATTTTTATTCTTACCTAGCAACTTGCTTGAACTAATTTCACATGTTTTCCCTACAAAATGTGTCAAAATCTCCCAGGTGTGTTCAGTCCCACAGTAACCAACCCCATTCAGGCAACTGCCAAGTGGTCTGGTCTCAACACAGAGAGGGATGCCTTTGAGTTCCTGAGTCTGTCCAGGGAGAAGTCAACTTGCTATTTCTAGTGACCAGGAGGAGAAACAGGACTTGAGCACCTCTGGGGGTTGAACCAGATGAGGCAGAGAAAACAACCATTGTCCCCCACACCCACTTGCAGCCCTGATTTCCGGCAGGAGAAATCACTTATAGATCCACCAGTAGGTGGAATATGGGTTATGGCCATATCCATTAGGGCTTATATTATAAAGAATCATAAAACCAATAAAGCCTTTCTTCCTTTCTATCCTCTGCTTAACTTCCCTGTTCAATATTATTACCATTTCAATGCTCCTCCCCCCCCCCCCCCCCAACCAGTTCTTGCTTTCCTGGCTTTGACATACATGGTTAACTCCCCTGGACCTGTGAGTCACTTCACATACTGTCCTTCATTGCCCCATCTTGTACCTCTCTGGCGCCTGCTCCCTCTGCTTCAGCGCCAGTGGCTTCTTTCAAGTCATAACACTCACTTCTGCCACAGGATCTGTGCTCCTGAACCTGGGGATTTAATTAAGAACAAAGAAAAAGAGTATTTTGCAGGGTTTGGAGTGAGGGAATGAAATGCTTCCTGGTAGCATTTCAGACAACAGATAAATCCCTAATGCTGACTTGCCTGGAGCTGCAGATGGAAGTTTCTACTGTTTTCTTTCCCTCCTCACAGCTAGGGTGAGCTCCAACATGACCCCATGAACAGATGAGCAAAAGCACCAAAGCCAGACAGCAGTATGGTCTTGAGAGTGTCCACTCATCCTTCTAGCATTGAAACTCTCTTATCTTAAGAAATGCGTAACTCGGTGCTAAGCTTGGAAAATGCCTTGACACAGCCTGGGGCCTACATTACAGAAAACAAATCTCTTTCCTTCATCAGAGTTACTCAATAGCAAGGCACAGTATTTCCGCTCTTGTGGGTAGGAATTAGGCAAATCAGTCTTAAACTCAGGACCAGTTTACGCTTTAGCAGAAGGCCAGTAATGCTAAAATACGGAAGCTTAATCTCCTGTGTCAGTGGATATTGGGCCTGGATGTAGGGAGCTCCTTAAGAGATTTTATAAGTTGGAAGAAAAATACATACACACCATAATTACACATATGCCATTACAATAAGAAAAATCCAAAGTGACGCTTGAAGCATTTAAGGAGACTTTAATGTTAATTATGTTTAATTTTTAGAGAAAAAAGAGGCTCACACATGTAAGTAAGGAATAAGCAAAAATTTTTATGGTCAACAGAAATTTCTTAAATACACCATTCTCTTCTAAGGGCAACCGTGCTGTTTTCCCAAGTGTCCATCAGAGGTCTCTCTTTTGTCCCACTTCTTCTTATACCCAGTTTCTCAGTAAGACTTTTGCCTCGTTCCCTTGCATATGCCCCAGTGATGGAGATGATCTGATTAGGTCTATTAGTAGGACTAAGTTCAAGATTCTATAGAAGAAATAAAGAAAATTGGCTCCCATTTCCCTTTTGGTACCCTAACCATCTTGTGTTTCCATTGCTTTGCAATTGCAGAGAAAGCCTTCAGGGAGGGGGTTATCATGTGCCCTTGGGATTCACACTCCTGGCACCGCAGGTATGCCCATGGCACCAGCAGGTAAGCAGGAAAGAGCTCTTGCACATTGATTAACCCCCTTCAGAGACACAGCTACATGTGTGTCAAGGTTGATGCTCTGCTTCATGTTTCATAGTAAGCATCCATCCAGAGGGCTGCAGATTTCTTCAAGGCCCTGTGGGAGAGGTAAACAAAATCATCAGTAGGTGAGACTTTAATGTAAGAGGAGCTGCTCCATGGAACATGTGCACTTTTGCTTGGTTCAAGGCAATGTTTTCATTTTCAGCTATATCTGAAAGACGTCTTTTCTGTTGTCCAGTGGAGGGAGTCAAAGATACTGCATTGATTTTTAGCAGATGAATTCACCTTTTCTTTAAGGGGGAGGTTGAGTTTTTCTTTCATTTTATTCTCTTTTGTGTCCCAAACCATTAACTATCCTCTTCTCTAGCATAAAAAAAAAAAAAAAAAAACTTCTCTGAGTCACTCTATAAGATAGTGCATATACCTCTCTACCAACTCATCCTGTTTTCTACCCACCATCATGCTTTATAATGTGAAAGATGTTTTTCTAGGCTCTGGGGATACAGCAGTGAGTAGGAGAGACATGAGACCGACCTACATGGAGTTCCTGGTTTGGTTTGGGAGACATATATATATCTAGATATACATATACACATGTGTATATGTATATCTAGATATATATATGTCTCCGTATATGTATATATATATATATTTTATTATAATTTATTGTCAAATTTGTTATCATACAATCTGTAAAATGTGCTCTTGGTTTTTGGGGTAGTTTCCTGTGGTTCATTGCTTACATTTAACACCCAGGGTTCATCCCAACAAGTGCCCTCCTCAATGCCCATCACCCATTTTCCCCTCTGGGGAGACATTTGTTAAATAATTTATTACCCACAATGTTATTTAATCATGATTGTGATAAAGGTAAAGTGAAGAGAAGCAGGTGCTGCAAGAGCAGGTGACAGATTGAGTCCTGGGGTCAAGGGAAGACCAAGATGAGGAAAAGGCATTTATGAATCTTGGGGAGGGGATGGAAATTGACAAGGTGATGTGAGGGGAGGGGACAGACTGGAAGAACATTCTAGGCAAAAGCCAAGGGGCAAAGGACAGAAAATGGCAAGGGGCAGGAAGTTCTGTAGCAACTGAAGAGAGGTTAGGTCTCTGGAGGACAGAAAAGGAAGATGGGAGCGGTGGAGAGTCTGAAGCTGGAGCGACACCCAGGGACAGATCAGGCCAGATCTGATCTTGTTGGCATCATTCAAGACACTGGTATTTTTTTTCCTAATTCTAAAAGAAAGAGAAACTTATTAAACCCAGATCATGGGCTGTTAATGTTCTCTAGGGGGCTGTGAATGCACCACGATGAGCACAGATTTTCAGTTCCTGCAGGCTTCTCTGCTCTTGGTCGGTTCCCCTACCCCCCAACCCACACACTTATGTCCCTGGACCCTGTAGGCATCTAAGTTTGCAACTCTGGGCCAGATGATTTGAAAGTCCCTCCCCGCACGTAAATGCTAAACCATGTCAAGGTTCTGTGGGGGATTCAGAGACAACACACAGTCCTGGTTTTAAGAAGCTTGAGATTTAGTAGGGTAGTGAGACATTTTCACTAAGAAGTATCTCGAAGGCAGTAGGTAAATGGTAAGAATTATTTATTATCATTGCATTGTTGATGTTTCCTGAAGGGTCTCATGTCCATGCTGGACATACAGATGCCCCTTAACAAAGAGTTGTTGGGTAAATGATTCACAAGCCAGTGAATAGTCTGGGGACTAGCAGTGAGAGGGAAATGAGAGCTGTGAGCTGAGAGACTCTGTAATTACCTGACAATATCTCCAAATGCTTCCAACATGGGCTTATTCACATACTGTAATCCATGCTTCGCACACAGTGACCTCACCAGGGGTGCCACCTTGTGATAATTATGGCGTGGCATTGTGGGAAACAGACTAGGGAAACAGAAACAGGAGATATAAAACTTAGATCAAAAGAAGAAGTTTTTGTTCCCCTATTACTAGATAAAACTCTATTAGCAATGTAGACATTGTACAATACTTCTCTAGGAAGCTCAAGTACTCTTGCCAAAGCATTCTAATCTTATCTCTTAACCCTCTGCATGCCCTGTGGGTGGCTAATGTTTGGGAAGACCAAAGAGACTTACCTCTATAAAATATATTTATTCTGAGACAGGTGAAATGAAAGTATGGGGTTTTCTACCATTTTGAATTACCTGGAGAGCTGGAGATAACTTCCCCAACCCCAGTTCTGTCTCTGTCTCTTTCTGTATATACATATATCTCCTGCACAATGAATAGGTGAATATTAGTAAGTTTTCATCAAGGCATATAGGGAAAAGTTCTAGGAGAAAAGTAAGACGAGAGATGGGTTTTATCCAAGGCTTTCGCTAATTAGCCAGATGAACTTCTTGGGTTTTAACCTTCTCTTTGATGAAATATGAATAATAATCTTTCTTGTTTTGCTGAGATTTTAAAGGACTAATGAGAGGAAGGATAAGAAAATCCCATGAGTAGGTATAAGATCTTTTTCCTTCTCTGCCTATCATAGATTTGGCTTAGATGAAATGAATGTGGAAAGTCTCTTCCTTGAATATTCTGGAGAGATTGACTTTCAAAGTATTGTCATTTCCTCTTTCTTTGGTGCCTATCTAACTGCCTATTGGTAAAGTATTTCCAGATCTCACTTGGAAATTGCAGTAGGAACTGGATTTCATTGTTGACTATTTTAAACCTCAGCTCCAAAGATGTAGATACAGATTAATATTCAAATTAAATCTTAATTAAGTTTCAACACAACTTGGATACACAGATGTCATGATTTTTCTTGGGTTTTGCCAACAAACCACATGTAAAAAACCAATCACGAATTCCTAAGTCCTTAGGAATCCAGAAACTGAGTCTTTGGTATTTTTTCAAGATCTTCCTCCATTTACTCACAATTGTTACACCTCCTTTCTTTCTTCCTTTCCTTACCATTGATGTTAATAGAATTGAGAGAATTCGGATTCATTTTTTCCATCAGAAGTCCCGAGTCTAAGGCTTGCTCTGGACTGTATGGGGGGGGGGGGGGTGGGGTGGGGACTGTTATAAGTGACAGCCTTTGCCTTTTATCATGAACTGTTTCCATCACTTACTGGTGCTCGATCTGAAAGTTCAGGTGCCCAGTGAACCAGTCATTGAAAATGGACTGTTCAACATTACAGGTGGTCAAGACCTGCAAAGAAAAAGGTTACATTAGATGTAAGTAAGCCCAAGTGTCAAAGGAGATGTTTATTTATTCCCCAGGTGCCCGGGTGGTTCAGTCGTTAAGCATCTGGCTTTGGCTCAGGTCATGCTCTCACAGTTCATGAGTTGGAATCCCACATTGTGTGAGCTTGAGCCCCACTTCGGGTGAGCATGAGTTCCACTTGAGTGACCCCCGTTTCTCTCTCTCTTTCTCTCCCCCTCTCTCTCCTTCTCTTTCTCTCTCTCTGTCTCTCTCCCTCTGCCCCTCCTGGGATTCTGTCTCTTTCTGCCCCTCACTCACTTGTGACCTCTCTCTCTTTCAAAAAAAATATGTATATTCCCTTAATAAGCTAATTGTTCAACAAGTTCCTATTTTGTGTAAGAAACTAAGAGGGATATAAAAGATACACAGTGCCAGGTCTCAAGGAAATTATAATTTAAAAAGGTGCTAAGATATTTTGCTAAGAAGTTTATACAAAGCAACAAATATAAAGAAGTATGTAGGATTTGAAGGGGCTAAGTCACCATCAGCCCTTGGATACAGAAGGCTAAAGTGTCATAAATGAGGACTCTGGCAGATGGGAAGTGGGATTATAGGATTTTGGTAGAGATTGTTGGGGTTAGAATACCATTTACATAGAGTACATATGAAGGACTTCTAAATGGGAAGTCAGGCATTCAATTGTTCCAGCCACAGATTCTGAGCATACAAGTACATTTCAGTTTAAGCAGTTTCCTTTACAATCTAATGTATTTTATTTTATGAACTTAAAACCATTATCCTGAGAAGGAGTTCATGGGCTTCTCAAGACTTTCAAAATTAAGAACCCTTATGAATATCATTTTGTTCAGTGCCTTTTTTTTTTTATTATTATGAAATTTATTGTCAAATTGGTTTCCATACAACATCCAGTGCTCATCCCAACAGGTGCCCTCCTCAATACCCATCACCCCCCCTCCCCTCCCTCCCATCCCCCATCAACCCTCAGTTCTCAGTTTTTAGGAGTCTCTTATGTTTTGGCTCCCTCCCTCTCTAACCATTTTTTTTTCTTCCTCTCCCCCATGGTCTTCTGTTAAGTTTCTCAGGATCCACATAGGAGTGGAAACATATGGAATCTGTCCTTCTCTGTATGACTTATTTCACTTAGCATAACACTCTCCAGTTCCACCCACGTTGCTGCAAAAGGCCATATTTCATTCTTTCTCATTGCCACGTAGTATTCCATTGTGTATATAAACCACAATTTCTTTATCCATTTGTCAGTTGATGGACATTTATGCTCTTTCCACAATTTGGCTCTTGTTGAGAGGGCTGCTGTAAACATTGGGGTACAAGTGCCCCTATGCATCAGTACTCCTGTATCCCTTGGGTAAATTCCTAGCAGTGCTACTGCTGGGTCACAGGATAGACCTTAATTTTTTGAGGAACCTCCACACTGTTTTCCAGAGCGGCTGCACCAGTTTGCCTTCCCACCAACAGTGCTGGAGGGTTCCCGTTTCTCCACATCCTCTCCAGCACCTACAGTCTCCTGTTTTGTTCATTTTAGCCACTCTGACTGGCGTGAGGTGATATCTGAGTGTGGTTTTGATTTGTATTTCCCTGATGAGGCATGACATTGAGCGTCTTTTCATATGCCTGTTGGCCATCCAGATGTCTCTTTTCTCACTGGGTCTCTGTCTGGTTTAGGAATGAAAGTAATGCTGACTTCATAGAATGAGTCTGGAAGTTCTCCTTCCCTTTCTATTTTTTGGAATAGCTTGAGAAGGATAGGTATTATCTCTGCTTTAAATGTCTGGTAGAATTCCCCAGGGAAACCATCTGGTCCTGGACTCTTATTTGTTGGGAGATTTTTGATAACTGATTCAATTTCTTTGCTGGTTATGGGTCTGCTCAAGCTTTCTATTTCTTCCTGTTTGAGTTTGGAAGTGTGTGGGTGTTTAGGAATTTGTCTGTTTCTTCCAGGTTGTCCAGTTTGTTGGCATATAATTTTTCATAGTATTCCCTGATAGTTGCTTGTATTTCTGAGGGATTGGTTGTAATAATTCCATTTTCATTCATGATTTTATCTATTTGGGTCATCTACCTTTTCTTTTTGAGAAGCCTGGCTAGAGGTTTGTCAATTTTGTTTATTTTTTCAAAAAACCAACTCTTGGTTTCGTTGATCTGCTCTACAGTTTTTTTAGATTCTATGTTGTTTATTTCTGCTCTGATCTTTATTATTTCTCTTCTTCTTCTGGATTTGGGGTGTCTTTGCTGTTCTGCTTCTGTTTCCTTTAGGTGTGCTGTTAGACTTTATATTTGGGATTTTTATCGTTCCTTGAGATAGGCCTGGATTGCAATGTATTTTCCTCTCAGGACTGCCTTCGCTGCAGCCCAAAGCGTTTGGATTGTTGTATTTTCATTTTTGTTTGTTTCCATATATTTTTAAATTTCTTCTTTAATTGCCTGGTTGACCCATTCATTCTTTAGTAGGGTGTTCTTTAGCCTCCATGCTTTTGGAGGTTTTCCAGACTTTTTCTTGTGGTTGATTTCAAGCTTCATCGCATTGTGGTCTGAAAGTATGCATGGTATGATCTCAATTCTTGTATACTTATGAAGGGCTGTTTTGTGACCCAGTATGTGATCTATCTTGGAGAATGTTCCATGTGCACTCGAGAAGAAAGTATATTCTGTTGCTTTGGGATGCAGAGTTCTAAATATATCTATCAAGTCTGTCTGATCCAGTGTATCATTCAAGGTCCTTGTTTCTTTATTGATCCTGTGTCTACATGATCTATCCAATGTTGTAAGTGGAGTGTTAAAGACCCTGCAATTACCACATTCTTATCAATAAGGTTGCTTATGTTTGTGAATAATTGTTTTATATATTTGGGGGCTCCCATATTCAGCGCATAGACATTCATAATTGTTAGCTCTTCCTGATGGATAGACCCTGTAATTATTATATAATGCCCTTCTTCATCTCCTGTTACAGCCTTTAATTTGAAGTCTAGTTTGTCTGATATAAGTATGGCTACTCCAGCTTTCTTTTGACTTCCAGTAGCATGATAAATAGTTCTCCATCCCTTCACTTTCAATCTGAAGGTGTCCTTAGGTCTAAACTGAGTCTCTTGTAGACAGCAAATAGATGGGTCTTGTTTTTTTATCCACTCTGATACCCTATGTCTTTTGGTTGGAGCATTTAGTCCATTTACATTCAGTGTTATTATTGAAAGATATGGGTTTAGAGTCATTGTGATGTCTGTAGGTTTCATGCTTGCAATGATGTCTCTGGTACTTTGTCTCACAGGATCCCCCTTAAGATCTCTTGTAGGGCTGGTTTAGTGGTGATGAATTCCTTCAGTTTTTGTTTGTTTGGGAAGACCTTTATCTTTCCTTCTGTTCTAAATGACAGACTTGCTGGATAAAGGATTCTCAGCTGCATATTTTTTTTTGCTCATCACATTGAAGATTTCCTGCCATTCCTTTCTGGCCTGCCAAGTCTCAGTGGACAGATCCGTCACGAGTCTTATCGGTCTCCCTTTATATGTTAGAGCCTGTTTATCCCTAGCTGCTTTCAGAATTCTCTCTTTATCCTTGTATTTTGCCAGTTTCACTATGATATGTTGTGCAGAAGATCAATTCAAGTTATGTCTGCAGGAAGTTCTCTGTGCCTCTTGGATTTCAATGCCTTTTTCCTTCCTCAGATCAGGGAAGTTCTCAGCTATGATTTCTTCCAGTACACCTTCAGCACCTTTCCCTTTCTCTTCCTCCTCTGGAATCCCAATTATACGTACATTATTTCGTTTAATTACGTCACTTAGTTCTCTATGTCTCTTCTCATACTCTTGGATTTTTTTATTTCTCTTTTTCTCAGCTTCTTCTTTTTCCATAATTTTATCTTCCAATTCACCTATTCTCTCCTCTGCCTCTTCAATCTGATCTGTGGTCGCCACCATTTTATTTTGCAGCTCATTTATTGCATTTTTTAGCTCCTCCTGACTGTTTCTTAGTCCCTTGATCTCTGTAGTAATAGATTCTCTGCTGTCCTCTATACTTTTTTCAGGCCCAGCGATTAATTTTATGACTATTATTTTAAATTCATTTTCTGTTATATTGCTGAAATTGTTTTTGATCAGTTCGTTAGCTGTCGCTACTTCCTGGAGTTTCTTTTGAGGAGAATTCTTCCGTTTCATAATTTTGAATAGTCCCTGGAGTGGCAGGGAACTGCAGAGCTCTTCCTCTATTCTGTCTGGAGTAACTTGCATTGGTGGGCAGGGCTGCAGTCAGACCTGATGTTTGCCCCCAGCCCACCGCTGGGGCCACAGTCAGACTGGTGTGTACCTTATCTTCCCCTCTCCCAGGGGCAGGACTCACTATGGAGTGGTGTGGCCTCTGTCTGGGCTACTTGCACACTGTCAGGCTTGTGGTACTGCTTTGATGGGATCTGGTGTCTTAGCTGGGGTGGATCTGCAAGGTGCACAGGGGCGGGAGGGGAAGACTCAGCTCGCTTTACCTTTGGTGGTCCGCTGTGGGAAGGGCCCTGTGGCACCAGGAGGGAGGCAGACCTGTTGGAGGCATGGATCTGTAGAAGCACAGCGTTGGGTGTTTGCGTGGTGCAAGCAAGTTACGTGAGGGGAACTGGTTCCCTTTGGGATTTTGGCTGGGGGATGGGTGAGGGAGACGGCACTTCCCAGTGCCTTTGTTCCCCGCCAAGCTGAGCTCTGTCCTCCAGGGCTCAACAACTCTCCCTCCCGCTTTCCACTCTCCGAGCAGAGCTGTTAACTTATAACATTCCAGATGTTAAGTCCCACTGGCTGTCCGAATACACTCTGTCCAGCCCCGCTGCTTTTGCAAGCCATACTCGGGGGCTCTGCTTAGCTGGTGGGCTGCCCCTCCACCCTGGCTCCCTCCTGCCAGTCCGTGTAGTGCTCACCATCTCTCCGCCCTTCTTACTCTCTTCCGTGGGCCTCTTGTCTATGCTTGGCTCTGGAGAGTCCGTTCTGCTAGTCTTCTGGTGGTTATCAGGGTAAATTAAGCAGATGTGGGTGGAATCTAAGTGATCAGCAGGACGCGGTGAGCCCAGCATCCTCCTACACCACCATCTTCCTCAGCAATCTATTCAATGTCTTTTTAATGTTTAATTCCAGTTGGGGTTGTTGCCATTTTGAATGTTATTTTCGCGGTTGTTTTATGTCAATGTTTCTCAAAGTGTATTTTGGAGCACCTTAGGGTTCTCTAAGATCCTTTCAGGGGATCTGCAATTCAAACTATTTCTAAGACAGCATTCGCCTTTTTAATTTCCAATCTCTCATGCTTGTACACTGGATTTTTTTCCAGAGGCTTCTAAACATGGGATGGCATCATCAGTCTGATGTTTAACATGTATTGGTTTTATTCTTGTTATTTTAGAGTTAATTAATAAATAGGTGTTTTAAAATTCTCAGTTTTAATTTCAAATATAGTAAATATAAATGGATATAACTTACATAGACAAAACCTCTTTGAGGTTCTCAATAACTCTTAAGAGCATAAGGTGGTTTGTGACCAAAAAGTTTGAGAACCAATACTCTATGCCCTAAGGGAAGGTCCACTGAATTTGGGAATGAGTTTGGAAAAAGAAGTGGTGTAATGACTGGATTTTCCAGTTAATCATGGCATGGCCACTGGAAGGCTTAGGAAGCAGGGGTATTCAGTACTGATCATAACTCTGCTAATCCTTAATAGCATGTTCATAGAGCATACAATATCTTCTCTCTGGGGCTTTCTAGCTATACAATGAAATGGGGTGAATTTCAGGGTCCTTCTAGGTGTAAACTTAAATGTAATTCTAGGAGCTCAGGTTCACTTGAAAGGTTGTGTTCTGTAGGGGACAGGTCAGCAAACATTTCTTATAATGTGATTCTCTCTGATAGTTACTCAGTTTTACTTTTGTAGCATGAAAGCAATCATAGATAATATGTAAATATAAAAGCATGACTGTTTCCAATAATATTTAATTTACAAGAACAAGCAGTGGGCTGGATTTGGCTCTTGGACAATAATTTACTGATTCTTAAATATAAAAAATATTTATTTATTAATTTTGGGAAGGGGGAAGAGAGAGAGAAAGAGAGAGCGAGCGAGCAGGGGAGGGGCATAGAGAGAGGGAGAGAGAGAGTCTTGAGTCCAATGGGGGCTTGATCTCATGAACCATGAGATCATGAACTGAGTCGAAACCAAGAATCATGTGTTCAACTGACTGAGCCACCCAGGAGCCCCTTTACTGACCCTTTAGAGCAAAGCCTCTAAAATCAGACTGCCTAGGTTTAAAACCTGATTTATACCACTTATTAACTGTGAT
The DNA here is from genome assembly GCF_028018385.1 of Neofelis nebulosa. Classification (NCBI taxonomy): domain Eukaryota; kingdom Metazoa; phylum Chordata; class Mammalia; order Carnivora; family Felidae; genus Neofelis; species Neofelis nebulosa. Next base: position 102,167,255 of record NC_080791.1, on the reverse strand, counting down.
GTCATACAAGTTACTCAACTTCTTCATGCCTTAATTTTATCATCTGTAAAGTGGTAATAATCATAGCATCTGTGTTATGTAGTTATATGCAAAGCAGGGGACAGTACCTGCCTGCTAGCAAGCATTATGTAAGTATAAATTATTATTATCTGAGGTAGCCAGACTCTAAATCAGTATAGTCTGCAGGATCTTCCCCCCAGAAACTCCACCATTACCTGAGCGCTGAGCCAGTCCCGGTTCTCCTCTTTGCTCATTCTCATTGGTATGTGGCTCATCTGGGTAACATATGTTACCCAGGGACTTTCAAGAAACCTTTCAGAGAATAAAAGGAGAAAGTGATGACTTCTTGGGGTGTTTCAGTTCCCAACACTGGGCTGGCACAGCTGCTGGAAGACCTGGCTGAGCAATTGAGGAAATGGAAGGGAATCAAAGATTCCAATAAAATGGTGGTCATTTGTTTTCCTCTTTGGAGGCCCTTTATATGTAGAGATGACACAGTAGACTTTTGGTCACATAACCAATCTTGCAGCCTTTTGGAAGCAGTGACCCCCAAGTTTGTTGCAGCATTTCTGCAAGGATCAAAATATACCTAGAGCATATGCAAAGTGATAGACAGCCTCAGCTTTGCCATCAGATAGAACTTGGCTCAAGTTCTGGTGTGGCACTGCCATTGGCCCTTACTTGCTCTATAACTTTGATAAATGATTTAATCTCTCTGAGATTAATGAAGATGATGCTACCTACATTACAGGGAGGTGCAAGGATTAAGTAATAAATAATGTAAGGTAAATAAAGTAAGATAATGCAGGTAAATCCTTTATAAAAGTGCATGATGCATAGTAGCTGTCAATATCCTTGCTATTATGTAGGGTTTAGAATCATAGTGTGAAAGAATGGGAGAGGAATAAATTGGAAGTTGAAGACAGCTATTTAGTTGAGGGCATTTTGGTTTGGGGAATATCTGTAGCCATAAAATAACATTAAAACTTCTTGTCTTTCCATTATTTTTAGCAAGGATTATGGTATCCAGTCAGATTATAATCTAAAGAATTTGGGGATCAGACGGAATTCTGCAACTTGGAATTAAGCATATGGGAATAAAAGGACAAGACTGGGCAAGTTCTTTTTTCCAAAGAACTCTTCTTATTGAACTATTTCAACTTTAAAAAAAAAGTATTTTTGTGAAATGTCTCAGTTACAGAAAGGGCATGGTATCCCAACCTTCTGCTAATCAAAAATATCTCAGATAAGGGAGGTAAGAGGATCATCTAGGTTACAGGAATAAAAGAAATATTCTTGTTTCTTACTTGACCAAATATATGAGTAATATGGTTCCAAAGATTCCATAGAAAGGGCCAAATGTGATGAAATGGCGGATGTAAAAGCTGCTGACCCAGGCAATGTCCTGCGGAGAAAAGTGATTGACAGTTAAATGCTCTGGACACAATTTCATTTCCCCTTCACTGGTCTAGGGCCCTTTCATGAATTGGCTAAATCTTATGCCTTATTATTCAAGGAAGCTACATCTGGAAGGGGCCAAGCATTTTCATGCCCCCTTTTCTACCAGATCTAGCTTCAGATGATAAATCAAATTACTCACCTCCCAATATCTTTGGAAGCACATCACTTTCATGGATTCCAGATTGAAATATACAGGCATGAGGAGGGGGAGCCCAACTGAAAAAGAACACAAAAAAGACGGACAGTAAATGAGTAGAATGTGATCCCAATGCAAATAAGCAGGAGTCTATCTCCTTAACATGCTACTCCTGGAATGTTGCCCCTGAGAAGGGATGCAAAGTGGAGATCCACAACCACATCTTGGATTCCACGGGGCTCTTTGGGTCTCTGAGGTTGAACCAGGTTTTGGTTCAAGCTCTCCGGACACTAAGGAAGTGAAGGTTTTGAAGATTTGTGTCATTCTTATGGAGGCAACCCAGAAGAGCTTCTGCTATGAATTTTCAAGCTTTCTCAAGGTCCATGGAATCTGTCAGTCCATCACAATCCTTAGGATTGGGCCCTGTCACAATATGTCAGGGTGGCAGAAACACAGGAGCTGTACTCACTTACTGACCAGATGGTTATTTACCTGCTTCTTCTCCAGGACCAGGGAGGTTGCCTAGAGCACAAAGGAGTGTGTTGGAGTCCGTCTGAGTTTTGACAACTCTGCCCTTGACCAGACTTTAGTTGCATCCTCTTTCTCTGCTATGTCCAACGTTGGCCTCCAGACTCTCAAACTCTACATATTCTTAGCACAAATGATTTTGTTTATCCCTCACACTAAGATGCTTGAACAAATGTGAGCATAGTTTCTAACAGCTTAAGGCCATGCCTCTGGAATAACCCCGGCCTCCTTGCAGTTTTGCCTGAGAAAGTTTAACGTTGCCAAATGAATTAACTGTTTGTTCAAGCCAAAACTGACTAGAGACTTCAGATCTCCCTTTTTTTAGACTATTTCTGTTAGAAAACTTACAATTGTAAAATTCTTTCTCTGTCTTTGAGACGGATCTTCGACAACCCAGAAATGTCTTTCTCAAGGATCTGGGAGTCATTCTTTTCATTTTTTTTTCATGCTTATTTATTTTTGAGAGAAAGAGGGACAGAGTGGGAGCGAGGGAGGGGCAGAGAGAGAGGGAGACACAGAATCCAAAGCAGGCTCCAGGCTTCAAGCTGTCAGCACAGAGCCCGATGTGATCACAAACTCACAAACTCACAAACTGTGAGATCATGACCTGACCAAAGTTGGCCGTTTAACCGACTGAGCCACCTGGGAACCCCTGGGAGTCATTCCTTTGAATGAAATAATCCAGGATGGGGCCTCAGTCTCTCTGTATGGGGGGTGGGAACCTAACTTTCATAAGCACCAGGCAGCAGACACAGATGGCTTAATCACACTGACCAACTCTCCCTCCCACCAAGGTCTCTTGGAAATTTCTTTTTTTTTTTTTTTTTTTTTTATTTTTATTTTTTTTAAATTTTTTTTTTTTTTTCAACGTTTTTTATTTATTTTTGGGACAGAGAGAGACAGAGCATGAATGGGGGAGGGGCAGAGAGAGAGGGAGACACAGAATCGGAAACAGGCTCCAGGCTCCGAGCCATCAGCCCAGAGCCTGACGCGGGGCTCGAACTCACAGACCGCGAGATCGTGACCTGGCTGAAGTCGGACGCTTAACCGACTGCGCCACCCAGGCGCCCCAACTTGGAAATTTCTTTAACACACCCAGTGTTTAAAAGGTCTCCCACCTTTTGGTTCAGCAGAATTGAGCTGAGTTTATACTGAAACCTTTTCCCTTACTATGGAAACCCGAATATAATCTGTCTTGTCACTTTTAAAAAAATTTCCAGTTCTGTTTCTCTTTGACAGTTTGAGCATGATTTACTTGTACCTGAGATGCTAAGTTGGCATTTGAAGGAAAAAGACATAATGAAACAGCTTCAAAAGGCAGAGATTTGTGAAGTGGGCTTTGTGTAGTGAATCCACAGCATTCGTTCATTCCTCATTAGCTAAGGACATATTGCAGCACTACAGACAGGGTAGAAAGTTCAGAAAAGCAATTCCAACAGCTTTTATTATGTGAACACACTGCTGGTTAGCCTGGAGATCAGCTACCTTTCAAAATGGGGCACTGATGTCTTCATTCCTCTTTTTGGTCATGCAGAAAAAGAGAGGGTGACTTTCATAGAATGAGGTTGCAGAATTCTAGCAGTGGAAAGGACAGCAGTGGGAATTCACCCCCTTACCTCAAAAATAAGCCCACAGGCCATCCTGGTCAAGCATGTTACAAATGACTACTGGTGCCCAACATTTGAGCAAATCAGATAAACTGCAACCCCATAACTGTTGGCATTTGGGGCTAATTTCTTTTTTTTTAAATATATGTATTTATTTAATTAAGTTAATTAATTAATTAATTAATTTACTTTGTGTAATGGAATGTAATTTTTACTTTGTGAATGGAGTGTAATTTTTAAAATATAATTTATTGTCAAGATGGTTTCCATACAACACCCAGTGCTATTCCCAACAAGTGCCCTCCTCAGTGCCCATCACCCATTTCCCCTCTCCTCCACCCCCCATCAATCCTCAGTTTGTTCCCTGTCTCTTATGGTTTGCCTCCTTCACTCTCTGTTTGTAACTAATTTTTCCCCTTCCCCTCCCCCATGGTCTTCTGTTAAGTTTCTCAGGATCTACATAAGAGTGAAACCATATGGTATCTGTCTTTCTCTGTATGGCTTATTTCACTTAGCATCACACTCTCCAGTTCCATCCACGTTGCTACAAAGGGCCATATTTCGTTCTTTCTCATTGCCATGTAGTACTCCATTGTGTATATAAACCACAATTTCTTTATCCATTTATCAGTTGATGGACATTTGGGCTCTTTCCGTAATTTGGCTATTGTTGAGAGTGCAGGGCCAGATAATTTCTTGTTAGGGGCTGTCTTGTGCATTGTAGGGTGTTTAACAGAACCACTGGCTCCCTGGGTGCCAGTATCATCTTTCCCTTCCACTGTGTTGTCCTAACAGGGCAGTATTGTTTCTGGTTGAGAGCTACTGATCTATAGGAAATGTTTGGGAACTTCTGATTTTGTCTTATGTCTCAAACTGTAAGCATATGTCTTAGGTGGGCATATTTTGGAATTCCATGAAAACATTTTTTTGAGCTGTCATGAATTTGATTTTGGTTAAGAGGAAAGCATTTTTGCTTATGATATTTTTCAAATCTTTTTTTAAAATTTATTTATTTACTTTTGAGAGAGAGAGAGTGAGAGAGAGAGAGAGAGAGACAGAGAGAGAGAGCACAAGCAGGGGAGGGGCAGAGAGAGAGGGAGACACAGAAGTAGGCTCCAGGCTCAGAGTTGTCAGCACAGAGCTGGATGTGGGGCTCAAACTCACAAACTGTGAGATCATGACCTGAGCTGAAGTCGGATGCTTAACTGACTAAGCCACTCATTGATAGATTGCTATTTATCAATATCAGAATTATGTAGCTACCCTATTTTCTTTCAGCTTGAACCCACATTCAGACCTATTTATACATATTCATACATACATATGACTTTCACTACATTGGGTGCAACTATCATAAAAGATTTCCAGTGACTTGTGTTTATAAAGTGGGAGTTTAAACATTTGCAGGTTTACTGAAATTCAGAAGTTGACTAGAAATACCACTGTACTCTTCAGGTAGAAACTGAACAGTGTTCTAGGTCTTAACAGTTATGCTCTTCTTGAAAGTTTTTTGGTATAAATGACAGCAGTTTAGAAATTAAAAACCCTTTATCTTACAAAATACACTTTGATTGATGGAAGGTTTCCTTTGTGTTTTAAAACATCTTTACACATGAAAAGATGCTCAACATCACTCCTCATCGGGGAAATACAAATCAAAACCACACTCAGATATCACCTCACCCCAGTCAGAGTAGGTAAAATGAACAAATCAGGAGACTATAGATGCTGGAGAGGATGTGGAGAAACAGGAACCCTCTTGCACTGTTGGTGGGATTGCAAACTGGTGCAGCTGCTCTGGAAAACAGTGTGGAGATTCCTCAAAAAATTAAAAATAGATCTACCCTATGACAGAGCAATAGCACCACTAGGAAGTTACCCAAGGGATACAGGAGTGCTGATGCATAGGGGCACTTGTACCCCAATGTTCATAGCACTTTCAACAATAGCCAAATTAGGGAAAGAGCCTAAGTGTCCATCAACTGACAAATAGATAAAGAAATTGTGGTTTATATGTACAACGGAATACTACATGGGAATGAGAAAGAATGAAATCTGGCCTTTTGTAGCAACGTGGATGGAACTGGAGAGTGTTATGCTAAGTGAAATAAGTCATACAGAGAAAGACAGATACCGTATGTTTTCATTCTTATGTGGATCCTGAGAAACTTAACAGAAGAAGACCATGGGGAGGGGAAGGGGAAAAAAAATAGAGAGGGAGGGAGCCAAACCATAAGAAACTCTTAAAAACTGAGAATAAACAGGGTTGATGGGAGGTGGGAGGGAGGGGAAAGTGGGTGATGAGCACTGAGGAGGGCACTGGTTGGGATGAGCACTGGGTGTTGTATGGAAACGAATTGGACAATAAATTTCATATTAAAAAAAACTAAACAAAAACCATCTTTACCGTTGATTGTTCAAATATTGGCTTTCTGTAAAAAAATTATCATGTTAAATTTAGACTGTACTACCGTATCAATAAATTTTTCTGCTTGGTCAGTTTTAATTACCTAAAAAACCAAAATATGTACATACATACATACATACATACATACATATATGTCTCTGTCCACTAAAATATCTTCTGCAACTTTATGTGGGCCATTGGAGCAACCATCTTTCTCTCACACAGTAGCTCTCAGGTGCCTTTTATTCCTAAGTATCTACATCTTATGGCTTCATAATGTCAATGCTTTGGCATTCTTTTCCTATTTCTCTTTCATCCCTATCCAAATACCACTATTCTTTTATTCTGGACAGATGTTTAGTTTTTCTATGATAGTCTCAGATGCAAGGCTCCTTGATTGACCTCCATCCCTCCTGAAGCATCTCATGAGATGCACATTAAAATTAAACTGCCTATTTGCTTTCCAATTTTTCCTTTTCAGATGTTTGTCCCCAGGAAGTCTGAAGAGAGAATTGCTGTTGTGCCGTCTGGCTTGACAACAGCTTGCTTCAGGGACATGGGATGATAAGGAAAGTGGCTCCAATGAGACTCACCCATGTAGAAATACAGGTGCTGCTTTTCATAGTCGATGTACTTGATTTTCATCTTGCCAAACTGAAAGGAGAGAGCATAAAACTAACATAAGAGACAATACTTGTCGTCATTAATGCTCAAGAACATTGCTCTGTGTGTGTGTGTGTGTGTGTGTGTGTGTGTGTGTGTGTTTAAAATCTCTATGGAAAGAGCCATATGGTCAGAATTTGTTGGCTGTCACACTTGAGGCACTAGAATAACCAGAACTGGAATAAGAGGAAATATTGCCGCATCATTTTGCTTTAATTAAATGTGGGTAATTCTTACATTTGACTACGGGGATTGTGACTTTTTAAAAAAATTCCCATGGAAGCCATTTTGAAAATTTTTTGTCCTTCTATGGAGTGGAGCGGTGACCAAAAGGGAATATTTCTGATGAGTTTTTCTAGCTTCTCTTAACTGTGGTGTTTAGAATTCTGCTTGAAGCTCAGTCTCCATGTCCATTCATTCTTTCAACAGATATTTATCAAATGGTAATATGATAAAAGATATAGACATGGTCCTTCTTATCTGTCCCATCTTTCCTCCTTTGCGTTCTCATTATGGATCTCACACTGCGATGAACTATTTCTAAGGTGTAATGATATTACATAAAATCTTAATGCTGGGAATTTGATTAATTTTCTAGGAATCTCCTTAATTTAGTCTGTGCTCAGTGCATAAAGACAGCAAATACTCTGAGGGGAGGCATAGAGGTAATGGTTATATCTCCTAGTAAACATACAATAAATGTTTAGTTGAATGAATGAAAATGAAGATTTATGTCTGCTCTATATTATTACTGTATGTTCACTTGGACACAACACTATGGGCATTGTTTGATTTCTGCTCTCCTCCATTTTGTTGATACCTCCCTTCCTGCATATAGACTTCTTTTCATATTTGGATAGTAGGGTTGATCTTTCCTTCTTTTAGTGTCATAGATAAAAAGAAATAGCATGTTGATGATGTAATAAGAGCTATTTGCAATTCCTCTCAAACCTCCAGATTTTTAAGTAGTGGGAAACATGGGGAAAAGAGCAGGTGGAAATTCCTGGGAGCTGGCACACCTAGATGGAGGACTGCTTTTGAGTCTCACTCCAAAGGAGGGCTGTAAGTCTTCTAGAACATGATCACAGGACCTGGAAAGTAGAATGTTTGAACAAAATGGTAGAAAAATTGGCAGTAAAGTGAGATGGAAGGAAAAGTTCAGGGCTCACCAGAACTATTTTTTAAAAATGTAAACAACTGAATTTTAGACTTTAAATAATTTCAAGCAATGTCTCACACAGTAGCTCTGAAACTCTATTACACGGAACCCTAAGGTCTAGGGACATGTCCCAAGAGCAGCTATAAAACTTAGGAGGTGACCTCCATCATTTGTGAAGAGGCAGCATGTATACTGAACATAGCCTTAGGGAGGTACTTCTGGGGAGGGGGAGCCTGCTTCATAAAATTCAGTTAAGACAAATCCTTCTTGCTCTGTGGGGGTGATTAGAGAAATCAAAGTATCACACTTTTGTTGATGAGCGTAGGAGTCCACAAACATCAGAGAAGTCCAACTTATTTGTGGAGCCATTGTCAAAAGCAACTGATTTGTGATCACAGCCAGAGATTTTTTTTAAGTCTAGCCAAGAGATTTGTTTCCTAATTCAACTGGAGAAGAAGGTACAGTCTTCTGAAGCTGGGAAAACTTATTTTTAAAAAGTTACACAATTTTTGGTTTATGTAGCCCAAAGTGCAGGCAGCAACTGACAGAACTACATTCTCAATAAAACCCCTTAGTTGTTTTAGGAAATAGCAGCCTCTTTCTAAGCACCTGACTCTCAGGATCTACCATATCTCTAGAGGGGGGAGACCTTTCTGTAGTTACCCTTGTACCTCCTTCTTTGAAGTAAGACTTTCTCCTAAAACATTTAGTAATAGTTCTTTACATGATGATTTTAAGTTGAGGTTAAAAAAATCAACTGACAAATTCTGGAGTTGACTTTTTCTCTGCTTTCTCTATTGTTTAACAAGTCCAAATGAGAGGTGAGATGTCTAAGTATCATACAAAGCACTTGGGCTGTGGCTCATGTATAAATGAACCAAATGAACACAAACTAAAAAACACTAGTACAGCCTCTTCTCACTGAGCTAGAGTTAGTTGAGATAACTAGTTATTCAGATACTTGTGATTTAGTGCTTATTGAATATACTGACATGTTTTTCTCTGAGAGAATGAATGTCTCCATATCCTCGTTAAATTTTGGAGAGTCATTGCCAGCTTCAGTCATCTGGTTTCACTACTTAACAGCAACTTATGTTGCCTCTGTTGTAGTGGTGACCACTGGGCAGGGATCTGTTTGAGCAGGATTGCTCAAGCAGGGTGATACAAGTTACCATATTTCCTTCCATAGGAGGTTGGCGGCGTGTCATTTAAGACCAAAGAATCACATGCTCCACATTTCCTTCTATTTGTACAGCTTCAAATTCAGTTATTTCATGTGTATATCATGGACTCAAAGAAGGAGACATGCTCTGAGAAGGTGCTTGAAGCGGGAACCCCCAGCTCCATCTTTCTGGGACAAGACCATAGACATTTCCAGGAATCACTTTTGGGAACATTTCTTAAGTGCTCAGGAGTTCTAAACATACCTTGACAGGTTGCAATTCTCCAAGCAGGAAAAGTGCACCCATATCAATATCTGGGTCTTTGGGGTGGATGTTTGTTTTTACATGATGTTGGAAGTGTCGGTGATTCCACCAGGATGTTGACAGGCCCTGAGGAGAAGAGAGGGTTCATTAGCTGCAAGATTTCTCTCCTGGGTTGTCCTTCACTCTCAGAGTTTTCTGCATGCATCTCCAAAGTCAAAGTAAGATATCTGAGCTTCTGGAACTTGTTCCCTGACTGCTGGGTCACAGAATGGCCCATTGGACAGAGCCTTTCAAAGCCTACAATCAAATAATCATGGGATTCAGGAAAATTCATAAAATTCACAAAAACCTGTTCAGATGAAATGTTTTTCCATCCTTTTTTTGGGGGGGATCCTCATTTTAAAAATTCTGAAGATAAGTAGGACAGAGAAAATTCTTATTTTACAAATAAAGAAAACTCATCTCTAAAACTTCAATTAGCTCTTGGGGTAAAATGGTCCTAGGAATCCTGCTTTCATGAATATTTAAATGAATCATGAATCTGAAATTATCTTGTAGGGGGCTTGGCTCACATTACTGCATGTTCAGGCTTCCATGATCTCATATAAAGATAAATGAGAATAAAAATAATTCAATTGGCTCTGAGCTCAAATCATCTCTGATTAGGTTGTTTGTGATTTTCTCTCTCTCAATGACAGTATGAAAGTTTTAATAGAGGAAGGATTTGGAAGCACATCAATATGGTTTCATATCCTGGATGTATAAATACTGCTTTGTGGTTTGGGTAAATTTCACCCTCTTTGAGCCTGTATTCCATCTGCAGTAAATATGATATAATGACATTTACTTCCATGGGTTGTTTGGGGGAGACAAGAGATGATGTATGTAAAATGTTGGCATATTGAGAAATTCAATTTCCTCTCCTTTCCCCTATTGCATAAATTATTACATAAGAATAAAGAGTATTTGTTTTTTATTGCATATTTGGCATCTCTCAATAACTGGCCTAAACATGTTTTACATTTTCACAGTCCAATATGATAGCTACGAGCTACACGCTGGTTATTGAGCACTTGAAGTGTAACTAGTCAAATTAAGATGAGCAGTATGTGTGTAATATTGGATCTTGAGACTCGGGATGAAAAAAGGAGAGTAAAATATCGTATTAAAATTTTTTATATTGATTACATGTAGAAATGATAATAATTTTGAATATATATATATATATATATTTGGTGACATATATATATATATGGTGATAAAGTTATCTTTTGAAATGTTGTTGTTAGATAATTTAAAATGATTTATGTCATTTTAATGTGGCTTGCATTATATTTCTGTTGGACTATGCGGATCTGGACACTACATCCATGGTTGAGGGGGATGGGCATGTTTGGAAATCTGCAAGTGTTAGCACTGCCTTCCATAGTCCTTGTTGTAGAGTCCTCTCTTAGCAAACCCCTGGTGACCCCATCTCTCAGGAGCAATAGTCTCTTTTCACCCCTAACACTCCCTACCATCCTTGTAGTGGAATCTCTCTTCCTCCATCCCACATCTATCTGCTAAATCTCATGCGTGAAAGGAAAATCACTTTCCAAACATTTCCTTTGCATGTCTCATGATATGTCAAACTGAACTTGTACTCATCAATTTTTACTCCCCCTATGGGGTCCTCATTGCACTCTGCTCTTCTTGCATCTGACTGCATACCACCCACTCACTTTTACAGTTATGCACTTGCTCTTTTCATTATTTATTTTAAAGTACATCCCATGCATCGGACGCTGAAACAAGCGTTTGGAATATAGAGTTAGACATGATAAAATGGGGTTCCCATACTTATGAAACATACAACCTATGGGAGCAATAGACAAACAAGGACACTGCAATAAGCAGTGATTCACTTTGTTAATTAAATGCTTTGAAAGCCAACATTTTAACTGTACTCTTGCAGTCAATGACTATCTGTGGAAATTGGTAATAGGAGAGACAAATTTTGATTCATGATAGGTCAGGGAGAAGATCTTGACAACTCAAGGTCCTGGAATTTAGAACAGTGATGGGAGTAATTGTGATCTAAAGCAGCTGGCTCTACCCTTACCCCTCGGTCTGGAAGCCACAATTACTGGAGGCGAGGGATAGAGTGATCCAGCTGGAAGTGAAGATTATCAGCTACATGCAAATAGGCTGCCCCTGCACCCAATTTCATACAGAAACCACCCTAGGTCATTCCTCATTCCCAAGTTAGGTCCTTTCTTGGTGCATTCTGAGAAATCCAAACTTTGGCCTGAAGCCATTTTTTTTTTTTTTTTTTTTTGGCTTGAATTCAAAGCCCTGCTACTGGGTATGTGTGGTCTTGGGCAATTTCCTCATCTGTGGAATGGATGAGAAAAATATTAAAGGAAATAACATGCTTCACACCCCTCCCCCAAAATTATTTTAGGATGTAGTCCTGGAAAGAGGATAGGCCAGATTTTTAAGGCAGGTCTTAATATCAAATACTCTGTCTCTTTGTCCCTAGTATAATCCTTGATTCTTGATTCTTATAGTTTTCAAACTGTGCATGCTGCATCTTGGGAGGGGGCATTGAAAAATATGCTACAGGGAGCCCATTTTGATTTGAACATTGCACAAGAGTCCAAAATATGCGCAGAAATTTCACGGTATACTTTCAGAAGCACTCTTTTATTGCACAAACACTGCAAAGACCAGGCATACACAATTACTAGCACAGCTAGTGAGTGAAAATTCCAAAAAAAAAAAAAAAAACAAAACAAAACAACTCCACCCCAATCAGGGCAAGGGTAAAATGATAGTAAGTCAAGTTTTGAAATTTAAAATTGTGATGTATGTAGAAGGTGATTTTGTTGCTGTTTATATTACAATTTTCTTTGCTGCCTCCCTCCTGTCCACCTTTCCTTCCTACAGGTAGTTTGAAGCCTACACTCATTTTGCTCACAAATCACTGGTTTTATCTGCAAAAAGGTAGAGTATACTCAATTTGCTTTTAGAGCATTTCCTATTTATTTACTCCGTTCATGAGTCATCAAGGTTATATTCATTTCAACTAGTGCAAAATTGTTTCTGGCAACATAATTTATATAGAGAGAGCTGTGTACAAATTTGGACAAGTGGGAAAGCAGTGATTTTTTTAAAAAGGACCAGCAAGGGTGGAGCTTGAAATATTACTTATACTGGCATCAAGTCAACTGTCAATTACCTCCAAGACACATGAGTCTTTCTTTTCCTCTGACTTCCTCAAAAGGAATTACCTTAATTCTCACCAGGACATAAGAAACTGTTTTTGCTTTTATTCTGTGGTAAACATTTCTGACTGGATACAGAAACACTTTGTCAATCAAGCATGAGTAGAAAGAAGGCAGAACTGTGTACCCATAGAAATTTTCGAGTTAAATGAAACTTATCACATAAAATGACAATTTTAATCATTCTAACCATTTTGAGGAATAGACTTAATTCTAATATGAATCCAGATCCAACTCTGTGTTACTTAATCTACTTAAGCTTAGTTTGCCCAACTGGAAAGAGGGTTGATAAGACTTATTTTAAGTATCTTTCAGTTCAATATAAAACCACTGTGTTAAGGCAAAACAAGTAGGCTCTGAGTCAGTGCTTAGGAGTTTTTCCTAAAATGAGCTGCAAGATTTGGCTTAATGGAAGGCTCAGAGGCATTTTCCCCCATCCGGGCCAGAGTACATAGTCACTAAATCCTAGAATGTCATAGAAAAACAGACATCCTGTTTAACTCCTAATATTAAAGATGAGAACACTGAGAGTCAGAGATAGAATATGACTCAGTCAAGATCAAACAGGAAGCCTTGTCAAGTCAGAGCTAAAACCCACTCTTGGCAGTCCTGTACTGTTACCTTTGTTCATCCATCCATCTATCCATCCATCCACTCAACAAATGCTATTGAAGACCTACTATGTGCCAGGTACTCTGCTAGGTGTTGCACTGCAGTGGCTCATAGAACAAAGCACCTGCCCTCCTGGAGTTTGGACAGGGGGAGGCAAGACCAACTGCCATCATCACCACTGCATTTTCCACCAGTCTGGGATTTACAGTCCTTGACTCTTGAACAGTGCCATCTGACATTTCTTGTCCACTCTTTCTCTTTTTCTTCACTTTTATCTCTTCTGCATCCTTCCCTTTATTTCATCATAGCCTTATCCTTCCAAGACTAATCAGGCTTGCTGAATTCCTGTTGCTTCCCAGCAGTAAATGTTTAGACTTCTTCTAAGAACATTCCCATTCATGATTTTACAGAGCACCTCTTCATTTATAAAGGCACAATCCTCCTGTGTGGTGTTTTTTTAATGGGATGCCAAGGATTGGCTAAAGAGTTTTTTAAGGTAAGAAAAACTGTTGGAACTTCCTAAATAAAAATAAACCTTTCCTTATAAACAATTAAAATCTTAATTTTAACATATATATTACAATGTCATATTACATATAGTATGTATGTAATATCTACATTGTTAGCATATTTGCGAATCTATTTGTGCACAAACATTTTTTACTAATATGACTGCACAAACAAACGTGGTAACCATTGTCTTAGGAGCATGAGAATCCCATCATGCTCCATGAACATCCTGTACCTTGCAATGACTCATCATAAGTTTTTGCATCAGGTGGTTCCATTTGGACTTCGTAAATATGGAAAGGTGTCCCAAGTCATGTTGCAGATATGAACTCTGACACTAGAAGAGATGAAATTGTTGTTAAAGAAGTTGAGAAGTCAAGAGGAAATTAATAAATGAGCTCACTCATAGATTCAAAGCCCATAGGAGAAGAATGGTGGGGGATCTTATCTGGCTCCAAGCCAAGTTCACTTTCTATTTCTTACACATTGTGTTCTTTCCCACTAGCGTGCCTTTGTGCATGGGGTTCTGTCAGTATAGAACATTTTCCTTGTCACTGTCAAAATCTTCCAGCGAAGAGTAGAAAGGGTATGGCCTTTGGAGTCAGGAAGATTTGGATTCTAAATCATTCTTGCCAAGAATGATCTTGGCAAATTACTCAGTAGCTCCAAACCTCAGCTCTTCACCTGCTAAGTAGGGATAATAACATTTTACTCATGGACTGTTGGGCAACTTAAATACCTACAAAGTGCTTGGCTTATACTAAGTACCAAACAAATGTTTCCTTTCCAGTTTCCAAAAGAATTGCTTTTCAAGGAATAAAGCAAGTTGACTTTACAAAAAAAAAATTAACATACATCCTGGAATTAACATTGACATTAATTTTCCATAAAACCTTCTGCACTTATTCCAATGAGAATTAAATGCCTCTTTCTGCTTCAACAGCACGTTTGTTCCTGTCCTTGGCATTAATGTCATTCTGTCATGTTGTATGTTTACAAGTTTGAACGTGAATCTCTCCCACTGAAAGACTCTTTACCCAAGAGCAGGAACCAGGTGCATTTTCCTTCATGTCCGCAATGCAGTGTTGCACTCACAGAAAGCCATGTTTAGAGATTCACACATCATTCAACAAAGATTGATCAGATGTTCTGCTATGTCCCAGTAGTTGATTGGCATTTATGGTGGAATCCACACATTCTTTTTTTTTAAGTGTTATTTAATTTCTAGTTAGCTAACATGCAATGTAATATTAGCTCCAGGTGTACAATATAGTGATTCAACATTTCCATACAACCCCTGGTGCTCATCATGACAAGTGCACTCCTTGTGCACTCACGTATTTCACCCATCCCCCTGCCCCCTCCCCTCTGGTAGCCATCAGTTCATTCTTTGTAGTTAAGAGTTTGTTTCTTGGTTTGACTCTCTCTCTCTGTTTGTTAATTGAAAGATGGATAAAAGATAAAGGTGAGTGTTACATGGCTGGGAAATGACTTCAGTCATTGAACTGGTATGGGTACAATTGGGCAAAGACTAGCATCTGTCATAAATTAAATACTTCCTATGTGTCAGTCACTGTGCTAGGTGTTTTCACGTTAACTTGGTTAGTAGATAACATTTCCATAAAAATTATCCTTATTTTACAGACAAGAGACTGGGGTCTGGCAAGGTGTGGCAACTTGCTGGTGTCAGACACTGATGAGCAGCTTGCTAGGAGGTGTCAGACAGCAGCTGGTGCAGGTCTAAAGGGAGAAGGAGACAATTCTGAATCGTCCCCTAAAGCCACTGCTTGGTTTTAGGGTATGTGCTTACCTGGGAAATTGTGAGAAGGCAGGAGATGAATATTGTCACAGCCCAGCCACTGCCAAAATGCCACACTATTAGCCAAGCCAGAGTTTCTAAAATCAAGACCTGGACGAAGTGAAGGAAGAAGAACGCTGGGTTGGCCTTGAACATGTTCATGGCCTCTAATGTTCTCCGCAATTCTCGGAAATCTTCCACCAACTGGGACTGAGAAATAAATGTTCAAAGAAGGAATTAGTTCCCTCAGGGAACACAAATGAACACAATAATCCATTATATTACCTTATTAGTACCTTAATTTTATGAATACAAATTTAATTATATTAATAAATTTAATTGGGCAAAATTAAAAACATAAAACTATGAACAAACAAAACTTTTTTGAAAAGTTATGATAACATTTTTTTCCCCTGGAGAATAGAAAGAGGAGTAGTAGTTTGTAAACTGTCCTCAAACTATTTTGGAGGCCAGAATTTGTGGGGTTTTTTTTTGGCAGGGGGGCTGTGAAGATGGTTATTGTGTCTAACTGTTGCCTTTCAAACCATCAGTATTGCTTCAGGTATTGACTGATTGATCTTCAATAATGCTTTGGAGAACTGTGTTGTCTATATGGATCTGTGTTACCGTAGTTAGTGGTACAGTTTACACAGAATTTTCTACATCATCAGCAGTTCAGTATGTGCAAAGAACACTTTCATTAAAATGATGAACACAGAAAAATGCAGGGGCATTGAGGAGGGCACTTGTTGGGATGAGCACTGGGTGTTGTATGGAAGCCAACTTGACAATAAATTATATTTAAAAAAATAAAATAAAAATGGACAAAAAAATGCTGTTCACTTGGATTAGCTCAAAGGATGACTTTCTTGTGAGCTGATTGCTGGACCCCTAGAAACAGGGCAGGATTTCTGGTGGCATTAGTGTGTGTGTGCTGATATGTGTTGTGGGGGGTGGGGGTTTCCTGGTTCTGTGTTTATGTAACATGCATATGTGCATGTGGGTGCATGAGCAAGGCTAGTATTGGTTTATAAGATTGCCAGTCAGACTGTAGAGTCAGTGCAAGGGCTGGAAAGAAATATCTCTTTGCTTAATGACTAATGAATGGGTTTGAAACCAGGACAGGTGATATAATGACCAGAGCATAAGAAAGAGAGCAGGATTGTTCAGATACATGAAAGGAGAGAATTTATATATATATAAACATAATTCTAGAAGCAAATTCTATGAACATAATTCTAGAAGCAAAAAAAAATTCACTGATTCAACTTTTAAAAGATCTGTTTCCTGGGTTCATCTCTCAAGCCTCCATCAACTTTGGAATTTTGGTGACCATGGATAACTTTAAGAGGCATCTCTAGAGTGCTTGCCAACCTGGTCATATTTTCCAACTCATCTAGTGTACAGAGTAAGGGGTCAGCAAGCCCAGATGAGCACTGGTCTGAAATCATCAGCAAGTAGGTGATAGAGGCAGGAATTCAACTTATGCTTTCTGACACAAGTGTTGTGCTCATATTAATTGTCTATAGACATATATCTGAGTATATATGTATTATTTTGCACACATACATAGTATCTACATAGATACACTAAAGAAAAATTTTGGCAGACCTTTACCCCCCAGAAACCAATACTCTTTTAGATAATGAATGGTTGTCTTATAGTTATCAACCATTAGTGGATTTTCTTTTCCTTCAAGAAAATTTTAGCAGAAACAATTAAGCTTTGCATCAATTTCTTTTGTTTAACCTAGAGTCTCCTGCCCTAAATGATGGCGACATATCTGGAGGTTTGTCAATTGCTGGTGCCACGAGTGAGTTCATGATGACAGTATCTAAAATTTATTGAGCATTTACTATGTTCCAGACACTGTTCTAAGCACTTGAAGCGCTTTTAACTCTTTCCATAATTCCCCAATATCTTCTAGGAAGTTGGTGCAACTGTCGTCGCTCTTTTACAGAGAGAGAAATTGAGCCATGGAGAGGTTTGGGAAGTGGCCTGAACCCATACAACCTGTGGCAGAGTTGGGCTGTGAATCTAAGCTGTGCAGCCTCAGAGCCCTCGCTGCCAAATACAGGGCTGGGTTTTCTGACACACAGCTGTGTGGGATGCATGTGGGCCTGAAGGGTGAGCCTAAGTGTTTGTCTGCGGTCTACACAAAATGAGTTATACATCTTCAGAATCTGCCTGTTCCTCAGTGAGTTTGTTTCCTCATTTCCTGAAGCAGAAGTATAATGCTAATTCTATTCTCCTCACAGTGATATATGGGTCAATATTGGGTACAAATTGTTTCAGAAGAATTACACAGAATGTAAGCAGCTTTAACAAAACAGATTGCCAAAAAAAAAAAAAATGAAATGCTCGATATTAGTCAAAATCCTTTTAAGCCTTATGTAAAATCATCCTAGTGAAGGTCTAATCTTATAAAGACCCTGTCCTTTGGAAGATGGTATTTCAGGTGGCCAAAGTAGTAGAGAAAGAAAGGGTGGCACCCTTCCCTGGGGTCAGAAAGAAGTGACTTGGAATCCTGGTTCCTTGATACACCAACTATGGGGCTTTCAGAAAGTAACTTATTTTCCCTGGACTATAATCTCACCAAATGTAAAAAGGGCTGCTGTTAGGATATATTCACAACTTTCATTTGGTAGCTATTTATGGAGTCCCTACTACATGTCTGATCCTGTGCAGGTGGGTTCTTGAGGACACAGAGATAAGCAAAATATACATACATATCTACTGCTTTCATCAAACTTACTTTAGCAGTGAATATAGGCACAGACATCAAGCAATTGTAAGCAGTCACTGGACAAAAGTTGTATCTGGTAGTTGCCTGACATAAAGGAGGTACTTAGAGACACAGAACTTCTGGGGTACTGTAGAACCAAACAATTCATTCCTTTCTTACACAGAGGTTTAAGAGTTCTGAATGTCTAAGGAGGATGACATTGTTTTGTAATATGTAGAAACTACTCATTTATGCTATTACAGGCTCACCTAGGCATAATGGTCAGTTTCTCACAAAAAAGGATCAATTCTTGCATATGTCAGGAATTGCTCAACCGGCCTTTGTCCCCATCCCTCCATATGTTTAAGGGTCCTGAGACCCACTCACACTTTTGTTTCTCTCCTGGCTCGGCTCTTCTGGGGCAAGCTCTCCGATGAGCAGTGGCTTAAGGTACAATTTTACAATGTCAAGGTCCAGGTGCATGGCTCTGAAGACATCCTGTAAATCACAGAGAATTGATAGAGTCTTAGAAGACACACGCTTATCTACAGAATAGTCCCCTTCCTTACCTTATCCTGTGCCCATCTTGGGAATCAGCAGACTCTATTACAGAGGATTTCTTCTAACCCCAGGTTGATGCTTCAAGTTGAACAATCAAAATTACCCTTGGAGATACTCTATGAAAGCTTCATGCTGGAGATCCACCTACCTGAGGCACTGCTTCATTAGGCAAGCCCAACACAGCCAGGATATTCCTGAGCATTGGAAGAGATCACTGTTTACTTTACTGAGCACCAGAAGAATTAGTTTGCTTGAGTTTGTGAGCCATGATGAATCTTCAAAGCCCAACATCAGAGTGGTAAAAGTTGCTCACATAGAAGCACGCAGCAACCATGACTAGCTGTGAAAAGCACATCTCCCATCAAATATCCCTCTTGGTTCCTGGCCAAAGCCAAGAGGAATGAAACATTTGAATTAAGTTTTTTTTTTTTAAAAAAAACTGGTTAAAGTTGACATTGATAGTGTAGGATTAATGCACAGGAGAGAAAGGGAGCACAGCCCTTGAGGTCTGAGCTGTCTAAAGTACACGCTCTTCACAAGTTTTTCACTGGAGGGGTCTCATCATTCTTTCTAAAAAGTGCTAGGCCAATCTCTGCAAGGGTTGTGACAGCCAGGCACATAGAGGTGACCAACTGTTTTTCCCCATCTCAGGTCCATGTTAAGTAGGACCTCAAGCAGGCTGTGACAAACAGTGGTGGTTCCTATATCCTGCTTGTATTTGAAAGTTAGAGATATTCTCTTCCTTCCCAAAGAATAAAACAGATTTTGGGGAAGGAGAATTCTCCAAGAGGTAGATATTAGACTTTCTGCTATTGCAGCTTTGAGAACAGAAGTGATCAAAAATGAGGAAATATAACTAAGATCATAACTTGAATACGTGGAAGCCACACACATGACTCTAAAGTGCTGTTGTTCCATAGTACTGACTAAGATAGTGGACCCTGGAGTGGTCTTTCTGTACCTAAATTCTGGTTTCTACTTATTAGCTGTGTAATTGTGGACAAGTGTCTTGAACTTGTCTGTGCTTCTGTTTTCTCTAACATAAGGGTGATGGTAATAGCCAACCAATTCATAAAGTGATTGTAGGGATTAAGCAAATCAACATATTAGCCATCTTTCTTGTATATATACTTCAAGTGCTAATAACTTACTACCTACATTCTCTTCAATATAACAACTCAGAGATTTTCTTCCTATACTCCAAAGCCTAATGTGGTATGAACTCTAAATTGTTTTAGTGAATATAATGAACCTTCCATCTTCAAAGTGTAAAGCAACCTTGGATACATCTAAGAACTACATAGAAGCCTACTTTATAAGAAGGTGTTTATATAATGAATAACATTAATTAAAAGGGTGCAGTACCAACTCTTTAGACTTACTTCTCCTAAGGGTCTCTAGAGTCAATGATGGAAAAAGGATTTTGTATTTGCTAGAACCAGTCCAGTCTCTACTGCTCATTCTGTTTCTGCATACTTCCTCTGACCCACCCTGGGAAATTCTGCACTATATAATTTCAAAAGTTTTTCTTAACTATCACATTCTGTGGGTCTAAAACTTAGTTTCCCAAACCAGGATGAGAGCCTTTCTGTGATTAAGAAAGGAATTAAAGTATTTCAGAATGATCCATAGTGGCAAATGATATTCTACTTGTTTAAAAGCAGATTAGGATGAAAAACATTCTCATGGATCAAGTTAAGAGTGTAGAAGAAAGGTAAGCCATTGAAATTTTGTTTTACTCTGAGCAGTCATACAGAGTCCTGGAACAGTATGCTGACGATAATGTTCTTCTGGGTTCATCGTTTTTTCTGATTCCCAGCAAGATTTGCAGGCAATGCTGTAATCACATAGCCTAAAGACCAACAGAATTTTCCAGCATAGTAGGCATTGCCCTGCTATGTGGACCTCTTTTCATTGTACTGATGAGCAGCATAACAAAGGAGTTTGGGTAGTCTTAGATATTTGATGTAAAAGCATTTCCTAATAGAGTCTGGATATTGTGGAAGTCGTGAAATCCTTTTTTTTTTTTTTTTTGAAAGACTTGTAAAAACAGGCTATGTTATCAACACTCTTGGGCAAGTATATTCCTGCTGAAGGAAGGAGAGTGGGTAAACTGAAAGGAAGAGGGGATAGTTCTAACATCTGTTGTGTATATCCTGTGTACAAGAGAGTCTATGGGCCAATTCATAACCATCACCTTGGATCTATGAGATTCCATTGCTTCTTCTGTAAAGATAAAGATACCAAGTCTCAGAGGAGAGAACGTCTTGTCCAAAATGCCACAATAATTAGGTAGATAGTAAGCTAGGATTTGAACTAAAGGCTATGTGATTTTACAGCCATGAAGCTATAAGGGTTTATTCCAGTCATAACATGTATAATTACTTTTCTCAAAGGCCTCTTAAGAGAGAAGTGATTTCAGATTGGGATGATGCTAAAATCAGCATGTATCTGCTGGGCGGATAGTAATATCTTCCCACATTAGGTTTTAATCCCCTCACATTGCCTCTGGCTCCAACCTACCTCTCCAGGCTCACCTTTCACCATTACCTTTCATGAACCATCTTGTTTACCAGACCTGAACTCTCTCCATTCAATAAATATTCCATTCCTGTCTATTGTTCTGAAACTTTGAACATACTGTTTCCTTTGTCTTGACTGACTTCCTCCATTTTCTATAAAAATTCCTTTTCATCCTTCAAGATGCAGATTACAAATTGTCTCCCCTAACTCAGTAAAGTTATTTATGATTTCTCTGGGCTCCTCTAGCTTCTATAACTTTTCAAATTATATTTTAATGAAGCTGTGTACTTGCCCCTTCTCAGGTGGTCTTTTTGTGTTTCTTTTTAAAATTTAGTATAATTGACATATAACATTACCTTGGCTTCAGGTGTACAACAGAATGATTTGATATTCGTATGCATTGCAAAATAATCACCACAGTGAGTCTGGTTAACATCTGTCACCTTACGTAATCCCCAATTTTTTTTTCACTTGTGATAACTTTTAAAATTTAATCTCTCAGCAATTTTCAAATATGCAATACAGTATTACTAACTATAGTCATCATGCTGTACATTATATCCCCATGATTTTTTTAGTATAACTGGAAGCTTGTACTTTTGAGCTTCTTCACAGGAGAAACCTGCCTCTGGTAGCCACCAATCTATTTTCTGTATCTATGAGCTTGGTTTTTTGTTTTCTTTTTTAGGTTCCACATATAAATAACATCATATGGCATTTGTCTTTCTCTGTCTAACATATTTCACTTAGCATAATGCTTTATGGGTCCATCCATGTTGGGGCCAATGGCAAGACTTCATTCTTTTTTATGGATGAATTGTATTCCACTGTGTTTGTGTGTGTGTATTTATGTGTGTGTGTGTGTGTGTGTGTGTGTGTGAGCGTGCGTGCATAGGTATCACATTTTCTTTATCCATTTATCTGTAGCTTTGTATCATGTACTGAAATCCAGGTTTTTTCTTTCTCAAGATTGCTAGTTGTTGCTTTGGCTATTTGGGGTCTTTTATGGTTCTGTACACATTTTAGGATTGTTTATTCTATTTCTATGAAAAATACCATTGGAATTCTTTTTTTTTAATGTTTATTTATTTTTGAGACAGAGAGAGACAGAGCATGAATGGGGGAGGGTGAGATAGAGAGGGAGACACAGAATCCGAAGCAGACTCCAGGCTCCGAGCTGTCAGCACAGAGCCTGACGTGGGGCTTGAACTCACAGACCGCGAGATCATGACCTGAGCCGAAGTCGGATGCTCAACCGACTGAGCCACCCAGGTGCCCCTACCATTGGAATTCTGACAAGGATTGCATTGAACCTGTAGATTGTTTAGGGTAGTATGGACATTTTAACAATATTAATTCTTCCAATCCATAAGCATAGAATATCTTTCCATTTATTTATATCTTCCTCAGTTTCTCTCATTTATGTCTTATATTTTCTAGTATGTGGGTCTTTAACCTTCTTGGATAAATTTGTTCCTAGGTATTTAAGAGTTTTTGAAGACTAAGGCCATGTGTTATTGATTAAATTATGCCTACTGTCTCACTCTGCCTGGAATATGGCACATTATCAGTGAATGCCTGATGAATACAGGAAAGGAAGAATGAAGAGATGAGTATAGGATTTCTCTAACAAGGAAAAAGCTGGAAGCATTCAAATGTGTTGAGTTCAGAGGACATAGGTCTTAACAACCAGCCTCTCTTCCCTACCCAGCATCTCCCATTTCATCTGGCAGTCTTTTGATTGATTACCTTCTCAACCATAATCCTGCTCCTCAATCTATTTATAAATTTGTACCAACACTCATCCAAAACTGATTATTTCCAAAACAATATCAACACAGGAAAGATGTGACTATTTTGCTTTTACAAATAGCTTAGAAATCCTGCTAACTTTCTGCTGTTATTGAATGGGAGATGGGGAGTTGTGCTTTATTGTAGAAGCATGATCCCTACAGGAAGAGAAAAATATGGAAAGTCCTTCTGACTTTCCCTGCCTTTACAAAAGCCTGCCTTTACAACTTAAGTACTGTTGAGAGGTTATGCCCTTCACAAAGGCACCCAACCAGGAGGGTGTGTATGGTCTAAAATCCAGCAATCATTCCATTTGGAAAATCTTGTGCTACAACCACCCAAGGAGTGTGCCTTTCCTGTTCACATTAAGGCACAGTGCAGTAGGAGTAAGCTGGTTTATATTGGGCAAATTACTTTATTTCTCAAACCTCGGTTTTTTTCTAAATATGGATAATAATGGCACCCACTCTGCCCAGTGGGTTTATTAATTCTTCCATTAATTTATTCAGTCACTGTTAAAACTTAATGAGGATCTAGCCTAGTGGCTAAGAGCTTAGACTTTGGAAATCAGACCAAATAAATAAATCAATAAATAATTGCATTTTTATATTATATTTAGTTCGTCTGGGGTGGGTTGAAATTTCCCAAATTCAGGAAATAAAACACCAATGGCGAATGTTTATACACACCCACACCCACCCACACACCCACCCACACACCCCCCCCCCCCACACACACACACAGAGTTACAAAACATGATAACTAGATCATGGATTTTGATTTACTCACCTCACAAAAGCTCACCAGACTAGTCAACACCCAACCACATATGCATTACCACATCTTTGAGTAATTTCTCTTATGCTTACCCATCTCTGGTCTCATGTGCTCCAAGGCAAAGGCTAGAACAAGTCGCCTCATATTTTGGGTAGTACATGAATTATGAATAGGTAAGTTTGTAAGGAAAACGCCGTCTTTGCCCTTTATCTGGGAGAAAGCTTTTTCGGAATAGAGAATGTTCACTTAAAGTCACCCAGATTCCCCTTCACCCACAGGAATAAGCAAAGGGTTATTTTTCCACTGCAACTCATTTCATTGTTTGAGAACTTTCATTATTTGAAAGCTCTTCCCTATACCGAGATTTTTTTCTGTGATACTTTCTGCTGAGCTCCAGCCCCAGTTCTCTCTCTCTCTCTGCTCTCCCTCCCAAACCTGCTCATCCTCCTGGCTTCCCTATTCTGTCATGGATATAGTCACCTCGTTCACTATGTCACATATGCACAAGGCAGACAGACTGTTTCTCAACAATTACTCAACCAGTCACTCATCACATTTTATAAATTATGTCTCTTAGACATCCTTTGCAGCCACCCCCTCTTTTCCATTCCTGTGGTCAATGCCTTGTTCAGATCTTCAACATATTCCCTGGGCTTCCTCCAATTTTGGCTACTCTTCTTCAGTGCAGCTTTCACTTGGCTGCCAGATTGGCCTTTCTGAAAGAAAGCATGTCCTCATGATCCATCTTCCCCTATTAGCACCTCAATACCCCTCTCTCTGTCTACTTCTCCACCTATTTTCTACTTGAATCATTGTTCCAGTGAGAACCAGATAATTTAAGAAATGTTGACAACCTAGAGAAGATACAACTATTATTACTTATTATTACTTTCCTTCATTAATACTTAGAAATCCTGGTTGGTTTTGTTGTGCTGATTGGGGGTGAGGAGGGATGCTGACCAGAGAAGTGTCATTATGTGTAGTGGAAAAAGAGGAAGAAGGGGAAGACATGGCTCAGACTTCAACTCCCTTCCTCTCCTTCCCCTTTCTCTTTCTCTACCCCTCCTCTCCCTTCGTCCTCTCCTCCTCATGCTATGAGAGTCATTGACACTAACTGAGCACTTACTACATGCCAATATTGTCCTAAAAAGAAAGCGGCTAAGCTGAGATGCCCATTTTGCCTGGGTGTTTACTCCTGACGTGAATCCTATTTTCACTCCACCTCTGTGCACATCCTCTCTTCTTCTGCCCTAGCCTCACCTCCATTGGCTCCATGCCATCCTTTTGGAATTGCACACAACTCTCCTGTCTTCCACATGGTAGTCCTCCAAATAGCTAGATGGACTTTTCTATATTTCCTCTAAGTTTTTTTCATCATTTCCCTCTCGTATTGTCCTTTGATCCTCACGAGAAAGAACTCAAGTTTCTCAGTGTCCTACTTAGAGTGTGGTGTCCGGAGATAAGAAGTGGGTTGACCAGCACACAAGATACTTAACTTGCTTTCTTTGTCCTGGACATGCTGCTCATGTACATGCATCACAAGATTGCATTTATTCCTTTCATGGTCCTGGAACATACTGTTGCCTTACATGAAACTTGTGGCCAAATATTGTTTCATTTGCATGTCTTGTCCTCAAATGCTTTGTCATCCTCATTTAATAATTGCAAAACAGCCCATCATATGTTATCATATTGATAACTATATCATCAATTCTTCTTGGATTTACAGTTTGTTTCTGGCTTTTCCCCAGCAAACTCTCATCAGATTAGAAGACTGGGCCTAGTCTGTGATAATTAGCACTGTGCCATTAGTTTTAAATCGTATAGTTTGAAAAAAATCAGACAACTCAGATGGGAAATAACAGGAGTAGATATACTGATTTTGTTTTATGGAATCTTTTCTTTGGAGAAAACTAGAACCCATCTCAGAAGAACTAAGCAATAATAAAACAAAAGCATTGCCATTTTTTCAGTATCTAATCTGTGCCAAACACCATAAGTACTACTGACTTTCACAAGGCTAAGATGAAAGTGTTGTTATTCCCACTTTCTAGATAAAAGAGCTGGGGCTCCAAGAGCTTCATCAACCTCCTCAAGACATTCTTAGTAAGTAGTTGAGCTCAGATACAAGCCAGGCCTTTTTCATTCCCAACCCTGTACTCTTAATCATTATGCTCGGCCTTTAACAAGGGTTTTAGAATGGATGACTAAATGAATGAGTAAATTAATGATCTTGTGGGAAGGACTATCATTATTACCCTTTTATCAGGAGGGTGGAAGCTTGGAGGAGAGTTTCCATGTAAATAAAAGAATGGTTCTCTCGTCTGGGCTAGTGCAGCCATGCGTTGAGGGTCAGCTCACAGAGATAATACTTTCTTTAGTCCACAGTTGCCTTTGAGGACACAACCTGCAAACACCTCTTAGGTTGTAGAGTAAGTCTCTGATTGTAGGTCCTTTATGTCCTGGCCTCCTTCACTAGAGAGAATGATGCTTCTCCACCATGGGCTCCTCTGTTCCCAATCAGATGACACCAAATATAATCAAGATTTCTAAGCTGGTGGTAAACAGGAAATAATAATCACACCTCTGAGGCTATGGATGCCAGTGAGATAAATCATAATAGTTAGAATTTAATGAAACTTTATTAAGTGTTTGGCATTGTGCTAAACACTTTACAAGCATTAGTCCCATTTACCATAAACCAGTTAGATTGGTAAGGTCATTTCCATTTTACAAATGATGAAGCAGAGGCTGCGAGCATTTTAACAACTTTCCCACGTTCATATATCCAGGTGCCAAGCTCAGGCTCCCTGAATTCTGAGTAGCTATGGGGTATTACATTTGTCAGAACTCCTCTGGAGCCTCCCATTCTTCTTGAACCATCTTCCTTTGCAAGAATCTTTTCTCCAAACATTTTTGGATTTACTGACATAAAGTCTAGGGTACATGGCTGGCCACACTCAGGATTTTCATTCTTAAGATATGAATCCCAAGGTGGCATGGGTATTTTATCCTAAAGTCCTGATGGTTTTATTTTATTAATTAATTCCACCTTGTTGGCTAGAATTGGATGTGGAATCATGTTTTTTTTCCCTAACTTCTTAGAGATAAACATCATCAGAAAATTAAAGATTCATCAGCTCAGCTGTCTCAAGCTGAGTGAGTTTATCAGTTATTTCCAAGGTGGTTGAAGGCCTGCATCTTTGCCAACACATCATCTGAGCTGATCCTGTGACTTGGGTTAGAAAAGCACTATCCATAATTGTAGGTTTGTGTTATTGTTATTAACATTTTGATGCCTATCATGTGAATTGCTGTCTTCCTTTTACACACCCCATTTATAAGAGCCTGAGAAATTTCTAGATGGGCACAGACGTGATTTTTCCCAAATTTTACTCATGCATTTGTAACTTTCTTCTTAAAAGACAGTGACAGATGGTAGCCACACTTGTGGTGAGCATAGCCTAGTGTATAGAGTTGTTGAATCACTATATTGTACACTTGAACTAATGAAATGTTGTGTGTCAACTATACTAAACCAGGAAGCAAACAGTGACTCCAATTCAAAACACAACACCAAGAGAAAACAAGATCCAAAATACACAAACAGTATCCACTGTCAGCATCTGAGCCCATCCCAAAATAGGAGCTAGTCCTTGAGGCTTATTTGGTTTCAGGTTCTTGCAGGATAGGAATCCTGAAAAATTGGTTTGGGAGGAGATGAGCAATTGTGGAGTTTGAGCACGTACTCAAATGCTTTGGGAAAGAGAGCCAAGTCGCAGCCACCCACCAGTCAGAAGAGAGAAGGCAGAGCTTTGAGTTCCTTACCGTGGCATCTTCCCCAGCATAGTGGTTGAGGACTCGGCTCCCCCCTGGATGCTTGTTGGCCCAGCCAGTAACATCGTAGACCTTGCGATTGATCACCAGCCACTGATCAGCCTTCTGATTGTGTTTCTGGATCTCCTGCCAGCTGTACATGTTGAGACTTTTTCTGGGCACGCCACACTTTCCATTTGCCTCCTGCTTTACAGAGATCTCTCCTCTCCCATTTGCTACTGGTTTCCCATTCGCTTGATACTTCTCACCCAGGTATGGCTGACCCTCTCCTACAAGGTTCCCATTACCTGCATGCTTGTCTTCAAGCTTCGTCGTCATTGTACCCCTCTGATTTCCGGGTTGGCTCCTGAAATTTCTAATATTTGCCTCTGATTAGACCATAAAATGACACTTTTCCTTCCTTCTTCTTCTACTGCAGTGTGATGCCTGCACAGAAAACTTTTTAACCTAGTTATCTCTTCACCATCCTGACAGTGAGCTCATCCCCAGCCTCACACTTCTCTGTCTGTCCTGATTTTCTCTGCCCTGCTAGAGGCTTGGTCACCTTCCTTCTCTCTGCGGGCTGATGTCTTAGCAGCATCCTCTTTCATCATTAAATGTCTCCTGGTAAAGAGCTTGGACCAATCACAGTTGGTCTGAAAGTTGTGGCCGGCCCCAGGACCGCGGGGCAAGACTCAAGTCACAGGGCTGTCCTACACTGCCACTCCATGGAGTTGGGTTCCCCAGCTCTCTGGCGTGCCTGTGGATAGAGACATTTAGGTTTGTTAATTCCACGTGTGAACAAAAGCTATCAAAATCTCCAGGATGACACGAATGCTTGGGGGACTTGGGGGATATTCTGTATGACAGCTGTTATTTCTCCCTAGGGTTTTCATTTTTTTAAGTAATATTTTTTGAAAGCAAGGTTTAAATGTATCAAAAACAGCAATGAGTGGGAAACTAGTTTTTCTCTTTATTCTTTGAAAGCCGTCTAAATCTGTCACACGTCTAAAGGTAATAGCAACAGATGTTTGCCAGATTGCATGATGATTTATGAAGCGGTTGTCACATCTGATTTAATCTGATAAAGCCATTGCTTTATCTGATTTAATCCTCACATCAGTCTTTTGAGGGAGGTACTATTAGTAGTACCTGGTAGAAAACTAGTCTCGTTTTCCAGGTGAGGAAACATGGGCTGAAGGCCTCAGGTAATATGTCAGAATCACTTTGGTAACAAGTGAATTGGTGCATGGATCCAGACTTCCCGATTCCAGATATCTGACTTTTCCCCCTTGCATTCTCCAAACCTAGGGTCTAGACATATATAACAATAACTTGACTCAGTGGTTTAGAAATGAGTCAGAGGAGAGATTTTGGGGTAGTGTAGTGGATGTTGTGGGGAGGGTGTTAATTTAAAAAAAAAAGCAGCAGCATGAAATAATAGAAAATGTCCATTTTCATACTTGGAAATCAGTCCTAAGTAAATCATCAGTAATTCAGCCCCAGATTTATATACTAAGGGTTTTGTTCTTGTACTTTTTATAATGGTTAAAATCAGAGATGGCCTAAATGACCAGCAATAAGGAAGAAGGCTGATAAACTATGTACATATTGATATTATATAGATATTAAAAGTTAGTTTTTATAGAATTTTTAATTGCATGGACTCATGTTTACAATATAAAAAGTGAAAAAAATAGCAAAATTCTATTTACTGAATAGTATGTGATTGGAAATAAAAATGTCAAAGTGTTGGCATTAGCTTAGATTATAGTGATATTGAAACACTTTTTCATTTTTATTTTTAATACTTTTCCCGAGATTTTCTACAAATAAATACATGTTACTTTATAGTTCAGAGAAAGCAGTTTTTTGTTTAAAAAAATAGGGACCCAATAAAAAAATAAAGAACATGAAGTTTGGAACTAGATGAACCTGTGGTCATATTTCTATCTATCATGTATTAGCTGTAGAGCGTCATGCAAATCACCTTACTTCTCTGGGCTTTAGTTTTCCCATCTGTATAATGAAAGAAGCACTATTCTCAGGATTTCATTAAGTTAACATAAACACTGTGATATTTACAGAAACCCTCAGTAGTTTCCATGATTTCTGTGTGGAAGTTTCATAAACCTGACATATAGACATTTCATATTTGTAGGTTATACACATACATTCAGGTTACCTGCAGAATTTCAATAAAATTGAAGTTTGAAGACAATATTCTGATTGTAAATTTGTCTAGGGCAGGTATGGGGCTTGTCCGGGGGTTGGCTGGCCCTTTATGTAAGCTTGAGATAATGTCCTTTTGCTATATTACACAATGCAAATACACTGGTGGGAAGTGTGTGTGTGTGTGTGTGTGTGTGTGTGTGTGTGTGTGTGTGTTGGGGGAGATAACCAAAGAATTTCACATCCTCCCATTGGTGTTGGCATTGAAAACACTCAGTGCACAGCAGGGCCTCTGTAATCATTCATTTCCTGTCTGTACTTGCTTGGATATCAAGTCGACTATAAAGATAGCTACTCATTCCTTTAAAACTTTTGTGCTTGTTTGTTTTGGAGTGTGGGAGACTTTATAATACTAGAAACAAGAAACTGGATCCAGAAATATCTAAGCTGAGTATTATTACACAAGATTCTTACTGTCTCTGTGCATCAGGTTTTTTATTCTACAAAATGGGGTGAACAAATGTGTACTTATGAATTTGTAAAGAGGATTAAATTATATTATATATTGGAAGAAGCTAGTTTAGTGCCTAATACCTGGAAATGTTTAATAGATGAAGCTGCTGTTATTATTTTTACTGTACATGTTTTATTCTTGCTTTGGAATGTAGTCACCTGTGTCTGGCCCTCACTTCATTTTATTTGTTTTTTAAAAAATGTTTTCATTAAAAAGAACATCATTACTAAGGCCCAGGAGAAGAGACTGGGGGTGTTTGAGACTGGGGAAAGTGAGTCTTTCTTGATTCTTCCCTTTTCACCTCCAAAACAAAGGGTCCGACATCTGGGACTTTCTAGGCTAGGAGTTCTGTTCTACCTTCTTTCAGGAGGGACTGGTTCCCAGTGGACTCCATTTTTGTTTTACTCAATTCTGTGGAAGAAAGTGGGCGGAGGAGGAGAGCAGCAAAGAGAGAGCAGGAAATGAGACATAAAATAAAGGGAGTAGATAAGAAAGAAGGAAGTGGTATGGAGTTGAGAAAGAAAGTACATCTGACATCAGTGACCCAGTCCCAGCTTGGTCCCCAACTACTGCAAGTCTTGCTCATTCACTGGGACCGTTTCCTCATCTATAACATGAGATGTTGAAACTGATGGACTCTGGCAACCCTTCAAGTTTTTCAGTCTATGGAAAGGGAGAGAAACTGTCCTTACTTCATTTCACAGGGAGGTGTAACAATTGCTTTCTGAGCAGTTTGTGCGTAAACAGCTCTAGGACTATTGCTGGCCAACTGGCATGCACATGTCCTCGCCAGAGGGATCTCTTGTGGGTCAGGGGACAGGTTAGAATGATTTCTTATGCCGGCCTTGTCACAGACGGAGAGCACATGAGCCTTTGCTAGTTGGGACCAGAATCTCTTTGAATAAAGTAATTGGCATGGCTTTGCTCCTGCTTTATGTGCAAGGTGTTTGTAAGGCTCAGAAAGTATTGGTAATGGAGGTTTTTCCCAACAAAAGCCCTCAGCACACTCAGTTCTCAGCACACACTCCTTTTCAGAATGGGTGCAAGTCTGTCAGAATATGGGTGTATGCGATTGTGTCCAAATCTTCCCCAAAGTTGGAGGGGCTTGTCCCAGACTCATGGAGAGCATATGGATTGCTCCTCAGTAACTATCTTCCTCATCATATTCTAAGTCTTCCTTGTGGAAAAAGAGGTAAACACCTCATATCGGTGGGAATGTTCAAGATTGTTTTGATTACAAGAAGATAATCCTTTAAGGATATGATTCAACATTTGAGATGTCAATCCCACAATGAATTTTTTTGAAATACTAGCATCTTTTACCAGGGGAGGGTCAGTCATTCGTGTATTTACAGATCTATCCATCCAGCCTGTGGAGCTTCTGTGGGCTGGCATTGTGTCTCCTGACCTTTCTGGCATCTTTAAAAACAATGTGAGTCTTTCTTTAATTTTATTTTTAATGTTTATTTATATTTTTGAGAGAGAGAGAAGAGAGAGCACAAGCAGAGAAAGGGCAGAGAGGGGCCGACACTGAATCAGAAGCAGGCTTCAGGCTCCCAGCTGTCAGCACAGAGCTGGACGCGGGTCTTGAACTTATGAACTGTGAGATCATGACCTGAGTGAAGTCAGATGCTTAACCAACTGAGCCACCTGGGCACCCCAAGATAATATGAGTCTTTTTTGATATCATTACTCCATAGGAGGTCAGAATAGGGGTTACTGTGACTTGAATGTCAGCATTCAGTTACTTGGGAGACTTAAGGTGGCATCCTGGGTCAGGCAGGTTAGACCAATGCAGGCCCTTCAGAATCCAGGGCCCCCACCTCTCAGCCTGGAACTTGTCAGAAGCTGGTACAAGTTCTTTTGAGGTCTTTCTTGCCTTTACACAATTCATTGAAGATTTGCAGAGAATTTAATTACTTTCTGGTTGCCATGGTAGACAGCCTGGAGATAAGGAGATGATGCTTCCTTTTCTCTGCCTGGAGAGGTGCTAAAATCAAAACAAGGGAAGGGAATGCACCTCCCCTACCCTCAACCCTTGAGCATTTAGTTTCTTTGTAGTGTTAGACTTCCCCCAGGATTCAAAATCCAGGACTATTGTTTCTAGTGCTGTGAACATGGACCAATGCCTTAATTTTCCCAAGACTCTGTTTCCCCATTTGTAAAATAGGTCTTATGGTAATAACACTGAAAACCTCATAGATTTTATTTTGTGAAGATTACTTGTGCTAATTCATATAAA
The DNA here is from genome assembly GCF_028018385.1 of Neofelis nebulosa. Taxonomy (NCBI): domain Eukaryota; kingdom Metazoa; phylum Chordata; class Mammalia; order Carnivora; family Felidae; genus Neofelis; species Neofelis nebulosa. The sequence continues at coordinate 102,134,560 of NC_080791.1, read as the reverse complement.
GTGCTTAAGACAATGCTTGACATGTATGAAATTCTCTATAAATGTTAGCCACTAGTGTTATTCTCTTTGTCTGAGTCAGCACGTTGTTCAGCCATAGCAAGTATTTGATGAACACTTGTGAGTGACAGATAGGGCTCCTTTACAGAAATGTTCTTTTCTTAGAGGAAGTGGGAAGATAGGTAAATAGGCAACAACAAGAGACAAGGATGTATCAGTTCAGCAACTGAAGTAGTGAAAGGAAATACCAAAGTATAAATTACAGACTGAAGAAGCAGGTTGAATATTCTTCCTCAAACTCTCACCAGCTTGGTTGTCTGAACCACCTTTTAGCACATGGAATCTCTTCTCCAGGCTACTGGCCTCTGTTTAAGTCAATCAGAGAACATTCTCCAGCTCTGCAATGTCATAAATTAACACAAAAGGGCTATCTTATGCACAATCCTATAGTAATGTCCTCAAAACTAAAGCATTGTCTTTTTAGGAAAAAGATGAAAATCATCTATTTTTAAAGTTTATTTTACTTATTTTGAAAGACAGAGAGAGAGAGAGAGAGAGAGAGCGAGAGTGCACATGGGGGGGGGGGGGACAGAGAGGGAGGGAGAGAGAGAGAAAATCCCAAGCAGGCTCTGCACTGTCAGCAGCACAGCCTGAAGCAGGGCTCGAAGTTAGGAACTGTGAGATCATGACCTGAGTCAAAATCTAGAGTTGGATGCTTAACTGACTGAGCCAACTGGGTGCCCCTAGTATGAAACTATTCTTATTTTTTTTTTTAATTTTTTTTAACGTTTATTTATTTTTGAGACAGAGAGAGACAGAGCATGAACAGGGGAGGGTCAGAGAGAGGGAGACACAGAACCCGAAACAGGCTCCAGGCTCCGAGCTGTCAGCACAGAGCCCGACACGGGGCTCGAATTCACAGACTGCGAGATCATGACCTGAGCCGAAGTCGGCTGCTCAACCGACTGAGCCACCCAGGCGCCCCTGAAACTATTCTTATTAACCGCAGAATCACACAGCATGTAGGACTGAGTACAGGGGAGTCGATTCTTCTGTGGACTTGCTATGATTAGTTGCTATCTACCTACCTATCTGTTTATAAAGTGCTTTGAGCTCCTGGAGGACTGACATTATATAAGTGCATGTGAGTGTAGCTGCTCTTATCACCTGCGATCTGCTTTCCAGAAGGGTTCATTTGGCTTGGGGCACACCCTGGCTGTGTGTGAATGGAGCGACTGCATGAAACACACACCCATTTCCCCAAGACAACTGTCTCAAGTTCTTTATCATTTCAACAGTTTGTTTGAAAGTCATCCCAATTAGCTACTGGTGCTTTGGCTTTGATGAGTCTCATTGTCTGAAAGCCAACATTCAGGAAGGACTGCCTCAGTCACAGACACTCCCAGCACCCAGCTGGTCCCTGTCAGCTGGTGTTTGGCTGGCCCTGCTCCTGCCAGGGACCCAATTCTACAGGGGCAGCGTGGCCTCCTCTTCTCACAGACTCTCGCTGCGGTCTCAACTGCTGCTTGCTCTCACAGGGAGAAAGAAGAAAGGAGACGGGTTCTTGAGAAAGAAAACATGAACACCCAAGAATCCATGTTCTACCGGCCAAGGAAGAGAACGGGGAGGCCAGGGGAGAGAGCTGGGGATTAAATTCTAAGGTCCGGGGGATGGGGAAGGGCTTTTGACTGTTTGGTTCATCACCCTGTGTATAGAGTCCAGCCTAGTATTAGGTCCTCATGAAACATTTGTTCAGCACATAGATAAACACATGAATGAATGATCAGGAGAATGAACTGAGTTTCAGGATTGCCAGGGGCCTTTAGCTGGCCTCCCAGGTACATTGTGGAGAGAACACATGACAAAAAAGAGACATTTGTGAAGCATTTGCACGTATCCATCAGATTTACTTACCTCACTTTACCTACTTCTTAGCAGAGTAGAATGTGACAATGCTCCTGGCTCTATTCCTCAGGCAGGAGAAATCAGATTCCGAGAGGTTGGATATATTAAATCCTGTGCCAAGGATTACGAGACTCAAAAGTGGTGATGAGGATGGAGACGGTTTGCATCTACTCTCTAATATTAAAGAGTAAATGCGTGCCCTGGCGGTCGTGCTTCAAGTGGCTTCACCTCACTGGTCACCACAGTTTTATTAACACTTCCCGGCAGCTTTGCTTCCCACTCAGTACTATCCACTGCAGTCTCATCTCAGTGTTGGAAGATTCTGTGAGTTTACCGTGTGGTTTCATGAGACCCTGGGCCATGGTCCCCAGGTTTGGTGAACCTCCTGTAAAGTCATTTGGCCTCCAGGAGGCAGTTGCCACCATTGTAGGTACTTACACAGTCTTCCTAAGTACTCCCCACCCCGTGCATGCGTAGGATCAAGTTTGTGGGCATATGTTATTGTAACGCGCTGATTTATTAAAACAAATGCCGTCCCACATCTGTTGTCTTGATGTTTCTTCTCTCCTTTTCCTTTTCTCCTTCATCTCGGCCTATACCCTTCTTTTTCTCCTTCTCTGTTTTCTCCATCTTTCCCCCCGGTCCTTTCTGCAGACCTTTCAGAGATTAATAAAGTATGTCTCTTCAGGTGAAGAAAAAACTAGCATTGTGCTTCTCAAGATCTTGATGCTGCTTCCCCCAAGTCCATGTGTATGAGTGTGTGTGTGTGTGTGTGTGTGTGTGTGTGTGTGTGTGTGTTTGCACATGTTTGAATGTGACTCACAGTGAAGAAGGAAGATTTGACCTGCCAGAGCAAGTTCCTCTGCAGGCAAAATCTAGACTGGTCTTCCTGCATGGACACAGGAATCCACCCTGGTGATTTCTATGATATGTGATTATGGAAGCTCTGGAGGTGTTCTGAAAATATATATTGAAAGAAATTTATTGGTCATTTTTGAGTTCAAGCATTTTTTCCCCTTATTTTCAGCACCACTATTATATAAGCCTTGAACATAGCATTAGGAACTTAGTAGTAGAGATACATACTATGCATCATATCAAAATAATTTACCTTTTATAGGAATTAAGGTGGAAAAATTTAACATTGTGACAAAATGGAACATGAAAGCTGTCTGTGAAAGAGTTAATTAAATTTCAAAAATGACATGAATGATCAGGGTGGGATTTAATCCATCAGTGACAATTGCATCGTTGGTTTTAAAGAGTGATAAAATATTTTTATTTTCAGAGATGAAATTTGAAGTCCATAGTTCACAGTCATTCAAGAACAAACTCACTTGGTTCAGTTCCTCCCTTAAATTAAAAAAAAAATTCAGATTTTTTAACAATCTGAAGCCTGCATAGAATTTGCAAGAATAGGGAAAAAATACTTATCTACCTATCATCAAGATCCCCCAACTGTCAAAATTTTATTACACTTGCTTTATCACTTTCATGCATGGATAAGGACATTATCTGTCTATCTATCTATCTATCTATCTATCTGCCATCTATTACCTATCATCATCATCATCTATCAGTCATCTATCTATCATCTTTATATGAATAAGTACTCATGTTTTTTTTAAAAAAATAACTGTAATTAATTTTGTAAATTTTACCAATTATGGCTAAAGAAAGCTGATGTCTTGTGCTTTTGATATATTTCCATCAACATTTTTTAAATTTAAATTTTAGTTAACCAACACAGTGCAACATTGGTCTCATGAGTAGAATTCAGTGGTTCATCATTTACATACAACACCCAGGGCTCATCATTACAAGTCCCCTCCTTAATACCCCTCACCCATCTAGCCCATCTCCCACCCTCTTCCCTCCATCAGCCCTTAGTTTGTTCTCCATCATTAGAGTCTCTTGTGGCTTGTTTCCCTGTCTCCTTTCCTCCCCCTTTCATATGTTCATGTGTTTTGTTTCTTAAATTCCACATGAGTGAAATCATGTGGTACTTGATTTTCTCTGACTTATTTCACGTAGATTAATACATTCTAGCTCCATTCACATTATTGCAAATGGCAAGATCTCCTTATTTTTGATGGCTGAGTAATATTCCATTGTATATATAGATCACATCTTCTTTATCCATTCATCAGTTGATGGACATTTGGGTTCTCTCCATAGTTTGGCTATTGTTGATAATGCTGCTATATACATTGGGATGCATGTACCCCTTCAAATCTGTATTTTTGTATCCTTTGGGTAAATATCTAATAGTGTAATTGCTGGATAATGGAATAGTTCTATTTGAAATTTTTTTAAAACGTTTATTTATTTTTGAAGACAGAGACAGAGCACAAGTGGGAGAGACACAGAGAGAGGAGGAGACAAAGAATCTGAAGCAGGCTCCAGGCTCTAAGCAAGCTTTCAGTGTAGAGTCCAACACAGGGCTTGAACCCACAAACTGGGAGATCATGACCTGAGCTGAAGTTGGACGCTTAACTGACTGAGCCACCCAGGCATCCCAGGTAGTTCTATTTTTAGTGTTTTGAGGAACTTCCATACTGTTCTCAAGAGTAGCTGCACCAGTTTGCATTCTTACCAACAATGCAAGAGTGTTCCCCTTTCTCCACATCCTCACCAACACCTCTTGTTTCTTGTGTTGTTAATTTTAGCTATTCTGACAGGTGTGAGGTGGTAGCTTATTGTGGTTTTGATTTGTATTTCCCTGACGATGAGTGGTGTTGAGCATCTTTTTATGCGTCTGTTAGCCATCTGGATGTCTTCATTGGAAAAGTATCTATTTGTGTCCTTTGCCCCTTTCTTAACTGCATTATTTGTTTTTTGGGAGTGTCAAGTTTGATAAGTTCTTTATGATTTTGGATACTAGCCATGTATCTGATATGTCATTTGCAAATATCTTTTCCCATTCCATAGGCTGCCTTTTAATTTTGCTGATTGTTTCCTTCACTGGGCAGAAGCTTTTTATCTCTAATGAAGCCCAATAGTTTATGTTTGCTTTTTTTCCCTTGCCTTTGGCAATGTGTCTAGTAAGAAGTTGCTTTGGCCGAGGTCAAAGAGGTTGTTGCCTATGTTTTTCTCTGGGATTTTGACAGTTTCCTGTCTCACATTTAAGTCTTTCACCCATTTTGAATTTATTTTTGTGTATGAAAGTGGTCCAGGTTCATTCTTCTGCATGTTGCTGTCCAGTTTCCCAACGCCATTTGTTGAAGAGACTTTTTTCCATTGCATATTCTTTCCTGCTTTGTCAAAGATGAGTTGACCATAGGGTTGTGGGTCCATTTCTGGGTTTTCTATTCTGCCCCATTGATTTATGTGTCTGCTTTTGGGCCAGTACCATCCTGTCTTGGTGACTATAGCTTTGGAATATAGCTTGAAATCCAGAATCATGATGTCTCCAGTTTTGTTTTTCTTTTTCAGAATTGCTTTGGCTGTTCAGGTTCTTTTGTAGTTCTATACAAATTTTAGGATTGTTTGTTATAGCTCTGTGAAGAATGCTAGTGGTATTTTGATAGGGATTGCATTAAATGTGTAGACTGCATTAAATGTGTAGATCATTTTAAGACTGTTTATTCTTTCAATCCATAAGCATGGAATGCTTTTCCATTTCTTTGTGTCCTCTTAAACCTGTTTCTTCAACTTCTATAGTTTTCCAGGTACACATCCTTTACCCCTGTAGTTAGGTTTATTCCTAGGTATCTTAATGTGTTTGGTACAATTGCAAATGGGATAAATTCCTTATTTCTTTTTCTCCTGCTTCATCATTGTTGTATTGAAATGCAACAGATTTCTGCACGTTCATTTTATATCTTGTGACTTTGCTGAATTCATGTATTAGTTCTAGCAATTTTTTGGTGGAGTCTTTGGGTTTTCTATATAGAGTATCATGTCATTTGCAAATAGTGAAAGTTTGACTTGTTCCTTGCCAATTTGGATGAATTTCATTTCTTTCTGTTGTCTGATTGCTGGGGCTAAGACTCTAGTACTATATTAAATAGTAATGGTGAGAGTGGGAATTATTGTCTTTTTCCTGACTTTAGGGGAAATGTTCTCAGTTTTTCCCCATTGAGGATGATATTAACTTTGGGTCTTTTGTACTTGACCTTTATGATGTTGAGGTATGTTCCATCTATCCTTAATTTGTTGAGGGTTTTTTTTTTATCAAGAATGGATGCTGTATTTTGTCAAATGCCTTTTCTGCATCTATTGACAGGATCATACAGTTCTTATCCTTTCTTTTATTAATGTGGTGCATATGTTTATTGACTTGTGAATATTGAACCAGACTTGCAGCCCAGGAATAAATCCTACTTGGTCATAGTGAATAATTCTTTTAATGTACTATTGAATTCAATTTGCTAATATCTTGTTGAGAATTTTTGCATCTATGTTCTTCAGGAATATCAGCCTATAATTTTCCTTTTTAGTGGGTTCTTTATCTAGTTTTGGCATCAAGGTAATGCTGGCTTCATAGATGAGCTTGTAAGTTTTCCTTCCATTTCTCTTTTTTGGAACAGTTTGAGAAGAATAGGTATTAACTCTTCTTTAAATGTATGGTAGAAGTGAATTACTGGGACCTTATGAAGATAAAAGCTTCTGCACAGCAAAGGAAACAACCAACAAAACTAAAAGGCAACCAACGGAATGGGAAAAGATATTTGCAAATGACATATCAGACAAAGGGCTAGTATCCAAAATCTATAAAGAGCTCACCAAACTCCACACCCGAAAAACAAATAACCCAGTGAAGAAAAGGGCAGAAAACATGAATAGACACTTCTATAAAGAAGACATCCGGATGGCCAACAGGCACATGAAAAGATGTTCAACGTTGCTCCTTATCAGGGAAATACAAATCAAAACCACACTGAGATATCACCTCACGCCAGTCAGAGTGGCCAAAATGAACAAATCAGGAGACTATAGATGCTGGAGAGGATGTGGAGAAACGGGAACCCTCTTGCACTGTTGGTGGGAATGCAAATTGGTGCAGCCGCTCTGGAAAGCAGTGTGGAGGTTCCTCAGAAAATTAAAAATAGACCTACCCTATGACCCAGCAGTAGCACTGCTAGGAATTTACCTAAGGGATACAGGAGTACTGATGCATAGGGGCACTTGTACCCCAATGTTTATAGCAGCACTCTCAACAATAGCCAAATTATGGAAAGAGCCTAAATGTCCATCAACTGATGAATGGATAAAGAAATTGTGGTTTATATACACAATGGAGTACTACGTGGCAATGAGAAAGAATGAAATATGGCCTTTTGTAGCAATGTGGATGGAACTGGAGAGTGTGATGCTAAGTGAAATAAGCCATACAGGGAAAGACAGATACCATATGGTTTCACTCTTATGTGGATCCTGAGAAACTTAACAGAAACCCATGGGGGAGGGGAAGGAAAAAAAAAAGGTTAGAGTGGGAGAGAGCCAAAGCATAAGAGACTGTTAAAAACTGAGAACAAACTGAGGGTTGATGGGGGGTGGGAGGGAGGGGAGGGTGGGTGATGGGTATTGAGGAGGGCACCTTTTGGGATGAGCACTGGGTGTTGTATGGAAACCAATTTGACAATAAATTTCATATATTAAAAAAAAAAAAAAGAAGGCACTTGTTGGGATGAGCACTGGGTATTGTAAGTGATGAATCACTGAACTCTACTCCTGAAACCAATATTGCACTGCATGTTAACTAACTAGAATTTAAATAAAAATTTGAAAAGAAAAAAAAAGTAAAAAAAAAAAATGTATGGTAGAATTCCCCTGGGAAGCCATCTTGCCCAGGACTCTTGTTTGTTGAGAGATTCTTTTTTTTTTTCAGAGAGAGAGAGAGAGAGAGAGAGTGACAGCAGGGGAGAAGGGCAGAGAGACAGAAAGAGAGAATCTTAAGCAGGCTCCATGCTCTGCCTGACACAGGTCTCTATCCCATGACCCTGGGATAATAACCTGAGCTGAAATCAAGAGTTGGATTGTCAACTGACTGAGCCACCCAGGCAGACCTGTTGGAAGATTTTTGACTACTGATTCAATTTCTTTGTGGTAATGGATGTTTTCCAATTTTCCATTTCTTCCTTATTCAGTTTCGTTAGTTTCTGAGTTTCTAGGAATTTGTCTATTTCTTCCAGACTGTGCAGTTTGTTGGCATATAATTTTTCATAATATTGTCTTATAATTGTATTTCTGTTGTGTTAGTTATGATTTTTCCTATTTCATTCATGATTTTTATCTATTTGGGTCATTTCTCTTTTCTTTTTGGTAAGTCTGGCTAGGGGTTTATCAATTTTGTTAATACTTTCAAAGAACCAGCTCTTAGTTTTGTTGATCTTTTCTACTAGTTTTTTTTTGTTGTTGTTGTTTCTATATCATTTTTATCCATTCTAATCTTTATTATTTCCCTTCTTCTGCTGGTGCTAGACTTTATTTGTTCTTTCTTTTCTAGCTACTTTAGGTGAAAGCTTAGGTTGTGTATTTGGAACCTTTCTTGCTTCTTGAGATAGGTCTGAATTGCAATGTACTTTCCTCCTAGGACAGCCTTTGCTGCATCCTAACGGTTTTGGACCATCATGTTTTCATTTTCATTTGCTTCCATGTATTTTTTAATTTCTTCATTAATTTCCTGGTTAACCCATTTAATCTTTAGTAGGAAGTTTTTTAACCTCCATATATTTGAGGGCGTTTCAAATTTTTTCTTGTGATTTACTTCAAATTTCATAGCGTTGTGATTTGAAAATATGCATAATATGATCTTGATCTTTTTGTACCTGTGAGGACTTATTCATGACCCAGTATGTGGTCTATTCTGGAGAATGTTTCATGTGCACTCTAAAAGAATGGGTATTCTGCTGTCTTAGGATGAAATATTCTATCTGTCAAGTCCATCTGGTCCAGTGTGTCATTCAAAGCCATTGTTTCCTTGTTGATTTTCTGCTTAGATGATTTGTCCATTGTTGTAAGTGGTGTGTTAAATTCCTTACTATTATTGTATTATTATCAGTGGGTTTGTTTTTGTTTGTTATTAAATGATTATATATTTGGCTGCTTCCCAGTTGGGGCATAAATATTTATAATTAGTAGATCTTGATGGATAGACCCCTTAATTATGATATAGTGCCCTTCTCCATCTCTTGTTACAGTCTTTCTTTTAATATGTATTTTGTCTGATATATGTATGGCTACTCTGGGTTTCTTTTGGTTTCCATTAGCATGATAGATGGTTCTCCATCCCCTCACTTTCAATTTGCAGGTGACTTTAGGTCTAAAATGAGCCTCTTGTAGGCAGTGTGTGTATATACATACATATCCATTCTGATATCCCATGTCTTTTTATTGGAGCATTTAGTTCATTTACATTCAGAGTGATTATTGAAAGATAAGAATTTAGTGCCATTGTGTTACCTGTAGAGTTAGTGTTTCTGATGATGTTCTCCAGTCCTTTCTTGTCTTTGTTGCTTTGGTAGTTTTTTTTTTTTCTTCCACTCAAAGGGTCTCCTTTAAAATTTCTTGCAGGGCTGGTTTAGTGGTCATGAACTCCTTTAGTTTTTGTTTGTCTGCGAAACTCTCTCTTCTATTCTGAATGACAGTCTTGCTGGATAAAGAATTCTTGGCTATACATTTTTCCCATTTAGCATACTGAATATTTCTTGCCACTCCCTTCTGGCCTGCCAAGTTTCTGTGAACAGATGTGCTGCAAACCTGATCTGTTTTCCCTTGTAGATTAAGGACTTTTTTCCTCTCGCTGCTTTCAGGATTCTTTCCATGTCTGTGTATTTTGTGAATTTGATTATGATATGCCTTGGTGATGAACAGCTTTTTAAAAATTTTTTAAGTTTATTTATTTTGAGAGAGAGAGAAACAGAGAGAGAGAGAGAGAGAGAGAGAGAATGAGTGAGGAAGGGGCAGAGAGAGAGGGAGAGAGAATTCCATGTAGGCTCTGTGCTGACACAGCAAAGAGCTTGACTTGGGACTTGAACCCACAAACTGTGAGATCATGACCTGAGCCAAAATTGAGAGTCAGATGCCCAACCGACTTAGCCACCTAGATGTCAAGATGATTGGCTTTTGTTGAATTTAATGGGAGTTCTCTGTGCTTCTTGGATTTTGATGTCTGTGTCCTTCCCCAGATTAGGGAAGTTTTCAGCTATAGTTTGTCCAAATAAACCTTCTGCCCCGTTTCCTCTCTCTCTGTCTTCTGGGACTCCTATGATATGAATGTTGTTACATTTTAATTGGTCTCAGAGTTTCCTAAGTCTGCTTTTGTGGTCCATGACTTGCCCTTCCCTCTTCTTTTCAGTTTCATTATTTTCTATAATTTTATCTTCTATATCACTGATTTGCTCCTCTGCTTTGTGCAGCCTTGTTTTTATGGTCTCCATTTGGGATTGCATCTCAGTCATAGAATTTTTATATTCAGACTGACTCGATTATAGTTTTTTATCTCTGCAATAAGAGATTCTCTAATGTCTTCTATGCTTTTTTCAAGGCAGCTAGTATTGTTATAATTGCTATTTTAAATCCTAATTCAGATATCTGACTTATATCTGCATTAATTAAATCTCTAGCTGTTATTTCTTCCTATTCTTTCTTTTTGGGTAAAATCCTCCATTTTGTCATTTTGGAGAGAAAGAAAAATAAATGCAAAATATGCAAATTAAAAATTAAAAGATCAAAGAAAAAATAAAAAAATAAGATAAAATACATAAAGGAAGCTAGATACTGGATGTGTTTTGGTCTGCTTGTCACAAGAAGCTTAACAGAAAAAAAGGTAGAAAGAAAGAAAAGAAAAAAAAGGAAAAAAAATTAAAAATTAAAAAAATATACAAAATAAGAAATAATAAAAATATAAAAATTTAAACAAATAAAAATTTGCTTTCTGTATCAAACAAAACAAACAAAAAGAAGCACAAAAACAAAAGCAAAAAAACCAAAAAGAAACCAACCAACCAACCAACCAACAAAAAAACCCCAAAAGACACTAGATCTTTTTTACCCTAGAGCTGAAGCTTTGTAGCACTCTATGATCTTTGACTTGGTCTGGACAAGGGGTTTGTACTGGTCTACTGGGGAAAGGCCTGCTGCTCCGTTTCTCAGGTGAAATTGCCCATGTGGGGATGTGCCTGCAGGGCACAGGGGGCGGGGCTTGGTGTAGCAGTTCCCTTCTTCACTTGGTGGCTCTGTTTAGTTCATTGTGGTGGATCAAGCTGGTGGGTGGGATAATGGCTTCACCCCATTCTCTCCTCTTGGAGCAGGAAACGTGGCCACTCTTCTTCAGTAAGCCCTCGCAGATGCGCAGTTACCCTGCCTGTGTCCCTGGTTTCCATCTGATCCCCACCTTCATCTTGTCTGTGTTGGAGCTGTTTGCCTCCCAAACGGGCTAGCACTCCTGTATTTTACCTCAGGGGCAGCTTTGTTTCAAAACCCCACACTTCAGAGACACCCAAGGTGTGGACGGCACTCATCCTCTGGGAGAAGATCTCCCTGTATTGTGACTGGTGCAGCTTGTTGCAGAATACAGCCATGCGATAGCACAGTGGATTAGAGTTTACATGGTAAATCACAACACAAGGCCAGCACTGGGAATTGCTGCCCTCAGTCGATGTCTCTGTTCCTGTACTGGAGAGGGGACAGCTGGATGGTGCCTGCAAGGTCCTTTGACTGTGGAGAGGTGGTATCACCTCTCTCAAATGTACTTCCAGCTGTGACTGGTGCTAGCTTGTCCCAGAAAACCGCTGTGTGATCATGCAGTGTATCAGAGTTTATGGTAAATTGCAACACACATCCAGTGTCAGGGTTTGTAGACCTCTGCCAGTGTCTTTGTTCCCTATACTCATAAGTGGGACAGCTCAAAGGGACTTCCAGGGTCCTTTGCCTGTGGAGAGGCTGTATCATCTCTACCAAATGCACTCTAAGCAGGGGAACTGCTTCTCCCCATGTGACCCTGGGGATCCTCAGACTTCCTGCTGCTGGGGCTCAGCTCTTGTCTCCCACTGGTGCACAGCTCACCTTCCCAGGCATGATCACGGTCATGTCACAGACCTCTGAACTTTGGAATCTGTGTTCCCTTGTTTCTAGGAAACTGGTGGTATTGTAACCCTCTCCTTTTTCCACATGGAAGGTTTTGGGGAATGGTTTTCTTGTGTAGCCCTCTGTGTGTGTTTTCACTCTTTCTTTTTCTGCACCTTCTCTCTCTTCCTTTTCTCTCTCACTAATTCCACCATGGTCAGGGCTCCATTCCCTGGGAAGTGCCCGTGACTTTTTTCTCCCATGAACTCTACACAGACCCCTTATACTGGGTCATTTTTTTTTAGTATGTACAGCTTTGTTCTCTAAGACTTCCATTTAATTTCTTGGGTGTTCAGAGTGATTTGATATTTATCTAGCTGTGTTTGAGGGAGGAGGCAAGCTTAGGGTCACCCTACTTCTCTGTCATTTTACGTCCAGCCCCCACCCATCAACTTCTGATGGTAATATTTACTTCCTGGCACACAATGTCCCAATCTCACTTTTCCTGCCCCGGCCTTGGAAGCAGATACTTGGTTCATGTTAATGAGACATTGTGTTCAGAAACCATGATCTTGCAGTGATCAGGAAGTCTCCAAGAATTTGACTGTGTCTATTTATCTAGAGGATTTCTCATGGTCCCAATGTGTCCCAAGATCACAGTATGGTGAAAGAAATAAAGTTTCTTTTGGCCAGTAAATGACCTAAATACATGGTCAGTTCAGAAAAATAGGGCCAATTTACACAATGGAATCCTTCTCCCTCCTTTATTACAGTCCCTCTCTTTTTTTTTTTTTTAAACATTTTTATATGTAGTAAAGAAGGAGAAAAATAAAATGTCAGAGTTGGGATTTCATCTTGCTTCATAAGAGAAAGCTGATCATCAAAAAAGGCATGTGACTCCTAAGTTATACTGAAAGCGAGTGATAAATGGGGATACTGGCCACCTTTATTAGGAGGTTGTTGTGATGAGTAAGAAAATGCATTTACCTCATTGCATGGCACAGTGGAAGAATCAATAAATATTGACCAGTGAAAATGGTTTTTGTGCAGAAGTAATGAGTGTGTGCTGCTATGCTTGAAAAAGGGGCATCTTCTATCATTTCATTTTCCTCAGTACCAAGTAAACCCTGAGGCTCTTGTACCACAAGGGGCAAGGGGAACACTAACAATGCTTAATTTGAGGCATTCTTACTAATGTTTGGGATCTTGAACTAGATTCAATGTGAGTTCAAAAAATAATGTTCAAAAAGTTCAAAAATAAAGTTCAATGAGTTCAAAAAATAAAATATGAGTTCAAAAAATATATTCAGTTAGGCTGGTGGCAAAAGGTGAAATTTTATGGGAAATTAGAATAAAAGATGTGGGGACAGCAGAAGGATCCAGAAGATGGGGGATCAAGACAGAATAGGGATGTGTCAGAGAGTTATTGCCTACAATTCAAGAGACCCAAGTAAAGAACTTGAATTCAATCATAAGCTATTATATATCCTGCTTTTAGTTATTTAACGTGTTTTTCCCTAACATTTCCTCTTTGTAAAGTATTTTTTGAAAAGCACAACTTCAAATGGCTAAGTGACTTTCCACATTATGGAGGTACCACCCTTTACTTAGCAATATCCCTAACATTGGTTAGGTAATTATCAATTTTTTTCCCACTATTAATAACATAATAAGAAAATCCCTTTAAGTAAGTATTTATCTGCATTATGTCTATAGGGAAAATGCCTTGAACAGAAAATACAGGGTCAAAGGGTGGACTATTTTTATAGTTCTTGACAACTGCTATCAAACTGACTTTGAGAATTTATGCTTAACAGTTTCATTAAAAGTGTAATAGTTACAAAGGCAAAGGAATATATGAGAACTCTTGTAAGAGCTTGGATTCACAATGCCATAAATCTGCTGCTAGGTTACTTTCTAGAATTTTCCATCTTACCGGAAGATTAACTGGCTGATGACTATACCCTTTCCCAGAGTTTGGGGTGGTGTGGAGCTTCTAGTAGGTGCTCATGGGATGCCTGTGGATTTATTTCTGTTGACACTGCACACATTGCTTGAACCAGAGCAGATATTAAAGAAAGAAAGAAGGCTTGTCTTTTTGCTGTGTAGGAAGATATCTCCTGAGCAACACGACTCAAGATATACATAATAATTTTATTTTTATTTATTTGTTTGTTTATTTATTTATTTATTTAAATGTTTATTTATTCTGAGAAAGAGAGAGAGCAAGCACACAAGTGGGGGAGGGGCCGAGAGAGAGGGAGACAGAGGATCCCAAGCAGGCTCCATGCTGCCAGTGCAGAGCCCTACAGGGGCTCAAACTCACAAACTGTGAGGTCATGACCTGAGGCGAAATCAAGAGTCAGACACTTAACTGACTGAGCTACCCAGGCGCCTCAATACATAATAATTTTAGGTAACTATGTAAGAAAATGTGAATGCCTCTTAAGTGTCTATGGGGGACACCTTTACTTTCCACTTTCTGAGTTATTTTACCTTTTGAAAATTTTACCACTAGCAAGTGTTACTTTTTTACCAGAAGCAATGACGACAAAAAGCTAGAAGGGCATGATGTTCTAGCCTATCTGAGTCTTCAGGCACTGCTTCCATTCCTAAGCACCCACTTACTTCCAAGTAAGCTGGCTACCACCCCACCATCCACAGAAACGTCTCCTAGAGTTACCACAGCTACTTAACTGCTCAACCTGAGAGTTCTTGCTCAGTATTCACCTCCTTGGATTTCATGCAGCATCTGACCCTGTTATGCAGCTCACTCTACTTACCTGGCTTTTGGATGCAGGAAGTCTTGCCCTTTCCAATCGCTCATTAGCATCTTCTCCCATCAGGTAAGCACTTCCTGATGTTCTGCCTCCTTTATGTGTACCTTTTCTCTTTGTGCAATAGTACTGACTCTCCTGACTGCACCACAAGGGTTTCTTAAGGTCTCTACCTCTACTTCTTATCTTTTACTGTGGCTCCAAATCGTATTTGGAAATTTGGTGAAGGCTATGAAACACTCTTTGGAAAGATATTGTAAACACACAAAACAAAATACACAGTATTACCGAAAGCTCAACTATTTAAATCTATGACCAAGGGTATGAGGATCTGTCTTCTGTGTTCAGTAGAACTTTCTACCTCTTTGGAGGTCTATGTCTGTGCCCTCCAAAACCTGTGGGTGTTGAGGACTTGAAATGTGGTTAGTGCTGAAATGAGGTTACTGAGATGGAATTTTTAATTTCATTTAATTAATTAAAATTTAATTATAAGTAGCCTCATGTGACTAGGGGCTAGTGCATTAGATAAGTACTGATCTAAATATTTATTTCCCCATACCTGCTAGAAAACTCTGAGCAAAGTACCTTCAATCTGCCTCAAAAATAATTGAACCCTATTTTAAAGCATCCCCTTATCCTGACATCTCTTTTAATATTAATGCATTATCAGTCACCAGGAATCAAAACTTCTATCACCTTTTATTCTACCCTATCATATGCCATGAACAGTGAACGTTTATTAAGTTTTCACTAGGTCTCAGGCATTGCTTTAAGTGATTTACATACATTATCAAATTGCATAAGAAGTGAAATGTAGAAATTGTTGTTTGCTAAAATTTGCAGTAGGTTGGAAAGATAAAGTAATTTTAATAATATATCCATATCATGAATTGGCAGCTCCATTTGCTTCCAAGTTCACTAAAAGCATTTTCATTTAAGGTCGAGGAGACTCACTGAAAGTCAGGTTCTTTGTACGTGGCTGGAATTTATTTATCTCACATGGTGATCAGAAGCTTTAAGTGGTAGTTAACCTATGTGCTGAGACACAAACCCTGGGAATAGAAATGGCCTCTCAGAGAAAATAATATTTGCTGACATGATGTTTGATTGAGGATTCTCTACGTGTTGAGATACGAAGATAAAGGTTGTATTTTCTTTAATAACTGCCACCTCCTCTGCTCTTTGGACCCCTTTCCAGGTGGGCAGGGATATCCATTAATACAATTGCAGTCAGATGCCTTAGCTGTGCAATCATTTTAGTTATTAAAAGTCTCATTATGGTTGTAAAGATATAGCACTTTCCATTTTAAAACTTCAGTCTCATGAATGAATCTCATGCGCATTGCTGAGGGGAATGTAAAATGGCACAGATCCAAATGCAAAACAATTTGGTAGTTTCTTATAAAGGTAAATACACACTTATCATCTGAATGATACAGCAATTGTGCTCCTGAGTATTAAAACTTATGTTCACACAAAAAACTTAACACAAATTTTATGGCAGCTTTATTTAGCAGAGGTCCAAACTGGTAACAACCTAGATGTCCTTCAATAAGTAAAGGGTTAAACAAACCATGGTATATCCATGCAAAGGAAAACTCTTCATCAGTAAGAAGGAAAAAATGATACATGCAATAATTTGGATGGCATTCAAGGACATTATGCTAAGTGAAAAGAAGGGCTATATACTGTATGATTTCATTTTCATGACGTCATTGAAGTGACAAAATTATAGTGATGGAGAACCAACCAGTGGCTATCAGATTAGTGCTGAGGGGAAGAGGTAACTGTCAAGGGGTAACACGAGGGAATTTTGTGGCAATGGAACAATTGTCTATCTTGATTATGGTGATGCTTCCTGAGTCTGCACATGTGATACCATTTTACAAAATTGTATACCAAAAAAGAAAAAAAAGAAACAAAAATTTCATGTAAATACTGGTGAAATCCAATTAATGTCTGTCCCTGAGTTAACAGTATTGTACCATTGTTGATTTTCTGGTTCTGACTACGGACTGTGGTTACATAACATTATCAATGGGAGAAGCAAGGTGGAAGGTACATGGTAACTCTATGGTATAATTTTTGCAACTCTTGGGAATCTTAAACTATTTTAAAATAAAAAGTCATTAAAAATCAACCCCATATTCACATTAAAGATTTTCCTATACTTCCCAAAAACCTCTCATGAGCTGGCCCAGTAACTCTATCCCCTCTGGTGTTGGAGAGGGAAGAATAGAATTTCCTGTAATCCCTGTTCTCTTATATCACACTTTCTCAACCTCAGCACTATTGACCTCTTGGGCCAGATAATTCTCTATTGCTGGGTTGGGGTATAGAGGTGGGCCTTTCCTGAGCATTGTAGGATGTTTAGTAGCATTCCTGGCCTCTACCCACTTGATGTCTGTAGGAAGCCGCCCCTACCCCTCTGCCACGTCATGACATACTAACTGTCTCTCCAGATAGTGCCAGTTTTTCACGGTGGGGACAGAATCACCCAAAGCAAAGAATCACTGCCTTATGTGATCATTTCCACAATGAGAAGGATGGTGGTTGGATGAAACACCCATAGGCCTCGAGAAGGAAAGAAGACCTAACTCCAAACAACTTCCAGTTAAGTCCTAGCTGACAACAAAATGTTGTCCCTGTACTGTGGTGACCCTGCAGGAAGTATGCAGTTGCCAATTTTGTCTCTATGCCTGACTGTTTCTCGGGCCTATGGGATTCCTCTTCTCCACTGAAGGGGCTGTAATTGCCCCCTTTTGCCAGGTCATGCCACCACATTAGGCTACATAAAAATACAATATTTGTAAATACAGTGACTATGGAGGAAAATAATAAATGGTTCAGGCACATCCTCCACAAAAAGCTTTCTCTACCTTTATAGCCCTTGGAGATCTTCATCTTCAGCCCCTCTGGTATCTGTAGTCTGCTTCATTCATTTGGCATAAAGCCAGGGTGACTTGATTGTTAATCACCTCATGGACTATGTCTAGCATATCAACTAGAACAAAGACCATAGGTCGAAAGACCTAAAGAGAATGACCTAAGTGATCTGAGGGAGGCTAGAATTCAACCTCCTCACAAACAGGTAATTGGTACTTTCCAGTGTCAGACATGGAATAAGTTATAGACCCAGGCTGTCTCCAGGGTCTCTAACCCAGGAACAGTGACCTTCTAATAAGAGTACTTTCCAAAGACAAAGGTATCTGATCAGGCATACAGCATGATAGCTGAGTATTAATTATGGAGCCAAGAGAGATCTAAGTTCCAATGTCAGTTTCACAATTAAATAGGCTACGTGACCTTGACAAAAGTTTGCTCCCTCTTTGAACCTCATCTGTGAAATGAAGACTGATAGAATCTAATTCATAAATACATTGGTGAGGATTAATTAAAATAATGTACTTAAATTGTTTGGCACAGCACTTGCCCCCTGCAAACATTGTCTTCCTCATCCTCATCACAGCAAGTGTTTCAGAGTTTAGAAAACTCTTTCACATCCACTTAATCTTCCCAACCCACAGTGGCTTTCGGACGTAGGTGTTGGTACCATTGTAGAGGTGAGGAAACAGGTTTAGAAAGGCACCTGGCTAATCCACACATCCTGTTGACATGAAAACACAAGCATAGGCCTCTGACACCAAGACTTGGCTTCTCCATCAATGTACCGGACCAGCCAGTTAAGACTTTTGTCCTTGATGGCTATCTTTGGACTTTTCATGTACACAGCAGGTGCTCAATATTTGCTGGGCCAATCATTGTATTGTTCATTGTGTGTTCATCTACCTCTCCCTAACACACTTAGCTAAAAAATCTTAGAGGGTGAGTCTTCATTTCAGATAAAGGACCACAGACACATGGTTTGGAGATGTACCCATAGCCTGTTTTCCATAAATACTTATCGATGCACATGATGTTACAGAATGCAAGGGGGATATGAAGTGAGTTCTGATATCTAGACAGCCAATACATCCATGCAGAGATCAGAAAGAGACCCAAAGGAGACTGTAGGTCAGACAGGAGGAGTGGGGGCAGGGAAAGATCACCAGACCACAGCTCATTAAATGCCCTTTGTCATTTTGATTCTTGGCAATAAAACTGAAATCATCAAACATTGGAGCAAAGAGAATACAAAAGGGAGAAGGTGGAGCTATCTTCCCTAATTCAAAATGCCTCAAGGAAAACATACTTTTACCCTCAGATTCATAAAAAAGGAATTTTGCTTTTTGCTGGTACAGCGTAAGTAATGACAACTCCTATTTAATAAAATTTGGACATGAAGTCGAAGTTTATTTAACTTTTTTTTGTTATTCTTGAAATGAAACAACCTTCTTCTGAGGCTTGAGACACAGATGTAAAAGAAGCTTGTGTCAGGGGGTGGGGGGGGGAGCTGAAAATGAAGGTTTGTGTGCCTGGTGTCTTTGACGGGGAGCGGAGTGGTAGCATGTAGAGAATCAAACATCTAACAAATGCAAGGTCATGTCAGCTCCTTGATGGGATATGTGTTTTGTTTAAAGCATAACTGGTCACCATTGGGAGGTTTTAAGCAGCTGAGCAACACGATCTGATTTGAGTTTTTCGAAGATCATTCATCTGGATACTACGTAGAAAGAAGGGAGAAGTTGGGGCACCTGGGTGGCTTAGTCAGTTAAGAGTCTGACTTTTGGTTTCTGCTCAGGTCATGATCTCATGATTTGTGGGTTTGAGTCCCACTGGGCTTTGTGCTGATGGTAGAGAACATGCTTGGGATTCTCTCTCTATTCCTCTGCCCCTCCCCTGCTTGCTCTCTCTCTGTCTCAAAATAAATAAACTTAAAAAATAAAATAAAATAGAAATGGGGAGAATAAATGCAAGTGGAAAGATCAGTTAGGATGGCCTGGTGGCCCTTGTCTAGGTAAGAGGTGATGGTAGATTGGATAAGAACAGTGACTGTGGAAATAGATTGGACAACTGCATTTATTCTTCAAGATTCTTCTCTGATATATTGCTTTTCTGACCAGAAAACAACTATTAAAAGTTGAACTTTCAAAACTCGGCTCCTTGGTCTAGGTATCTATTTCACTGCTCTCTCACATTGTCTAATGATTAATCCTATCAGAACGTGTATTAGATTGCATTATATGCAATTATTATTTTTTTGGATGTCAAACCAGTCAAACATCATTAGTTTCAATGGTTCCATGTAACAAATAAACTAGTATCAATTGAACATGCACTTGTTGAGGGTCTATTTTATGCCACTCTTGTGCTCATTCCTACTACGTTGTTTGTGTCTATCTTTAATCGCCTGACTTTGTTATCACACAGGGACCCCCTACTAAGTGGCAGAGAACATGACTTTCATCTCGGCATTTTCAACCCCCCCTCCCATCCCCCCCCCCCAGTGACTGGCAGATTTTAGCAGAAACAGCAGAAGAAGCAAGCCTGAAAAGGTTGAGGTCCTTGGCCAACCCTGGAGAAAAATGTAAATAGAATTAGCAAACAGTGTGGTTCTGGGATGGATTTTCTGGTTCAAAATGTTACTATTCTCACTGTTGGTAATTGATTAAAAAGATAGATAAAGGAGAGGAAGGAATAGAAAGAATTCTGTAATTCCTACCAAAACCTAAAGGAGCATTGATTTCATTGCTTGAACCAAAGGCCTTAAGAACATGCAGGAAATAATTCTAACATAGAAATTTAGCTGTTGGTGTGGGGTGGTATGGTGGTTTTCAAGGTTGGCTCACACTTTGGAACATTCTTCTGGAAGCACGTGGCTGGATTCTGGTTTGCAGTCTTCATGGTAGGGATTGGGCTGGAAGAGAGGTATATCCAGTAAAGAGTCTTTTACCAAACAAAGTGGAATTGGCATCTCATGATCAAAGTATGCAACTATGCAAAACAAATGGTTTTGTGGGAAGTGAGGTTACACTGGATTTCCCTTGCTAATTCTATGAGATCCGCCATGACCTTCTCAGCAAACTATTGCATGTGATCTTTGAACTTATTCCTTTATGCCCTGGGCCAAGTCCAAGTCTAAGTCTTGATCATTGTGATACAATGGTAAACAAAATGGGCTCTCCTTTTCCAGGTAAAATAAACACACTGAGGAGTCACACATTTGCTTGAAATAATAATGGTAGTTGCACTGATGGTGAAAATGGTAATAAAACATTTATTACTCATCCAAGTTGTGCCAGCATTATTCTGAACTCTTCACATGCAAAAGAAAAGTTAATCCTCACAATAATCCTATGAGGTCAGTACAGGAAGTTCTAGAAACTTGCCCAAGTTAACACAGCTCTTAAGTGGTAGGGCTAGGAAATCACTTATGCAGTGATGAATTTAGCCACAGTGACGACTGCACCTCCTTTCTGCTACACAGATCTTCACTCTGTTTTTGTCAAATGCTTTGTTTAGGAGCCTCCTCACACTAACTGACCTGGAATGTTCTTCTGTATCAGTTAGGACCCCTTAAAGGAAATCTGTGAAGATTTCAAACTGTCTCATGTTTCCTTGGTACTTGGTACATGCCTCTACCACACTAAATTATCATTATGTGTCTATATGTTTGCCTCCTTCATGAAACTGTGAGTTCCAAGAGGAACAGCACTGGGCTTCTTTCTTATCCTCAGGATCAGGACCAAGTTGATGCCAAAAAATGTTTTGTAAGTGAATATGAAAGGATAACTACAATGACTGACTTATCTGAATAGAGCCAAAATTCAGACAGTAAAGAGAAGAAAACTTCAAGCAACTCAAATGAATGATACAGTGCTAATGCATTGAACTTCATGAATTGCCTTCAGAGAAATGTGGCTGAAATATATCAAATCATCTGTCTATCATCTCTGTCTAATGGAATTGCCCCAACCTTTGTATGATGATACAGTTGACCTCTGAACAGCATGCATAAAAAATCTGCGTATAACTTTGGACTCTCTCAACATTTAACTAGGCATTCTTGGAGGATCCACAAGAAAGGGTGAACGTGTGACCTCTGCCCACCGCTGGTTTACCATCTGCTACCCTTTTGTATTTTCTGTGTTCCTACACTAGACTATGTGTGGACTCACAAAGGGGACTCCGTGCATGCTGGCGCGTGCCACCCTGCCTACCCGGGGACTCCTGTTAATTCTTCAAAACTCGGGTTAAGCAGCACTTTTAGTTTTTCCTGATCCACCTTGCTAGAGCTGGATCCCCTCTGTGCTCTCCCCGTCCCTCCAGCACAGTGTGATCGTAGCTCTTGTTGCGTCTTGACTGAACTCTTGTCTATTTTTGCCATGAGTTCATGAGTTATTTGAGGGACAAGCCATTTTCCTCCTGCATTTTCCAGACCTGACACTGCCTAGTGCTCAGTACCGCACTGTTTTTGTTGTTTCTTTCCTCCACAAGTCCGTGAATCATTTGAGGGATAGCCATTTTCATTCCTGCATTTTTCAAACCTGGCACTGCCTAGTCCTCAGTACTTGAGGACAGAGTGAATGAGTGGCTCGATGGATAACAAAGACTCAGAAATGTTCACATTCTCCTCTGTCATATATTCTCTGTGATGGACGGGGCAAGTCTCAGTTAATGCCTGGCTCCCTTCCCATCTTAGCAGTGCCAGGCCTTGGGATTCATTTCAGTGCTGTCCCTGCTTGTTCTCTCCCACTCTCATTAGAAGTGTCCTTAGGTCTTTCATTCCAGGTGTGTTCATTTTGTTTGGTTTTGTTTTTTTGTTTTGTTTTTGTTTTTGTTTTTTTTTTGATGTTCTTTTCACAGTCTTGTGTCATCTGCATCATCTTTAGATCTGATGAAAATTGGGAAGCCTGCAAAAAAGGAGGAAAGGCGATTTCTGAAGGCCTAACAAACCCTTCAGATGACAAGATAAAGACCCAAACTTTGGGTTTCTAACAAGTGTTTGCTGCTGCAAATGGCTGTTTCATGCCTGTGGGGAATGATTTCAGTAATAAATACTCAGCTCTGCAGTTGATTTTCTGATTCTTGTAGTTTTGTTACTTTTTATGGCAGAAGTATTAGGTTCCAAAGTGTTAATTACCATTTCTCAGGCAGTTTCCACAGCTGACCCTTAGCCTGGTTTTTCAGGAAAGATTCAGAATAGTTAGGAACCTGCTCAAAGTCACAGAGCTGGAAAGTGAGTTGACCAGGCTGTGGACATGGCTCCAACTGGCTTCATCTAAGGCTCTTAATATTTTGTCACAGTGTCAGCTGTCTATAACTAACTTTATTGGATGTCAGTTTATTGTCAAGCTGCATCCTAGTGACCCTCCATCTTTACCCCTCTGTTTGGGAAGAGCCTTTGAATATTTCATAGAGGAATTTCTCTTCAAATTCTGACCTATTGCCTGTGGGCTGATCCCAAACTGGGGGAATGGAATACTGAGGATCTCCCACTCCTGTCCCTTCATCAAATCAGGTGCCAAACACTCACTGTGTCCCTGGAATTGTGAATTGTGTGAGGCCCTTTAGGAGATACCAAGATATATAGATTAGCTCTTCCCTTACAATATATAAGGAGAACAAAATAGTTCACAAATAGCAATAACACAAGACAGCATCTTAGAACTACCATTAAAGTGGTATAACACCCAGTGTGGGTAGCGAAAGTTGGAAGAACTCTTATTTGCTTGCCATAAACAAAGAGACCTTCATAATGGAGATCTCATTGAATTAGACCATGAAACACAGAGAAGCTGTCCAATGGCAGTGCTCAGGGGGAACACGTGGGCAGAGGTGAAGAGCAAAGATCTATGTTTGCAAAAATAAAGAGCACAGTGTGGGAATGAAAAACACTCAAACTTTCTGGGTCACAGCATGAATAAAAGCAGGAGTTGGAGACAAAATGGGAATTATTGCAAAAGCTTTGGATCACAAAAAGCTTTGAATGCTGAATTTAGAGGATTGGATCCACATATTCTTGGAGATTCTGGGATTTCTATAATTTTATTTATGGGAGAGATTGTGCATGAAGGAGCATGTTTTTATAAGAGCTTTACTTGAAAGATGATGAATTGGGCAAGACTGGATGGCAGTCTAGAATGGTGAAAGACTGGAGACAGAGAGAATAATTGATAGTTTGTGCAATGGTTTAAGCTGAGATGTAATGAGGATTTGAAAAAGGTTAATGGTGGTGGGAGTGGAAGGGGAAGGAAGCTGACATCTCCTAGCCTTTTCATCACAACCACATGCACCATACCTTGACTCTTGTCGACATATCAAGAAATAATATTCCTAGTAGCAGCTCCAGTTGGTAGAATTCACAGCCGTAGAAGAGTCAATTTTCTCTTTCTCAACTTCCACTGTGACAGATGGAGCATTTATTACCTTGAACAGGTTGTACAGATCTCTGCTTTGTCTCATTAGCTGGGTAGAAAATAAAAATTGGTGAAAATACAGCTATAGTGCATTTAAAAGAACATCAAACTTCTTAAAGAAAACTTACTGAAGATTACAGATGGATGAGGTATGGCCTACTGGGAAGAGCTCTAGCATGGGAGCCAGGAGATTGGAGTTCTTGCAATGGTCTGCCCCATCTAATTGTGGCTTTAGGACAGCCACTTACTCTTTTTGAGCTTCAGTGTCCTTCAGATCAAAGGATAAGGTTGGGGTTCTGTATGTTTACAACTTTTCCCAGTGATAGAGCCCTTGTTTCAAGTAAGTCCTTGTGAGGAATCCAGGGCATAAAATAGATACATGAAACATGCCGTGGTAAGTAAGGCTGGAGTGAGAAGCTTGAATCTTGCTTGGCCTCTCTATAAACTTCCCTGCCCCCAATTTCTGGGGCTCTATCAGGCATTGTCAGAATTCTAGTGGGCATTGCAGATTATTAGATGGTTTCACATGTTTCTTTAAGCTCGTCATAATGATGCATGAGTTTCCAGGCAGAAGTTCCACATTGAGTTACTTATCACTTTCATGCTCCCAAGTTTGCTAGAAAGATGAAGCTACATCCTATACATGGTGGCTTTCTCTCAATGCCTTAGACATCTCAAATCTCTTCTTGCTTTGAGCCTTTGCACTGGTTGAACCAGTGCAATCTCTTCCAAAGATATTGTTTCTCCACATTTTCACATGACTTATTTCTTTCTCATCATTTAAATCTCTAAATAAATAGGTTCCCAAGGAGTCCTTCCTTTAGAGGCCAATTTTCCAGGAATCCCTTCCCTTTGGATCACTCCCTTCCCAGGCCTGTGGAACCCCAGGAATGTGTCACACAATTGTATGTTTTTGCAAAAGTTCCAAAAGTAAGATATTTTAATTTCAATTCATTATGACCACCCTGTCCTCCTTCTCTCGCTTTTCCCTCTGTCACAGTTTTCCTTGTGGGTGGCTTTTGAAGCATTGTGCCTCATTTTCTTCATCCACAAAACAAGAATAATAACAGTGTCTACCTCCCAGTGCTGTTGAAGATTAAGTACATTTATACATGCAAAGTGCTTAGAATTGTGAGCGACTGGTATGCAATAAATGCTTATTATTTTATTGTTATCACCATACCGAGAAATAGACACAACAGTAGACATCCCCCTGGGTTCAAGTTCTGGCCAAGCCACAGAAGTCTGTGAGCAACTTACTAATGCAGTAGCCACACACCTCTCATCTGCAGTTTTTGCTTTCTATACTTTCAGTTACCTATGGTCAATAGAGTCAAGAATCAGATGATTCTCTTTCTGATGTATTGTCAGAGGGTCAGTAGTAGCCTAACACCACGTCACAACGCCTATGTCATTCACCTGTCTTCATCTCATCAGGTAAGCATTTTACCATCTCACATTATCACGAGAAGAGGGTGTGTACAGTACAATAAGACATTTTGAGAGCGAGAAAGAGACCACGTTCACATAACTTCCATTACAGTATATTGCTATAATTGTTATATTTTATTATTAATATTGTTAAACTCTTACTGTGCCTAATTTATGGGTTCAGCTTTATTATAAGTATTTAGGTATGGAAAAAACTGAGTATATATATAATTTGGTACTGTCTTGTTTTCAGGCATCCCCTGGAGGTCTTGGGATGTACCCCCATGGGTAAATGGAGACAAAGCACACATGGCCCAAATTCCTTCTCCTATACTTGATGTAACTTAGGCCAAGGGAAATGAAGTGGCTTGTCCAAATCTCATAGCTAGGAAGGGCCCAAGGTAGGACTCAGACCCGGGTTTCCTGAGAGAAAGTGAATTGACTCACAAGCACACCATCATGAGCTTATATTTTACATAGAAGAAGGCTGCCTTCTTTTGACAAAACAGTTGTTCTGTCCCTTCCTTCGTGACTTATTTTGTGGAGTCCAGTCATGTGGGCTCTAGCCCTTAGAACAGGCTGGAAACGAACAGGGTATCACAAAATAGCCTGCCAAGAACCCTGCAAAAACTTCAGACACTTGGACCTCCAACCTCATTTTGACTAGTCAGATCCATATTTTGGGGTTTGAGTAGATTTCTCTTAGAGGCTACTGCCCAACTTTAGGGCACAGCCAGACAGATTCAGTAGATCTGAGTTTATACCCCAGCTCCTAGAAGTTAGATTCATACCTCACTACCATATACAAGGATAAACTCTACCTGATGCAATAATATAAAAAACAAAGCCAAAATAGTGTTTGTAGAATGCAGGGGTGAAGTCTTTATAATCTTGAGTTGGTAAACTACTTTTTAACTATGACACAAACACCCACATACCATAAAAGAAATACTGATAAACTTGATCACCTTAAAGAACAAAACATAAGAAAAAATTAAGTCTTCCTTATGGCAAGAAAAAGAACCATCATAAGTAAAATGAAAAAAACAAGTGATAAATTGAGGAAAAAAAATTGCAGCTCCCGTCTCAGACAAAAGCTTAATTTCTTAAAATCAGGACAGCTTCTATAAATTGAGACCAACAGGGATCACATTTCTCACTTTCTAGATGGGCAAAAATCCAAAAGTTTACAAGACACTGTTTGAATGAGGTTTGAGAACATTCTGTGAGGTACTGGTAGGAGTAGAAATCTATTACTCCAGTGGACGTGAAATGGCAACTTTTGGCAATACTCCGACCAGGTGATCTCCCTTAAGCAAAATGAAATATATTAATTGCATCAGCGAAGAGCTAGGAACAACCTAGATTTTCATCAAAAGAAGACATTACATAAATGGTTCTTCTGTCTACGGGGGAGCAGTTTATGGAAAAATGAGAAACTCTCTAGGTAGCCATGGAACAGTCGCCAGGATATATTTTTAAGTGAAATAGAAAAGCCGTAGGTTTTATGTAGTATATATCGTTTGGGGATAATGAAGGAGGATGGGAATATGAAAATGTATTTGCTTGTATTTGCATTAACACTTGAGTGATACAAAACCCAAACTAAACCCCTTTTGGTTAGCGCTGGGCATGGGGAAGAGGGATGGGATGGTATCACAGGGAAGAAGGGGAAGCAAGACCACCAAATGATGTGGCTTCATATTGCTTCAATGAAACGTAAATAATTTGCCTCCCCCAAAAGGAAAAGTAAAGTTAAATGAATTCCCAGAAGTGGAACATAGTTGTAAAGAACTTTGGGCAAGTTGTTTAAACTCAGATTTCTCAGCTATAAGATGGGGAAAACCAGCATTTACTTAACACCCTTTTTTCAGTTGTTCCCACAAATCAAGCTTCTTCTTGATTCAGGACACACACTTGTGGCCTTCTGTGTGGACTGTGCTGTCACTAGGGGTTTGGAGAGCCCTGTTCTTGATCATTCCACACTCTGCTCTGTTGTCAGTCTCCTCCTCACAAAAGCCTTCTCCCTGTTCCACTCATTAGCGTCTGGACTATTTCTCTATTTTGTTTTCTCATAACTTCCTATCCTTAGCTAAACATCTCTCTTTTCCTTTCTTTTTTTACTTGTTTATTTAACATTCGGGTATTGAATTCCCAAAACCCAGAGCCATGTCTCACGTCTAAGATATTTTCCTAATATTCCAAATGTTTGTACCCAATGCAAGATGCACAGAAGAGACCCGGTCCATTTTAGCCATTTCTGTCATGGGCTACATATCAGGGATCAGGCCATGCTGGACATTACTGCCACACCTCTGCAGCCAAATATTAGCTTGTGAGAATATATGTCTTTGTTTAACCTTCACAGCAAGAGTTAACTATATGAATAGCATATGGAGGAAGAATTAAATAAAATTAAAAGACTTTCTAAAAGCAAGGCCACTCTCCTGCTCCCTGGATCGACCCCTCACATTTAATTAGACTTTTGGTGTTCACCCAGCCCCATTATAATCTCACTCTGATTTTATTCTATAACAGACAGAAACCAAAGCGCTGTGCCCTCTCGAGGATGTAGGCTCAGTGAAAGCAGCCCTGCAGCTGCTTGTACCTTGGTGTCAGATAATTGCTCGTAATTAGTTTGCATATCTTATCAGAGAGAGGGAGCTTAATTATCTCCCTCTGCAAAATCTCTGCAGAGAAAGCTCAGTGTCTTTTTCTTTTTTCTTTTTTCCTCCTTAAGAAAAGTACTATCTTTGAACTTGATTTCACCTTGGGGATGGAGGCAGGAGAGGGGAAAAAAAAAACCCAGTTATACAAATATCATCTTATTTGTGTGTGTATGTGTGTGTGCAAATTGATTTTTTTACCGCCCCCCCCCCCCAGCTTTCTGGTTTTGTAGAGAAGTATTTAGAGTGGCAGAAGGGAGTTATACCCTTAAATACAATATGTGTGCAGTGGTGTAAGTTAAATTCTTTCTATTTCATATATTTTTTCCTTTGGACTTTCCTCCCCCCATGCCCACGTATGGTGGATCCTATGGGAGGTTTATCTTGTGCTTAATTTACAATGTGTGTAATAATGATAAAATTAATGCTATTTAAATATCATGAAAATAAGTTAATATAAAATGACAAAATACAATAAGTATATTATGTGTGAAAAACGCTTCTAAAGTGGAGTAAGCATCACTAGGAGCATCATTCAGAATAGGGTGGGGAAGATATTGAGGAAGCAGGATGGATTCACTTCCCCTGCTTCCATTTTGAAAAACCACGGGCTTGTGAATTTTGTGATTTGCAGCTTGTCAGCTGCACCTCAACCACCTCCAGGAACACATCCTTCCAATTTGGACTGAAACAGAGATAATACAACATCTGTTCACTAAATGGCCAGTCGTGTCTAAGAGAGTCATTTTAACCCTGTCAGCACCAATCTTAGTTCCTTCAAACCAACTTATGTAACCTCGTGGTTTCTGCTTTTCTAAGCCTGCACTCACCGCTTGCAATTCAGAGCACACTTTCAATTTCTGGCCTCTCTGCATCTCCCAGATTGCAAGCCCCAAACTCCAAATAAACACTTTTGGTTGTTTTACAGATTCTTCTTGGTCAACATATGTTAATATAACATTATGTATACATCTATCTGTGTGTGTGGTTGTGTGTGTGCATACTTTTAACAAAATGAAGAGGTGAATTAGTTTCCTGCCACTTGGCCCTGTGTTACCAGCTTCTCTGACTAATTCCAGGTCTGGCAATAGCAAAATTTCAGGTGTTCATTATTTGGTTGGTTACTTCAATTTCCCACTACACGGATACAGACTTATGCAAGGCAATCTTTAAAGATCTTCCTTTGTGCTTGAGAGCTTAACAGAGCTGTCCAAGGTGGGAGTTTAGAGAGGCAGAGTCATTTCAGTCCCTCTGCACTTGTGTGTGAGTGTCTGTGTCATATTTCTTGCCTAGCTGGTGTGTGAGCAAACAGCATTTTGTGCAGGTGCTGGATCGGGGATCAGGGAATTGTACACAATCAAGTAACTCGTTTCAGGATAAGAGACTGGAGCCAAACCTCAGTCTAAACTTTACTCCCTTCTCAGCATGAAGTGAACAGATTTCTGAAAAGTCAGAGTAAGACTCAGAGGGTAAGCCTGATGAACCTAAGGAATGACTGCATTAGATTATAAAAAACTTGAGGCAGGGATTCTGTCTTGTTCAGATTTGCACCCTGTAACAGTATAAGTGGGCAACCAACTGATGGTACTTTTAGTATCCATAATAACAATGTCCTAAGTTTACAGAGCACTTTGAAATGCACCAATCTCACTCATATTTATTTACTTTTTTATTTAATACAGATTCCAGTAGTTCAAACTTGGGTATATTATGCTTATTTTACAGATAAGGAAACAGATTCAGAGAAGTTAAGGTGCTGCCCAAGTCACGGTGCAGGTAGCAATTAATGGCTCTGAAGGCTGGAACAGCTCTTTTATCTCTAAATGGACTCTTCTTATGTCTTAACTGCCTTTATTTATTCTAATACTTGAAAGAAAAATGAATGATTAAATGCACGATGCCGTGGGTAGTGTGCAATGCCTCAGGATTGGAGAGGCTAGCCTGGCAGAGAGGACCCAGACAGACGATCCATTAGGATCCCTTTGAGGAATCCACACTATGGTGTTGGATTATAAGTGGCAAATTCAGCAGGAGGAAATCCATTTATATTGCACTCAGATGTAATGTAATACAGATCAATCTGTTAAATGCTAATTAACCAATCTCTTAAGGTGCTGTCTTTCAGTTGTCTCATTTCTCTGCTTCTCTCCAGGTTAGCCTCTTGAAGTATGGGGAAGGGGCCCCAGGAGACTGTATTGTGAATGACATGGGAGGAGTCTCTTGGGATCACCTGTGGGAACTTGTCTTATCTTCTGGCATCCTAGTCTCTGTGGTAACTTTCCTGCCAACCTGGTTGTTTTCTCATCATCTGGAGGCTGCTGGCTTCTTCAGCTAGTGATTGCTGGGTCTCTTTCTTACATGGGAACGATGCTGTGGACTTGTTTGTCTTCAAGTATTCACTCTGGTCTTGCTGGTGAAGATGTCATGGGTTATAAGAAGAGGTGAAAGAGGGTCTGTGAAGGTTCTGGGGTACATAATGATTGAGTCTGTAGGTACTAGGATACCTAGATGGGGTCTGTATCCTTAAGTGTTCAGAGCAAACTATCTCCAACTGCTCTTGCTGTTGAGCCTATGAGAGCACCCTCTACCCCCCATCCTATCATATCACATCTCTCTCCATGTTAACTGCCTCGGCTGTACAGAGTTGAACGGAGGAGAAGTGGTGAAAACTCAGGTTCATCATGAGATCTTGGGTAGTAACCAGTTCTTGTTGAAAGATTTGATTAGTATCCCAAGGAAGGCTCCAGGGCCAGTGGACTCAAACTTTCACAAAAAGGATTGTAAAACACCAGTAGCCATCACCCAACTTCTGAGCATGTGCCTATATAGATGAGGTGGTCTCTATATAGGTGAAATAGCTAGCTGCGAGGGCCTTTGGATCCTGGATAGTGGCTGGATATTGGCTGGGGAGGAACATCTAGTTTTGACCCAGAGTTATGAACCTCAGAGGCTCTTGACTTACCCCAGGAAAACTTATTGCAAATTCAGGGTTGGGGTGAAATGAGAACTTAGAATGAGTTCTCATAGCACCTTCTAAAATACAAATGAGTGTTTATTATCTACAATATGCCATACACTATTCTAGGCACTGGGAAAAAACCAAGGGAGTGGGAGTAAGGGTGTTAGGAGGAGAAAAAAATACCCATCTTCACGGAGTTTATATTAAAAAATGGGTGTCAGATAATAAGTAAAATAACGAAGCAAAATATATAGCACCTTAACTGGTGATGATTGTTGCAGACAAAGCAATGAAGGAGAAGAGAGGGAGTGTGGGGGTGCAGTTGAAGTCGATCTGGTCAGGAAACATTTCACGAATGAATGAAATTGGAACCAAAAATGGAAGGAGTTGAAGAAGTGAGTCACGTGGATTTCTGGAAGTAGAGACTTCCAGGTGGAAGGTAGGACTGTATCTGGTATATGTTGAAGGAACAGGAAAGAGGTCAGTGGGGCTGGAAAGTCATCAGTCAGGAGAAAAGAAATTGCAAATAAGGTAAGAGGAACAAAGGACTGCGATCATGGAACGGGTTTTTGGTTTTATTCCAGGTGAGATGAGAGTCACTGAGGTCTTGAGCAGAGGAGTTACCTGTTTTGACTTCTTTTCTTAAAGGATCATGTCGTTGCTGTTCTGAGATTTGACTTCATTTCTGAGAGGGAAAGGTGGAAGCAGAAAAACCAGTTAGGAGAATGTACCAATAATTCCAGTGAGGGAGCTTATTAATGACTTGGACCAGAGTGGTAGCAAAGGAGGGAGTGGGCCAATAGCATTGATGAGTGGATTGGATGTGGGGCAGAAGACGAGGAGGAAAATGAGGATAACTTCAAAATTTTTGTCTTGAGTAACTAGAAAAATGGAAATGTGATTAAGATGTGGAAGGCTGTGGTTGTATCAGAGGAATATCAGGAGTTTGTTTTTGAATGTATGAATTTTGAGATGTCTCTGAAAAATCTAAGAATATTTGCTGAGTAGGTGTTTGAAGTCTGTGTTTTGGGGGAGGTCTTAACTGGATGTATAAATTCAGGAGTTACTGATATATGACGGTGGAACCAGATGAGTCCATCAAAGGAGTAAGTGGAGACAGAAGCAAAAAACTTAATAACATAGCAGAGCAGAACAAATCCACCAACAAAACCTGCATAATTTCCCCAAAGCATATGAGTTAGTCTTTACCCACTTGAAACCCAGAAGCTCATTTCCCCTTTGGTATCTTGGTGTCCCAAAGCATTTTTTATGTCATATAGATAGATTTTGTCTGTGTTGAACATTTATCCTGGTCCATAGACTTCTCCACAATGAGCCTCTTCCACTTTTCAGGTTAGGACAAAAATAAACTAAAAAATAATGGATAGGTAGAGAAGTCAATTGATACCATTTCTTCTATTAAATGTACATTAAACAAGTAAAAATGGTTCTTGAAATTTTCCCACCAATCTTTACTCAATGGTAGACATGGGCGGGTTCACAGTAGTCTCACCATTTATAATTAAAGGATGTGTACTTGCAAGTTCCTGACTTTTCTACCTGAAGTACTTTTCTACCCAGAGGCATTTGTCCCCTGAGTTTATCTTTGTGTGACAAGTAAACCACCTTTTCAGCTTTCACAAATTTTGACTCTCATTTCATGAGTAATTTTTTTGCTGAGACAGTTCTGTTAAGTTTTCCTGCTTTTGTGTAGAGGGTACGTGAAGATCTAAGCCATTGCTAAATTTAATATTCCACCCTTACACTGAAGCATCCCTGTTACTTGAAAACCATTACTTTCTCAGCATCTCCATTCCCATCTCCAAAACTAGGATCAAGCTTTCTTGATAGAGCCATTTTTAAAAATCACATCCACCTCTCTCCAAAAAGGGGGTTTATCCATTTAGGTGAGTTACCATGTTCACAATGAGGATAAAATGACAAAGCTTCATAAATATGGGCGTATGTCTAGGCTTCCTCACTAGCTAAGTGATCCTGCTTATGTAGACAGAGTGGGACAAAATTTATGATATAAGAAAATAAAAGGTAGTCGCATATTGTAAGTCAGGCACACTGCCTGAGGATCTCAATCCCCTGTCAAAGGCCATAAACTTAAGATAGGTCTTTATCCTCACAAACTCCCAAAATGACATTGGGTCCTTTATTTTTAGAAATGTCCATTTTTCCCCTGCTAATGTAGAGATGGTTTACATGTTAGTCATTTCGGGTCTGTACTGGTACCAGAAGTCTGCCTCGCTGTTAGAACATTTCTTTTTGTTTTAACAAAATTTTGTTTTAACACATTTTTCGTGTGTTAATAGGCATCCATTAATCTTTTGTGAACATCTCACTTATCTTCTTTTTTCCTTTTTAAAAATATTCTTTGGCTCTTCAAAGGAAAGAACTGTGCTTTTAACATTTACATAAAGCCTAGCAAATTCATATTTAGAGTGAATATTCTTCCCCTGTCCTGTTCTGTCATTTTCTAGCACTTACAGGTTCCAGGAGCCATTTAGTTTTTACTTTAGAATTTTCCTTCTCATTTCTTCCATCCTAGCTCTGATCTCTCCTCTCCTTCTATAGTCTCCTGTCCAAGTATTGCCTTCTGTGTGATGAACTGCTCACTTAATATCTAGATTCCCTGGTCCCAGCTCCTTGGAAAGGGGAGTTAGTCCTCCGCTCTGACTTCTTTTCTTGCAAGTGTCTGTTCAAACCACTTCCGACTCTTCTTTCCTCTTTGTTAGTTAGAAAAAAGGGGCACAACACTAAGCAGGCTGTGGTTAAATTCTGTGGGTGGATTGAGAAACTGAGGAGAGAATGTTGTAAATCTAAATGTGATGATGCTCTCACTATGATCAATCTCTGTGCATTCCTGTGGAGTGGTGTCCAATATCTAGCTTGCTCCTCTAGCTTTTTCCTGAAATGTAAATTCATCCTTGATGATTCTGGAATTGCTGCTGAGTGGAGCCTGACCAAAGGCATCTCAGTCCCTCCTGCATAAACCTTGAGGCTGGGGAATAGTCTTGCTCAGGAGCAAATTCATTAGAATTAGAATTTAGTCTTTCTGTCCAAGACCAGGCTCTTTACTATGAGTAAGAAAGGGAATAAGGAGGAAAGCAACCACTAGATATCCATGTTTTACCCTTCAGTACTTAGATTTAGAGCATGCCCATTGGGACTCACAGTTAGTCAGAGGGTGGGTGTAAATCACTAGGTGATCTGACCATCCCTTTATGGCTGCCTGTGTTGCACTGGGAGGCCGCCAGAGACGTGAGTCTCTAGCCCACACCCAGGCTTCTTTGGGGTGGGGATGACATTTGCTCATCTCCACCTTCCAGGGCCCTCCTTGAATTCCATTCCTCAGTTCTACATCCTATTTCTCATGAGATTTTCTTCCCTGTGTTGCCAAGTCAAGTTACAATTCAATTAACAGTTGGCTCTTTTTTAAAATTTTTTTTAGATGTTTATTTATTTTTGACAGAGAGAGAGAGAGAGACAGAGCATGAGCGGGGTAGGGGCAGAGAGAAAGAGAGACACAGAATCTGAAGCAGGCTCCAGGCTCTGAGCTGTCAGCACAGAGCCTGACGCGGGGCTCGAACTCACAAACTGTGAGATCATGACCTGAGCCAAAGTCAGACGCTCAACCGACTGAGCCACCCAGGCACCCCAACAATTGGCTCTTAAAAACATGGTGCCTGTAGCTAACACTGCTATACAGTGTACAGAGCAGTTGCTAGGAGAGTAAATCCTAGGAGTTCTCATCACAAGAAGAAAAGTTTTTTTCTTCACTCTATCTTCCTTCTTTTTCTCTTTATTTCTTCTAAGTGAGAAGGTGGATGTTAGCTGAACTTATTGTGCTAATCCTTTTACGATACGTACAAGTGAAACCATTATGCTGTACGCCTTAAACTTTACAGCAATGTATGTCATTTATTTCTCAATAAAACTGGAAAAAAACCCAGTTTGCTCTTGGCATTGGGATAATTCCCAGAATTATTTAAGAAGTCTTGATTATACATTACTTAATAAAAAACTCAGCTGCTTACGAGTTTCGAAGCATTATTCTATTTGTGGTTGGACAATGGCATGCTGTCGTGGTTTTTCAAGTCAGGACTTTAATTGCTAACCTTTAATTTGGATCCTGCTTTCCACCTTAATAAACACAGTTTATAGAAAAGTACGTCAGTCTTTCAGGGAAGCATCAATTTTAGTGGATTTGAATCCATCAACAGCCCTTAGGAGAGGGCCTCACAAACGAAACTTCACAGACAGAGACATCTCTGGACTCGTGAATGTTTGCACTGTCTGCTTTATGTTCTAACCTTGACTCAAAGTCCTTTCCACTTCAATCACTGGCAAGTTAACCATGTGACAGTGGAAAGCAATTTACACCAGTGGGTCCAAAGTTTATGTGTAGCCAACCTCGCATCAGCAGCCAAGGTCCAGAATATCCAGCCTTAACTTGATTAGCTTTTGTCATAGACGATCAAATGGTTTTATGTGTGGCAGGGAGAAAGCAGTGATTTGCCCTCTTGTGCTTGAGAGCAGCATAGTTTCTGAGGTTGGAGAGAGGACCCACTTCCTCCAGCAATAGAGCCGGGAGTGGTCAGCCATGAGTTGGATGTACTAGTTGGAGGTACTTAGTGGAAACTAAGTCTGGCCACAAGAGGAAGAGCAGGTGTCAGTCTCAATTGCAGCCAGTTGCCCTTCAGGCAACAAGGGCTGAAAGGAAATATTTGAATCGGGAGAATGAAGGGTTGAGGGGTAGGAATACAGCCAAAAGATGCTTTTCTGACCATTGTGTTCGCACTTTACCCTAAATTGTCCTCTTCTGGTTTGAGGAAATGTAGATTATATGTGTAGATACATA
Source organism: Neofelis nebulosa (assembly GCF_028018385.1). Lineage (NCBI taxonomy): Eukaryota > Metazoa > Chordata > Mammalia > Carnivora > Felidae > Neofelis > Neofelis nebulosa. Next base: position 102,098,645 of record NC_080791.1, on the reverse strand, counting down.
TAGCAGATGATCTGTTGAATCATATGCTTATTTCCAGGGATGATCGGAGCCAAGGTGCAGATTCTTGGCCAAATCAGAATGAAAGCAACTAACTACTGATAAACATTCCTGTTCTAGGGTATAAGAGAGACATGGTAGACAATTTGTACTGGTTTATTAGCTTTGCTTATAAAAAACAGATAGATGGTTTGCACTTGGCTTCTGTTATGCTCTCTTGGTTTCTTCTATTTCTCTTGGTCATGCAGCCTAATTTTTGGCAATGTAAGCAGAGGGGTAGAAACCCACTCAATGGAGAAGACTGTGGCTCTCCTGAGCCCAAGGTATCCTGCATGTATCTTAGTAGTTCATGATTCAGATACAAAAGTGCATCCTATGTGATTGAGGAAGCACCCTGCCATCTGTGTCTGGAAGTCTGGATCTCTTTGATGTTTGCCTGTGCTTCCTTTTTCCTGCTATACTGGTGTCTCATGAGTTATTCCAATTATCAGACCCTGTGTAATTGATGCTTTATGTTAGTTTTGTGTTCACTCTGGAATATGACGTAGTAAAAAGTCTATATATATTTTCAGCTCATGTCTAGAGCAAATGTTAGGTTTAGCTGGACAAGGTCACATGAGCAATTGATAAAGTCAGCCTTTGAGTAACCTACAGACTTGATTTTCTCCTCTCTTCTTCCCTTCACACTGTTTTTCCTCCATCCCCCTTTGACCCTGAATGCACTCATATTTTTCTCTAACATTCCCCATCAAAATCTTCTGTGGATTGCTCTAGGAAACCTTCCTAATTATCCCTTACCTGATTCCCCTTAAATAAAATTAGATCTCAGTCCTCTGTGGCAGCGAGAGTATGTTTTCACAGAACTGCTGTGACATGTCACATCCTATCAGGCCACTTTTCTCCTGATAGACTGTAAAATCTGTGAAGACAGCAATCCTGTCTATTAATTTCCATGAAATCCACCAGCTCTTGGCACAGTCTCTTATAGGAGCAGATAATCATTAAATAAATGATCAAAGACATCAATGAATTAACAAATAACTTTTTAAAAAGAAAGGAGTTCTTTCACTTTGAAGAGTTACTGAGGGTTGACTGGTGACGTATCTCCCAGGTGCACTTGCATTCCAAATGTAACAGGTGGATAAGACCTTAAGCTAAACTAATGTTATTTTAATCACAGCTTGTCAGACATTGCCAGAATGTAGGTGAGTCAGATGATCAGGTGTTTGCAAATGTTCTTAAATGGGGCACCAGGGATTTTCAAGAAACTTGAAATGATATCATGTAAATTACTGTGGCCATGGATCCACTTTGGAACATGGAAAGGTCAATGAATACTCACTTGTTTGAGTTGGGGTCAGTTTTACCCCCATTAAACCTCAATATTATTTTTACTGAGGTCATTTCTAGCATGGCATCAGTGTCTCCTATGGTGAGCCTGGAACTCTCACCAAATAGTCACGTTGCATGTGCAAGACCTTCATTTCCTTATTTGTAACATAAGAAGTCTCTAAAGTGATCTCTAAAGTGCCCTTCAGCTAAATATTTTATATAAGCATGAATAAATAAACCACCCAAATATACTTGACTAGGAAGGGCAGTGCTTTGTGTGAAATTAGTGAGATCAATCACCTTTTACTTTTTTGGCTAATGGAAGGGAGGGGCTGAGGCAGGGAGGATTCATAAGTCACCTTTAAATTGGAAAATAGATGTGTGATTATAACAGATTTTCAGTTGTCAATTTATTTCACCTAAAACAATATTACATCAAATTTGCTCCTTTTTGGGATATATTTCTCCAATGGACCTTAGTATTTTTTTCTGATATCATTCAATTAATTATCCGAATGCACATATGGCTGAGGAAGAGGCTACATGGCACTGTGTGAGCCATCATTAAGTCTATGAAATAGCGAGGCGACCACTTGTTTCCATCACTGCAGAGAACAAAAACGGGAGCATATATGTATGTAAGCTGAATATTCACCGAAGAAGATTTGTTGATGTTTGAAAGTTAAGTCTATGGACTTATAGTGTCATAGAGTAAGCTAAGAGGTTGCCCATAGACTTTGGATACTTCTTCCAGTCCAGGATCTAGTTAGGTTTTCAAGTACAGAATTTTGGTCTCAAGGGCAATGGGTTGATGAGTTCTGATTTGAACTAAAGGACATCGCAAGAGAGTAATACAAAAAGCCCCCCAAAGCTCATGTTGAATGACAGATAAAAGGAGGGTATCACTTTATGATTTCATCATTAGGTATTTAGTTTCCATAGATAGTGAAACTCACATGGGCCTCATTCATTCAGGCTCCCCAGAGAGTATATGTATGTTTGTGTGAGGTGTCACTTACTAGTTTGAAGCTTGCTTGGTGGATATGGAAATGAATAATGAATTTGTGACTAAAATTTGAATATTTAGTGGCAGCTGGCTAAGCTGCCATAAGAATGATACTCTAGAGTTCCTTACCCCATTTAATACATTTGAATAGGAACTTCAGTTTTAGCCTCTGTTTTTAGAGTTCCCTCCCTCCCTCCCTCTCTCTTCCTTCCTCCCTTCCTTCCTCCCTCCATCCTTTCTTTCTTTCTTTCTTTCTTTCTTTCTTTCTTTCTTTCTTTCTTTCTTTCTTTCTTTCTTTCTTTCTTTCTTTCTTTCTTTCTTTCTTTCTTTCTTTCTTTTCCTCTTGTGATTGCATTACTAGCAAACTCCCCTCCTAATGGATGTACTTTATCATCAGATAAGGAGGTAATTGAATCTTATTTCTGACCAGTCTCAGGACAGATCTTTCAACAGTGGCTTTGTATATTTTTGTTCCCAATTATTTTTCTCAATTACATTTCTCACTTATAGTTGTGCTCTCAATGGTTAACCTCAATTTCCTTTTATTTCAAATATTTTGTTTTTTAGAGGGGAGGGGCTGGCTATGAAGGTAGCAGTGAGATGTCTTAATGTTATCCCCATGAACTGCTTGTACAACATAAGGTTATGTTTTCTACTTGGTAATCACTAGAAAGATTTAATGAGTAAACCTTATATGCAGTGATGCTTTTTAAGTTCTTAAAAAGCCTGTTTTTGCCTCAACAAATAAATAACAATAAGGATTTCAGGAACACTGCTGTGGGAAATTCTGTTCTGATTTGGTGGTAGAGTTCATAATTAGGGATATCTGAAGCTTTCACAGGCAAAAGAGGCACTGTGGTGTGGGGAACATATTAATAGTTGAGTTTAGATTTTCTGCTGTGATTTTGCATCAGGAGAGGAAAAGCATTTGAAGAGACTGTCAATCAATACAACCAACCTCTTTGTACATGAATATACTGCCACCTGTTGGTATTTTCTTGTCTTTGGCCAGGTTTAGAAGGTTGCTCCTGTGGATTCTTAAGAATGGTTGAATCTAGACTCGTTCTAGTTATGACTTCTTATTTTGAAATCCTAGCAGGCTTTTTAATATGTGTGTGTTTTTTTTCCACTGGGGTGGCATTCAGGAAACTTGGATTCTAGTGCCAAATTCCCAGCTGCTTTGGGTGGTGGTTTTCTCATTTGCAAAACAGCCAAAAAATTGATTATGATAGCCAAATATTTATTGAGCTTACAAATGACATTTATTAAATACTTTAGATGTATTGAATTACTGAGGGCAAACAATTCTATCCACTTACAAATGAGGACGCTGGAAAAGAGACAGCAAGCAAGCAAACTATTTGGCAAATGACAGAGAAGGGGTTTGATCTTAGGAAGTTCTGATTTAAGGGCACATATCCCTGAACATGATGCTAAATATTTTTAAAAATATTTCTTCTGGCTCTGGCTTTTCTTCATTTTGTTTCCTAAATAAATAAATTATAATAATAGCTAGCGATTATTGACAAATTTCTATTTGACAGGCAATATTCTAAGATTTTTACAAGTTCTCTCATTAGATCGTTATTATTCTATGAAGCAGATACTGTTATTATTCCCATTTTATACACCAGAACACTAAGTCTTACATTCATTGATTCCTGAATTCCTTAATTGTTTACAGTAGCCCACTTTTAGTTTTTATTCCTGGTTCAGTGGACATTACTGTGCCATCAAGCTTTTAAAGATAGCACCTGAGAATACATATCTTAGTGAGTTCTTCTTCTTCTTCTTTTTTTGTACAAATAATTGCACCAGGAGGCATAGGGAGGGGAAATATAGAACTTATTCCAGTATAGACCCAGTCCTGAAGGGGACTTCTATCTAGAACAGAACGGTGCCTTGTAATATGGTTTATTATTGTCCTTGTGTCCTTGTGATGTCTGCAGTGAGAAGGGTCTAGCTAGAACATCAAAGAGTTCAGTGCCTGGGAGATGATAGAAATATGGGAACAGGGGAAACTTTCATGGCAAAGATGACAGTAAACTCACCCTCTAAGCACTGGCACTCTGAGTAACTATGAGCCGAGCTTTGTGCAGCTGGTACATAAGCCCATCGAGCCTTTTGTAAGCCACCTGAGCCACATCTGTTGCACCCAAGCATCTATTTCTATTCCTAACTATATAGACAATTTCTACTTTCTACACACCAGTATGAGGGATGCTGCTAATTGCTGCTAATACATCCTGAGGTATATATAAACCTTTATATATCTACCTCTATCTCTATCTCTATCTCTATATCATCTATATATGGAAGCAACCTAAGTATCTAACAATAGATGAATGGATAAAGAAAGTATGGTACACACACACGCACACACACACACACACACACACACACGGGAATATTACTCAGACATAAAAAAAGAATGAAATCTTGTCATTTACGACAACATGGATGGATCTTAATGGCGTTATGCTAAGTGAAGTAAGTCAGACAGAGAAAGGCAAATACCATATAATTTCATTTATATGTGGAATATAAAAAATGAAACAAAACAAATAAACAAAACAAAACAAAAACAGACTTGCAGATGCAGGAAACAAACTGTTGATTACCAGAGAGAAGAGAGATGAGGGGGGTGGGTAAGATACGTAAGGTAATTAAGAGGTGCAAACTTCTAGTAATAAAATAAGTAAGTCATGGGTATGTAATGTACAACATAGGGAATATAGTCAATACTATTGTAATAACTTTGTGTGATGACAGATTGTAACTAGATTTCTTGTGAGAATTATTGTGTAATGTATAAAAGTACAGAATCAATATGATGTGCACCTAAAACTAATAGGATACTGTATGTCAGTCATTCAATTAAAACAAACAAAAAACCCAAAATACAACATCAACTTACAAGCAGATTTAAAATGCTTAAAATCACACAGACACACAGACGCATGTATAGACCAAATCTTCATTTTATTCTAAATGTCAAGGAAAAGATGTTCACCTGTCTCTTGGTTGTGAAGAGAGATGTAAGACATATCCTAGCAAAGAAAAAGAACAGAGATATTTTGTTTCTTCATAACTCTAATATTTTTGCTTCTTAGGCCAGGTTGGTTTCCCAGTTTGTGTTTCTTAGAAACAGAACCTAAAACAGGGATTTGAGTTTGAGTAATTTATCTGGGGTGAAGGAAACATCAGTGAGGAACTGAGGAACTGAGTGGGGGTGAAGGAAACACCAGCGAGTGAGGAACTGAGACAGAAAAAGGAGGTTGTCCAATAAAATGCTACTACTGTGGACACCTGGAGCTTGCAATAGTTGAGGAGACTCTGAAAGCATGTTCAGAACACAGACGTCAGAGGTGATCTACCTGAGTGACCAGGGAGGGACTGGGGTACTTCTATACCAGTTCCTATCAGTCACAGGCTGAAGGCAGCTTTTGGGGGTTGTTAATTCCCCCAGTACTTTGGGCCTTCCAGGCAGGTAGCAGTGAATGCTCTCAGGCAAAGAAATGCAACGTCCATCAGTCTTCAATTTGAAGTGGTAGGAAACATAAACTCACCAAGTGGGTCTTTGTGTTTATGATAGGGGCTACTTCTTTCGTCTTTTGGATTCCACTATCAATGTTGGTATTCTAGCTCTCAGGGACATTGCATACCATATAATGACCATTGGTTCAAAGTATACAGAGAATTGTGAAAAGGTGTCCTAACCATGCCAGGTATCATCTCCAAAATGTTTTCTGAACACTACTCATGAGACCATTACAACGTTCAGTCAGCCAGTAGCTTCTGGATGATGTGACATATGGGAGGTCATGTTGGCTTCATGGTCACATGATTTTTCTCCCCAGTCACCGTAAGTGTGTCCCTTAGCCTGAAATGCTGTTAGGCAGAAACCCATGATGTTAAAGTAAACATTCTGTGTGATCTGTAAGTTACTAATAGCCAACACATTATAGTCCAGAGAGCAAATCTGCATTTGAAACTTGTGTTAATCCCAGTAAGATCAAAACATTAATTGCTTATTACAATATGGAAGGTGTCTGATATAATCAACTTAGTACCATGTGGCTGGTTAGGTTCCTCAAGGGATGGGGCCACATCAATGGCCCAGGATCAGTTTCTCAGTGACAAGATAAACATTCAGCAGTAGCAGCCCCAGCATTGCAGTAACGGCAAGGTTATCCCATCAGCCATGGTGAGGGAGAGCTCAAGCTGTTGGGTTTTTGCATAGCCTTCTTCCCTGTACCATGGCTGCTCTGTTCATGGGTCCATTGTGCTGGCACTGAAATGACTGAGGACACAGGCTGGCTGACATCCTGTCTACCTGGTCAGTGATGTCTGCAGCAGGTGATATTGTGGCATTGATATAAGACACAAAGATCTGCATCTATTGAACACACACCCATAACTCCATCCATGTCCTTCTTTCCCAGAGCTCTTTGTCTGTGTTCTTCCAATCTTCATCTTCTGGGTTCCTGAACAACAGTCAGGCCATTTGCAACATCTCAGAAGTCTGAGTGTACTTTTAACTCAGACCATGCCCACTTGTAGTAGAAACTATAGTGCTTTCACCTCTCTAATTATTGATGTTGGTAATTTGTTTCTTTTCTTTTTTCCTGATCAGTATGGTAAGTTTATTGATTGTACTGATCTCCTCAAAGGACCTGGTTTTGATTCCACTGCTTTAAAGAAAGTGTTTCTTTGTTTTTGCTTTTTACTTGATTCCCACTCCAATATTTATTGTTTCTTTTCTTCTGTATCTTAGTTTACTGTGGCTACTGTAACACATTGCCATGAAGCGGGTCCAAATCAAGATGGCGGCAGGGCCACCCTTTCTCTACAGGCTCTAGGGGAGAATTCATTTCTTGCTTCTCCCAGTTTTGTCAGAATTCCTTGGCTCAGGGAACACACCACTCCATGCTACCTCTGTCTGCATATTGCCTTCTTGTCTCTCTCTTTTCCCCTTTCTCTCTGATCTCCTCTACATCTCTTTCTCTTATAAGAATACTTTATTGCATTTAGGTCCCACCTAGATACCCAGGATGACCTCTTTATCTCAGGTCTTCAATTTAATTATACCAGAGAAAATGTTTAACCAAATCAAGAAACATTTACAGCTTCCAGGGATCAGGACTTGTAAGCTTTGAGAGGGGGCATGATTCTAGTTACCACATTTTGCTTACTTGTTTTTTTTTTTTTTTATTTTCAATTCTTTTTCTAGCTTCTCTCAGGTAGAATCTGAAGTCATTGATTGAAGACTTTTCATCTTGTTCTTTGTTGGTGATGAGTGTTAGACATCTCCTGTAAGTGCAACTTTATATTATCTTATTAATTTTGATATGCTGTTTTCATTCTGTTAAAAATAATTGCTACAGTTATTTTTAAAAATTTAACTCAGAGGTTATTTTTACTCATAGATTATTTTATTTATTTTTCAAATATGTGGGAATTTTCCAAAGATCTTAGTTTGTTTTCTAATTTAATTACATTCAGGTCAGAGAATATACTTTCTGTGATGAATCTGAGACTTTTTGTGGCAATGGATCTTGGTAAATTTTCTAAGTACATTTAATAACAATATGTGTTCTGCTATTGCTGGCCAGAGTCTTCTACAAGTGCTAATTTTTGTGTTCATGGTGTTGTCTAAGTCTTCTATACCCTTACTGATATTTTTCTACTTATTTTGTCAATTACTGACATAACAGTGTTGAAATCCCAACTTTCATTGTGAACTCATTCGTATTTCCTTAGTTATATTGGTATTCGCTTTAGGTATTTTGAAGCTATGTTATCAAGTGCATAAATGTATACAGTTGCTATATCTTCTCGATAAATTGACCCCTTATCATTATGAGCTTACCTTCTTTATCTTGGTAATTTTCTTTGCTCTAACATATATTTGGTCTGATATAATACAGCCACACCATCTAACTTTGTTAGTACCATGCTACCTTTGTTAGTATTAGCAATGCTTATCTTTCTCCAGCCTTTCAATATTAAACTATTTGTGTCTTCCTATTTAAAGTAGGTTTCTCATAGGTGGCATATTGTTGATCTTGCTTTGTGCACAATATCAAGTTTACACTTTATTTATTACACTTTATTTGGAGCTATTTACATGTAGGGTGATTATTGATATGCTTGGGTTAAAACCTACCATCTTGCTTTTTGTTTTCTTTCTGTCTCATTTGCTTTTTATACATTTTTGCTTCCTTTTCTCATTTCTTTGAATCAGTCTTTGGTTGAAAACTACTCCTAGGGAGTGCTAATTTTTAGGGGTCACTTCTGGCTTGCTGGGTAGTAGAAAAGTAGTAGAGAGAGACATCTTCAGGCAAAGAAATGCAGGTGTTGGCAGTGAAAGTTGGCTGGTAAGAGTGGGACACAACAGAATCAGCCACGCTATGCAGTGTAACAGAGAGAAACAGTGCACACACTACACTTTATGAGGTGCCTAAAGCTTAGTGAAAATATGTCTTTAAAGCCTCTTTCTTGCTGACGGTAGTGGAGAGGCCATCTCATAATGCGGTAGGAGTGCCCAGTGAGTAAGTGGCTAAGGCTCATTTTAAATGACTGTTTCTAGGTCAGGGGAAACTACAAATATGACTCAACAGCTGGGAATATGAGGGTAAGGTATTATATTTTCATTTATCGAGACAGCAGTACCTTATAAATCTACCTCTTTGCTACATCCCAAAGATTAAATGGTGGACACAAGAGGGATTATGCAGCAGTGAATTGAAGAAGGTAGGTGGGACATCAATAATCCGAAGCCACTTCAAGTTAGACCACAGTTACCCACACCTGTATTATTCCTGATGAAATACATATACATTTTCTAGAGAAGTAAATTTTTTTTGCTTTATGGCTAGTGGCTTACATGTTACTTTTTAAAAAAAACTTTAGGTAGAATTTGAAATTATAATAAAGGTATAGAGGTAAGAGGTATAGAGGTATAGAGGTAAAAACATGGATAAAATAGTAGATTTGAATGTAATTCCTTAGTCATATGATGCATGCTATATATACTTTTTATATTCTTTTTTAGATTAATAAAAATATGAATGTTTTTTCATCTGATTAAATATTCCTTCCAACATAATTTCTAAGGTTTGTTATTTTCCAATTATAAATATGACTGTGAGTAGTGCAAAATTTACATTGCATAATGAAAATACAAATCAATGTAAATTTCACTTTCATTTCAAACAGATTCCTATGAAGAGATTTCTTATCAACAGATTTTTCTCTGCATATAAAAGCATGCATATTTGAACATATGTATGCACTTTTACAAATAATATAAAGGAAAGCTTACCTTATACACATCTCTACTCCTCACATTTAATTTATTGAATGAATCTGACATATAACATTTTATAAATTTAAGATGGACAATGTGTTAATTTGATACATTTTTATACTGTAATATGACTGCCATGTGGTGCTATTTATCACATTACATAATTATAGCAGGACATTGTTATCTATATTCATTATACTGAGCATGGGTAAAATAGTAGTCTATCCATGTTGTTGCAAATGGCAGGATATTCTTCTTTCTCATGGCTGAATAATATTCCATTGTGTATATATACCATATTTCTTTTTATCCATTTATCTATTGATGAGCATTTAGGTGTTTCCATATATAACTTGGTTATTGTAAATAATGCTGCAATAAACATGGGAGTACAGATATCTTCTCAAAGTCCTGTTTTCATTTCCTTTAGGTGTATGCCCAGCAATGCAATTCTAGATTGTACGGTAGATCTATTTTTAATTCGGGAGGAGCCTCCATACTGTTTTTCTTGGTGGTTGGACCAAATTACATCCCCACCAACAATGTATAAGGGTTCCCTTTTCTCTAATCCTCACCAGCATCTGTTGCCTCTTTTCGTCTTGATGATATAGCCATTCTAACAAGTATGAGGTGGTATCTGCTTATGGCTTTGATTTTTATTTTCCTGACAATTAGTGATGCTGAGCATCTTTCCACTTGTCTTGTGGTCTTCTTGGAAAAATGTCTATTTAGTTCTTATGCCCATTTAAAAGTTTATTTATTTATTTATTTATTTATTTATTTATTTATATTAAGTTTTAATTCCAGTGTAGTTTACATCACAGTGTTATATTAGTTTCAGGTATACAATATAGGGATTCAACAATTCCATATAGTATTCAGCGCTCATCAAGATAAGTGTACTCTTAATCCCCTTCACCTATTTCACTCATCCCCCACCCACTCTGGTGGGTAAATATAATTATATCAAAATCAGCCTATGGAAGGAAAATAAAAAATATAAATATAAGAAAAGTCCCATATTAACTAATTAACTAATATTAACATCTTTAATACTGATATAGTTTTAAAGCAATAATTCAAAAAACTTCAGTGTATACAATTCTAAACATTAACTTCAGAAATTATGAAAATGAATTATACCACTTTCTCTGGTAAATATTCTGTATAACTAAGAGTCTGTTTTTTTGATTTGTCTCTCTTTTTATTTTGTTCATTTTTTTGTGTCTTAAATTACACATATAAGTTAAATCACATGGTATTTGTCTTTCTTAGACTTATTTGCTTAGCATTATACTCTCTAGATGCAGTCATGTTGTTGCAAATGGCAAGATTTAATTCTTTTTGTGGCCAAGTAATATTCCATTGCACATATATATACCACATCTTTATCCATTTATCTGTTAATGGACACTTGGGCTGCATCCATAGTTTAGTTAACAATATTCTTCTGATCCATGAAAATGGAATGTCTTTTTATTTGTATTTTCTTTGACTTCTTTCGGCAGTCTTGTATTTTTTCATTGCCATATCTTTCACCTCCTTGGTTGATTTTATTCATAAGTATTTGATTGTTTTTGATGCTATTGTGAATGGGACATTTTTATTTCTTTTTCACATGTTTCTCATTAGTGTAAAGGAATTCAACTGATTCCTGTATGTTGCTTTAGTATCCTTTGACTTTACTGAGTTGTTGATTAGCTCTTAATTTTTTAATGGGCTCTTTGGGATTTTCTACATATAAAGGCATTTAATCAACAAACCCAGAGACAATTCAGTTCTTCCTTTCTAATTTGGATGTCTTGTATTTCTGTCTTGTCTAATTGGTATAACTAGGCCTTCCAGTACTATGTTGAATAAAGGTGGTGTAAGTGAGCATTGTTGTCTTGTTCCTGATCTTAGAGGAAAACTTTCCATATTTCTTCATGGAGTATAATATTAGCTGTGAGTTTGTTATATATGGTCTTCATTATGTTGCTGTATGTTCCTTCTGTAACAAATATGTTAAGAGATTTCATTTGGAAAGGATGTTGTATTTTGTGAAATGTTGTGTGTGTGTGTGTGTGTGTTTATGAGATGATCATGTGATTTAGCTCCTTGATTTTTTAAGTTGAATATTTTATAGGTATGTGTCACTTCAAAACACATAGCTCTAACTTATTTAAAAAATTATGTAGCTAACCTTTGAAATATTGATAAAGAGTTATTTCCAATCTTTTGCTATTTTAACTAATGCAACAATAAAGAGGTTTCATGTTAGCTGTGCCATTCCATTCTTAAGACTTTCTTCTTTTAATATTTCTTTAAAAATATTTTACTTTATAGTATGACTTTTCATGTTTTGAGGTATCTGTAACATATTTACATTTATTCTAATAATTTTAAAGTGGTATAATTCATTTTCATAATTTCTGAAGTTAATGTTTAGAATTGTATACACTGAAGTTTTTTGAATTATTGCTTTAAAACTACATCAGTATTAAAGATGTTAATATTAGTTAATTAGTTAATATGGGACTTTTATTATATTTATATTTTTTATTTTCCTTCCATAGGCTGATTTGATATATTATATTATTATCTTTAATACTCCTAGTGGCAAATTCCCTATATCGCAGAATATACCTACATATAAAATACTGTGATTATCACATTTAATCAGTATTTGATAACTCTCTATACTGAGGTGAAGAGTTTGGTGGGCAAGAGAACCTGTAAAACTATGTTTTCTTTCATTTCAATTTTGTGTTAATTATATTACTATATTATTATTAATCATATTAATGTAATTATTGATTATATTATTATTGTCATATCACCATTTCCTATAAGTCCAACAGCTGTCCAATATTGGGTCCATTTATAAGACTATTTACTGTAATGAATGTAGGGTGGAATGAAATTATGGAACATTTTTAGAATAATCAGATGGTTTTCCACTTCAGTTAAGAAAAAAAGTCCAGCCACTTTACTAGAATTTTATTCCTTAAGACATATTGTGCACTTTTACTCCATAAATACAGATTATCTTATGTTTTAGTAATTTTTTTACATATGATATCTATCTTCTTCAGAGATATCAAATATTTGTATGTTAGATCTTCCTTTATTCCTTAGTAATCATGTTTTGCATAAATATTTTGAATTTGTAGCTTATTCTTATTTTTTAAGTTTTTACTTATTTTGAGAGAGAGAGAGAGAGAGAGAGAGAGAGAGAGAGAGAGAATGAGTGGGGGAGGGGCAGAGAGAGAAAGGGAGAGAGAGAATCCCAAGTAGTCTTTGTGCTGTCAGCACAGGACCTGATGCAGGGCTTGAACTCATGAACCATGAGATCATGACCTGAGCCTAAATCAAGAGTTGGACACTTAATGGACTGAGCCACCTGGCACCTCAGTTATACCTTATTTTTAAATTTTATCTTTTTAACCTTCTCAAACATCTTCATGATTCCTTTATGTAGTGTCTATATTACTTTTTTGGTACCACCACGAAGGAAGTTGAGTGTTCCATTCTTGTAGAAAATGAGAATTTCCTTTGAAGCAGGTAAAGGAGCTACATGAAGGATGTCCTTAAAGAAGTGAATACATAGCATTTTGGATAGTATGAAGTTTTTGAAATCTGGTGGAGGAACATCAGGATGAGTTTGAATGTCAGGAAAATAACCTTCCTAGCACAGGCTCTCTAGAGAGAGCAGACTTTGGTGTTTTGCTCACATTCTCAGGAGACTAAACAGCTGGTTTGTGTGACTTTTTAAAAACTGAATTTCCTGTTTATTTTTGTATAATACAGAGATACTGCAATGTCCATGAGGATTTCTAAGATCACAGAATGTAGGTATGAAAGGGGCATAAAGATCATCCTCCTTGTCTTGTAAAAGACTCAAAATGACTTATATTCAAATAAATAAGAAAGAAAGAAAAGAAAGAAAGAAGAAAGAAAGAAAGAAAGAAAGAAAGAAAGAAAGAAAGAAAGAAAGTGAGGGAGGAAGGAAGGAAGGAAAGAAGGAAGAAAGAAAGAAAGAAGAAAAGAAAAAAAAAAGGAAAGAGTGGTTGTACCAAAACTAGAAGCAACCTCTCTATACTAGCCCCTAACCCTCATACCTATATTAGTATATTTAGACAGGCATAAATGAAGACATTTATACCATAGCTGATGCTCCTAACATAATCCTAGAATTGTCTATGTAACTACTGAAAACTTACTGGTATAGCATAGAGCAAATAATCATGACAACGATAAAATAATCACCTGAATACAGTCACTGTTTATATATCAAGCTTCACATATAATTATTGTGTAATATAAGTAGTATATTGCTTTTATTCTATTTAAAGAGGACATTAATTGAAGTGATAATAAATGTTATTTAAAACCAGATCTTTTTCATATAAATTATCCTACATAGTGATTGTCACCTTCGAAAACGTTTGATATTTTCTTCCTGAACTAATGAGACAAAAAGTAATATTTTCTTCATGGTGCTCCCTGTATAAAGTATTCCGTATTTGGCATTTTTTATTTCTCATTACTATAATTAATATTTCTTACCAGACTTCAGGGTATCTTAAAAGTAGTTTATATAATGTATAGGAATTACATAAAATAATATATCTTATTTGGGTTCAACAGATGTCTAATTTTCTATACACTTGCCATCACATTTCCACTTTGCTGTCCAGCATTTACCAGATTACTTGTTATCAAAGCCAAGGCATCAGTTCAGAGTACCACAAATGATATTAAAAAGGGAAATAATAAAGCAAGAGAAAATGTTTGTGCACATATGCCAAACAATGAGGTAATATCCCTAATAAATTGGACAACAGTCTAAAATTCAAAGAAAAAGAAACTAGATAAATGGGCAAACAAATGAACAGGCAACTCACAGAAATGGGGATCCATATGCCAGAAAAGTATGTCAAAAAGTTTCACAATCACCATTGGTGAAGTAAAGGAAATGAAATTAAAATGCCATTGCAGTGCCTGACAATGTAGATGAAATATTGTTAATTTTCAATGATGGTGAAGTTCCTATTTGGCTGTGTACATTCTTATTTTCTGTGATAGTACGAATACTCCATTTCCTCAAAGAAACTGGTAATTTATATATATACACAATATATATATTTATATATTTTTATATATATTATATATATTTATATATATATGTATAAATTTATATGGCAACTTATAAATCCTTCTTTAGAAATCTGGTCTGGAGAAATATAAATGCAAAAGAATAAGATTACGTATATTTCAGCATTATGCATGGAAAATTAAAATAAAAGAAATGGTCTATATGTCTATCATTATAAGAAAAGTAAATTTTCATGTGTATGTGTGTGTGAAATGCACAGCAAATTAAAGGACCAGATTAGGTAATAATGGACTAACCTGGAGAGAACTATCATATGTAGTCACTGTTAGTTGGAAAAAAATCAAGCTGAAGATCAAAGTGTAGCTATACTCATTAAGAACAAGGACCAAAGATATATAATAAAATGTGCATGTGCATGTAGGTGTTGTAAAGGAGCATAGGGAGAACTCTAAAGGATGCACAGCAAGCTGTTGACATTGATTACTTCAATAGGAGTTGCATTGGAGATAGGAAAGGGGAGGTTTTATTCATACACATATGCATTGCAGCTTAATCATCCCTTGGGTCCTACTTGGGATCCACTAGAATGTACCATTTTCATCTTATGATAGGTTGCTGCTTTTCCCATTTTACTTTATTTATTGGAGTATCTGATGGGACGCAGGGTCTTAGGGAAATCTTGGATACATGCTCACATGGTGGCTCTGGGCAAGACTTCGCTCTTTATTATGGCCCACAAACATACCAGGAGCTCTTTCTCAAAAGCCATAGCATTCTTTTTGCCAATGGTATAGAATGGCTTCTGAAGCTCGGGACCAGCAGCATTCCCACTGAGGTTTGTAATAAGCTCCATGTTGCTTTTTTCCCATGACCATCACTTTCCTTATAGATCCTGTTGTATCACGTGGCCCAAGGGGCAGGGCTGCTTGTACTACACCTGGACCTGCTGCAGAGCCTCTCCTGTTCTGCATCCCACTTAATGCCTACAGCCTTCTGTGCCATTTGGTATCCTTGTTGGAGATCTATTCCTAGCTGTGGAATAGGCTGCCTCCAAGACCCAAAGAGGCCTACTGGGACCCTCTGGTTCTTTCTTCATAAATTTTACTTCCAATGGAGTATTCTAGCATACCCCTAACCACTGGACCTGTAAAACTCACCCGACATTTCAAGTTCCTGAATCCTAATAGGTGTTTGTGTGTTTGTGTTGTGTCTCCCACCCTCCAGAGCATAGGTGTGTTGTTTTTTGTTTTTGTTTTTGTTTTAATATGAAATTTATTGTCAAATTGGCTTCCATACAACACCCAGTGTTCATCCCAACAGGTGCCCTCCTCAATGCCCATCACCCACTTTCCCCTCCCTCCCACCCCCCATCAACCCAAGTTTATTCTCAATCTTTAAGAGTCTCTTATGGTTTGTCTCCCTCCATCTCTAACTTTTTTTTCCACCTTCCCCTCCCCCATGGGTTTCTGTTAAGTTTCTCAGGATCCACATAAGAGTGAAAACGTATGGTATCTGTCTTTCTCTGTATGGCTTATTTCACTTAGCATCACACTCTCCAGTTCCACCCACGTTGCTACAAAAGGCCATATTTCATTCTTTCTCATTGCCACGTAGTACTCCATTGTGTATATAAACCACAATTTCTTTATCCATTCATCAGTTGATGGACATTTAGGCTCTTTCCATAATTTGGCTATTGTTGAGAGTGCTGCTATAAACATTGGGGTACAAGTGCCCCTATGCATCAGTACTCCTGTATCCCTTGGGTAAATTCCTAGCAGTGCTACTGCTGGGTCATAGGGTAGGTCTATTTTTAATTCTTTGAGGAACCTCCACACTGTTTTCCAGAGTGGCTGCACCAGTTTGCATTGCCACCAACAGTGCAAGAGGGTTCCCGTTTCTCCACATCCTCTCCAGCATCTATAGTCTCCCAATTTGTTCATTTTGGCCACTCTGACTGGCGTGAGGTGATATCTGAGTGTGGTTTTGATTTGTATTTCCCTGATAAGGAGCGACGTTGAGCATCTTTTCATGTGCCTGTTGGCCATCCGGATGTCTTCTTTAGAGAAGTGTCTATTCATGTTTTCTGCCCATTTCTTCACTGGGTTATTTGTTTTCCGGGTGTGGAGTTTGGTGAACTCTTTATAGATTTTGGATACTAGCCCTTTGTCTGATATGTCATTTGCAAATATCTTTTCCCATTCCGTTGGTTGCCTTTTAGTTTTGTTGGTTGTTTCCTTTGCTGTGCAGAAGCTTTTTATCTTCATAAGGTCCCAGTAGTTCACTTTTGCTTTTAATTCCCTTGCCTTTGGGGATGTGTCAAGTAAGAAATTGCTACGGCTGAGGTCAGAGAGGTCTTTTCCTGCTTTCTCCTCTAGGGTTTTGATGGTTTCCTGCCTCACATTCAGGTCCTTTATCCATTTTGAGTTTATTTTTGTGAATGGTGTGAGAAAGTGGTCTAGTTTCAACCTTCTGCATGTTGCCGTCCAGTTCTCCCAGCACCATTTGTTAAAGAGACCGTCTTTTTTCCATTGGATGTTCTTTCCTGCTTTGTCAAAGATGAGTTGGCCATATGTTTGTGGGTCTAGTTCTGGAGTTTCTATTCTATTCCATTGGTCTATGTGTCTGTTTTGTGCCAATACCATGCTGTCTTGATGATGGCAGCTTTGTAGTAGAGGCTAAAGTCTGGGATTGTGATGCCTCCTGCTTTGGTCTTCTTCTTCAAAATTACTTTGGCTATTCAGGGCCTTATGTGGTTCCATATGAATTTTAGGATGGCTTGTTCTAGTTTCGAGAAGAATGCTGGTGCAATTTTGATTGGGATTGCATTGAATGTGTAGATAGCTTTGGGTAGTACTGACATTTTGACAATATTTATTCTTCCAATCCATGAGCACGGAATGTGTTTCCATTTCTTTATATCTTTTTCAATTACCTTCATAAGCTTTCTATAGTTTTCAGCATACAGATCTTTTACATCTTTGGTTAGGTTTATTCCTAGGTATTTTATGCTTCTTGGTGCAATTGTGAATGGGATCAGTTTCTTTATTTGTCTTTCTGTTGCTTCATTATTAGTGTATAAGAATGCAACTGACTTCTGTACATTGATTTTGTATCCTGCAACTTTGCTGAATTCCTGTATCAGTTCTAGCAGACTTTTGGTGGAGTCTTTAGGGTTTTCCATGTATATTATCATGTCATCTGCAAAAAGTGAAAGCTTGACTTCATCTTTGCCAATTTTGATGCCTTTGATTCCCTTTTTTTGTCTGATTGCTGATGCTAGAACTTCCAACACTACGTTAAACAACAGTGGTGAGAGTGGGCATCCCTGTCGTGTTCCTGATCTCAGGGAAAAAGCTCTCAGTTTTTCCCCATTGAGGATGATGTTAGCTGTGGGCTTTTCATAAATGGCTTTTATGATGTTTAAGTATGTTCCTTCTATCCCGACTTTCTCAAGCGTTTTTATTAAGAAATGGTGCTGAATTTTGTCAAATGCCTTTTCTGCATCGATTGACAGGATCATATGGTTCTTATCTTTTCTTTTATTAATGTGATGTATCATGTTGATTGATTTGTGAATGTTGAACCAGCCCTGCATCCCAGGAATGAATCCCACTTGATCATGGTGAATAATTCTTTTTATATGCTGTTGAATTCGATTTGCTAGTATCTTATTGAGAATTTTTGCATCCATATTCATCAGGGATATTGGCCTGTAGTTCTCTTTTTTTACTGGGTCTCTGTCTGGTTTAGGAATCAAAAAATACTGGCTTCATAGAATGAGTCTGGAAGTTTTCCTTCCCTTTCTATTTCTTGGAATAGCTTGAGAAGGATAGGTATTATCTCTGCTTTAAACTTCTGGTAGAACTCCCCTGGGAAGCCATCTGGTCCTGGACTCTTATTTGTTGGGAGATTTTTGATAGCCGATTCAATTTCTTCACTGGTTATGGGTCTGTTCAAGCTTTCTATTTCCTCCTGATTGAGTTTTGGAAGAGTGTGGGTGTTTAGGAATTTGTCCATTTCTTCCAGGTTGTCCAATTTGTTGGCATATAATTTTTCATAGTATTCCCTGATAATTGTTTGTATCTCTGAGGGATTGGTTGTAATCATTCCATTTTCATTCATGATTTTATCTATTTGGGTCATCTCCCTTTTCTTTTGGAGAAGCCTGGCTAGAGGTTTGTCAATTTTGTTTATTTTTTCAAAAAACCAACTCTTGGTTTCATTGATCTGCTCTATAGTTTTTTTAGATTCTATATTGTTTATTTCTGCTCTGATCTTTATTATTTCTCTTCTTCTGCTGGGTTTAGGCTGCCATTGCTGTTCTGCTTCTATTTCCTTTAGGTGTGCTGTTAGATTTTGTATTTGGGATTTTTCTTGTTTCTTGAGATAGGCCTGGATTGCAATGTATTTTCCTCTCAGGACGGCCTTCGCTGCATCCCAAAGCATTTGGATTGTTGTATTTTCATTTTCGTTTGTTTCCATATATTTTTAAATTTCTTCTCTAATTGCCTGGTTGACCCACTCATTCTTTAGTAGGGTGTTCTTTAACCTCCATGCTTTTGGAGGTTTTCCAGACTTTTTCCTGTGGTTGATTTCAAGCTTCATAGCATTGTGGTCTGAGAGTATGCATGGTATAATTTCAATTCTTGTATACTTATGAAGGGCTGTTTTGTGACCCAGTATGTGATCTATCTTGGAGAATGTTCCATGTGCACTCGAGAAGAAAGTATATTCTGTTGCTTTGGGATGCAGAGTTCTAAATGTATCTGTCAAGTCCATCTGGTCCATTGTATCATCAGGGCCCTTGTTTCTTTATTGACCGTGTGTCTAGATGATCTATCCATTTCTGTAAGTGGAGTGTTAAAGACCCTGCAATTACCACATTCTTATCAATAAGGTTGCTTATGTTTATGAGTAATTGTTTTATATATTTGGGGGCTCCGGTATTCGGCGCATAGACATTTATAATTGTTAGCTCTTCCTGATGGATAGACCCTGTAATTATTATATAATGCCCTTCTTCATCTCTTGTTACAGGCTTTAAGTTAAAGTCTAGTTTGTCTGATATAATTATGGCTACTCCAGCTTTCTTTTGGCTTCCAGTAGCATGATAAATAGTTCTCCATCCCCTCACTCTCAATCTAAAGGTGTCCTCAGGTCTAAAATGAGTCTCTTGTAGACAGCAAATAGATGGGTCTTGTTTTTTTTATCCATTCTGACACCCTATGTCTTTTGGTTGGCACATTTAATTCATTTATATTCAGTGATTATAGAAAGATACGGGTTTAGAGTCATTGTGATGTCTGTATGTTTTATGCTTGTAGTGATGTCTCTGGTACTTTGGCTCACAGGATCCCCCTTAGGATCTCTTGTAGGGCTGGTTTAGTGGTGACGAATTCCTTCAGTTTTTGTTTGTTTGGGAAAACCTTTATCTCTCCTTCTATTCTAAATGACAGACTTGCTGGATAAAGGATTCTCGCCTGCATATTTTTTCTGTTCAGCAAATTGAAGATCTCCTGCCAATCCTTTCTGGCCTGCCAAGTTTCAAAAGAGAGATCAGTCAGGAGTCTTATAGGTCTCCCTTTATATGTTAGGGCACGTTTATCCCTTGCTGCTTTCAGAATTTTCTCTTTATCCTTGTATTTTGCCAGTTTCACTATGATATGTCGTGCAGAAGATCAATTCAAGTTACGTCTGAAGGGAGTTCTCTGTGCCCCTTGGATTTCAATGCCTTTTTCCTTCCCCAGTTCAGGGAATTTCTCAGCTATTATTTCTTCAAGTACCCCTTCAGCATGTTTACCTCTCTCTTCCTCCTCTGGGATGCCAATTATGCGTATATTATTTCTTTTTAGTGTATCACTTAGTTCTCTAATTTTCCCCTCATCCTCCTGGATTTTTTTATCTCTATTTTTCTCAGCTTCCTCTTTTCCATAATTTTATCTTCTAGTTCACCTATTCTCTCCTCTGCCTCTTCAATCCGAGCCGTGGTCATTTCCATTTTATTTTGCATTTCGTTTAAAGCGTTTTTCAGCTCCTCCTGACTGTTCTTTAGTCCCTTGATCTCTGTAGCAATAGATTCTCTGCTGTCCTCTATACTGTTTCCAAGCCCAGCGATTTATTTTATGACTATTATTCTAAATTCACTTTCTGTTATATTATTTAAATTCTTTTTGATCAGTTCATTAGCTGTTGTTATTTCCTGGAGATTTTTTTGAGGGGAATTCTTCAGTTTTGTCATTTTGGGTAGTTCCTGGAGTGGTGCGGACCTGCAGGGCACTTCCCCTGTGCTATGGTATATAACTTGCGTTGGTGGGCGGGGCCGTGGTCAGACCAGCTGTCTGCCCCCAGCCCACCTCTGGGGCCACATTCAGACTGGTGTGTGCCTTCTCTTCCCCTCTCCTAGGGGCGGGATTCACTGTGGGGTGGCGTGGCCCGTGTGGGCTACTTGTACACTGCCAGGCTTGTGGTGCTGGGGATCTGGCGTATTAGCTGGGGTGGGTAGGCAAGGTGCACGGGGGCAGGAGGGGCAGGCTTAGCTTGCTTCTCCTTAGGTGATCCACTTCAGGAGGGGCCCTGTGGCAGCGAGAGGGAGTCAGACCCACTGCTGGAGGGGTGGCTCCACAGAAGCACAGAGTTGGGTGTTTGCGTGGAGCAAGCAAGTTCCCTGGCAGGAACTGGTTCCCTTTGGGATATTGGCTGGGGGATGGGCGAGGGAGATGGCACTGGCTAGTGCCTTTGTTCCCCAACAAACTGAGCTCTGTCGTCCGGGGGCTCAGCAACTCTCCCTCCCTTTGTCCTCCAGCCTTCCCGCTTTCCAAGCAGAGGTGTTAACTTATGACCTCCCAGACGCTAAGTCCCGCTTGCTGTCGGAACACACTCCGTCTGGCCCCTCCACTTTTGCCAGCCAGACTGGGGGCTCTGCTTGGCCGGCGAGCCGCCCCTCTGCCCCGGCTCCCTCCCGCCAGTCCATGGAGCGCGCACCGCCTCGCCGCCCTTCCTACCCTCTTCCGTGGGCCTCTCTTCTGCGCTTGGTTCTGGAGACTCTGTTCTGCTAGTCTTCTGGTGGTTTTCTGGGTTCTTTAGGCAGGTGTAGGTGGAATCTAAGTGATCAGCAGGACGCGCGGTGAGCCCAGCGTCCTCCTATGCCGCCATCTTCCCTCCCTCCCCATCTAGGATTTCTTAAAATCAATTTCATTCTTCAACGTTTTAAAGTTTATTAATTTTTTGAGAGAGATATAGAGAGAGCATGAGCAGTGGAGGGTTAGAGAAAGAGAGAAGGAAGACAGAAGATCTCAAGTGGGCTCCATGCGGTCAGTGCAGGCCGGATGTGGGGCTCAAAGCCAGGAACCATGAGATCATGACCTAAGCTAAAATCGAGTTGAACACTTAACCGACAGAGCCTCCCAGGCGCCCCCTTAAACGTTTATATAGGGGCCTTCACTGTGTTCAGTCACATACGCCATCCAGATGGTCTCAACAATGCATTACTCCCTTGAGGCTGCCTCCTTGAAAACAGCTCCCGCTGTGGGACAAGTGGGCAGAGTGTATATTCCAAGGACGGTGGGTGGGGGCCTCAGAGCCTCTGATTGCCCAGGTCCAGCTAGACGGTCAACGGGTAGCTACATCCTCTTGATGACCACCTCTAGTCACCCAGTTAGCTAGCCATTATATTAAGTAGTTATATCTTTTTCTTTTTAGAGTTTACATCCTTCAGAGGGAAAATTTTTCTCAATGTCAAAGTGAAGCATTTTCCTGTAAGAGAATTTGCTTTATCATCTTTTTCATATCATATCATTTCCTTCTCTTGAAGTTTCATAAAGTGTCATTTTCTTTATCTTTTCTTGTTGTTATTGTCCGTTTCCTTACCGGTTTTGGTTGGTTTCAAGTAGAAGAATGGGGCAAAATGGCTTTATACTACTTGATTAAAAAAATTAAGTTCATTTATTTATTTTGAGTGAGAGAGAGAGAGGGAGAGAGACAGAGCTGAGGAGGGGCAGCGAAAGAGGGAGAATCTCAAACAGGCTCCACAGTTAGCACAGAGCCTGATGCAGGGCATGAACCCACAAACCCTGAGGTCATGACCTGAGCTGGAATCAAGAATCAGATGCTTAACTAACTGAACCACGCACGGGCCCCTATTCTACCTTCTTTAAGCAAAGTGTATGATAATTTAAATCCTACATTCAAATTATTACGGATTGTGAAATATTTTTGCTTTAATTTACACGTCGCTCAAAAATGCTTACAGAATATGTCTTCTCTGCAACTCTCTGACATCAGGACTTCATAGGATATAGACCATTGTAAGACCATGTCCTTGACTCTAAAAGTCAGATGACACTGGAGACGAGCTACTGGGGAAATGTTATGGCAGTTTCAGAGGTGGGAGATCATAACCCTTTTAGGGGATCATAGAAGGTTTTTGAGAGAAAGTGGTGACTGAGGTCATCCAACCTATGTGTTTTAGTTTCTCAATGCTGTCCTGACAAATTACCACAAGTTCAGTGGCTAAAACAACATAATGTTGTATACACAATGTATTGATTTAATGCTCTGCAGGCTAAGGAGTCCTACATGGGTCTCACCAGGCTACAATCAGGTGTTGGCAGGATTGCATTGCTTCCTGGAATCTCTAGAGGAAAATGTTCCCGCTTTCTCCAGCTATTAAACCTTGCCCACATTTCTTAGCTGATGGCCCCTTCCTTCATCTTCAAAACCCTCAGAGTTGCATATCTGCCCATGTTCCTTACTTACATCTCCTGAGAAGGGCTCACAGATAATCTCCTCATTCCAAGGTCCTTAAGTTAATAACATGGGTAAAGTCACTTTTTACCACGCAAGGTGACATGATCACCGGTCCCTGGGGTTAAGAGGTGGACATCACTGGAGACCATTATTCTGCCTATGCCACTATTCCCTCAATGTGATATTTTCTCTTCTCCTTCATGAAGCTTTATTCCAATCAAGTTGAATGTTCCTGCTTCCCTGCCTCTGTTCATCTCCTTAGTTCTACCTGAAATGTCTTTCCTCTCAATTTCAGGTCATCTCAAACTTGTCCACCTTTCCAAACCAATCTGCCCATGAAATATTTCCCAACCATTTTCGTGCACAATGACATCTCCTTCTTTGAAAAGTCTGTGCTTTGATTTACCTTGAACTCAGCCAGGGGTACTATGAACTTAAAGAAATGAGTATCCCGCATATTGATTAACAGCAAGTTTTGAAATACACTAGCAAGACTTCAGAATGAACCTGATCTGTGGGAACATAAACTCATTATCCCAGGTACCCCAGAGAGAGTGGTCTTTGGTTTAGTCCAGCTCTTCAGGTCACTAAATAACTGAGGTTTTGATCCCGATTTTAAGCCGGATCTTCTTCTCTCTTTCTGATACTTCACTGT
The DNA here is from genome assembly GCF_028018385.1 of Neofelis nebulosa. Classification (NCBI taxonomy): domain Eukaryota; kingdom Metazoa; phylum Chordata; class Mammalia; order Carnivora; family Felidae; genus Neofelis; species Neofelis nebulosa. Next base: position 102,074,497 of record NC_080791.1, on the reverse strand, counting down.
CCAGGTAAATTCTCGGGTCACCGAATGTAGAAATGCAAAGGTCATAGAAATCGTCCCCCTTACAGGGGAGGCGGAGTCTTATTCCTGTTTGCGTGCTGAGCAATGGAAGGATGGAAGCAAGTTCCCCTCACCAAACGCCCTCACCTGGTAGGTCCACAAATGTCCTGCCATTGCACGTAGATTTTGAACTGTTAGGCATGAAACGAAAGCAGTGTTTTTCCAACCACTTCAGCTCTCAGTGAAGAAGGGAGCTTTCTCTGAAATGCTGCGGCATATGTCGTCTTGGATTTATCAAACACTGCTTTGAAAAGTGGGCTTTCTTTTTATCCCCAGGCACTATTTCCCGGGATTGATTTTAGTGCTGCAATTGCCCTGGGGAAAATGCATTCCACAGATAATTCTCAAGTAATGATAAACTCAGGGGGCACAAACATTATATTAACTATTGTTTTGTCACTGTAGCATTTCAGGGTTCACATCTTAATCACTCTATCTTCAAAGTGTGAATATTTTTATTAATGTAGGAAATTATTTGACCTCGTAACACACATATGAATCTGGAATCTTTCTTATGGATAATCCCACACCTTGTGTTTCTTACTGTCATTTTAAACAGCTTGGTGTGTTTTTACTCAGTTGATGAGTCAGAAAAATACTTAAAAATTTTGTAACAATAAAAATGGTAAGCATTTCACACATTGTGTTAATAAAATAGAGATCACCTGTCAGAATTTATGCCTTAAATAGGTTTATAAACATTACAGGGAATTAGGGGAAATAATTTTATTTCAATGAACAAAATATATTCGTATATTCATGGAAATGTATGGTAACATTGCCGCTAATGATCGAGTCAGTTGAGACTAGAGTGGATACTTAGTTTTCTTTTGATTTCCATGGAAAGTTCCTATACAATATTTGATAGATTAATTAATCTCAAAGGAAGGGCATCTCAGTGCCTCCCAAACCATTATATTTCTTTTTTGAATTATATGATATGATTATATGAATTACACGATCTGGAAATTTCTTCACTTCATTTAACCCCGAACATGAATCCTCTGTTCCTATTTCTTTCTGCCATTCCTGTATTCATGATGGTTAAAGAGTAAATGTATCCAATCTCTCATTTGCAGGACTGTCCTTTATAAACATAAAAATGACTATTATGTGTTTCCATAGAACTCCCCCTTGTGAATAATGCTACTGACATTTGTTGACATTTCTCTTTGTAAGCCTTTTATAAGGGGAAGAGATTAATATACACAGATATAAATGTTGTCTTCATTTCATCTGAATGGCACTATCCTCTGCATCAAAACAGGAACTGAAAGGGCTTTATTTCTGTTCTGTTTAGCCGGTCCCAAATGTCTATTATCAGGGTCTGAATTTTTCATCATTTCTTACAGTCTCACTGGTTACGGTATTCCTAGGTAGGCATTGTTATTCTATCATGTGATAAAGATGAAATACAGATACTGTTCTCGTTTCAAATACAATTTTAGAACCCATGGGAAATTTACATTTGATTCTTAGACTGCTCTTTGGATGGCAGAGGGTGCCGAATCCAAAAAGATCAAGTATAAATCGGGCAAGTTTGCACGGTGTCCCAAGGGACAGGAACTATTCCTCAGGAATACCGTTGCCAGTCCAGTGCTGTTTTCCTAACTGCCTCCTTTACAGATTGAAAAACACTTGTAATACATTGAAGAAGCTATGATGAATATGGGGCGCCTGGGTGGCTCAGTCAGCTGAGCGACTGACTTCAGCTCAGGTCAGGATCTTATGGTTTGTGGTTTCAAGCCCCGTGTCAGGCTCTGTGCGGAAGCAGGAGTCTGCTTCAGGTTCTCTGTTCCCCATCCAGCTCTCCTCCTCCCCTAAAAGTTCTGTCTCTCTCTCTCTCAAAATAAATAAACATTAAAAATTTTTTAAAAGAAGCAATTTTGTGTATGCTAACTAACATTGTAAAAATAAAATGTACTTTTAAATTTCTTACACAGGTTACAACTGACCAGTGAAAGACTATGTATGTTTGTTAGCCCCTCGTCCTTTTAGGTATTGTTCCTCTTCCATCGCCCCCAAGATGCTGTGTGATATCTTTGCATAGAAAAAAGTCAGCTCTCTCAGGGTTGTACCACACAGATGTGGTTCTCTGGTTTCTTTGTGGTATCTGAATGTTTCTTCCTGACGTCCATGGCACATGACTGGTATTTGGCCATCGGTAAGCCCTTGTTGCATGCCCTCATTATGTCCCAGAGGGTCTCTGTGCAGCTGGTTGTAGGGCCTTATGGCATGGCTTTTCTAAGGAGCATGACCTGTATGACATTGACTTTTTGCTTACCCTCGTGTGGTCCAAATATCATCAATCATTTTTTCTGTGATATTTCCCTTCTGCTTTCTCTTACATGTGCAGACACTTCCGTGACTCAACTTACATTTTTCTTTTTGGCTGGATCTACAGGAATCCTCAGTGGCCTGATCATGATGGTCTCCCATGTTTGCATCCTGGTGGCCATCTGGAAGATCCAGACTGCTCATAGGAGGCAGAACGCTTTGCCCACCTGCTCCTCTCACCTGGTAGTTGTCTCCATCCTGTATGGGACTCTTTTCTTTATCTCTGTTCGACCTGGCTCAAGTCCCTCCCTGGATATCAATAAAGTGATTTCTCTGTTGTATACTGTGGTGATGCCCATGTTGAACCCCCTCGTCTACAGCTTGGGGAATAAGGAGGTAAGATATACATTTGGGACGAAGTTTGAAAGGAAAACTTCTCCAGCAGTTTTGGTAATTAGAACTCTGTCGTGTTGTACCTTAGACATTGGTTTATAACATGTAAAAGAACACTGGGCTGAGAACTACAAGTTCCCTTTATTCCTGAGTACTTACCAGGTTGCTTATAGACTACGTATATTTTTTTTCATCAGTCTTCTCCATTCCCCTTCCATAAAGTGAAGGGGAATACAAAATAATTTACAGATATATTAAAGGTACAAATGTACTATATGCCAACAGAAAGTACAGAGGAACATTTATATAGTCTCATATGTGGGAGGACATTTATTCCAGATTAGAAGAGCAAATGTTGTAAGAGAAAGGTCAACAGTGTTCATTAATAAAGGTTCATACACCTTGTTCTGTTGAACAATGGAAAGTGAGAGGGCTTTTGCAAAATAGGTGACTGACAATAAGGTAATGTCCCGATGAGAAAGTCCTGAACCCAAACGTACGTGTGTATGACACACAGTAGAGACATGGACCAATAAATGGCTGGATGAGCAATGGGTACAGCAGGAAATGGGAATGGCCAAAAATATAAATATACTAAAAATTGCTGAACTTCACAATGGCTGGGAAAAATGAAATCACAATGACAAGACAGTGTTTCTTTTTCATTTGTCACGTTAGCAGACATCACAACGATTTGTGCAATGCTGGTAAGGTTGCCAACGAATGTTGACCACGACATTACACTTAGCGACAGTGGCTAAGTATAGAACAGCTACATTTTCAGAAAGTAATTTGATGATTTCGGTTAAAATTCACATACTCGTTGACCTGGCTCTCTTACATTTGGAAATCTGTGCTGTCGCAATATCAACACCAGATATAAATGCTGCAACATCATTTGTAGGGGGGAAAGAAAGGAAACAACCTCAATTTGTATCATCAGGAGAAACATACATTCTCTCCTTGAAGTGTTGGGTGGCTAATTATTAAAAAAAGTAAATTAAATATTAATGTTTTGGTTCGGAGGAAACGTCCTGATACAATCATTGATAGATGAGAAAAAAAATCAGGTCAAACCTTAATCTGTAGAACCGATCACAGTTTGTGTGGGTTTGCAACTTCCTGGGGAGCTTCCGCTGAAATCCACAACCGGCCCCATCACCAAAGGCAGGGAGAGACCAAAGAGAGAAGCAGGCCACTCCGGAATGGTAGGGAGCAGGTTGACCAGACAAGAGAACTTACTTGTGAGGTTGTCCTGGGCGCAGCAGTAAGACCATAGCCCTTCTGCCTCCCGCCGAAACTTGAAAGATTAGATAGAGGCAGTCACACATGCCGTCCAGAGCGTCCAAGAACACATCACTGTCTCAAGGCTGTGTCCTTGGGGCAGCTTTTGGGAGCCGAGAAAGCAGGCAGAATGCACGTTCCAAGGACAGGGTCTGGGAGAGGAGCCTCCAGTTGCCAGGGTCCAGATCACAGTTCAACCAGAGGTCAGATCTTCTCGTTGACCAACCCCCCAACATGTAAACAAAGGTGAACAAGGGGGGGGGGGTAAAACCTACCTCATGTGTAAAAGACATTGGTGTGTGCCTATGGACATGATCATAGAGAGAATTGTGCAAAGTCACTGGCCACGCTGTTAACATTGGTTACTTTAGTAACATGACATTGAAAGGAGCCACAGAGAGTGGGGGTGCTTCATGCTTGTCTGAGTTGTCGGACTTGTTTTGCAACAAATATGCTCAATTTCATAACTAAAATTTACTCTTGAAAAGCTGCCATCTGTGTCAAAACTGAATGAATGAATAAGTGAATGAATGAAAATAGCCATAAGTAAATAGATTTAGGCAGATGGACTCAATGACTTCTGGTAAAGCTATTTCTCCATCCTAACACTCTCTGGTTTAATGAAACACTTTTACCTACTGGTGATTGAAATCTTTGTCAAAAACTAAGTAAAAGCGAGAGATTCTTAGCAACTCTCTGCTCCCATGTCACTTTTTCCTCTGAGGACCTGTATCTCCCCTCATCCCTCACCCTTCACCCCAGAATCTGTCATTTTTATACAAGGTGGTATGTTTTCTCTTTATTAAACACTTTGAAATGATAAAAAAAATGCTGAATTCAAAATGACACAATGCAAATGATGCAATTTGAAAAGTAAACTACTAAGTGAATTAATTACTAATATTCAGGTAAATTTTATAGTTTATGTAGCACAGCATTTCATACAAAGAATGTATGCTTCTCCTAGTGATACCCCTTCAGCTGGTTTCCTTTTATTCTCCCTACAAATGACGTTGCCACATGTGTATCTGAGATTTATATTTCTGTAGCACAGATTTCCAAATGTAAGAGAGCTAGGTCCCAGATTATGAATGAGTAACTTTGTTAGTTGTTGGGGGCACCGGGGTGGCTGGGTCGGTTGAGCGTCCGACTTCGGCTCAGGTCATGATCTCACAGCTCGTGAGATGGAGCCCTGCGTCAGGCTCTGTGCTGACAGCTCGGAGCCTGGAGCCTGCTTCCGATTCTGTGCCTCCCTCTCTCTGCCCCAACCCACTCACATTCTGTCTCTGTCGCTCTCAAAAATAAATAAACATTAAAAAAATTATAATTTGTTAGTTGCCAGTTTTGTGACATTTCCCAGCACCATTTTACTAAGACTTTTTTTTTTTTTTATTAAAGATTTTGAGTGTTTTTTTTTTTAATTTTTTAATATATGAAATTTACTGTCAAATTGGTTTCCATACAACACCCAGTGCTCATCCCAAAAGGTGCCCTCCTCAATACCCATCACCCACCCTGCCCTCCCTCCCACCCCCCATCAACCCTCAGTTTGTTCTCAGTTTTTAACAGTCTCTTATGCTTTGGCTCTCTCCCACTCTAACCTCTTTTTTTTTTTTTTCCCCTTCCCCTCCCCCATGGGTTTCTGTTACGTTTCTCAGGATCCACATAAGAGTGAAACCATATGGTATCTGTCTTTCTCTGTATGGCTTATTTCACTTAGCATCACACTCTCCAGTTCCATCCACGTTGCTACAAAAGGCCATATTTCATTCTTTCTCATTGCCACGTAGTATTCCATTGTGTATATAAACCACAATTTCTTTATCCATTCATCAGTTGATGGACATTTAGGCTCTTTCCATAATTTGGCGATTGTTGAGAGTGCTGCTATAAACATTGGGGTACAAGTGCCCCTATGCATCAGTACTCCTGTATCCCTTGGATAAATTCCTAGCAGTGCTATTGCTGGGTCATAGGGTAGGTCTATTTTTAATTTTTTGAGGAACCTCCACACTGCTTTCCAGAGCGGCTGCACCAATTTGCATTCCCACCAACAGTGCAAGAGGGTTCCCGTCTCTCCACATCCTCTCCAGCATCTATAGTCTCCTGATTTCTTCATTTTGGCCACTCTGACTGGCGTGAGGTGGTATCTGAGTGTGGTTTTGATTTGTATTTCCCTGATGAGGAGCGACGTTGAACATCTTTTCATGTGCCTGTTGGCCATCCGGATGTCTTCTTTAGAGAAGTGTCTATTCATGTTTTCTGCCCATTTCTTCACTGGGTTATTTGTTTTTCGGGTGTGGAGTTTGATGAGCTCTTTATAGATTTTGGATACTAGCCCTTTGTCCGATGTGTCATTTGCAAATATCTTTTCCCATTCCGTTGGTTGCCTTTTAGTTTTGTTGGTTGTTTCCTTTGTTGTGCAGAAGCTTTTTATCTTCATAAGGTCCCAGTAATTCACTTTTGCTTTTAATTCCCTTGCCTTTGGGGATGTGCCGAGTAAGAGATTGCTATGGCTGAGGTCAGAGAGGTCTTTTCCTGCTTTCTCCTCTAAGGTTTTGATGGTTTCCTGTCTCACATTCAGGTCCTTTATCCATCTTGAGTTTATTTTTGTGAATGGTGTGAGAAAGTGGTCTAGTTTCAACCTTCTGCATGTTGCTGTCCAGTTCTCCCAGCACCATTTGTTAAAGAGACTGTCTTTTTTCCATTGGATGTTCTTTCCTGCTTTGTCAAAAATGAGTTGGCCATACGTTTGTGGGTCTAGTTCTGGGGTTTCTATTCGATTCCATTGGTCTATGTGTCTGTTTTTATGCCAATACCATGCTGTCTTGATGATGACAGCTTTGTAGTAGAGGCTAAAGTCTGGGATTGTGATGCCTCCTGCTTTGGTCTTCTTCTTCAAAATTACTTTGGCTATTCGGGGCCTTTTGTGGTTCCATATGAATTTTAGGATTGCTTGTTCTAGTTTCGAGAAGAATGCTGGTGCAATTTTGATTGGGATTGCATTGAATGTGTAGATAGCTTTGGGTAGTATTGACATTTTGACAATATTTATTCTTCCAATCCATGAGCAGGGAATGTCTTTCCATTTCTTTATATCTTCTTCAATTACCTGCATAAGCTTTCTATAGTTTTCAGCATACAGATCTTTTACATCTTTGGTTAGATTTATTCCTAGGTATTTTATGCTTCTTGGTGCAATTGTGAATGGGATCAGTTTCTTTATTTGTCTTTCTGTTGCTTCATTGTTAGTGTATAAGAATGCCACTGATTTCTGTACATTGATTTTGTATCCGGCAACTTTGCTGAATTCATGTATCAGTTCCAGCAGACTTTTGGTGGAGTCTATCGGATTTTCCATGTATAATATCATGTCATCTGCAAAAAGCGAAAGCTTGACTTCATCTTTGCCAATTTGGATGCCTTTGATTTCCTTTTGTTGTCTGATTGCTGATGCTAGAACTTCCAGCACTATATTAAACAGCAGCGGTGAGAGTGGGCATCCCTGTCGTGTTCCTGATCTCAGGGAAAAAGCTCTCAGTTTTTCCCCATTGAGGATGATGTTAGCTGTGGGCTTTTCATAAATGGCTTTTATGATCTTTAAGTATGTTCCTTCTATCCCGACTTTCTCAAGGGTTTTTATTAAGAAAGGGTGCTGGATTTTGTCAAAGGCCTTTTCTGCATCGATTGACAGGATCATATGGTTCTTTTCTTTTTTTTTTGTTAATGTGATGTATCACGTTGATCGATTTGCGAATGTTGAACCAGCCCTGCATCCCAGGAATGAATCCCACTTGATCATGGTGAATAATTCTTTTTATATGCTGTTGAATTCGATTTGTTAGTATCTTATTGAGAATTTTTGCATCCATATTCATCAGGGATATTGGCCTGTAGTTCTCTTTTTTTACTGGGTCTCTGTCTGGTTTAGGAATCAAAGTAATACTGGCTTCATAGAATGAGTCTGGAAGTTTTCCTTCCCTCTCTATTTCTTGGAATAGCTTGAGAAGGATAGGTATTATCTCTGCTTTAAACGTCTGGTAGAACTCCCCTGGGAAGCCATCTGGTCCTGGACTCTTATTTGTTGGGAGATTTTTGATAACCGATTCAATTTCTTCGCTGGTTATGGGTCTGTTCAAGCTTTCTATTTCCTCCTGATTGAGTTTTGGAAGAGTGTGGGTGTTTAGGAATTTGTCCATTTCTTCCAGGTTGTCCAATTTGTTGGCATATAATTTTTCATAGTATTCCCTGATAATTGTTTGTATCTCTGAGGGATTGGTTGTAATCATTCCATTTTCATTCATGATTTTATCTATTTGGGTCATCTCCCTTTTCTTTTTGAGAAGCCTGGCTAGAGGTTTGTCAATTTTGTTTATTTTTTCAAAAAACCAACTCTTGGTTTCGTTGATCTGCTCTACAGTTTTTTTAGATTCTATATTGTTTATTTCTGCTCTGATCTTTATGATTTCTCTTCTTCTGCTGGGTTTAGGCTGCCTTTGCTGTTCTGCCTCTATTTCCTTTAGGTGTGCTGTTAGATTTTGTATTTGGGATTTTTCTTGTTTCTTGAGATAGGCCTGGATTGCAATGTATTTTCCTCTCAGGACTGCCTTCGCTGCGTCCCAAAGCATTTGGATTGTTGTATTTTCATTTTCGTTTGTTTCCATATATTTTTTAATTTCTTCTCTAATTGCCTGGTTGACCCACTCATTCGTGAGTAGGGTGTTCTTTAACCTCCATGCTTTTGGAGGTTTTCCAGACTTTTTCCTGTGGTTGATTTCAAGCTTCATAGCATTGTGGTCTGAAAGTATGCATGGTATAATTTCAATTCTTGTAAACTTATGAAGGGCTGTTTTGTGACCCAGTATATGATCTATCTTGGAGAATGTTCCATGTGCACTCGAGAAGAAAGTATATTCTGTTGCTTTGGGATGCAGAGTTCTAAATATATGTGTCAAGTCCATCTGATCCAATGTATCATTCAGGGCCCTTGTTTCTTTATTGACTGTGTGTCTAGATGATCTATCCATTTCTGTAAGTGGTGTGTTAAAGTCCCCTGCAATGACCACATTCTTATCAATAAGGTTGCTTATGTTTATGAGTAACTGTTTTATATATCTGGGGGCTCCGGTATTTGGCGCATAGACATTTATAATTGTTAGCTCTTCCTGATGGATAGACCCTGTAATTATTATATAATGCCCTTCTTCATCTCTTGTTACAGCCTTTAATTTAAAGTCTAGTTTGTCTGATATAAGTATGGCTACTCCAGCTTTCTTTTGGCTTCCAGTAGCATGATAAATAGTTCTCCATCCCCTCACTCTCAATCTAAAGGTGTCCTCAGACCTAAAATGAGTCTCTTGTAGACAGCAAATAGATGGGTCTTGTTTTTTTATCCATTCTGATACCCTATGTCTTTTGGTTGGCGCATTTAATCCATTTACATTCAGTGTTATTATAGAAAGATACGGGTTTAGAGTCATTGTGATGTCTGTATGTTTTATGCTTGTAGTGATGTCTCTGGTACTTTGTCTCACAGGATCCCCCTTAGGATCTCTTGTAGGGCTGGTTTCGTGGTGACAAATTCCTTCAGTTTTTGTTTGTTTGGGAAGACCTTTATCTCTCCTTCTATTCTAAATGACAGACTTGCTGGATAAAGGATTCTCGGCTGCATATTTTTTCTGTTTAGCACACTGAAGATATCGTGCCAAGCCTTTCTGGCCTGCCAAGTTTCAAAGGAGAGATCAGTCACGAGTCTTATAGGTCTCCCTTTATATGTGAGGGCATGTTTATCCCTTGCTGCTTTCAGAATTTTCTCTTTATCCTTGTATTTTGCCAGTTTCACTATGATATGTCGTGCAGAAGATCGATTCAAGTTACGTCTGAAGGGAGTTCTCTGTGCCTCTTGGATTTCAATGCCTTTTTCCTTCCCCAGTTCAGGGAAGTTCTCAGCTATAATTTCTTCAAGTACCCCTTCAGCACCTTTCCCTCTCTCTTCCTCCTCTGGGATACCAATTATGCGTATATTATTTCTTTTTAGTGTATCACTTAGTTCTCTAATTTTCCCCTCATACTCCTGGATTTTTTTATCTCTCTTTCTTTCAGCTTCCTCTTTCTCCATAACTTTATCTTCTAGTTCACCTATTCTCTCCTCTGCCTCTTCAATCCGAGCCGTCGTGGTTTCCATTTTGTTTTGCATTTCATTTAAAGCGTTTTTCAGCTCCTCGTGACTGTTCCTTAGTCCCTTGATCTCTGTGGCAAGAGATTCTCTGCTGTCCTGTATACTGTTTTCAAGCCCAGCGATTAATTTTATGACTATTATTCTAAATTCACTTTCTGTTATATTATTTAAATCCTTTTTGATCAGTTCATTAGCTGTTGTTATTTCCTGGAGATTCTTCTGAGGGGAATTCTTCCGTTTGGTCATTTTGGACAGTCCCTGGAGTGGTGAGGACCCGCAGGGCACTTCCCCCGTGCTGTGGTGTATAACTGGAGTTGGTGGGCGGGGCCGCAGTCTGACCTGATGTCTGCATTTTACTAAGACTTGATAAAACTTGGGCTTAGGTGAGCCAAAGGGAAATGTATTTTCATCTAGAGAGATCAACACTTTCTTCCCGGTCACACTTTGCCTTAAAATGACTCTGTCCTGTGTCTTCATTATATGACAGGCGTCAGATCTGTCACCTATTGAGATATGCATTGCCTAGTAGGAGAGCTGAAGTGTTTTCTTTGGTCCTAATTGCTCGGTAAACATTCGTGATGCAGGTGCTATTGAACGGGGATTGGGAGGAGAACAGCAGGAGGCAAGTGATAATTATAAATTTCCTGAATTGCCGTAAGGTCCTTGTCTAAGTGTATGCAAATATATTCAAACCAACTGTCTTCCTCTAGCTCTGGTTATTGCTGTTCTGATCTGCTCATGTAGTCTGCCTACAATTCTCTTCCTGCCATATTCACATGGATTAACTACTTGCTTTTCATATACTGTTTCAGTGTTACCTCCACTGGGGACTCACCCTAAGGGAGGATTAGAGACAGTGTCAGTTAGAGCCCGTGTATTGTCCTCTTACAGCACCATCTCCTTTTCCCTTAGACTTTATAGCTGTAACCCAGTGCCTCTTAAAATAGATTTTTGTTTTGTTTTTATTAGTAGGAAATGTTCCCGACTGATTCTTCCTAGACGGCAGGGACAGAAATTCAAGGGCAGGTGCATTTTGCCGTTCATTTGTTTGTTCACCCCGGAAGTCGTTAAGTGGTTCTGCCTATTTTGTAAAGAATCGCCAGTTAGTCCCAGTATCAGGGGGAAATTGCCTGTCAGTTAAGGCCTCCACTCACTGAAGTCTCCCGATTTGTAAATTTGGCGCCCAGTAGACGGCCACTGACTTTTAGGAGGGGCGGTTTCTGAGAGATCAACTGTGATCCTTTGTTCCTCTGTAGGTGATGTGTCTTTCTGATTCTGCCTTCTTTGAAGATTGTTTTCTTTATTTCTGATTTTCTGTACTTTAAAAAGTGTACGCCTAGGGGTGGTCTTTGCTGGCATTTATTCTGCTTAGTGTTCTTTATGTTGTCACGCGGGGTGGGAACTCGGGGATGGTCACCCTGATGTGGATGGATTCCTGACTCCAGAAACCCATGTAGTTTCTCCTTGAAACGTTGTCCTTTGTGGGCGTATGCTCCTCTTCTTCCGCTGCTCCGTCGATGTGGTGTGATCCCTTTCGGGAGAGAAAAGTCATCTCCTTTGTGAGCTGTGCTGTACTGATGTGGTTTTTGGTCAGCCTGTAGTGACTAGCCTGTTTCCTCATGGCCGCCAAGCATGTGACCGGTACACAGCCATCTGCAAACCCTTGCCGCGTACAGTCATCATGTGCCAAAGGGCCCGTGTGCAGCTGGTGGCGGGGCCCTGTGCCACGGGTCCTCAAAGTGCCATTGTCCATGAGACCTTCACTTTTGCCTAGGCTTCTGTGGTCCAAATGTGGTCAACCACCTTTTCTGTGACATTCCCCCTTTTCCCTCCCTGGCAGGTGCTGCTACCCAGAAGAGTAAGTTGGTTCTTTCCATTATGGCTGGATTCATAGGAATCCTGTGTGCCCTCATCATCCCGGCCTCCTGCATTTTTATCCTTCAAACCTTCTGAATATCCAATCCGCTAAATGCAGGCAGCAAGTTTTCCCTACCTGCTCCTCGTGCTTGGCTGCTCTGGCCATCACACATGGGACACTTTCCTTCCTTTGCATACTTCCTCGTTCAAGTTCATCTCAGTACGCTAATAAATTCGATTTTGCATTCTATTCCACATGGATGCCCACGTTGAGTCTGCTCCTTTACTGCCTGAGGAAGACGGATGTAAAAGAGGCATTTAGGGGGACATTTGTTAGGAAGAATTTTCCGCTGGGGAGGGAATTCGGACGGTGCTTTTACCAATGTTCAGGTGGAATTGCAAAACGTGTACTAAGAAAGAGGTGGACTAGACTTAAGGAGTTGTCAGTTTGAACCTTGACTCTTCCCATTAGAAAGAGGATTAAAAGTTAATGTGCAGTGTTGGGTTCGTTTCCCGTGTACAACCTAGTAATGCGACAGTCTTCAATTTGCGTGTGCCTGGATATTAATTGGTAGTTACACTTTAATCATTCTTATTTCAGAGTGTACAGGATCATGACATGCTGGAGTTCTCTTTCAGATCGAAATAACTTTTAGACTAAAACCGTGCCATTTAAAATAAATTTCTCTGGCATTTCAAAAAGAAAAAAAGGATGAAAAGAGGATAAATTCTATACCATTTCTGGTTCTCAATGTCTTACTTTGTAAACTGAGGGCAATAGACTCAATGTCATTTATATTACTTTTTTCTCTAAAGTTCTGCGATTGTACACAATATGTCCAACTCCTATGAATGCCATCTTTTTATACACTGGGAAAAAAAGAAAAAAAGAATTTCCTGGCAATGATACCACCCATTTTTCCAGTTTTCCTTTCTAGGGACTTGTTCTCCATTTCCATTCCTTGATTCAATATATCAAATGCGAGACTTTACAACTCAGTATCTTATAGTCTCACACATCTTTGTTAAAAATAACTGAGTGCAAAAAAAGTGTAATGAAACTATAACCCTTTAACAACAATACATTGAAGCCTTAGATGGAAAATTGCAAGGAGGCCAATGTCATGTGTGGTTTGCACACAGATTAATCGATGATACATATAAGAGCACCTAACACATAGGAAGTTCTCAAGAAAACATGTTAAGTGAGCGAGTGAACAAAACAAATATAAGGCACATAGTTACTTTAAGTCCTAATTATCATCTTTCTTAACAACCTGGACCCAAGTGTGGTTTAAGGTCATACGTCTTTCCATATCAACTTCATCTCATTCTTTTTCTGCTCATTGATGTCTTACCTCTTTTAAATTTTTTCCAGCTTTATTGAGGCATATTGACAAATATAATTGTAAGATATTTAAATTGCAACGAATGTAATAAGGAAGGTTTGATATACGTGTACCCTGTGACGGGATTCTCCCCATCGAGTTAAATCGCACATCCCTCACCTCACATAGTTGCCTTTTGGGGGTGGCGAGAACCTTTCAGTTCTACTCTCTTGGCACATTTCACTTCATACAATACAGTGTTGTCAACCACAGTCACCATGTTTTCCATTAGATCCTCAGGCCTTATTCATGTTACAAGGGAAAGTGTGTGCCTTTGATGTCTTTTGCACCCAAGCTGTCGGAGGACCCTCATCACTCCTCTGGGAAGGATCACGCGCCAGGATTACTCTGCGTGCAAGTGCTTCTAGGTCACAGTCGAGTGTATTCCTGACGACTTTTATTTCCACTGCTCTAGCTGCCGTGGTACTAGCAGCCTACTCTGCTCTTACGTGGGAATTTGAAACTAAAGTTGTCTGTCCTTTCTTCCACTCTTCAAAGGCCAGCCATGGCCATTCGTCTCCTCAAGCAACATTTGTTCTTTTCTCCTTTCTTTTGTTCCCTTTTCTCTGCCTCTTTTCCCTCTGTTCCCATCCTTTCCCTTTCTGATCTTTCTCATGAGATTGGTGTATGAGAGATGATGTAGATTGCCCTTGATTTTCTTTGTTTTTTTTTTTTTTTTTTTGCCCTTGACTTTTGAGGAACTATCTCACTTCTAAACTGAGTCCTCCACAAATAGCCCAAATCATTGGCTCTATTTTTCTTTTTAATGTTACAGCATCTTGCATCTTCCTATGAGGAAACTCTTTTGTTTTTGCTTTTTTGAAGTTTTCTCTGAGACCTCAGATCAATTTCTTGGGTATTCGGAATGATTTGATATTTATCTCCCTGTGTTTGAAGGATAAGGCAAGCCTAGGGTCCTGCTAGTACTCCGCCATCTTATCCCCCCCCACCCGCCCGTTTTTTGTTGTTGTTTTTTGTCCTTTGATGTCCTGAAAATAGCAAGTTTTCTCACTAAATGGTCCATGATTAGACTTCAACTCTCTCATGTGTTTCATGAGACCCTTCTTCTTTGAGGCTGGCACTCTTCTCAGAAAAATCACTTGCACACTATGGCTATTTGCATTAGTGCCTGTGGATTTGTAGGCTGGCTAGATCTAGGAAGGACCGGAAAATACTTTTATCGAGTTTTAAACTCAGTCTCTTGCTTTCTTCCACATTAGGGTCACACTTATGGGTTGTTTCTTCTGATGGTTCATGGAATGATAAATGTACAATGTCAAATTTATTTATAGACTCTTAAGTGTATAAAGAAAAATAATGGGTTTTCAGGGAAGAGGAGTGGGCATATTTTAGATGTCGTAACAGGAGGACCTGTGATGCAATGTTTATCCAATGCAGCAATTTGACTAGGCCGCAAACAAGCTCATGTGATTGTTGATGAAGTTAGTTGTCCTGTTTCTTAGGAGTTGATCATATTTTCAGAAGAGGTTTTGTGAATGCTGACACGAGGACTGACACATTCAACATACATGGAGCCCCAAATATTTTCATGGCTGTGATGTTGAGGATTTAATCACATCAATGGTTATGTTTTTTTTTTTTTTCCTTTTAACTGATTTGCTCACTGATGTATCCAAAGCACCTGGAACATGCTTGCTACATCATGGGTAATCAGTAAATGTTGATGAATTGAATGAATACATACAAGGGTTTCATATGGAGCCAAAATATAATCCAGCATTTTCCTCTTAACCCCTTGTTCAATCTGCTTCCACCTCTGTCCCCTTCATTGCTGTGACAACAGGGGAAATAAGAGGGGAAGTTCTGGGTCAACCTCCAAGATTATCTGGTCTATCATCAATATGTTGTGATGTATACATTTAAATGGTCATTTAAGCTCAGAAATCTCTGGTATTCTCAGAGTTCTCAGCTGTCATACTGTGCTGTCTATGGCTTCATGAATTCTACACCTCCTAATTCAGATATATTAAATTCTGTTAACCTTACATAGCTGAAGCAAGAAATATCAAAGTGTAGAGAGTGAGAGAAGATAGTCTCTCCCATAAAAATGAATTCCTTACCATGACACTAGCTGTCGTGATAGTAGAACCGAAAAAAAAAAAAACACCCAATATAACAGAAAAGGATATCTAAAAACAGATAGATGAGTAGTTTGGGAATTTATGCATGATATGTTTAGCACTTCACATTCCATTTTTCAGTTTTCTTGTATAGGAAATTCACACCAGGCATGACAATTGGAAAGATTGGAAAGATTCTCCATAGTTATGGAGAATCACCCTATTAGATAGAAAATATAAGATAACACATTAGCAATTAGAAATGTGGCAGTAAATTCCTTATTGTAGTATAACTGGGATGGCAGGAAAATAGTAAAGCATTCAAGTAAATACTAGAGAAGATGGGAGAATAAAAGATTTATGTTCTTTTAGTTAGATCGTCTCTGCCTGCTTTCTGGTAGTTTAGTGCTACATACTGGTCTTTACTGTCTGGGGATCCTATTATCACCACGGACATTATCTCTGTGTTTCTGTAACATTGTCTCCTACTGCCGGTCTGGTATAGAGAGAAGAGATACCACTAATCATATCAGTGAGACTAGTGTCCCATGTCTTTTCCAAAGACAGTAGAAATGGACCTGTATCTCTAAAGCCCAGTGATCTGTGCGGTGAGACCAAGTTTTGGTCTTTTGGGCCAGTCGTGATCTTGGTGGAAAATAATTCCAGAAGGTGTATAAGGGAAGAAGTCAAAGTTCAGCTAGGCAGTTGAGGCCAAGGAAGATAGATAAGCATTGTCCCAAATCTGGCTCTTAGAATTGAACCTTGGCTCATCTCTCTCTCATCCAGCTGCAAACATATCCATTCAGGTTTGATCTCTCTAGGATGGTCTCCCAAAGAAACAATTTAATTCCTTTCCATTCTCACAGGAAGTTCACATTACCCAACACCTAGAAGAAGTTAATCTCCTGATTTCTCTTCCTGCAGCCACATTCTTAAAATCATGTGCCCACTTATTAATGTCCTCATTTGTGTAAAAATATTAATTGAACACTTACTCCTTAAAACACTATTCCAGAAGCTGGAGGTGTATTGTGGAAAAACGAAACAAAATTTATACTTGTTGTGATAGAGTGCTATGATGCAATACAAATTCAATGGTATGTAACGGTAATTGATTGAAGAAAAATAAACTAGATAAAGAGGGGAAGTGTAGGAGGGTTGGGGTGTGGTGAACTGTACTCTTTTACAAAGGATGATTAAAGGTGGTCTCCACGATGAGCAGAAGTCTGAAGAAAATTGCACAGATACCTGGAGCACAGATACAACAGGAGCCGAAGGAAAAGAGAGGAAGATTCTGAGGTAGAATCCTGTTCTGCCTGTTCCAAGAATAGCAAGTGGACTGCATGAGGTGATGGCAGGTAAGAGAATCTAGATCTTTCTATTCATCCCCTCCATTGAGCTCTTAGGAGGACTGAATGGGTTAATACTCTCAAAGCACTTTGAAGAATGCCTTGCATATAGTAAACTTCTCCTGTGACAAGACTGACGTTCTGTGGCAACTTTTCTTGTGTGTGTGTGAATAAATAGATGTCACCTGTTTTCTGAAATTCCTTGAAGGATTCCTTACTGCTTACAGATATAAATTCAAACTGCTTTGCTTCATGAAGTGTTTATGAAGTTTGATCCCAAACCCAGTCTTCTACCTTTGTATTTGAAATTTTTGTACGTCCAATGTCGACTGCTTTTGTCTCTCAAAAATTCTGTCCAAAGTGATAGCTGTCCTCTGCTGCATAACACCCCAATCCACCTTATTTTTATGTGCCTATAGCTTCCTTCCCTTTGAGATTAGTCACAACTAAGAGACTCTTTTCAACATCTCTGGTCACAACGATCCTACCATCCTTGTAAGTCATGGACTGACCACGGGGTCCCTCGTGCTGCTGTGTGCCCAGACTCACCTTCTGATGACAAACTTTCTGAGACCAGGCTTAATTTTAGATTCCCCAACCTGCACAGCACCAAGGGCCGGTGCTCATTATGCAACAGGGAAGGCTCAAAACGGGATTTGGAAGTGTGTGAGGGGGTAGTCTCAAAGGGAGAGGTAGGTTTATTTTGTACAATGACAATGGATTCAAGTCACAGTACTGTTCTCTTGAGAGAACTTTAATATCTTCTCTATAGGCCCAATCTCCTGAGCTTTTGATGCCCTGAGGGACTTGGCTCCAATTTACACACAGCCCTTTAGAAAAATCTCTCTGATGTGTTGTGCAGAATGGAGTCAATGAACCCCGTTTTAAAGCGCTATTGGAATGCCCAGGCTTCAAGATGGTATCATTGTGTTGTTTATCTCCCTAGACACCTGAAGAAGCTGAGACGGATGACCAGTCTACTACGTTTGTAGGGTAATTCATTTTCATGTCAGGGAATGCTACTTTCATAACTTACTATGACATAAACAGGCAACGGCTGTAGGGAGGTTTCTTCAGATGGGTACATTGAGTGAATTCCTAAATGGCTTTCAGGAGCCTAGGTATCAAAAAATATCAAAAAATGATTTTAGATGTCTGCAAAAGCATCGTCTCTAAGCTTACCACGAAGAATAATTTGGTGCAAGGGAAACATTCCATCCGTGTCTCTTGCTTTAAATGACCTAACTTGAATGAACATGTCGGTTGAATTTTGTGTTTGGCATAGAGATAGTGAAATGTGCTGCAAGATTTATGGCGAATGGGACGCTCACGGGAACGAAGAAGAGGCCTTGGCCTCTTTGGCTTTTAATTTCTTCACTTGCCCTACATGGAGTTTGAGAAGTAGAAAACAAACCACTGAATCTGCTGACCTGAATTCCATGCTGCTCTTACCCGAAGCCACACGCATATCTAGGATCACGATGGCTCTATGCTAGAATTTTTGCATTAAGCAAGGTTGGAAAAAAGAAAGCAATATGCATTTTGACAGTCAGAAACTATGGTTTTCACACGATAGTTGGAGTTGGTTGAGATCCTAGATGGGGAAATTCTAGTTTCATCCTCATAAAATGTTTTCATAGCCCAAATCTACTGTGGCACTGAAAACACTTTGTTTATATCTTCTTTGAGTGAATAGCAAATACACACATAAATGACCTGCAATGGCTTTGCATGTTTAGAAAATACTAAACTCTGGAAACATGTCACTAACTACAGTATAGCTTTTCTGACTATTCTTAAATTCTGCCCCACCAGGCCTTTCCTTTCCAAGCTCCATTGCTTCTGGGACAACAGGAGTGGGTTTTCATTTCATTACTTCCTGTTATTCAACTTCCTGTTAAGCAAAACCCCTTTCAAGCTTTCTTACCAGGGAAAAATGTTAGATTTCTCCTGCTGCACAGGAGGGTACTTCTCCTGCCGCACAGCCCATTGGTATTTTTGTGTGATTGTGCTGTTGTAATCATGATGATTATTTCAACGTCCAGAATGTGCGTTTGTCTTCCTCAGTTTCCCGTTTTATTTGGGTATTACCCTTACTTCATGTTTCTCTCACTTCCCGTTCATTCACCCCCCTTTTCTTTTATAAAAGAGTGTTATTCTGAAATAAATTTTCATAAGCAGCTTCAAAGGTAGTACAGAGAGGCTCCCATCCCCTTCACCCAGGTTTCCCCAATGGCTACATCTTACCAACTACAGCGCAGCATCAAATACAGGAAATGGAGATTGGTGTGATGTGTGGATTGCTCTATACCATTTTACTTCGTGTGGAGAGAGATTTGTTTAACCAACTCAACCATCAAGGTACGGAATTCTTCCATCTCTACATGGATGTCCCTGTGCTACACCTTTACAGTCGCACCTTCACCCTCCCTGCCTTTCCCAATCTCAGACAACTACTAACCTGTTCTTCCTTTCTATAATTTTACCATTTTGAGAAGATAATGTAAAAATAGAGTTCTGAACTTTGAGATGGGCTTTTTTCAACTCAGTGTAATGACCTTGAGACCCATTCAGGCTTGTATCTGTATCATATTTTTTCCTCTTTCTGACGGAATAGTATTCCCTGGTATGGACATTCCAGATTGTTTAACCATTTACGTATGGTAGGAATTTGCGTTGTTCCAGATTTCTGGCCATTATGAATAGAGCTTGTGTCAACAAAATTTACAGGCTTTTGTGTGGGCATAAATTTTCTTTTCTTTGGGATAAATGCTCATGTGTGTCCTTTTCATCCCTAAATTATTGTTTTTCTTTTCCAGCTCCTATTACTACTTAATTGGTTACAACACTTACTCAATATTTAAGAACTAGTTTATTCTTTGATGAACTAACAAATTTGATGGACTTTGATGAGATTAATGGGTACATACACCAATGGCTGGAGGAATGTAGCTGTTTGTAAGGTGTCACCAAGGAGATCCTGTGGAAGATTTTAATCCCTGGTCAAAGCCATCCTCCCAGGTATGAGCTTGCCCTCCTTTTTGGAATCACAAGTCTGTCTTTTACACACCACAACTGACTGTTTATCTAGAGTCTAAAGGAACCGGCAAAGAAGTTACATTTCTAATACCCTGAACCTACAGTTAGGGTAGATAAGGTATTTGCCTGAGTTCATAAAAATTCACATAATGCTTCTTGTCTAGAAGATGTTTCTTAAAGGATACTCTGTGCAATGTAGGAATTTTAAAGAATGGGATCTGGCACAGTTAGAGGACTTGCTTTAGAAGGTCACCAAAGGTCACATCGCGGTCTAAACTTCTGTGATTTTCTTCAAAAATCTTGTGATCGGGAATAAACTCAAGTGCTGAGAGAGGTTCAGTGTTTAGTATCACACAGATAGCAAATACTGAGGATGGCCATTTGGAGGTAGAAGTCAAGAGTGTGATCTCTCAGTCTATCTACCCTATGAACTTGAAAAATGGTGGGAGTTAAATTCAGTTTTTTACATTGATTTGTTTATTTTGAGAGAGAGGGTGCACGCCCGAGAGTGAGGGAGGGGCCAAGAGAGAGGCGAGGGAGGGAGTCCCAGGAGGGTCCATGCTGTCAGCTTGGAGCCTGACTAGGTGCTCAAATCCAAGCACCATGAAATCATGACCTGAGCCAAAATTAAGAGTCAGACACTTAGCCAACTACTTAGTCAACTACTTAGCCAACGACTTAGCCAACTCCCAGCTACCCAGGTGCCCCAAAGAAGTTAAATTCATTTTTAAAAACAATTTAATTATAAATTAATTGTAATGAAAAATCTTTCTCTCATTACAGACTAAATCAGAGAAATGGAATTTAGAAATCAAACTTTGGTGACTGAGTTTTTATTTGTGGGCTTAACAAATTGCTTCCAGCACCAGGTTGTTCTGTTTGTGGTGTTTCTCTTGGTTTATCTGGTCACTCTTCTGGGAAATGTGGGGATGATCACCCTCATTGGGATGGATTCCAGGCTCCACACTCCCATGTACTTTTTTCTCAGCCACTTGTCCTTTGTGGATGTCTGCTCCTCTTCTGTCATTGGTCCCAGGATGTTGACAGACATCTTTGTGAAAAAAAAAAGTAATCTCTTTCTTGGGTTGTGCTGCCCAGTTATGGTTTTTTGGTCAGTTGGTAGTGACAGAGTGTTTCCTGTTGGCCTCCATGGCTTATGACAGGTATATGGCCATCTGTAAGCCCTTGTTGTATACACTCATTATGTCCCGGCGAATCTGTGTGCGGCTGGTGGTAGGGCCTTATACCCTGGGTCTTATGAGCGCCATGACCCACACGACGTTCGCCTTTCGCCTGCCTTACTGTGGTCCAAATACCATCAATCACTTCTTCTGTGACCTTCGTCCTGTTCTCTCCCTGGCATGTGCAGACACCCAGGTCAATCAGGTTTTACTTTCCATCTTGGCTGGAGCTCTGGGAGTGCTCAGTGGTGTGATCATCCTGGTTTCCTACATTTACATCGTGGTCACTGTCTTGAGGATCCGCTCTGCTGAGGGGAGGCGCAAAGCCTTCTCCACCTGCTCTTCACACCTGACTGCCGTCTCCATCCTGTGTGGGACCCTCTTCTTTATCTACGTACGCCCCAGTTCTAGTTTCTCCCTGGACATCAATAAAGTGGTTTCTGTGTTCTACACAGCCGTGATCCCCATGTTGAACCCCCTTATCTACAGCCTGAGAAACAAAGAGGTCAAGGATTCATTCAGGAGGACGTGTGAGAAGAAGAATCTTCTTCTGAGTAGGTAAACTACATGCCATTTGTACTACAGATTGAGAGGTGATATAGACACAAGATGCAGGAGCATGGGCTGGGTGATGGGAGTCCTACTTTTGTGTTGAGATTCACTTTTTATTACTGTGTGTCATTGAGAAGTGATATATCTTCAGATTACAATTTTCTCACTTGTTATTGAACAGAAATGAGTTTTAAAATGTTAAACTGAAGTACATGGATTATTGAACCCCAATGCTTTAAGAATACGTTCCGTGTTGGGGCGCCTGGGTGGCCTGGTCGGTTCAGCCTCCAACTCTTGGTTTTGGCTCAGGTCATGATCTCAGGGTTTGTGTTCAAGCCCTACATCAGGCTCTGCACTGGTAGTGCTGAGCCTGTTTGGGATTCTTTCTCTCTCCCTCACTTTCTGTCCTTCCCATGCCTTCTTTCTCTTTCCTCTGTCATAATAAATAAAATAAAAAATATTCTCAGTGTTTGTGACTAGGGTATGAGAGGCTCTTTGCTAAGTCCTGTTAAATTATGATTATGTTAGAATCATAATCAGTGACTTGACGCTACTTCTGTTTAGCTCACAAGGTGCTGAGATCCCTCAATTTTCTGGAAGCTTAGCCTTGACTCTTTAAACAAAAGCCAATAACAAGTATATTATGGTTAAATATAGAAACTTCTACTTGCAAGGTAAATATGTCTTGGGAATGTAATATAAACATGGTGACTATAGTTAACAATAGTGTACATTTGTTTGTTGTTAAAAGAGCAGATCTTAAAAGTTCTCTTCACAAGAAAAAAATTAATAACTACATAAAGTTATTTATGTTAACTAAACTTATTGTGGTTATCATTTTGCAATATATATGTATATCAAACAATTATGTTGTACACCTGGGACTAATACAATGTGATATGTCAACTATGTATCAACAAAATGAGAAAAAGTTAATTATTCAGGAAGTATGTGGCCATAGCACTCTCTAATAGCACCTTCCCGTTTGGAGTAGATAATTTGCAAAGGGCCTTTTACATTCCTGATCCTCTCTACTTATATAATACCTTGCTGAGATTTTGTCACTGTATTTACACTTATGCATGTAAAATTCAGAATGCATTGCAAGTCTTTAATAAAGTGTTGGCTATGCTCTAGTGATTTATTGATTTTTGTGTCCTAAGAAGGAGGTGAATTCTATTTTTACAGATGTTCAGCCTGGCACATATGAAGAATCAATGCCCATGACCTCATAACTTGGGTCACACTCTTATTTTTTCCAGGTACAATACTCTTTCAACCATACTTCTGTGTTTTGTTTTCTGGAATGTAGCAACAAATCAAAGAAATTAGCAGATAAACCATGTTTTGTGTAACCTATGACTCATTGAAAGCCACACTCTGTCCTCTCTTGAAGGCCTTTTTAAAAAAAGCATTTAATATGGCTCAAATTAACAACTCAAAACAACAGATGTTGGCAATGATGCAGAGAAAGGGGAACACTTCTGCACTGTTGGTAGGAATGCAAAGGGGTGCAGCCACTCTGGTAAAGAGTATGGGGGTTCCTCAAAAAATTAAGAGTAGAACTACCATATGACCCAGCAATTGTACTACTAGGTATTTATCCAAAGGGTACAGGTGTGCTCTTTTGAAGGGACACATGTACCCCAATGTTTATAGCAGCATTATTGACAATAGCCAAAGTATGGAAGGAGCCCAAATATCCATCGACTGATAAATGTATAAAGAAGATGTGGTAAAGAAGATATTGCAACAACATGAATGGAACTAGAGTGTATTATGCTAAGCAAAGTAAGTCAGTCAGAGAAAGACAAATATCATATGATTTTACTCATATGTGCAATTTAAGAAACAAAACAGATGAACGTAAGGGAAAGGGATGAAAAAATAAAAAGAGAGACAGAGGCAAACAATAAGAGACTCTTAAATACAAAGAACAAACTGACGGTTTCTGGAGGAGAGGTGGGTAGAGGGATGAGCTAAATGAGGGATGAGCTAAATGAGGTGGGTAGAGGGATGAGCTTAATGATGGGCATTAAGGGGGGCATTTGTTGGGATGAGCACTGAGTGTTTTCTATAAATGATGAATCACTGGGTTCTACTACTAAAACCAATACCACACTGTATGTTAACTAACTTGAATTTAAATAAATAAAACCTTTAAAAAAGCATTTAATTTTAGTCCACTGACTTTGAAGGAGGTCAATTGCCTCTAAGACCTTAGAATATTTTGGCTTGTCTTTATTGTTTTCATCACGATTTCTGCCAGTTTTTGTGCCTGTGTTGGGTTATGACATGGGTCAAGATGCTATTTAATAAATAGGAAATGGGACTCAAAGAATGTTACAATCAATAATTAATTCAACAAATTTTTACATATGCCTCTCACGTGCCTGACACTTTACTGGGTACTGTTCACATTGAGAGGCAAAGTCCTCCTGGAGGTCAGGCTAGTGCAGTTGAAAGACAAACAAAGAGATTAAAAATGGTTATATACCCATGGTTATTTCGGTGATAAAGATAATCAAGGAACCAAGAGAGAATGTAACAGAATATTTTAGCCAGGGTAATAAAAAAATAAAAGCCTCTTTAAAGAAAGTAGGGATTGAGAAAGATGAAAGAAATTATTTTTACAGTACGGCTTTCCAAGGAGTCCAGAGGTCACTATTTGGATCATAAATGAAGAAAGGGCCCAGCAAAATAGTAACAAACCCTACTGGGGTGCCTGGGTGGCTCAGCTGGTTAAGCATCTGACTTCGGCTCAAGGTCATGATCTTGTGGTTTGCGAGTTCAGGCTCTGTGTCAGGCTCTCCCTGTAGATGAGATTAATGAAAAAGGATGTTCATGGTCATCACTTAATGCTTGATGCCCCAGCCTGGCATGTAATAGGTGTTCAATGTATGTTTGGTGATTGAATGAACAATAAATATATAGTCAAAACTATATTGTTTTATTCCATGAATGCTATAGCTTGACAGACATAGGCTCAATTATCAACTCTGGCCATGTTTCTTTGCATAGTTTATGGCTTATATGCAGATTTAAAAATGCATCTGAATTGAATAATATACATATGCACATAAATACATGTAATTATCTTCTGTTTGTTTTACTTCCTTGCCTTTCACATCTGATCTCCAGCCAGCAGGAGTTCATTAGTGTGTGTTGTGAAATGCGGTAATATTCCACTTGTTTTCCACGTAGTACTTAGAAATGACACCATAGTATATCATTCTGTTTTTCCATTATTTCCTGTGCTTACCACACGTTGGTAGGGCAACTATCATATTTTAGGATTTAACAGGCATTATCAAAGTCAGTTATAGGTGTATACTTGTATGTTCTGAGTCATCATGTATATGAGGATGCTACTTATGTAGGGAGAAACCTGTTGTCAGGCAACCAAGCCACTCAAGGTGTACCTGCATTTCCAAAGAAAAATACACTAAAATTCACAAAACATATTTATTAGAACCAGTCTGCAAAAACTGTCTTCCCAAAGTGTACTGCAAAACTTGGAAAAACTGATAACCTTTGGTCCTTTAAACAGAATTGTTTTATTTTTATCTTTCAATGGACATTTATTTTGTTCCCTTACCTAGGTTATTTTGAATCACACTGCAATAAACACGAGAGTATAGGTATTGTTTTGAAATCTTATTACAATTCTTTTGAATAAACACTCAGAAGTGGGATTGCCAGAGAATACGGTAGTTCTATTTGTCATTTTTTGACGAAACTGCATATTGTTTCCCAAGATGACTGCACAAATGCACATTCCCATCAATAATATAACAGAGTTTCCTTTGCTTTATATCCTCACAAATATTTCTTAAATATTGACTTTTTCAAGCCTTCTAGCAAGCCCAAGATGACATTTCACTATGGCTTTTTTTTCTTTTTTCTTTTTTCTTTTTGTATTTCCTCCCATATTTTGTGTTATCTTTAAGTTTTTATTTAAATTTCAGTTAGAGTGCACTTTCAAGAAATGATAGAGGGAAGAGCCAAGATGGTGGAATAGCATGGAAGTTTTTTTGTGTGTCTCACATCCATGCAATATAGCCAGACCAAAACTAAGCCATCCTACACACCTAGAAAACTGACTGGAGGATTAACACAACAATCTGCACAGCCTGAACTACAGAATTCAGCAGGTATGCAGCATGAAGAAGTGAACTTGGGGAGTGAGAAGGTACAGGAAGGGAGGTGCTTTAGTGAATGGAGAGAGGACGGAGACGGGGTTGGGGGGGGAGAGAATACAGAAAATCCCCTCTCCCCAAAAGCAGCTGGAGAGAAAGTGGAAAATTGGAAACAGCTGCAGTGACTAAAATAAAAAGGGAGAAAGGAGAAAGGAGAGGGTTTAAATTCCATTAAGACTGTAAACAAGGGGAGAGCAAAGGCTGCAACTCCGCAGTTCCATACCTGGTGGTGCTCTGGTGGGAAGGGCGAATCCCCAGGAGCAGAATGGGGTCCGGGAGGTTCTCAGGCCACAGGGGGAAAAGCGGTTCCACTGCTGGAAGGACATTCCATTGAGACTGTTGAAGCCACCTGGTCCCAGCGGACCCCAGAAAATGGCCACATTCGCTAGTGTTGGAACAAGGTCATTAAGGGTGAAGCCTGGTGCCAGATGTGTGTTGTGATTTTCCATAATCCCTCAAACGCTGCTGCTACATTATCTCATGAACTTTTTCTGGGGCAGGCTGGCATCTGGCCGCAGTTTTGGGGCACTGGCAGCAGCAGGGTCCAGCAAGTATTCCTGGGTGCAGCCAAAATTTGGCCATGGCTCATTCAGCCATTGTTCGGTGAGACCCTCTAGCACAGGGGCAGAATGGGTCAAAGCTGCAGTCCTTCGGAAATAAGGGGCCAGAGAAAACAGCCACATCTGAGACAAAACTTGGGAGAAGGTACTGCCTGGGGCCTGGTCATGGAGAGTGAAAAAGCGGGGAGTGGATGAAAGCTGAAGACAGAGGACAGGTACGTGATTGCTGATCCAAGAAAACAGAATGGGTAGCTGGGTGGTGCCATTTTCACCACTCCCGTGCATGTGCATACCCATCTACAAGCATGGCAACAATCTGCCCCAGTAGGCTAGCAGCGACATCTAGTGGAGAGCGGAGCCGTTACACTGAGCTCCGCCCACCTGGGCCAACTTCACTGTCAAGAACACAAGTCTCACCGCCCGCTTAGTTTATGGACTATAAAGTGCTACATAGACTGACTTCTAGGGGAAAATGAAATAATTTTAGTCTTACTTCAATCTGTTAGCAGGTCCATCTATTCAATTTTCTTCTTCCCTTTTTTTCTCTTTTACACTTCTTTTTCTTGAATACAGAAAGAGAAAAACCTCATTTTTATTTTCAATTTTTATTAAAAATATTTTTCTTTAATTTTTATTACCATATTTTTACTTTTGTGTAAATTTTTCAAATTGTACTTTACTTCCATCATTTTATTTTAATCTACTTCAGTGTATTCACCTTTTCAAATTTTCACACAATTTCCTTTTTTTCTTTTTTTCTCTTCTTTTTTTCTTTTTTGTTTCTTTTCTTTTTCTCGAATGCAGAAAGAGAAAAACTTCATTTTCCATTTCAATTTCTATTAAAAATATTTTTCTTTAATTTTTTTATGATATTTTTTGTTTTATGTAAATTTTTTCAAATTCTACTTACTTCCATCACTTTATTTTAGTCTACTACAGTGTAATCACTTTTTCAAATTTTCAAACTATTTCTTTTTTTTCTTTTTTTAAATATATTTTCTCTCTTTTGTTTCTTTTCTTGAATACAGAAAAAGAAAATATTCATATTTATTTTTAATTTTTTTAATATTCTTTAATTTTTCTACCTTATTATTTACTTTTTCATATATTTTTTCAAATTCTATTTTACTCCCATCATCTCATTTTCATCTACTTCAGTGTATTCATTCTTCAAATTCTCAAACGATTTCCTTTTTTTAATTTTTTAATTTTTTTTCTCCCCCCCTTTTTTTTCTTTATTTTTTTCTTTTTCTCTAATCTGTCAAATCACTTTCAACACTGAGACAAAACACACATAGATTTTAGCATCATTTATTTGATTTTTGTGTGTATGTGTGTGTTTTTAATTTTTTAATTTTAATATTTCTTTAATTTTAATATTTTGTCATTTTACTTTTTCTACCTCATTAATTCCTTTTCTTCCTTCAAAATGACAAAACGAAGGCATTCACTCCCCAAAAAAGAGCATGAAGAAATGACAGCCAGGGATTTAACCAACACAGATACAAGCAAGATGTCTGAAACAAAATTTAGAATCACGATAATAAGAATACTAGCTGGAGTCAAAACTGGATTAGACTCCCTTTCTGCAGAGATAAAAGAAGTAAAAAAAAAAAAAGCCAGAATGAAATTAAAATGCTATAACTGAGCTGCAATCATGGACGGATGCAGTGGTGGCAAGGATGGATGAGACAGAACAGAGAATCAACGATATAGAGGACAAACTTATAGAGAATAATGTAGCAGAAAAAAAGAGAGATTAAGGCAAAAGAGCACAATTTAAGAATTAGAGAAATCAGTGACTCATTAGAAAGGAACAACATCAGAATCATAAGAGTCCCAGAAGAGGAAGAGAGGAAATAGGGGTAGAAGGGTTATGTGAGCAAATCATAACAGAAAAGTTTCCTAACCTGGGGAAAGACACAGACATCAAAACCCTGGAAGCACAAAGGTCCCCCATTAGATTCAACAAAAACCAGCCATAAACAAGGCATATTATAGTCAAATTCACAAAATACTCAGGCAAGGAGAGAATCATGAAAGCAGCAAGGGAAAAAAGTCCTTAACCTACTAGGGAAGACAGATCAGGTTTGCAGCAGACTATCCACAGAAACTTGGCAGGCCAGAAAGCAGTGGCAGGATATATTCAGTGTGCTTAATCAGAAAAATATGCAGCCAAGAATTCTTTATCCAGAAAGGCTGTCATTCAAAATAGAAGGAGAGATAAAAAGTTTCCCAGACAAACAAAAATTAAAGGAGTTTCTAACCACTAAACCAGCCCTGCAAGAAATTTCAAGGGGACTCTCTGAGGGGAGAAAAGATGAATTTATATATATATTTACATATATATATATATATATATATATATATATATATATATAAAGTAACAAAGATTAGAAAAGACCATAGAACACCACCAGAAAACTCCAACTCTACAACTATCATAATGGCAATAAATTCATATGTTTCAGTACTCACTGTAAATGTCAATGGACTCAATGCTCCAGTCAAAAGACATAGGGTAACAGAATGGATAAGAAAACAATATCCTTCGATATGCTGTTTACAAGAGAACCACTTTAGACCTAAAGACACCTTCAGATTGAAAATAAGGGGATGGAGAACCATCTATCATGCTAATGGTCAACAAAAGAAAGCCAAAGTAGCCACACTTATATCAGACAATCTAGACTTTAAAATAAGGACTGTATCAAGGGATGCAGAAGGGCATTATATCATAATCAAGGGGTCTATCCACCAAGAAGACCTAACAATTGTAAACATTTATGCGCCAAATGTGAGAGCACCCAAATATATAAATCAATTAATCACAAACATAAAGAAACTCATTGATAGTAATACCTTAATAGTAGGAGACTTCAACATCCCACTCACAGCAATGGACAGATCATCTAATCAAAAAATCCACAAGGAAACAATGGCTTTGAATGACACACTGGACCAGATGGACTTAACAGATATATTCAGAACATTTCATCCTAAAGCAGCAGAATATACATTCTTCTCCAGTGCACATGGAATGTTCTCCAGAATAGACCATATACTGGGACACAAACCAGCCCTAAGTAAGTACAAAAAGATCAAGATCATACCATGCATATTTTCAGACCACAACGCTATAAAACTCAAATCAACCACAAGAAAAAAATTGGAAAGGTAACAAATACTTGGAGACTGAAGAATGTCATACCAAAGAATGAATGGGCTAATCAAGAAATTAAAGAGGAAATTAAAAAGTATATGGAGGTCAATGAAAATGATAACACCACAACCCAAAACCTCTGGGACACAGCAAAGGTGGTCATAAGAGGAAAGTATAAAGCAATCCAGGAAGAAAGATCTCAGATACACAACCTAACCTTACACCTTAAGGAGCTGGGAAAAAGAACAGCAAATAAAACCCAAAACCAGCAGAAGACTGGAAATAACAAAGATGAGAGCAAAAATTAATGCTATCAAAACCAAAAAAGCAGTAGAACTGATCAATGAAACCAGAAGCTGGTTCTTCAAAAGAATTAACAAAATTGATAAACCACTAGCCAGTTTGATGAAAAAGAAAAAGGAAAAGACTCAAATAAATAAAACCAAGAATGAAAGAGGAGAGATCACAACCAGCACAGTAGAAATAAAAACAATAAGAGAATATTATGAGAAATTATATGACAATAAAATGGGCAATCTGGAAAAAGTGGACAAATTCCTAGAAACATATACACTACCAAAACTGAAACAGGAAGAAATAGAAAATTTGAACAGACCCATAACCAGTAAGGAAATAGAATTAGTAATCAAAAATCTGCCAAAAAACAAGAGTCCAGGGCCAGATGGCTTTCTAGGGGAATTCTACCAAACATTTAAGGAAGAGTTAACACCTATTCTCTTGAAACTGTTCCAAAAAATAGAAATGGAAGGAAAACTTCCAAACTCTTTCTATGAAGCCAGCATTACCTTGATTCCAAAACCAGACAGAGACCCCACGAAAAAAAGAGAACTATAGACCAATTTCCCTGATGAACATGGATGCAAAAGCATTAACAAGATATTAGCCAATCGGCTCCAACAATACATGAAAAAAATTATTCACCACGACCAAGTGGGATTTATACCTGGGATGCAGGGCTGGTTCAATATCTGCAAAACAATTAGCGTGATTCATCACATCAATAAAAGAAAGGACACGAATCATATGATCCTCTCAATAGATGCAGAGAAAGCATTTGACAAAATACAGCATCCTTTCTTGATAATAACCCTCAAGAAAGTAGGGATATAAGGAACATACCTCGAGATCATAAAAGCCAGCTATGAACGACCCAACACTAATATCATCCACACTGGGGAAAAACTGAGTGCTTTTCCTAACGTCAGGAATGAGACAGGGATGTCCACTCTCATCACTGTCATTCAACATTGTATTTGAAGTCTTAGCCTCTGCAGTCAGACAACACAAAGAAATAAAAGGCATCCAAATCAGCCAGGAGGAGGTCACACTTTCACTCTTTGCAGATGGCGTGATATTCTATATGGAAAACCCCAAAGATTCCACCAAAAAACTGCTAGAACTGATTCATGAATTCAGCAGAGTCTCAGGATATAAAATCAATGCACAGAAATTGGTTGCATTCCTATACACCAACAATGTAGAAACAGAGAAATCAAGGAATCAATCCCATTTACAATTGCACCAAAAACCATAAAATACCTAGGAATAGATCTAACCAAAGAGGTGACAAATCTATACACTGAAAACTATAGAAAGCTTAGGAAAGAAGTTGAAGAAGATACCAAAAAATGGAAAAAGATTCCATGCTACTGGATAGGAAGAATAAATATTGTTAAAATGTCGATACTACCCAAAGCAATCTTCATATTCAATGCAATCCCTATCAAAATAACACCAGCATTCTTCACAGAGCTAGAACAAATAATCCTAAAATTTGTAAGGAACCAGATAAGACCCCGAATAGCCAAAGTGATCTTGAAAAAGAAAACCAAAGCAGGAGGGATCACAATCCCAGACTTCAAGCTATGTTACAAAGCTGTAATCATCATGACAGTATGGTACTGGCACAAGAACAGACACTCACGTCAATGGAACAGAATGGAGAACCCAGAAATGGACCCACAAATGTATGGGCAACTAATCTTTGACAAAGCTGGAAAGAATATCCAATGGAATAAAGACAGTCTCTTCAGCAAGTGGTGCCGGGAAAACTGGACAGCGACATGCAGAAGAATGAACCTGGACCACTTTCTTACACCATCCACAAAAATAAACTCAAAATGGATGAAAGACCTCAATGTAAGACAGGAAGCCATCAAAATCCTCAAGGAGAAAGCAGGCAAAAACCTCTTTGATCTTGCCCGCAGCAACTTCTTACTCAACACGTCTCTGGAGGCAAGGGAAACAAAAGCAAAAATGAACTATTGGGACCCCATCAAAATAAAAAGCTTCTGCACAGCGAAGGAAACAATCAGCAAAACTAAAGGGCAACCGACAGAATGGGAGAAGATATTTGCAAACGACATATTAGATAAAGGGTTAGTATCCAAAATCTATAAAGAACTTATCAAACTCAACACCCAAAAAACAAAGAATATAGTGAAGAAATGGCCAAAAAACATGAATAGACACTTCTCCAAGGAAGACATCCAGATGGCCAACTGACACATGAAAAAATGATCCACATCACTCATCATCAGGGAAATACAAATCAAAACCACAATGAGATCCCACCTTATACCTGTCAGAATGGCTAACATTAACAACTCAGGCAACAACAGATGTTGGCGAGGATTCGGAGAAAGAGGATCTCTTTTTCATTGTTGGTGGGAATGCAAGCTGGTGCAGCTACTCTGGAAAACAGTATGGAGGTTCCTCAAAAAACTAAAAATAGAACTACCCTACAACCCAGCAATTGCACTACTAGGAATTTATCCAAAGGATACAGGTGTGCTGTTTTGAAGGGACACATGCACCCCCATGTTTATAGCAGCACTATCAACAATAGCCAAAGTATGGAAAGCCCAAATGTCCATCGATAAATGAGTGGATAAAGAAGATGTGGTATATATATCTATAATGGAGTATTACTCGGCAATCAAAAAGAATGAAATCTTACCATTTGCAACTACGTGGATGGAACTGGAGGGTATTATGCTAAGTGAAGTTAGTTAGTCAGAGAAAGACAAAAATCATAGGACTTCACTCATATGAGGACTTTAAGAGACAAAACAGATGAACACAAGGGAAGGGAAGCCAAAAGAATATAAAAACAGGGAGGGTGACAAATCAGGAGAGACTCATAAATATGGAGAACAAACAGAGGGTTACTGGAGGGGTTGTGGGAGGGGGGATGGCTAAATGGGTAAGAGGCACTAAGGAATCTACTCCTGAAATCAGTGTTGCACTATATGCTAATTTGGATGTAAATTAAAAATAAAATTAAAAATAAAATTAAAAAAACAAAAAAAAATCAACAAAGAAATATAAATAAATAAATACATAAATACATAAATAAATAAATAAATTGCAGTTAGCATGCAGTGTAATATTAGTTTTAAATGTGCAATATAGCGATTCTACACTTCCATATAATTTCCGGTGCTCATCACAGTGCACTCCTTAATCTCCATCACCTATTTCACCCATCCCCCAACCAACTTACCCTCCAATAACCATCATTGTGTTCTCTATAGTTAAAAGTCTGTTTCTTGGTTTGTCTCTCTCTCTCTCTCTTTTTTCATGTGCCCCTTTCTTCTGTCTCTCAAATTCCACATATAAGTGAAATCATATGCTATTTGTCTGTCGTAGACTCTGGGTCTAGAGTTCTTTCTTGTCCAGCAATAAAGCAGGACACAGGATTAAAATGTGAGAGATGGCTAATGTCTGGGAGAAGACAAGAGTCCCGATTAAAGGTACTTGCTCCATTTTTATTAGGATCAGAAGGCTTACAAACAAGGTGATGGATGTGCACAAAGAGACAATAAAACTGTGAACATTAACTCAGGGGGGTGATGGAATGGAGGTTTTGTAAATATGCAGCGTTAGGGGTTTGGGTTAATATAAAACAAAACCCTGGCACTGGGTGGAAGGTTGTTTATAGCAGGTTGTTTACCTCTGTTTACCTAAACTGGCCTAAGGGACAAGAAAGACAGAGCTTGCCACCTCAGGGTCAACAAGGCACCTTTCTGTTGTTAATTAGCTCCATTCTGGGCAACTTCCCCATCAGTGGTCTATAGCCTATTTACCTGTTTACATACGTTGGTCCTTCCTTCCTGTGAAAGCAGCTTTCTGTTATTGTACTAAGTTGGGGGGTGGGGAGGGGGGGAGGTGGGATATCTGCCTTGAATACCTAATCTTGTTTACCTCATATACCTTTGTACTATATTGGGGCCTTGCCTGCTGTCTCTACACTGGGGCCTTTGCCCTGCCCTCTCTATACCTATTCACCTATTCTTGTTTACCCAAACTTGGGTGTGAGCATCCTATGGCTTTCTAATTCTCTATGCCTTGTTAACCCATCAGTGCAGGCTCAGGGAATTCCAAAGCTTATTCCCCACATTTGTCTTTCTCTGACTGACTTCATTTAACATTATACTCTGTAACTTCATCCATATTGTTCCAACTGGCAAGATTCTATTCCTTTTATTGCATAGTTTTACAAAATATTATCAGAACATTATTCAAGAATACTTTCTAAATCATTTTGTCTTCATTTTGTCTGGAACAATAAATGTATGAAAAATTTTGAGGGAAAAATACAAAACTCCTATCCTACTGAATGACATTACTCTGTCTACATGAAACGACTCAGACTTTGGAGGACACAAGTATAGTTAAAAACCACCTGTTCTATTCAGAAGATCTCTTACCTAAAACATGTGCTAAAGCTTTCTGACGCCCCAGTTTCTCCAGCTCTAATGAAGACCTAAGAAACCAACCACAAATGAGGACTAAAATATTCACTGAGATGTTAATGAAACCTTTACCACAGTGTGTATGATATAGCAAATCCTCACCAAATGGATGAAATAGCATTACTATTATGAAATAAATATTCTGTATTAATGAGTGCTTCAAAAATTATATTAGCATAAATTTAAAATTTATATTAGCATAAAAATAAAAATAACACAACTGCATGCTCAGGAAGGAAAATACACACACACACACACACACACACACACGCACACATCACAAATTAGCAAGAACAACCTCAAATGTCAATTCTACCCCTTACAGACTACTGTTCTTTAGCATAATGTTTATTCTGTGAGTATGAGGATGGGTGGCAGAATTCCTAAAAGGGTCCTGTTAAGATCCCTAATCTTTGCCCTGATCCCAGGAATCTCTGCATATGATGAAATACCACTCATATGATTATGTTACACTATGAGGCACAGTTAACCTTCAAAGAGACATGAACCTAGATGAGCTGGTGGGTCCCAAGCTTTCTCCAGCTGAGTGCAGAAGAGTCAGAGAGGCTGGAAATATGGGAAGGGCTAGACAAGTCCCTGCTAGTCTGAAGCTGGAGGGACCACAAAAGGAAAGCAGGGAAGACCTAAGGAGCTGAGAGAGGCAGCTGGCTGACAGCTCCTGGGGAACCAGGCACCACAGCCCTACAACCACAAGGACTGAATTTCCTCAAACACACCAGTGAGCTTGGAAATGAGTCTTCCCCACAACCTCCAGAAAGGAGCCAGGCCCTGCCAACATGTTGATTTCAGCCTTGTGAGACCCTGAGCAGATAATCAGACCACGATGGATCCAGACCCAAGGCCCAGGGAAAATGAGAGGTGGTACCTTCGTGTGGTTAGGACTTACTAGCTTTGTGGTTATTTGTTGTGCAGCAGTAGAAACTGACTACAGGAGCATGTTCATCTTTAAAATAATGGAAACAGCCATATTTTCCTTGAGTGCATATCTATACTAACAGAGATATCAGAGATGACAATTCTGGAAAGAACATAGTGTGCTTCCTCCTACACTGTGGAAGTTCAATCAATGATATTTGTTATCAGGACTATTCCACAAGTGGAATTATGCTGGCTATCAAAACAGAATCATTTAAACATGACCGAGAGCCTCAATTAACATTTTAATTGAAATAAAATCCCAATTTAAGCTAGTCCCCCCTCCTGAGGTATGCTAAATAATGAATGCTAAGCTTAGATCATATGGAAGACGTTATTACAGAGAAGGACAATAAATACTGAATACTTTGGTAATCAAAGAAAAATTAAACAATATATCAGAGTTCCTCAGTTGTGAGCAACAGACCTAGGAAATTCACCAGAAGTATATTGGGTAGCTCGGAGCATCAGCTAGACAAGAACCAAGAAAACTCTGAGCATAGCAGAGACCATTTGTTTACTCAGGAGACCTTGGCCAGAATGAATGAGCTCCAATCATTTCCCTGCCATTGTGTCATTCTCTTGACCTCTCAAAATCCAAGTAGAAGTAGTTCAAGTTTAGTTCATATGCTGTTAACTTGCTATAGGAAGGCAGGGACCTGAGTTACAATC
Source organism: Neofelis nebulosa (assembly GCF_028018385.1). Lineage (NCBI taxonomy): Eukaryota > Metazoa > Chordata > Mammalia > Carnivora > Felidae > Neofelis > Neofelis nebulosa. The sequence continues at coordinate 102,038,553 of NC_080791.1, read as the reverse complement.
CTATCATGACTGTTATCTATAGGTAAGAGATAAATCTCCAAAAGGAAATCAGGTATCTACTATTGTAGACATAAATAGAGCGAATGGATGTCTGTAAGGGAGAAACAACTACGAATTATAGGAAAAAATTGCAACATATGACACTCCACCAAATATCATACTTAAATCATATCACTATAATTTCCATACAGTGAAAAATGGAATAAAATCATAATTTTAAAAATATGCTCCAAAAAATTACCACTCTTATTACTGTTGCTTGCCAAACTCTGTGTTAAGTCACACACGTGCATATGTATGCATATTTCCAATGATGAAACATTATTCATCCTTCGGACAAGCCTTGCATCCACGGAAACAGAGCCAGAGTGGATACTTGAACATAGGCCTGTTGAACTATAATGGGCAGAGCATAAAGAATATTGTTTTCACCACAAATTTATTGTTCAATCCACTAACACATTGGGCACCCATTATGTGCTGGGCTATGGAGGCATGGATAAAGCAGTGAACGTAAACATCCTTCTCTCGTGAATCTCATGCGCTGCAAGGAGAGACACAAAATAATGAAACAAGTAAATAGACAATAATGAGTATGTATAAGTATTTCAAAAAATATGAAAGAAAAAAGGGGAAATTTTTGGAATATGATAGGAGCGGAGAATTGTTTTAGTGTAAGAGGTCCAAATGGCCTCTTCGATGGCATCACATTTGAGCAGAGATGCAGAGGAGGTAAAGACTGACCTGCAACACTGCCCCAGGATGAGGAAACAGAAAATGGAAAGGACACATAAGACCCCAAGAATGACTGAAGATATCCCACAGAGGAAGCCTCTGGATGGTGCACAGATCACTGTATGGGAATGTGCCCTAAGGGATGTGGCCCTCTCAAAAACAGCAATCAGACTGTGCTGTTAAAGGCTACCAAGGCAATCTGCTCAGCTTTCTGTTTGGTTTTACATTCATGATGCATGGAGACTCGGAGTGAGGAGGAACTAGACCACAATGAACCCAGCATCAAATGCCTGGAAGATCTTACAGATTGATGAAGCAAAGAGTCACCTGGTGAGAGATAACAAGTATTTCACTCTATGCTCAAAAGTGATCGTTTGCGTCAGCACTCATACCGCTCATAATTAGTCTCTTCTCCCAATAGGCACTATGTGCTATGCAAACTTGCCCATCCCACAACCTGCATATCATAAGGCAATGAGGAAAAATACCTTGAGAGTCAGAACAAATTAGCTCTCAGTCTTTGCCCGCAGCCTTGGAAAACTTGGTTACTTATTTGGGGAGGGCTCTTTTCCTTTCTTGACCTAACTCATGACATCCATACTCTGCGGAAAATTTAACCTAAAACACAACTTATTCCTGTTTTCTAGCCCCTTCCTCTTTACAGAGAGTTTTCTGTACTACCCTTTTCTAACGATACCCTAAATCTCTATGTTGGCTCCTGGATTGGTTTTGTCATAAAAATCACCATGGATATACACTGAATTATTTATTTATTTATTTATTTATTTATTTTTATTTTTGTTTCTGTTTCTTCACAAGCCTCTAACTTCCATGAAGATATTTTCACTCAATATGAATACCACCCAATAAAGTGTCAGGCACATAAGAGGCATATGTAACAATTAGTTGTTAATTAAATGTTGCACCATTAACTGAGTTCCATTCATTCTTGATTAAATGGCATCTTACTGCATTTCATCCTGAGTCATTAGCCATTACAGGCACCATCACTGGCAGAAAGCATGGGGAAGAAAAGTGGAAAAAAATAAAGACAAAATTCTAGGCATTAGAAGCTATTTACATTCTTCAAAGTCAGCAGATTAAAATTAAATGCCTCTGGAAGAAGACCTTCAAGAGAAGGCACTAAAATTCTGTATGAGTTTTCAATTTATATAAGACACATGCTCCATCACATCATTCTAGCATTTGTTGCTGTGTTAAAAACAAAACAAAACAAAACAAAACAAAAACAAAACAGGAGAGTTGCAAGAACATTGTAAGCACAGAGAAAAATGTGGGAACAGTAAGAAGTCATGGGCAATCCACTGAGTCTTCTTAGCTATCAGGCCCATCATCTATAAAATGGAAATTAATTCCCTGCTGATGACATAAAAAATAAACAAATAACAATAATAATTACTACCACTTTCTTAAAGATGTGCAATACAGTCCTCACTTTACATTCATGAATCACATGAATACAGTGGCAAAACCTCAACAAGTTGTTACTATGAGCAGAAACTATAGCTCATATATACAAGGCCTTTCTCAAATATCTACTCCAAGCATGCAGGTGTCATTAGGGAGTGCAATGGTTCCATATCACCAGAAAAATACCCTTTATACCATTTTTACTAAAATAATGAAAGGTAAACTTGCAAAGAATTGACAGTTCTCAACATCTTGTAAAGGAAAACAGAGATACTCTTAGGTGTTTTGGTTAAGATTTTTCCACTTATTTCATATATAACAAAGCATATCTCATTTTCCACTATAAAATATATTTTCTAAAGCTTTGGAGTTCTCTAAGCCACTCATTGCACTTTAAAGCTCATCATTTCAGTCCTGTGAATTGAGAAATAGAAACATTGAATGAGAACATCGTGACCTACAGCTGCTGTGTGACTTCTCAATGACACACAGTAATAAAAATTGAATCTCAACACAAAAGTAGGACTCCCATCACCCAACCCATGCCCTACATCTTGTGTCTATATCACCTCTCAATCTGTAGTACAAATGGCATGTAGTTTACCTACTCAGAAGAAGATTCTTCTTCTCACACGTCCTCCTGAATGAATCCTTGACCTCTTTGTTTCTCAGGCTGTAGATAAGGGGGTTCAACATGGGGATCACGGCTGTGTAGAACACAGAAACCACTTTATTGATGTCCAGGGAGAAACTAGAACTGGGGCGTACGTAGATAAAGAAGAGGGTCCCACACAGGATGGAGACGGCAGTCAGGTGTGAAGAGCAGGTGGAGAAGGCTTTGCGCCTCCCCTCAGCAGAGCGGATCCTCAAGACAGTGACCACGATGTAAATGTAGGAAACCAGGATGATCACACCACTGAGCACTCCCAGAGCTCCAGCCAAGATGGAAAGTAAAACCTGATTGACCTGGGTGTCTGCACATGCCAGGGAGAGAACAGGACGAAGGTCACAGAAGAAGTGATTGATGGTATTTGGACCACAGTAAGGCAGGCGAAAGGCGAACGTCGTGTGGGTCATGGCGCTCATAAGACCCAGGGTATAAGGCCCTACCACCAGCCGCACACAGATTCGCCGGGACATAATGAGTGTATACAACAAGGGCTTACAGATGGCCATATACCTGTCATAAGCCATGGAGGCCAACAGGAAACACTCTGTCACTACCAACTGACCAAAAAACCATAACTGGGCAGCACAACCCAAGAAAGAGATTACTTTTTTTTTTCACAAAGATGTCTGTCAACATCCTGGGACCAATGACAGAAGAGGAGCAGACATCCACAAAGGACAAGTGGCTGAGAAAAAAGTACATGGGAGTGTGGAGCCTGGAATCCATCCCAATGAGGGTGATCATCCCCACATTTCCCAGAAGAGTGACCAGATAAACCAAGAGAAACACCACAAACAGAACAACCTGGTGCTGGAAGCAATTTGTTAAGCCCACAAATAAAAACTCAGTCACCAAAGTTTGATTTCTAAATTCCATTTCTCTGATTTAGTCTGTAATGAGAGAAAGATTTTTCATTACAATTAATTTATAATTAAATTGTTTTTAAAAATGAATTTAACTTCTTTGGGGCACCTGGGTAGCTGGGAGTTGGCTAAGTCGTTGGCTAAGTAGTTGACTAAGTAGTTGGCTAAGTGTCTGACTCTTAATTTTGGCTCAGGTCATGATTTCATGGTGCTTGGATTTGAGCACCTAGTCAGGCTCCAAGCTGACAGCATGGACCCTCCTGGGACTCCCTCCCTCGCCTCTCTCTTGGCCCCTCCCTCACTCTCGGGCGTGCACCCTCTCTCTCAAAATAAACAAATCAATGTAAAAAACTGAATTTAACTCCCACCATTTTTCAAGTTCATAGGGTAGATAGACTGAGAGATCACACTCTTGACTTCTACCTCCAAATGGCCATCCTCAGTATTTGCTATCTGTGTGATACTAAACACTGAACCTCTCTCAGCACTTGAGTTTATTCCCGATCACAAGATTTTTGAAGAAAATCACAGAAGTTTAGACCGCGATGTGACCTTTGGTGACCTTCTAAAGCAAGTCCTCTAACTGTGCCAGATCCCATTCTTTAAAATTCCTACATTGCACAGAGTATCCTTTAAGAAACATCTTCTAGACAAGAAGCATTATGTGAATTTTTATGAACTCAGGCAAATACCTTATCTACCCTAACTGTAGGTTCAGGGTATTAGAAATGTAACTTCTTTGCCGGTTCCTTTAGACTCTAGATAAACAGTCAGTTGTGGTGTGTAAAAGACAGACTTGTGATTCCAAAAAGGAGGGCAAGCTCATACCTGGGAGGATGGCTTTGACCAGGGATTAAAATCTTCCACAGGATCTCCTTGGTGACACCTTACAAACAGCTACATTCCTCCAGCCATTGGTGTATGTACCCATTAATCTCATCAAAGTCCATCAAATTTGTTAGTTCATCAAAGAATAAACTAGTTCTTAAATATTGAGTAAGTGTTGTAACCAATTAAGTAGTAATAGGAGCTGGAAAAGAAAAACAATAATTTAGGGATGAAAAGGACACACATGAGCATTTATCCCAAAGAAAAGAAAATTTATGCCCACACAAAAGCCTGTAAATTTTGTTGACACAAGCTCTATTCATAATGGCCAGAAATCTGGAACAACGCAAATTCCTACCATACGTAAATGGTTAAACAATCTGGAATGTCCATACCAGGGAATACTATTCCGTCAGAAAGAGGAAAAAATATGATACAGATACAAGCCTGAATGGGTCTCAAGGTCATTACACTGAGTTGAAAAAAGCCCATCTCAAAGTTCAGAACTCTATTTTTACATTATCTTCTCAAAATGGTAAAATTATAGAAAGGAAGAACAGGTTAGTAGTTGTCTGAGATTGGGAAAGGCAGGGAGGGTGAAGGTGCGACTGTAAAGGTGTAGCACAGGGACATCCATGTAGAGATGGAAGAATTCCGTACCTTGATGGTTGAGTTGGTTAAACAAATCTCTCTCCACACGAAGTAAAATGGTATAGAGCAATCCACACATCACACCAATCTCCATTTCCTGTATTTGATGCTGCGCTGTAGTTGGTAAGATGTAGCCATTGGGGAAACCTGGGTGAAGGGGATGGGAGCCTCTCTGTACTACCTTTGAAGCTGCTTATGAAAATTTATTTCAGAATAACACTCTTTTATAAAAGAAAAGGGGGGTGAATGAACGGGAAGTGAGAGAAACATGAAGTAAGGGTAATACCCAAATAAAACGGGAAACTGAGGAAGACAAACGCACATTCTGGACGTTGAAATAATCATCATGATTACAACAGCACAATCACACAAAAATACCAATGGGCTGTGCGGCAGGAGAAGTACCCTCCTGTGCAGCAGGAGAAATCTAACATTTTTCCCTGGTAAGAAAGCTTGAAAGGGGTTTTGCTTAACAGGAAGTTGAATAACAGGAAGTAATGAAATGAAAACCCACTCCTGTTGTCCCAGAAGCAATGGAGCTTGGAAAGGAAAGGCCTGGTGGGGCAGAATTTAAGAATAGTCAGAAAAGCTATACTGTAGTTAGTGACATGTTTCCAGAGTTTAGTATTTTCTAAACATGCAAAGCCATTGCAGGTCATTTATGTGTGTATTTGCTATTCACTCAAAGAAGATATAAACAAAGTGTTTTCAGTGCCACAGTAGATTTGGGCTATGAAAACATTTTATGAGGATGAAACTAGAATTTCCCCATCTAGGATCTCAACCAACTCCAACTATCGTGTGAAAACCATAGTTTCTGACTGTCAAAATGCATATTGCTTTCTTTTTTCCAACCTTGCTTAATGCAAAAATTCTAGCATAGAGCCATCGTGATCCTAGATATGCGTGTGGCTTCGGGTAAGAGCAGCATGGAATTCAGGTCAGCAGATTCAGTGGTTTGTTTTCTACTTCTCAAACTCCATGTAGGGCAAGTGAAGAAATTAAAAGCCAAAGAGGCCAAGGCCTCTTCTTCGTTCCCGTGAGCGTCCCATTCGCCATAAATCTTGCAGCACATTTCACTATCTCTATGCCAAACACAAAATTCAACCGACATGTTCATTCAAGTTAGGTCATTTAAAGCAAGAGACACGGATGGAATGTTTCCCTTGCACCAAATTATTCTTCGTGGTAAGCTTAGAGACGATGCTTTTGCAGACATCTAAAATCATTTTTTGATATTTTTTGATACCTAGGCTCCTGAAAGCCATTTAGGAATTCACTCAATGTACCCATCTGAAGAAACCTCCCTACAGCCGTTGCCTGTTTATGTCATAGTAAGTTATGAAAGTAGCATTCCCTGACATGAAAATGAATTACCCTACAAACGTAGTAGACTGGTCATCCGTCTCAGCTTCTTCAGGTGTCTAGGGAGATAAACAACACAATGATACCATCTTGAAGCCTGGGCATTCCAATAGCGCTTTAAAACGGGGTTCATTGACTCCATTCTGCACAACACATCAGAGAGATTTTTCTAAAGGGCTGTGTGTAAATTGGAGCCAAGTCCCTCAGGGCATCAAAAGCTCAGGAGATTGGGCCTATAGAGAAGATATTAAAGTTCTCTCAAGAGAACAGTACTGTGACTTGAATCCATTGTCATTGTACAAAATAAACCTACCTCTCCCTTTGAGACTACCCCCTCACACACTTCCAAATCCCGTTTTGAGCCTTCCCTGTTGCATAATGAGCACCGGCCCTTGGTGCTGTGCAGGTTGGGGAATCTAAAATTAAGCCTGGTCTCAGAAAGTTTGTCATCAGAAGGTGAGTCTGGGCACACAGCAGCACGAGGGACCCCGTGGTCAGTCCATGACTTACAAGGATGGTAGGATCGTTGTGACCAGAGATGTTGAAAAGAGTCTCTTAGTTGTGACTAATCTCAAAGGGAAGGAAGCTATAGGCACATAAAAATAAGGTGGATTGGGGTGTTATGCAGCAGAGGACAGCTATCACTTTGGACAGAATTTTTGAGAGACAAAAGCAGTCGACATTGGACGTACAAAAATTTCAAATACAAAGGTAGAAGACTGGGTTTGGGATCAAACTTCAAAAACACTTCATGAAGCAAAGCAGTTTGAATTTATATCTGTAAGCAGTAAGGAATCCTTCAAGGAATTTCAGAAAACAGGTGACATCTATTTATTCACACACACACAAGAAAAGTTGCCACAGAACGTCAGTCTTGTCACAGGAGAAGTTTACTATATGCAAGGCATTCTTCAAAGTGCTTTGAGAGTATTAACCCATTCAGTCCTCCTAAGAGCTCAATGGAGGGGATGAATAGAAAGATCTAGATTCTCTTACCTGCCATCACCTCATGCAGTCCACTTGCTATTCTTGGAACAGGCAGAACAGGATTCTACCTCAGAATCTTCCTCTCTTTTCCTTCGGCTCCTGTTGTATCTGTGCTCCAGGTATCTGTGCAATTTTCTTCAGACTTCTGCTCATCGTGGAGACCACCTTTAATCATCCTTTGTAAAAGAGTACAGTTCACCACACCCCAACCCTCCTACACTTCCCCTCTTTATCTAGTTTATTTTTCTTCAATCAATTACCGTTACATACCATTGAATTTGTATTGCATCATAGCACTCTATCACAACAAGTATAAATTTTGTTTCGTTTTTCCACAATACACCTCCAGCTTCTGGAATAGTGTTTTAAGGAGTAAGTGTTCAATTAATATTTTTACACAAATGAGGACATTAATAAGTGGGCACATGATTTTAAGAATGTGGCTGCAGGAAGAGAAATCAGGAGATTAACTTCTTCTAGGTGTTGGGTAATGTGAACTTCCTGTGAGAATGGAAAGGAATTAAATTGTTTCTTTGGGAGACCATCCTAGAGAGATCAAACCTGAATGGATATGTTTGCAGCTGGATGAGAGAGAGATGAGCCAAGGTTCAATTCTAAGAGCCAGATTTGGGACAATGCTTATCTATCTTCCTTGGCCTCAACTGCCTAGCTGAACTTTGACTTCTTCCCTTATACACCTTCTGGAATTATTTTCCACCAAGATCACGACTGGCCCAAAAGACCAAAACTTGGTCTCACCGCACAGATCACTGGGCTTTAGAGATACAGGTCCATTTCTACTGTCTTTGGAAAAGACATGGGACACTAGTCTCACTGATATGATTAGTGGTATCTCTTCTCTCTATACCAGACCGGCAGTAGGAGACAATGTTACAGAAACACAGAGATAACTAATGTCCGTGGTGATAATAGGATCCCCAGACAGTAAAGACCAGTATGTAGCACTAAACTACCAGAAAGCAGGCAGAGACGATCTAACTAAAAGAACATAAATCTTTTATTCTCCCATCTTCTCTAGTATTTACTCGAATGCTTTACTATTTTCCTGCCATCCCAGTTATACTACAATAAGGAATTTACTGCCACATTTCTAATTGCTAATGTGTTATCTTATATTTTCTATCTAATAGGGTGATTCTCCATAACTATGGAGAATCTTTCCAATCTTTCCAATTGTCATGCCTGGTGTGAATTTCCTATACAAGAAAACTGAAAAATGGAATGTGAAGTGCTAAACATATCATGCATAAATTCCCAAACTACTCATCTATCTGTTTTTAGATATCCTTTTCTGTTATATTGGGTGTTTTTTTTTTTTTTTTCGGTTCTACTATCACGACAGCTAGTGTCATGGTAAGGAATTCATTTTTATGGGAGAGACTATCTTCTCTCACTCTCTACACTTTGATATTTCTTGCTTCAGCTATGTAAGGTTAACAGAATTTAATATATCTGAATTAGGAGGTGTAGAATTCATGAAGCCATAGACAGCACAGTATGACAGCTGAGAACTCTGAGAATACCAGAGATTTCTGAGCTTAAATGACCATTTAAATGTATACATCACAACATATTGATGATAGACCAGATAATCTTGGAGGTTGACCCAGAACTTCCCCTCTTATTTCCCCTGTTGTCACAGCAATGAAGGGGACAGAGGTGGAAGCAGATTGAACAAGGGGTTAAGAGGAAAATGCTGGATTATATTTTGGCTCCATATGAAACCCTTGTATGTATTCATTCAATTCATCAACATTTACTGATTACCCATGATGTAGCAAGCATGTTCCAGGTGCTTTGGATACATCAGTGAGCAAATCAGTTAAAAGGAAAAAAAAAAAAAACATAACCATTGATGTGATTAAATCCTCAACATCACAGCCATGAAAATATTTGGGGCTCCATGTATGTTGAATGTGTCAGTCCTCGTGTCAGCATTCACAAAACCTCTTCTGAAAATATGATCAACCTCCTAAGAAACAGGACAACTAACTTCACCAACAATCACATGAGCTTGTTTGCGGCCTAGTCAAATTGCTGCATTGGATAAACATTGCATCACAGGTCCTCCTGTTACGACATCTAAAATATGCCCACTCCTCTTCCCTGAAAACCCATTATTTTTCTTTATACACTTAAGAGTCTATAAATAAATTTGACATTGTACATTTATCATTCCATGAACCATCAGAAGAAACAACCCATAAGTGTGACCCTAATGTGGAAGAAAGCAAGAGACTGAGTTTAAAACTCGATAAAAGTATTTTCCGGTCCTTCCTAGATCTAGCCAGCCTACAAATCCACAGGCACTAATGCAAATAGCCATAGTGTGCAAGTGATTTTTCTGAGAAGAGTGCCAGCCTCAAAGAAGAAGGGTCTCATGAAACACATGAGAGAGTTGAAGTCTAATCATGGACCATTTAGTGAGAAAACTTGCTATTTTCAGGACATCAAAGGACAAAAAACAACAACAAAAAACGGGCGGGTGGGGGGGGATAAGATGGCGGAGTACTAGCAGGACCCTAGGCTTGCCTTATCCTTCAAACACAGGGAGATAAATATCAAATCATTCCGAATACCCAAGAAATTGATCTGAGGTCTCAGAGAAAACTTCAAAAAAGCAAAAACAAAAGAGTTTCCTCATAGGAAGATGCAAGATGCTGTAACATTAAAAAGAAAAATAGAGCCAATGATTTGGGCTATTTGTGGAGGACTCAGTTTAGAAGTGAGATAGTTCCTCAAAAGTCAAGGGCAAAAAAAAAAAAAAAAAAACAAAGAAAATCAAGGGCAATCTACATCATCTCTCATACACCAATCTCATGAGAAAGATCAGAAAGGGAAAGGATGGGAACAGAGGGAAAAGAGGCAGAGAAAAGGGAACAAAAGAAAGGAGAAAAGAACAAATGTTGCTTGAGGAGACGAATGGCCATGGCTGGCCTTTGAAGAGTGGAAGAAAGGACAGACAACTTTAGTTTCAAATTCCCACGTAAGAGCAGAGTAGGCTGCTAGTACCACGGCAGCTAGAGCAGTGGAAATAAAAGTCGTCAGGAATACACTCGACTGTGACCTAGAAGCACTTGCACGCAGAGTAATCCTGGCGCGTGATCCTTCCCAGAGGAGTGATGAGGGTCCTCCGACAGCTTGGGTGCAAAAGACATCAAAGGCACACACTTTCCCTTGTAACATGAATAAGGCCTGAGGATCTAATGGAAAACATGGTGACTGTGGTTGACAACACTGTATTGTATGAAGTGAAATGTGCCAAGAGAGTAGAACTGAAAGGTTCTCGCCACCCCCAAAAGGCAACTATGTGAGGTGAGGGATGTGCGATTTAACTCGATGGGGAGAATCCCGTCACAGGGTACACGTATATCAAACCTTCCTTATTACATTCGTTGCAATTTAAATATCTTACAATTATATTTGTCAATATGCCTCAATAAAGCTGGAAAAAATTTAAAAGAGGTAAGACATCAATGAGCAGAAAAAGAATGAGATGAAGTTGATATGGAAAGACGTATGACCTTAAACCACACTTGGGTCCAGGTTGTTAAGAAAGATGATAATTAGGACTTAAAGTAACTATGTGCCTTATATTTGTTTTGTTCACTCGCTCACTTAACATGTTTTCTTGAGAACTTCCTATGTGTTAGGTGCTCTTATATGTATCATCGATTAATCTGTGTGCAAACCACACATGACATTGGCCTCCTTGCAATTTTCCATCTAAGGCTTCAATGTATTGTTGTTAAAGGGTTATAGTTTCATTACACTTTTTTTGCACTCAGTTATTTTTAACAAAGATGTGTGAGACTATAAGATACTGAGTTGTAAAGTCTCGCATTTGATATATTGAATCAAGGAATGGAAATGGAGAACAAGTCCCTAGAAAGGAAAACTGGAAAAATGGGTGGTATCATTGCCAGGAAATTCTTTTTTTCTTTTTTTCCCAGTGTATAAAAAGATGGCATTCATAGGAGTTGGACATATTGTGTACAATCGCAGAACTTTAGAGAAAAAAGTAATATAAATGACATTGAGTCTATTGCCCTCAGTTTACAAAGTAAGACATTGAGAACCAGAAATGGTATAGAATTTATCCTCTTTTCATCCTTTTTTTCTTTTTGAAATGCCAGAGAAATTTATTTTAAATGGCACGGTTTTAGTCTAAAAGTTATTTCGATCTGAAAGAGAACTCCAGCATGTCATGATCCTGTACACTCTGAAATAAGAATGATTAAAGTGTAACTACCAATTAATATCCAGGCACACGCAAATTGAAGACTGTCGCATTACTAGGTTGTACACGGGAAACGAACCCAACACTGCACATTAACTTTTAATCCTCTTTCTAATGGGAAGAGTCAAGGTTCAAACTGACAACTCCTTAAGTCTAGTCCACCTCTTTCTTAGTACACGTTTTGCAATTCCACCTGAACATTGGTAAAAGCACCGTCCGAATTCCCTCCCCAGCGGAAAATTCTTCCTAACAAATGTCCCCCTAAATGCCTCTTTTACATCCGTCTTCCTCAGGCAGTAAAGGAGCAGACTCAACGTGGGCATCCATGTGGAATAGAATGCAAAATCGAATTTATTAGCGTACTGAGATGAACTTGAACGAGGAAGTATGCAAAGGAAGGAAAGTGTCCCATGTGTGATGGCCAGAGCAGCCAAGCACGAGGAGCAGGTAGGGAAAACTTGCTGCCTGCATTTAGCGGATTGGATATTCAGAAGGTTTGAAGGATAAAAATGCAGGAGGCCGGGATGATGAGGGCACACAGGATTCCTATGAATCCAGCCATAATGGAAAGAACCAACTTACTCTTCTGGGTAGCAGCACCTGCCAGGGAGGGAAAAGGGGGAATGTCACAGAAAAGGTGGTTGACCACATTTGGACCACAGAAGCCTAGGCAAAAGTGAAGGTCTCATGGACAATGGCACTTTGAGGACCCGTGGCACAGGGCCCCGCCACCAGCTGCACACGGGCCCTTTGGCACATGATGACTGTACGCGGCAAGGGTTTGCAGATGGCTGTGTACCGGTCACATGCTTGGCGGCCATGAGGAAACAGGCTAGTCACTACAGGCTGACCAAAAACCACATCAGTACAGCACAGCTCACAAAGGAGATGACTTTTCTCTCCCGAAAGGGATCACACCACATCGACGGAGCAGCGGAAGAAGAGGAGCATACGCCCACAAAGGACAACGTTTCAAGGAGAAACTACATGGGTTTCTGGAGTCAGGAATCCATCCACATCAGGGTGACCATCCCCGAGTTCCCACCCCGCGTGACAACATAAAGAACACTAAGCAGAATAAATGCCAGCAAAGACCACCCCTAGGCGTACACTTTTTAAAGTACAGAAAATCAGAAATAAAGAAAACAATCTTCAAAGAAGGCAGAATCAGAAAGACACATCACCTACAGAGGAACAAAGGATCACAGTTGATCTCTCAGAAACCGCCCCTCCTAAAAGTCAGTGGCCTTGTACTGGGCGCCAAATTTACAAATCGGGAGACTTCAGTGAGTGGAGGCCTTAACTGACAGGCAATTTCCCCCTGATACTGGGACTAACTGGCGATTCTTTACAAAATAGGCACAACCGCTTAACGACTTCCGGGGTGAACAAACGAACGGCAAAATGCACCTGCCCTTGAATTTCTGTCCCTGCCGTCTAGGAAGAATCAGTCGGGAACATTTCCTACTAATAAAAACAAAACAAAAATCTATTTTAAGAGGCACTGGGTTACAGCTATAAAGTCTAAGGGAAAAGGAGATGGTGCTGTAAGAGGACAATACACGGGCTCTAAGTGACACTGTCTCTAATCCTCCCTTAGGGTGAGTCCCCAGTGGAGGTAACACTGAAACAGTATATGAAAAGCAAGTAGTTAATCCATGTGAATATGGCAGGAAGAGAATTGTAGGCAGACTACATGAGCAGATCAGAACAGCAATAACCAGAGCTAGAGGAAGACAGTTGGTTTGAATATATTTGCATACACTTAGACAAGGACCTTACGGCAATTCAGGAAATTTATAATTATCACTTGCCTCCTGCTGTTCTCCTCCCAATCCCCGTTCAATAGCACCTGCATCACGAATGTTTACCGAGCAATTAGGACCAAAGAAAACACTTCAGCTCTCCTACTAGGCAATGCATATCTCAATAGGTGACAGATCTGACGCCTGTCATATAATGAAGACGCAGGATAGAGTCATTTTAAGGCAAAGTGTGACTGGGAAGAAAGTGTTGATCTCTCTAGATGAAAATACATTTCCCTTTGGCTCACCTAAGCCCAAGTTTTATCAAGTCTTAGTAAAATGCAGACATCAGGTCGGACTGCGGCCCCGCCCACCAACTCCAGTTATACACCACAGCACGGGGGAAGTGCCCTGCGGGTCCTCACCACTCCAGGGACTGTCCAAAATGACCAAACGGAAGAATTCCCCTCAGAAGAATCTCCAGGAAATAACAACAGCTAATGAACTGATCAAAAAGGATTTAAATAATATAACAGAAAGTGAATTTAGAATAATAGTCATAAAATTAATCGCTGGGCTTGAAAACAGTATACAGGACAGCAGAGAATCTCTTGCCACAGAGATCAAGGGACTAAGGAACAGTCACGAGGAGCTGAAAAACGCTTTAAATGAAATGCAAAACAAAATGGAAACCACGACGGCTCGGATTGAAGAGGCAGAGGAGAGAATAGGTGAACTAGAAGATAAAGTTATGGAGAAAGAGGAAGCTGAAAGAAAGAGAGATAAAAAAATCCAGGAGTATGAGGGGAAAATTAGAGAACTAAGTGATACACTAAAAAGAAATAATATACGCATAATTGGTATTCCAGAGGAGGAAGAGAGAGGGAAAGGTGCTGAAGGGGTACTTGAAGAAATTATAGCTGAGAACTTCCCTGAACTGGGGAAGGAAAAAGGCATTGAAATCCAAGAGGCACAGAGAACTCCCTTCAGACGTAACTTGAATCGGTCTTCTGCACGACATATCATAGTGAAACTGGCAAAATACAAGGATAAAGAGAAAATTCTGAAAGCAGCAAGGGATAAACATGCCCTCACATATAAAGGGAGACCTATAAGACTCGTGACTGATCTCTCCTTTGAAACTTGGCAGGCCAGAAAGGCTTGGCACGATATCTTCAGTGTGTTAAACAGAAAAAATATGCAGCCGAGAATCCTTTATCCAGCAAGTCTGTCATTTAGAATAGAAGGAGAGATAAAGGTCTTCCCAAACAAACAAAAACTGAAGGAATTTGTCACCACGAAACCAGCCCTACAAGAGATCCTAAGGGGGATCCTGTGAGACAAAGTACCAGAGACATCACTACAAGCATAAAACATACAGACATCACAATGACTCTAAACCCGTATCTTTCTATAATAACACTGAATGTAAATGGATTAAATGCGCCAACCAAAAGACATAGGGTATCAGAATGGATAAAAAAACAAGACCCATCCATTTGCTGTCTACAAGAGACTCATTTTAGGTCTGAGGACACCTTTAGATTGAGAGTGAGGGGATGGAGAACTATTTATCATGCTACTGGAAGCCAAAAGAAAGCTGGAGTAGCCATACTTATATCAGACAAACTAGACTTTAAATTAAAGGCTGTAACAAGAGATGAAGAAGGGCATTATATAATAATTACAGGGTCTATCCATCAGGAAGAGCTAACAATTATAAATGTCTATGCGCCAAATACCGGAGCCCCCAGATATATAAAACAGTTACTCATAAACATAAGCAACCTTATTGATAAGAATGTGGTCATTGCAGGGGACTTTAACACACCACTTACAGAAATGGATAGATCATCTAGACACACAGTCAATAAAGAAACAAGGGCCCTGAATGATACATTGGATCAGATGGACTTGACAGATATATTTAGAACTCTGCATCCCAAAGCAACAGAATATACTTTCTTCTCGAGTGCACATGGAACATTCTCCAAGATAGATCATATACTGGGTCACAAAACAGCCCTTCATAAGTTTACAAGAATTGAAATTATACCATGCATACTTTCAGACCACAATGCTATGAAGCTTGAAATCAACCACAGGAAAAAGTCTGGAAAACCTCCAAAAGCATGGAGGTTAAAGAACACCCTACTCACGAATGAGTGGGTCAACCAGGCAATTAGAGAAGAAATTAAAAAATATATGGAAACAAACGAAAATGAAAATACAACAATCCAAATGCTTTGGGACGCAGCGAAGGCAGTCCTGAGAGGAAAATACATTGCAATCCAGGCCTATCTCAAGAAACAAGAAAAATCCCAAATACAAAATCTAACAGCACACCTAAAGGAAATAGAGGCAGAACAGCAAAGGCAGCCTAAACCCAGCAGAAGAAGAGAAATCATAAAGATCAGAGCAGAAATAAACAATATAGAATCTAAAAAAACTGTAGAGCAGATCAACGAAACCAAGAGTTGGTTTTTTGAAAAAATAAACAAAATTGACAAACCTCTAGCCAGGCTTCTCAAAAAGAAAAGGGAGATGACCCAAATAGATAAAATCATGAATGAAAATGGAATGATTACAACCAATCCCTCAGAGATACAAACAATTATCAGGGAATACTATGAAAAATTATATGCCAACAAATTGGACAACCTGGAAGAAATGGACAAATTCCTAAACACCCACACTCTTCCAAAACTCAATCAGGAGGAAATAGAAAGCTTGAACAGACCCATAACCAGCGAAGAAATTGAATCGGTTATCAAAAATCTCCCAACAAATAAGAGTCCAGGACCAGATGGCTTCCCAGGGGAGTTCTACCAGACGTTTAAAGCAGAGATAATACCTATCCTTCTCAAGCTATTCCAAGAAATAGAGAGGGAAGGAAAACTTCCAGACTCATTCTATGAAGCCAGTATTACTTTGATTCCTAAACCAGACAGAGACCCAGTAAAAAAAGAGAACTACAGGCCAATATCCCTGATGAATATGGATGCAAAAATTCTCAATAAGATACTAACAAATCGAATTCAACAGCATATAAAAAGAATTATTCACCATGATCAAGTGGGATTCATTCCTGGGATGCAGGGCTGGTTCAACATTCGCAAATCGATCAACGTGATACATCACATTAACAAAAAAAAAAGAAAAGAACCATATGATCCTGTCAATCGATGCAGAAAAGGCCTTTGACAAAATCCAGCACCCTTTCTTAATAAAAACCCTTGAGAAAGTCGGGATAGAAGGAACATACTTAAAGATCATAAAAGCCATTTATGAAAATCCCACAGCTAACATCATCCTCAATGGGGAAAAACTGAGAGCTTTTTCCCTGAGATCAGGAACACGACAGGGATGCCCACTCTCACCGCTGCTGTTTAATATAGTGCTGGAAGTTCTAGCATCAGCAATCAGACAACAAAAGGAAATCAAAGGCATCCAAATTGGCAAAGATGAAGTCAAGCTTTCGCTTTTTGCAGATGACATGATATTATACATGGAAAATCCGATAGACTCCACCAAAAGTCTGCTGGAACTGATACATGAATTCAGCAAAGTTGCCGGATACAAAATCAATGTACAGAAATCAGTGGCATTCTTATACACTAACAATGAAGCAACAGAAAGACAAATAAAGAAACTGATCCCATTCACAATTGCACCAAGAAGCATAAAATACCTAGGAATAAATCTAACCAAAGATGTAAAAGATCTGTATGCTGAAAACTATAGAAAGCTTATGCAGGTAATTGAAGAAGATATAAAGAAATGGAAAGACATTCCCTGCTCATGGATTGGAAGAATAAATATTGTCAAAATGTCAATACTACCCAAAGCTATCTACACATTCAATGCAATCCCAATCAAAATTGCACCAGCATTCTTCTCGAAACTAGAACAAGCAATCCTAAAATTCATATGGAACCACAAAAGGCCCCGAATAGCCAAAGTAATTTTGAAGAAGAAGACCAAAGCAGGAGGCATCACAATCCCAGACTTTAGCCTCTACTACAAAGCTGTCATCATCAAGACAGCATGGTATTGGCATAAAAACAGACACATAGACCAATGGAATCGAATAGAAACCCCAGAACTAGACCCACAAACGTATGGCCAACTCATTTTTGACAAAGCAGGAAAGAACATCCAATGGAAAAAAGACAGTCTCTTTAACAAATGGTGCTGGGAGAACTGGACAGCAACATGCAGAAGGTTGAAACTAGACCACTTTCTCACACCATTCACAAAAATAAACTCAAGATGGATAAAGGACCTGAATGTGAGACAGGAAACCATCAAAACCTTAGAGGAGAAAGCAGGAAAAGACCTCTCTGACCTCAGCCGTAGCAATCTCTTACTCGGCACATCCCCAAAGGCAAGGGAATTAAAAGCAAAAGTGAATTACTGGGACCTTATGAAGATAAAAAGCTTCTGCACAGCAAAGGAAACAACCAACAAAACTAAAAGGCAACCAACGGAATGGGAAAAGATATTTGCAAATGACACATCGGACAAAGGGCTAGTATCCAAAATCTATAAAGAGCTCATCAAACTCCACACCCGAAAAACAAATAACCCAGTGAAGAAATGGGCAGAAAACATGAATAGACACTTCTCTGAAGAAGACATCCGGATGGCCAACAGGCACATGAAAAGATGTTCAACGTCGCTCCTCATCAGGGAAATACAAATCAAAACCACACTCAGATACCACCTCACGCCAGTCAGAGTGGCCAAAATGAAGAAATCAGGAGACTATAGATGCTGGAGAGGATGTGGAGAGACGGGAACCCTCTTGCACTGTTGGTGGGAATGCAAATTGGTGCAGCCGCTCTGGAAAGCAGTGTGGAGGTTCCTCAAAAAATTAAAAATAGACCTACCCTATGACCCAGCAATAGCACTGCTAGGAATTTATCCAAGGGATACAGGAGTACTGATGCATAGGGGCACTTGTACCCCAATGTTTATAGCAGCACTCTCAACAATCGCCAAATTATGGAAAGAGCCTAAATGTCCATCAACTGATGAATGGATAAAGAAATTGTGGTTTATATACACAATGGAATACTACGTGGCAATGAGAAAGAATGAAATATGGCCTTTTGTAGCAACGTGGATGGAACTGGAGAGTGTGATGCTAAGTGAAATAAGCCATACAGAGAAAGACAGATACCATATGGTTTCACTCTTATGTGGATCCTGAGAAACGTAACAGAAACCCATGGGGGAGGGGAAGGGAAAAAAAAAAAAAAGAGGTTAGAGTGGGAGAGAGCCAAAGCATAAGAGACTGTTAAAAACTGAGAACAAACTGAGGGTTGATGGGGGGTGGGAGGGAGGGCAGGGTGGGTGATGGGTATTGAGGAGGGCACCTTTTGGGATGAGCACTGGGTGTTGTATGGAAACCAATTTGACAGTAAATTTCATATATTAAAAAATAAAAAAAAAAAAAAGAAAAAAAAAATAAACACTCAAAATCTTTAATAAAAAAAAAAAAAAGTCTTAGTAAAATGGTGCTGGGAAATGTCACAAAACTGGCAACTAACAAATTATAATTTTTTAAATGTTTATTTATTTTTGAGAGCGACAGAGACAGAATGTGAGTGGGTTGGGGCAGAGAGAGGGAGGCACAGAATCGGAAGCAGGCTCCAGGCTCCGAGCTGTCAGCACAGAGCCTGACGCAGGGCTCCATCTCACGAGCTGTGAGATCATGACCTGAGCCGAAGTCGGACGCTCAACCGACCCAGCCACCCCAGTGCCCCCAACAACTAACAAAGTTACTCATTCATAATCTGGGACCTAGCTCTCTTACATTTGGAAATCTGTGCTACAGAAATATAAATCTCAGATACACATGTGGCAACGTCATTTGTAGGGAGAATAAAAGGAAACCAGCTGAAGGGGTATCACTAGGAGAAGCATACATTCTTTGTATGAAATGCTGTGCTACATAAACTATAAAATTTACCTGAATATTAGTAATTAATTCACTTAGTAGTTTACTTTTCAAATTGCATCATTTGCATTGTGTCATTTTGAATTCAGCATTTTTTTTATCATTTCAAAGTGTTTAATAAAGAGAAAACATACCACCTTGTATAAAAATGACAGATTCTGGGGTGAAGGGTGAGGGATGAGGGGAGATACAGGTCCTCAGAGGAAAAAGTGACATGGGAGCAGAGAGTTGCTAAGAATCTCTCGCTTTTACTTAGTTTTTGACAAAGATTTCAATCACCAGTAGGTAAAAGTGTTTCATTAAACCAGAGAGTGTTAGGATGGAGAAATAGCTTTACCAGAAGTCATTGAGTCCATCTGCCTAAATCTATTTACTTATGGCTATTTTCATTCATTCACTTATTCATTCATTCAGTTTTGACACAGATGGCAGCTTTTCAAGAGTAAATTTTAGTTATGAAATTGAGCATATTTGTTGCAAAACAAGTCCGACAACTCAGACAAGCATGAAGCACCCCCACTCTCTGTGGCTCCTTTCAATGTCATGTTACTAAAGTAACCAATGTTAACAGCGTGGCCAGTGACTTTGCACAATTCTCTCTATGATCATGTCCATAGGCACACACCAATGTCTTTTACACATGAGGTAGGTTTTACGCCCCCCCCCCCCCTTGTTCACCTTTGTTTACATGTTGGGGGGTTGGTCAACGAGAAGATCTGACCTCTGGTTGAACTGTGATCTGGACCCTGGCAACTGGAGGCTCCTCTCCCAGACCCTGTCCTTGGAACGTGCATTCTGCCTGCTTTCTCGGCTCCCAAAAGCTGCCCCAAGGACACAGCCTTGAGACAGTGATGTGTTCTTGGACGCTCTGGACGGCATGTGTGACTGCCTCTATCTAATCTTTCAAGTTTCGGCGGGAGGCAGAAGGGCTATGGTCTTACTGCTGCGCCCAGGACAACCTCACAAGTAAGTTCTCTTGTCTGGTCAACCTGCTCCCTACCATTCCGGAGCGGCCTGCTTCTCTCTTTGGTCTCTCCCTGCCTTTGGTGATGGGGCCGGTTGTGGATTTCAGCGGAAGCTCCCCAGGAAGTTGCAAACCCACACAAACTGTGATCGGTTCTACAGATTAAGGTTTGACCTGATTTTTTTTCTCATCTATCAATGATTGTATCAGGACGTTTCCTCCGAACCAAAACATTAATATTTAATTTACTTTTTTTAATAATTAGCCACCCAACACTTCAAGGAGAGAATGTATGTTTCTCCTGATGATACAAATTGAGGTTGTTTCCTTTCTTTCCCCCCTACAAATGATGTTGCAGCATTTATATCTGGTGTTGATATTGCGACAGCACAGATTTCCAAATGTAAGAGAGCCAGGTCAACGAGTATGTGAATTTTAACCGAAATCATCAAATTACTTTCTGAAAATGTAGCTGTTCTATACTTAGCCACTGTCGCTAAGTGTAATGTCGTGGTCAACATTCGTTGGCAACCTTACCAGCATTGCACAAATCGTTGTGATGTCTGCTAACGTGACAAATGAAAAAGAAACACTGTCTTGTCATTGTGATTTCATTTTTCCCAGCCATTGTGAAGTTCAGCAATTTTTAGTATATTTATATTTTTGGCCATTCCCATTTCCTGCTGTACCCATTGCTCATCCAGCCATTTATTGGTCCATGTCTCTACTGTGTGTCATACACACGTACATTTGGGTTCAGGACTTTCTCATCGGGACATTACCTTATTGTCAGTCACCTATTTTGCAAAAGCCCTCTCACTTTCCATTGTTCAACAGAACAAGGTGTATGAACCTTTATTAATGAACACTGTTGACCTTTCTCTTACAACATTTGCTCTTCTAATCTGGAATAAATGTCCTCCCACATATGAGACTATATAAATGTTCCTCTGTACTTTCTGTTGGCATATAGTACATTTGTACCTTTAATATATCTGTAAATTATTTTGTATTCCCCTTCACTTTATGGAAGGGGAATGGAGAAGACTGATGAAAAAAAATATACGTAGTCTATAAGCAACCTGGTAAGTACTCAGGAATAAAGGGAACTTGTAGTTCTCAGCCCAGTGTTCTTTTACATGTTATAAACCAATGTCTAAGGTACAACACGACAGAGTTCTAATTACCAAAACTGCTGGAGAAGTTTTCCTTTCAAACTTCGTCCCAAATGTATATCTTACCTCCTTATTCCCCAAGCTGTAGACGAGGGGGTTCAACATGGGCATCACCACAGTATACAACAGAGAAATCACTTTATTGATATCCAGGGAGGGACTTGAGCCAGGTCGAACAGAGATAAAGAAAAGAGTCCCATACAGGATGGAGACAACTACCAGGTGAGAGGAGCAGGTGGGCAAAGCGTTCTGCCTCCTATGAGCAGTCTGGATCTTCCAGATGGCCACCAGGATGCAAACATGGGAGACCATCATGATCAGGCCACTGAGGATTCCTGTAGATCCAGCCAAAAAGAAAAATGTAAGTTGAGTCACGGAAGTGTCTGCACATGTAAGAGAAAGCAGAAGGGAAATATCACAGAAAAAATGATTGATGATATTTGGACCACACGAGGGTAAGCAAAAAGTCAATGTCGTATAGGTCATGCTGCTTAGAAGAGCCATGCCATAAGGCCCTACAACCAGCTGCACAGAGACCCTCTGGGACATAATGAGGGCATGCAACAAGGGCTTACCGATGGCCAAATACCAGTCATGTGCCATGGACGTCAGGAAGAAACATTCAGATACCACAAAGAAACCAGAGAACCACATCTGTGTGGTACAACCCTGAGAGAGCTGACTTTTTTCTATGCAAAGATATCACACAGCATCTTGGGGGCGATGGAAGAGGAACAATACCTAAAAGGATGAGGGGCTAACAAACATACATAGTCTTTGACTGGTCAGTTGTAACCTGTGTAAGAAATTTAAAAGTACATTTTATTTTTACAATGTTAGTTAGCATACACAAAATTGCTTCTTTAAAAAAATTTTTAATGTTTATTTATTTTGAGAGAGAGAGAGACAGAACTTTTAGGGGAGGAGGAGAGCTGGATGGGGAACAGAGAACCTGAAGCAGACTCCTGCTTCCGCACAGAGCCTGACACGGGGCTTGAAACCACAAACCATAAGATCCTGACCTGAGCTGAAGTCAGTCGCTCAGCTGACTGAGCCACCCAGGCGCCCCATATTCATCATAGCTTCTTCAATGTATTACAAGTGTTTTTCAATCTGTAAAGGAGGCAGTTAGGAAAACAGCACTGGACTGGCAACGGTATTCCTGAGGAATAGTTCCTGTCCCTTGGGACACCGTGCAAACTTGGGCGATTTATACTTGATCTTTTTGGATTCGGCACCCTCTGCCATCCAAAGAGCAGTCTAAGTATCAAATCTAAATTTCCCATGGGTTCTAAAATTGTATTTGAAACGAGAATAAGTATCTGTATTTCAACTTTATCACATGATAGAATAACAATGCATACCTAGGAATACCGCAACCAGTGAGATTGTAAGAAATGATGAAAAATTCAGACCCTGATAATAGACATTTGGGACCGGCTAAACAGAACAGAAATAAAGCCCTTTCAGTTCCTGTTTTGATGCAGAGGATAGTGCCATTCAGATGAAATGAGGACAACATTCATATCTGTGTATATTAATCTCTTCCCTTATAAAAGGTACAAAGAGAAATGTCAACAAATGTCGGTAGCATTATTTACAAGGGGGAGTTCCATGGAAACACATAATAGTCATTCTTATGTTTATAAAGGACAGGCCTGAAAATGAGAGATTCGATACATTTACTCTTTAACTATCATGAATACAGGAATGGCAGAAAGAAATAGGAACAGAGGATTCATGTTTGGGATTAAATGAAGTGAAGAAATTTCCAGATCATGTAATTCATATAATCATATCATATAATACAAAAAATGAAATATAATGGTTTGGAAGGCACTGAGATGCCCTTCCTTTGAGATTAATTAATCTATCAAATATTGTATAGGAACTTCCCATGGAAATCAAAAGAAAACTAAGTAGCCACTCTAGTCTCAACTGACGTGATCATTAGCGGCAATGTTACCATACATTTCCATGAATATATGAATATATTTTGTTCATTGAAATAAAATTATTTCCCCTAATTCCCTGTAATGTTTATAAACCTATTTAAGGCATAAATTCTGACAGGTGATCTCTATTTTATTAACACAATGTGTGAAATGCTTACCATTTTTATTGTTACAAAATTTTTAAGTATTTTTCTGACTCATCAACTGAGTAAAAACACACCAAGCTGTTTAAAATGCCAGTAAGAAACACAAGGTGTCGGATTATCCGTAAGAAAGAGTCCAGATTCATATGTTTGTTACCAGGTCAAACAATTTCCTATATTAAAAAAAGTATTCACACTTTGAAGATACAGTGATTAAGATGTGAACCCTGAAATGCTACCGTGACAAAACAATCGTTAATATAATGTTTGTGCCCCCTGAGTTTATCATTACTTGAGAATTATCTGTGGAATGCATTTTCCCCAGGGCAATTGCTTATTAATGGCAGCACTAAAATCAATCGCAGGAAATAGTGCCTGGGCATAAAAAGAAAGCCCACTTTTCAAAGCAGTGCTTGATAAATCCAAGACGACATATGCCGCACCATTTCAGAGAAAGCTCCCTTCTTCACTGAGAGCTGAAGTGGTTGGAAAAACACTGCTTTCGTTTCATGCCTAACACAGTTCAAAATCTACGTGCAATGGCAGGCAGTGGTTGTGGACATTTGTGGACCTACCAGGGGAGGGCGTTTGGTGAGGGGAACGTGCTTCCATCCTTCCATTGCTCAGCACGCAAACAGGAATAAGACTCCGCCTCCCCTGTAAGGGGGACGATTTCTATGACCTTTGCATTTCTACATTCGGTGACCCGAGAATTTACCTGGACGGTGAAGTATCAGAAAGAGAGAAGAAGATCCGGCTTAAAATCGGGATCAAAACCTCAGTTATTTAGTGACCTGAAGAGCTGGACTAAACCAAAGACCACTCTCTCTGGGGTACTGGGACAATGAGTTTATGTTCCCACAGATCAGGTTCATTCCGAAGTCTTGCTAGTGTATTTCAAAACTTGCTTTTAATCAATATGGGGGATACTCATTTCTTTAAGTTCATAGTACCCCTGGCTGAGTTCAAGGTAAATCAAAGCACAGACTTTTCAAAGAAGGAGATGTCATTGTGCACGAAAATGGTTGGGAAATATTTCATGGGCAGATTGGTTTGGAAAGGTGGACAAGTTTGAGATGACCTGAAATTGAGAGGAAAGACATTTCAGGTAGAACTAAGGAGATGAACAGAGGCAGGGAGGCAGGAACATTCAACTTGATTGGAATAAAGCTTCATGAAGGAGAAGAGAAAATATCACATTGAGGGAATAGTGGCATAGGCAGAATAATGGTCTCCAGTGATGTCCACCTCTTAACCCCAGGGACCGGTGATCATGTCACCTTGCATGGTAAAAAGTGACTTTACCCATGTTATTAACTTAAGGACCTTGGAATGAGGAGATTATCTGTGAGCCCTTCTCAGGAGATGTAAGTAAGGAACATGGGCAGATATGCAACTCTGAGGGTTTTGAAGATGAAGGAAGGGGCCATCAGCTAAGAAATGTGGGCACGGTTTAATAGCTGGAGAAAGCGGGAAACATTTTCCTCTAGAGATTCCAGGAAGCAATGCAATCCTGCCAACACCTGATTGTAGTCCGGTGAGACCCATGTAGGACTCCTTAGCCTGCAGAGCATTAAATCAATACATTGTGTATACAACATTATGTTGTTTTAGCCACTGAACTTGTGGTAATTTGTCAGGACAGCATTGAGAAACTAAAACACATAGGTTGGATGACCTCAGTCACCACTTTCTCTCAAAAACCTTCTATGATCCCCTAAAAGGGTTATGATCTCCCACCTCTGAAACTGCCATAACATTTCCCCAGTAGCTCGTCTCCAGTGTCATCTGACTTTTAGAGTCAAGGACATGGTCTTACAATGGTCTATATCCTATGAAGTCCTGATGTCAGAGAGTTGCAGAGAAGACATATTCTGTAAGCATTTTTGAGCGACGTGTAAATTAAAGCAAAAATATTTCACAATCCATAATAATTTGAATGTAGCATTTAAATTATATCATACACTTTGCTTAAAGGAGGTAGAATAGGGGCACGTGCGTGGTTCAGTCAGTTAAACATCTGATTCTTGATTCCAGCTCAGGTCATGACCTCAGGGTTTGTGGGTTCATGCCCTGCATCAGGCTCTGTGCTAACTGTGGAGCCTGTTTGAGATTCTCCCTCTTTCGCTGCCCCTCCTCAGGTCTCTCTCTTTCCCTCTATCTCTCTCTCTGAAAATAAATAAATGAACTTAATTTTTTTAATCAAGTAGTATAAAGCCATTTTGCCCCATTTTTCCACTTGAAACCAACCAAAACTGGTAAGGAAACGGACAATAACAACAAGAAAAGATAAAGAAAATGACACTTTATGAAACTTCAAGAGAAGGAAATGATATGATATGAAAAATATGATAAAGCAAATTCTATTATAGGAAAATGCTTCACTTTGACATTGAGAAAAATTTTCCCTCTGAAGAATGTAAACACTAAAAAAAAAGATATAATTGCTTAATATAAAGGCTAGCTAACTGGCTGACTAGAGGTGGTCGTCAAGAGGATGTAGCTACCCATTGACTGTCTAGCTGGACCTGGGCAATCAGAGGCTCTGAGGCCCCCACCCACGGTCCTTGGAGTGTACACTCTGCCCACCTGTCCAGAGCGGGAGCTGTTTTCAAGGAGGCAGCCTCAAGGGAGTAATGTGTTGTTGAGACGATCTGGATGGCGTATGTGACTGAACCCAGTGAAGGCCCCTATATAAACGTTTAAGGGGGCGCCTGGGAGGCTCTGTTGGTTAAGTGTCCAACTCTTGATTTTAGCTCAGGTCATGATCTCATGGTTCCTGGGTTTGAGCCCCGCATCCGGCCCTGCACTGACCACATGGAGCCCACTTGAGATCTTCTGCCTTCCTCTCTCTTTCTCTAACCCTCCACTGCTCATGCTCTCTCTCTATCTCTCTCAAAAAATTAATAAACTTTAAAAGATTCCGGCAGGCAGGTGTGGAGAGATGCTCATCATGCTGCTGTCCCAAAGAAGCATTATCTGGAAGTTTTCTTCTTTGTTAAACTTGCCACCTGCCATACGATGTGGGCTGCCTCTTTCCTCAGTCTCTCCTGCCCTCTGACTACAGCGGCCAGTTTTAGATGTTACCTAGGTAATTCCCAAGTTTAGGAACCAACAATTGGTGAGCCAGCTAGGAGACCTAAGAATGGAGTCTCGGGAAAGAGGCACTGGGAGGGAAATCTCAAGTTGGCCCGTGACCTCTGTATGGGGAGGGGTGGCCTGTGTGTAGATGCTGGTGGACCGCCGCTTGAGTGCAGAGATGCCCCCAGATGCCAGCTGCTTCGATGCCCCTGTTTGTGGGACTGCTGCAAAGTACGAAAGAAGTGGCTGCATGGTGGGCTGGCCTCTGCTGTGGGAAGCCTGCCTAGTCACCTACGCACAGCTAGAGACTGACGCTTGCGTTAGAAAGTTAGAAGAGCTGAGGTTAGAGAAGAAAGGGCAGGTGTCCACCCTCTGCTGTCTTCAGGGCTGGCAGCTGAGGTGTGCTTACGTAGAACTAAAACTTAATTTTCCTTCATCTGCTAAGCCATGAAGGTTTCTTGGACTATTGCTCTATCTTGATAAGATTGTGAGAGTTTTTCTTTCTCTTCTAAGTAATCTGTGCTTTATCAGAATTATTTCCTGTGCTTTCTGTTGTCTCTCTCAAGTGTTTGATTACTTAAGAATCCATCTTTACTAGACTTACAGGAAAAAACTAAGAGACTATCAGAAAAATACTGTCCTCAATGTTTTATTAGTGAAAGTAAGAGATACAAACATAAATATGTTTCAATGTTTGTATACATCTTAGGTGAAAAGGACGGTCCTCAGGTTCAAGTATACAAATTGGTACAAGAACTGTCTACTGGTTAATTTTGTTTCTAATCACATCTCAAAAGTAAGCAGTTAGTGGCAATCGTGTGTGGATGTTTTATTAGTCCATCAAAGGCTTTGGAGAATGGTCAGTGTCCTCCATGTTTATTATATGTGATTACTTCCAGGGTAATCAACAGACTAACTCTTGGTTAATTATGTGTTATCCCTCATCAGAGGATTCTATACTGTCTTTGCTTTATTGCTAGTTCACAAAACAGAGGAAAATTGACTAAAATCTTAGATCAGCATTGATAGGGCAATTTCACTTAAAATTATTGAGAATATTTCTATAACATGTTCCATTAGCCAAACTTATAGCCCTGATAAAAGTGTAAAGGTAGAGCACAGGCAAGACCCAATGCAGAAAGATCATGTGAACATCGCAAACGCATTTTGTTTTATTTTTATTTTTTAAAGTTTACTTATTTGAGAGAGAGAGAGAGAGAGCGAGCAGGGAAGGGACAGAGAGAGAGGGAGACACAGAATCTGAGGCAGGCTCCACGCTCCAAGCTGTCAGCACAGGGCCCGACTCGGGGCTTGAACTCACAGGCTGGGAGATCATGACCTGAGCCGAAGTCGGATGCTTAACTGATTGAGCCACCCGGGCACCCTGCAAATGCATTTTAAACAATTGCCTTCAATCCTTCGGATGTGCTTTCTTGGTTGAGACTAGGAATGATAAGTGGGGGGACTAAAGAGACGTGTCACAGTCTACCAATGATACTATTTCGTGGGTTCCTTACCACTGTAATCCCATATTTTATAGTGCCTAGAGTGTAAATGCCTCTGTGTATCTGCTAACTACTAACTCAAGGGATAAGTGCAATCATCCCAGACAATCACAATACTAAACCTTAGCTATCCTGCAAAATTCGTAGCTTCCAAATGTTCCCGCAACCTCTTATCCCTAAATGCACTTGAGCAGCCAATAACTGTTACCCTGAGATTCCATCTTCCTGTTCGTACCTTCTGTCCCATGACTAAGATGACTCATTTCCTCCTACTTTCCAAGAATTTGCACAGGGAACAATTCTTAGAAGAAAATTAAGTTTCGAATGACCATCCCCAATCAGCCTTAAAATCGTTCAGCTACTTGCTCCCCACAGAACACTCATGTTAAGCTACTCCCCACATTTTAGCACTCTTAATACATGCTTGATTAAAGACTTTGGGTTGATATTTTCTTTCTTTCAGTGTAGGATTTACCTTAAAGAGTTGTAAATATAAAATGTTAGCAAACATTTTAGCAGAGAACAGGCTTCATAGCAGTTCCTCCATAAACGGTAGTAATACTGATGCTTCCAATAATTAAAAACATTTGTAGCTGATTTCATCGGAGGATGACGATGACGATGATGACGATGACGATGATGACGATGACGATGATGATGATGACGATGACGATGATGATGAAGCCTAGGAAAGGAAACCGCCAATAATTGGGAGCGACTTGGAACAATCACAGTGGAACAGTAAACTTTTTGAGGCTAGAGCAAACCCAACAGTAGGGCACATTGCCAGCAGTAAACTGAAATGCAAACAGCAAATTACTCTGATGCTTAAATTATTGTTTTCCTTGGTGATACCACACAGTGTTGCAGGTTTCAGGCCGTTGTTTCTTTACTGATACACATCTCCGTGTTGCCTGCCGGCATTTTCGAAAGGGAATTTTATAGACTTCTTGTTAGAGATTTCTGTCTCAAGCCTCTAGAAACAAGCCAGGTCCTTTCCTGCCACGTAAGCCTCTGCCATTAGGATACAAGTAATAACAGAGCATTTTTTACCGTCACAGTTAGAAGAAGGCCGAAAAATTTGTAGTCTTACCCTTTGACACTGAAATGGGAGATGAAATGAGGTCACATATGTCTAGGGGTTTTTAAATGGAGCCAGGAGGCCAGAAAGGAGATGGGCCTTTTGTGCGTCCTCATCAGTGAAACCATCAACTTTTGGATGGGGCTAAACCACAAATATTCCAAGGATTCAGCCCAAACACCTGCAACTTGCTACACTAGGAAACTTTGCTTAGTGATAGCCTTAGCAACAAATTATATTCAGTTTCGTTTTCTGCCTCCAACACCAATCAAAATTCTTTGTAAACAACAAATACAAGCCATCTCTTATGTCTTCATAACCTCTTGACTTTTGTTCTCTGAGAGGACACAGTTTGGGCTGCTACCCAAATCTGTGTCCCCCAAATTGCAGTTCTGAGACCCCCAAATATAATGCTTGGTTTTATTTTAGCTTTGCCTCTTTCCTTGGTCAACGCCAAGTTTTTAGAGTTAAATAAAAGACTTCTACATCTTTGAAAAATGCCTGTATTCAATGAGTGGATTTACTTTTTAAAGTGCCCAGGGAAACAGTGTGTGAAACTTCAAACCACGGAAAGGCCAACCTTGCTTTGACTTGGTCTGTGGGACTGCAGCAAAGTATTTGGGCAGAGTCCTCTTCTCTGCCCAGGGAAGCAGGCTTGGCAGAGAAGAGATCAGTGGCAATGAATTCCTTGCATTTGTAAAGGAAGATGCTTGTGAAGTTTATTCTTAAGCCATGCCACTTGAGATCCAGATCTCTTTTTTGTTGTTTAATGTTTTTAATTTTTATATTTTATTATTTTCATTTTTCATTATTGAAGTATATTTGATATACAATTAGTTTTGAGTGTACAATATATTATGTCAACAATATACATTACTCAGTGCCCACTATGATAAATGTAGTCACCATCTGTCACCATACACTATTTACTAAAATTTTTATGCTGCACTTCCTTTTTTTTTTTCAAATGAAAATACCTTTATCTTACGAATTTTAGAAAACAAAAAAGGAAGAGGAGAAAAATGTTACCCAGAATCTTACCATCCAAGGACAAGCAATTATAACATTTGAGCCAATTTTCTTTCAGTTTTTTATTCTGCTTAGCTACTTTTTCATAATTATGACTTTTTAATCCACATTTAAAAAATTAATGTTTACTTATTTTTGAGAGAGGGAATCTGAAGCAGGCTCCAGGCTCTGAGCTGTCAGCACAGAGTCCGATGTGGGACTTGAACCCATGAATCATGAAACGTGAGCTGAAGTCCAGTGCTTAACCGACTGAGCCACCCAGACACCCCTTTAACCTACATTTTAATTCACATTATGTATTATTACTTTTTTTTATCAATTCAAGTATAATTAACATACAGTGCTTTCTTAGTGCCAGGTGGACATTATAATGATTCAACAATTTTATACATTACTCAGTTCTCATCATGATAAGTGTACTCTTAATTTCCTTCACCTATTTCATTCATCCCCCCACCCCACCTCCACTCTAGAAACCACCAGTTTGTTGTCTATATGTAAAACTCTGGGTTTTTTTGTTTGCCTCTTTATTTATTTATTTATTTACTTACTTATTTATGTTTCTTAAATTCTACATATGAGTGAAATCATATAATAGTTGTCATTCTCTGACTGACTTATTTCATTAGCATTAAACCCTCTAGACACATAAATTTGATTACTAATGGCAACATTTTATTTTGTGGCTCAGTTAATGGCCGAGAACTTCTATTGTGCATATAAACTACAAATGCTATAATTTATTTTATTTATTTTTTTAGCTTTAGCTTGAAGTACTTGTTATTTTTTTAAAATTTTTATTCATTTAGTTTACTTTTTATTTTATTTTATTTATTTATTTATTTTTTTAGTTTACATCCAAGTTAGTTAGCATTTAGTGCAACAATGATTTCAGGAGTAGATTCCTTAATGCCTCTTACCCATTTAGCCCATCCCCCCCCCCACACCCCCTCCAGCAACCCTCTGTTTGTCTCCATATTTAATAGTCTCTTATGTTTTGTCCCCCTCCCTGTTTTACAGTATTTTTGTTTCCTTTCCCTTGTGTTCATCTCTTCTGTGTCTTTAAGTCCTCATATGAGTGAAGTCATATATTTGTCTTTCTCTGACTGACTAGTTTCCAAATGCTATAATTGATTAAGTGAATTGTCCTTTATTCTTGTAGCCAGACTCTTTAGAGAACTCTGTGCTAGGTTCAAGTTTTAGAGATGCTGAGTCTGTTCTTAATGGAGTCTCCTCTTGTCGTCCAAGAGGTAAATGAGAGTTAAAATGCCTAAGGGCAAGCAGTTTCTAAAGGATATTTTTTTTTGTAATATAGTTATCCAAAATTTTATTAGGAATTGTTTTCCATATCTCTTTGTATTATAAATTCATTGAACTATCCAGGTAAGTGGATTGAGTTATTTCAGATGCCTGTACCATGTTAAACTATGAGGGTTTTTTTGTTTATTTATAATATGGGTGCTAAATTTTGTTCAGCTTTGTAATTCCAACAGCTTTTATTGGGTTACCTCATACATGACCATAGCTTATTACCTCCTTTCTTATAAATGTGTGCTATTCCTCCATTGAAAGACTGAGGTTTTTTTCCCTTGCGTTTGAATGTAGGCTGCCCTTAGTAACTTGCTTGATCAATGAATTCAGCAGATTCTTGGGCGGAATTCTGGAATCAGATCACTCACTGGACACCTGGCAGAAGAGTCCCTTAATGGTGGAATGGGGCAGTCATAACCACTAGCATGCCCAAGCATTGCAATCACTAAGACCAGTGGATTGGGTTGGGGTACAGGTGAAACCTACACATTGAATTATTTAATTATCTCTAGGCTGTGAAAGCGCAGAAGATATGGTAACTATTGGACTATGAAGTTTGTTGTTAAATGAATACCTCTCACATGCTAAAGGATGAAAATAACAGGCCAATTTCCAATGCATGATATGATGTCAAAATCAGATAGGCAACATTTAAAAAGGTCTTCATCTCCTACAGTTAGAGACCAGACTGCATAGAAGCTCAATCCAACAACCTGATACTGGAAAACAGAATAAGAAAGGAGCTGAATTCATACCTCTGCAAGTTTCCTGTATAAAAGTCAGGATTCTGATAGGGAAGGAGTTGGACACTGAGAATAGGGAATAAGACATCTGATGTGTTTGGGATATTCCATTTTTCCCAAATCTTCTGACCCTGTAAAGTAGCCCTCTCCCCCTTGCTGGAAGAGACCAACCTTCCACTGCCAGAGACAATAAAGAGCCCTCACCTGAGGGAGGTGTGACACAAGATAATAAATATTTTTCTCAATATCTTGTCCCACCTCCCCTTTTAGCTTTTCGACCTAAACCAAGAGCAAGGCTTAGAATGGTTTGGTCTGAAGACTAAAGAGAATTGGCCACAAAAAGAGTTACAGGGCTTGGCTAATAAGTACCAGCCAGAAATGGAAAACAGCTTGAAGGTAATGTGCTTAGGGAGGGAGGAATATAAAGCTGGATGAGGAAGAATTTACTGATGCAGAACTCCAGTGACTCAAAAGTTACCTTCTAGGCAAGACACCAGGAGTGTATTCTTATGTACTATCAGGGTATCTCCTTGAGCTTTGAAACGAATGACAGCCTACAGTAAGTGCAGTAGAAATACCATTATTACCGTGGGAGAGTATTGAAGAAGGGGCCCAAAGGCTCAGAGATGTTAGGACGCTTGAAAGGAATTATGATATAAGTAAATATATATGATGATGATGATGCTATCAGGAATCCATTAAAAAGATACCAAGGGACTATGTTCCCTGAGAGGACACTTCTTCCACTGAAACAATAAAGAAAGGCACTAATAAGAGGGGCTCCAGCTGGTGGGAAGCCAGTGGTATGAGATATTGTTATGCATCCAGGCTTCCTAGAGCCAGGGAGAATGATAGGATTCCAGAACACGTGAATAAAGAAATTAATGCCACCACCAAAGACATAGAGGATACAGCAGAAGTAATCATATTATCTCTCTATTTAAGTCAGCAGTCTGGCCATCCAGAAATCAGATGGCTCTTAGAGAATGGCTGTAGACTGCTTAAAGTTCAACCAAATAGTGGCCCAATAGCAGCTCCACACCTTACATGGGATCGTTTACAAGGTCTCCCATGCATGGTATGCAGTTAATGACTTGGGAAATGTATCCTTTTCTATTCTGCCTAGAATGGAGGATGAGAAACAATTTATATTCATATGAGATGAACAACAATATTGATTTACAATTTTTCCTCAAGGCTATATTAACTCGCCTCCCCTCCTTAATATAGTCTCCAGGTATGTGGCCCCCTAAGGTATTTGGCCTCCTACCTACTACACTTAGTGGATACTAATTGTAATGTCTACTATATTGGTAATATCATGCTGATAGAGCAGGTTACACAAGCAGATGCTGGAACATTGGAGACCTTGATAAGACACCTGCGCTCCAGACGGTGGGAGACAGAACACAAACACACAAACACCTGTTAGGATTCAGGAACGTGAAATGTCGGGTGAGTTTTACAGGTCCAGTGGTTAGGGATATGCTAGAATACTCCATTCGAAGTAAAATTTATGAAGAAAGAACCAGAGGGTCCCAGTAGGCCTCTTTGGGTCTTGGAGGCAGCCTATTCCACAGCTAGGAATAGATCTCCAACAAGGATACCAAATGGCACAGAAGGCTGTAGGCATTAAGTGGGATGCAGAACAGGAGAGGCTCTGCAGCAGGTCCAGGTGTAGTGCAAGCAGCCCTGCCCCTTGGGCCACGTGATACAACAGGATCTATAAGGAAAGTGATGGTCATGGGAAAAAAGCAACATGGAGCTTATTACAAACCTCAGTGGGAATGCTGCTGGTCCCGAGCTTCAGAAGCCATTCTATACCATTGGCAAAAAGAATGCTATGGCTTTTGAGAAAGAGCTCCTGGTATGTTTGTGGGCCATAATAAAAGCGAAGTCTTTCCCAGAAGCCGCCATGTGTGTATGTATCCAGGACTGTTCTAATGCCGTGGGTCCTGTCAGATCCTCCAATAAATAAAGTACAATTGGCAAAGCAGAAATCATAAGATGTAAATGGAACTCCATATAAATGGAGCCCAAGTAAAGGCAGAGGGCGTGATTAAGCAGCAATTCAAATGTACATGAATAAAACTTCTCCTTTCCCACCTCAAATGCAGCTCCCATTGAAGTGATCAATGTCAACAGCTTGCTGTGCATCCTTTATAGTTCTCCCTGTACTCATTTACACCTGCATGCACATGCACATTTTATTATACAGCTTTCGTCCTTGTTCTTAGTGATCATAACTACACTTTGATCTTCAGCTTGAGTTTTTTTCCACCTGACAGTGACTGCATACAATTGTCTTCTCCAGGTCAGTCCATAATTACCTTATCTAATCTTTTCATTTGTTGTGCATTTTGCACACACACACACACACACACACACACACAAACACAAGTTGACTTTTCTTATAATGATGTAAAACAGACTATTTTCTTTATTTTATTTTTCCATGCATAATAGTTATATATATGTAATCTTATTCATTGGCCTTTACATTTCTGTTGTTCAGATTTATAAAGGAGAAATTCTAGGTCAAATGCTGTGTAAATTGATCATTTTATATGGAAACTACCAGATTTTTTGGGTAATGGGGAATTCATACTATAAACAGAAAATACAGAATGTACATGGCCAAACAGGAACTTCATTGTCATTGAAAACTAATAATATTTCATCTCTATTAAAAGGCACTGCACTGACATTTTAATTTCATTTCACTTACTTGACCAATGATGATAGTGAACCTTTTTTCCATACCTTTCTGTGTAGGGATCACCATTTCTGTGAATTGCTTGTTCATTTTTTCCCCATTTATCTAGTTTTGTTTCCATTGAATTTTAGACTGTTCTTTCATTATTAGGGATATTATCTCATTATTTGGCACATGTCACAAACAGTTTCTCATTTTATTGTTTACTTTTTAATATTGTTTGTGGTACTCTGAACTTTTTATTATAACTTTTGGTTTTCTTGTCTGGATAAAATAGTATTCAAATATCCATGATAGTAAAATATTCACCTAAGTTTTCTTTCAGTATATTTTCACATTAATATTCTCAATATTTCACTATTTTGTTTTGAAACTCTTGTCATGTCACAGACAACAAGATGGGGCAGAAAAAATATTTAAGTACTAGTCCATTTTTCAAATCACTTATGACCTGGCAGTGGACAAATTCACATGCAGCTTCTGATTTCCACTTCAGTGATCTTTCTCCTACACAGCCTGCACCAACATCTATGGTACAACACGGCAGGGTTCTATTTTGCCAAAACCATTAGAGAATTTTTCCTTTCAAACTTCCTCCTGAGTGCATTTTTTACCTCCTTGTTCCTCAG
The DNA here is from genome assembly GCF_028018385.1 of Neofelis nebulosa. Classification (NCBI taxonomy): domain Eukaryota; kingdom Metazoa; phylum Chordata; class Mammalia; order Carnivora; family Felidae; genus Neofelis; species Neofelis nebulosa. Next base: position 102,002,720 of record NC_080791.1, on the reverse strand, counting down.
GCTGTAGATGAGGGGGTTCAACATGGGGATCACCACGGTATAAAACAGAGAAATCACTTTATCGATATCCAGGGAGGGACTTGAGCCAGGCTGAACATAGATGAAGAAAAGAGTCCCATACAGGATGGAGACAACTGCCAGGTGAGAAGAGCAGGTGGAGAAAGCTTTCCTTCTCCCATCAGCAGTCTGCATCTTCAAGATGGCTGCCAGGATGCAAACATAGGAGACCATGATGATCAAGCCACTGAGCATTACTACAGCTCCAGCCAAGATGAACAGCACTAATTTATTGATCAAGATGTCTGCACATGCTAAGGAAAGCAATGGTGAAATGTCACAGAAGAAGTGATTGATGATATTTGTACCACAGAAGGGTAAGCGAAAAGTGAGAATTGTATGGGTCATTGTGCTTAGAAGAGCCATGGCATAAGGCCCTACTACCAGCTGCACACAGACCCTCTGGGACATTATGAGTGTATACAACAAGGGCTTACAGATGGCCATGTACCGGTCATATGCCATGGAAGCCAGGAGGAAACATTCAGTTGCCACAAAGAAACCAGAGAACCACATCTGTGTAGCACAACCCATGAAAGAGATACCTTTTTTCTCTGCAAAGATATCACACAGCATCTTGGGGGCAATGGAAGAAGAGGAACAAATATCTACAAAGGACAAGTGGCTGAGAAAAAAGTACATAGGAGTGTGGAATCTGAGATCAGTCCATATGAGAATGATCATCCCTATGTTACCCCCCAGGGTGACAAGATAGACAATGAAGAGCATGACAAAGAGGACAATCTGCTCTTGGAGAATGTCTGTGAGACCCAAGAAAAGAAATTCAGTCACTTCGGTCTGATTCTTATTTTCCATTGGTCAGTTTTAACCTGTTACAAGAAGCAAAAACATTTAAAAAATCAATCATCAATAGTTACAAATAATATTTTAAGTTAATGACAGATTACCCTAAACAGGTCTCTAACAGGAAGTTATGGAAATATTATTGACCTGGAAGACAGTATTTCCATGTACTAGTTCTGGGAGTTGTGCAAAGATACTGTGTAAACTTGGACAATTCATCCCTGATCTCTTTGGATTTGGTACTCTCTCCCATAAAAAGAAGAGTTCAAGTGTATGGTTTAAATCTCCCTCAAGTCATAAAATCATATTTGAAATGGGAATTAGTCTCCATATTTCATTTTACTGGATAATGGGATAACAAAACTCTCTTAGAATATCTTTACTGGGAATGCTGCCAAATCTCACCAGTGTGATATTCAGATCCTGACATTAGACATCTGGGAAAGACTAAGCAGGAGAGTTCCTGTTCTTATTGAAAGATCAGTACCATTCTATTATTGTTAGGACATAGTTCATAGATGGGCTTATCAGTCTACTCTGTACTTTCACTGGTAATGGCAGGTGGAAAGGATAATACACAATTTACAAAGAGGTGATTCATATAAAGGCATATGGTGTCATGGAAGAAATAGAGAGGCCTTGCCTTTGAGATCAAGTGATCTGGCAAATGTGAGACGGCAACTTTTCATGGAAATTGTGTAGAAAATTAAGACTTTGGTGCATCTAAATAATGTAGAGTTGTTTTTTTGTGATTTCCCATATATTCCGTAAACTGATTTTGAGACATTTTTCTGGAAATTTGTCAGGCAATTACAATTTATTCATTATAACTATAACTGTAATTATGTATGTAAAATATCAAATGAGTAATACTTTATTCAGCAAATACCCTCAAGAAAATGTTAGGTTTTGACTCATTAGTAAAGGAAGAAAAAATCAAGCTGTTCAAAATGCCTAGGAAAGATCACTATGTAGGATAATTTATATGAAAAACAATTGGTTCTAAGTAACATGTATTATCACTTCATTTAATGTCCTCTTAAAATAAAAGCAATATACTACAGTGGAATTATACTATAATTATATTTGGAGCTTCATACATGATATAAGTAGTGACTGTATGTATTTAATTTATGATTGCTTTATCATTATCATGATTATTTGCTTCATGCCATATGGCATATATTTTCAGCAGTCAAAAAGGCAATTATAGGCTTTAGGAGCGTTACACAGGGCATAAATGTTTTCGTTTGTGGCAATCCAAATGTGGATAATATAGGTGTGTGGTGTTTGGGATGGTACGATCACACTACTTCTTTTTTTTAAAAATTTTTAAAGGTTTATTTATTTTTGAGAGAAAGAAAGAGAGAGAGAGAGAGAGAGAGAGAGAGAGAGAATGAATGAGTAGGGGAGGAGCAGAGAGAGAGGGAGACACAGGATCTGAAGCAGGCTCCAGGCTCTGAGCTGTCAGCACAGAGGCCGACGTGGGGCTCAAACTCACAAACGGTGAGATTATGACCTGAGCTGAAGTTGGACACTTAATCAATTGAACCACTCAGGCATCGCACAATCACACTACTTTTAACTTTGATCCTTCCTTTCTTCCTTCCTTCCTTCCCTCCTTCCTTCCTTCCTTCCTCCCTCCCTCCCTCCCTCCCTTCCTAAGTTCTTTTCTTTCTTTCTTTCTTTCTTTCTTTCTTTCTTTCTTTCTTTCTTTCTTTCTTTCTTTCTTTCTTTCTTTCTTTCTTTCTTTCTTTCTTCTTCCTCTTTCTTTCTTTCTTTCTTTCTTTCTTTCTTTCTTTCTCTTTTTCTTTCTCTTTCTTTCTTTCTTTCTTTCTTTCTTTTTCTTTTCTTTTCTCTGTCTTTCCTTCTTTCTTACTTCTTTCTTTGAATAAGTTATTTTGAGTGTTTACAAAACAAGAATGATCTCTATGCCCCTTCAATAACTACATTCTGTGATCTTAGAAATCCTCATGAACATTGCCATGTCTTTATATTACAAAGAAATAAGCAGGAAATTGAGTTTAAAAAAGTCACACAAAACAGTTGTTTAGTCTCAGGAGGATATGAACAAAATGCCAAAGTCTGCTCTCTTTAGAGAGCCTGTGCTAGGAAGGTTATTTTCCTGACATTCAAACTCATCCTGATGTTCCTCCACCAGATTTCAAAACTTCACATTATCCAAAATGCAATGTACTCAGTTATTATTATTTTTGTTTTGAGAGGGAGAGAGAGAGAGAGAGAGCGTGCACTCACTAATGAGCAGGGGAGGGGCAGAGGGAGAGGGTGGGAGAGAATCTTAAGCAAGCCCCATGGTCAGCATGGAGCCCAACACTGGGCTCCATCTCACAACCCTGAGATCATGACCTGAGCCAAAACCAAGAGTCAGACACTTAACCAACTGAGCCATCTAGGTGTCCCTGTACTCACTTCTTTAAGGATATCCTGCATGTAGCTCCTTTAACTGCTTCAAAGGAAGTGATCATTTTCTAGAAGAATGGAACACTAACTTCCTTTGTGGTGGTAACTTCTTCCAAGTAACGTGACTTTCTAAATACTTGGTGAAGAAGACAAATATCCATCTTGAAGAGTCTGGGAGTAAAGAGATACTGTACCTGCACATTAATACACGTACTGTACAGAATAAGGGAAATTTTCTCAGGAGTTTACAATAGCTTGGGTCCCCAAAGAACTAAAACCTCAAGAGTTTACACCTAAAGGGACAAAATTAAGAAAAATATCAGTGGCATATAGACCAAATATTATTTCCTAACTACATCTTTTCTCAAAGAAGATTCCTAAGAAAACAGTGTGAATTTTTCTCCCACTTTGGGATCTTTCTTGCCAAAAAGAGTCTCTTTTCTATCAGTGGGGAGTTATTCACTGAGCTTCCAGAACCAGCTGGGAGGAAGTAGTTTATTGCCTAGATTCTGGAGACACGTCACCTGGTGTTAATCTCAATTCCACGGCTCTACTGCTTATGTCACTTCCAGCAAGTTTTTAAGTCTCTCTGTGCCTCATTCTGTTAATCTTTACAACAGTATCTAGTTTACAGATATCTTGGAAATATCTAATGAAGTAATACTTTTAAAGTCTTTAAAGAGTATCCAGCACACAATCAGTGCTCATGAAAGTTATGTATCATTATTAGGGATTTATAGCATAGCTGGGACACAATATCTAGACATTAAAAAAAAACACAGCAGTACAAGGTAGATTTTTCTTCTTTCTAGGCAAAATAAAACACAGTCACTGGACTCCAAAGAAAGGATGGATCACTATAAAACTGGAATACAGGAAACTACTCAAGGAAGGAATTGCTCTGGAAAGATAAATAAAATTTAGATAAACTGAAGTTAAAAAAAAAAAAAGTATTCCAGGCAGTGCTAATGAAATCCACAGAAGCAGGAACAGAAGCAAAGAAGTTGTTTGGAATGAAAGGGTCATGCAAGAGAGAAGCAAGTGTAGAGTCTGATGATACAGATTAAACTATTCCAATCACCACCTTATCTGAGAGTTTATTGTTTATACCATGGGAAAGAGTTGATATCTCTCTAACCCCTGTAACGTTTCATTGGAAGCTCATTTTTTAACCCCAGAAGGTTGTCAATAATTAGTTTGCACAAATATTTGTTCAATTAGTAGAAAATAAACTTCCAAAATCAATAATTCATAATGGTTTATGTTTAGCAATTAAAATTATGTTATATACTTTTGTTTTAAGAATGTAAGTAAAGGTATGTTTATCTGTTATTCTCAAAACAAATTAAAAGCAATAAAAACAACCAACAAAAACAGATTTTAAATAAAAAGAAAAGAACACTTCATCAGCCCTAAAAAGGAAAAAGTAATATGGAAAATAATAATAAAGAGCATTTTATTAACAGAGAAAATCATAACAAAACTCTTTTATTATGGTTTTTTAAAATAAAAACATCCACTGATGGAACAGCAAGGTTGAAAAAAGAAATAACAAACTTATATTAGATAATGGGAAGTAAACTGGCTGAGACGAGTAAACAAAATTATATGAGAACTGTCAGTTGGGGTGCCTGGGTGGGTCAGTCAGTTGAGTGTCCAACTCTTGGTTTTGGCTCAGGTCATGATCTCACAGTTCTTTGGATTGAGCCCTGAATAGGATTCTGCTCAGACAACGTGCGTCCTGCTTGGGATTCTCTCTCCTTCTTTTTATGCCCCTCCTCTTGCTCACATGCTCTCTCTCTCTCTCTCAAAATAAATAAATAAACTTAAAAAAGAATTGTCAGCACATGAAACAAAACAAAAAGCCATAAAGACAGTACTAACATAATCCTGGGAGATGTTTGAGAAAATTTAAAAAGTAAAGTTTAAAAATAAGTTGCCACTTCAAAATGTTTAGGGAGAAAATACTAAGGCAGAAAGGAAGACCTAACATACAAACAATTGGTATCTATGAAGAAGATAGATGTCATATGTAAAAAACTTTTTAAAATGTAAGAAAATCTATATCTGTGGAATAAAAGCATACAATATGTCTTAATGAAAAGACAATAAAATTACCATAAAGTGACTGGACTTATTCATTATTTTATTAATTAAAGAGGAAATAATTCAAACTGTTCTCAAAATGCTCCACAATTTCATTCCACCCTACAGTCAGTACAGTGAATAGTATTAGAGAAGGAACCAAGATTGGGCAACAGTGAGGATTATAGGAAACGGTGATATGACAATTGTAATATAATCAACAATGATATCGATATGGCTAATACGATAGTAATATTATCAAAACACACTGGAAATGAAAGAAGATGGAGTTTTATGGGTTTTGTTGCCTGCAAATCTCCTACCCTCAGTGTAGAGAGTTATTAAATACAAATTAAATGTGATAAATACAGTATTTTAGATGTAGGAATATCCTAAGACATAGAAAATTTGCCACTGGGAGTGTTAAGAATAATAATATATCCAAATCAACCTATGGAAGGAAAATAAGAAATACAATGTAGGAAAAATCTAATACTAACTAATATTAGCATCTTATATAATTCAAGACATAGAAGTTTAATATATATAATCTGAAGACTAACATCAGAAGTGATATAAATGAATTATATCATTTTCAAATTATTAGAAGAAATGCACATACTTTATATATGTCTCAAAACATGAAAAAAGTCATGCTATAAAAATATTTTAAAAATAATTATTCAAAACAGAAAGCTTTAAAAATAGAATGGTAAGGTTAAGAAAAAGCCTATTTATTTTTGCAGTATTAGTTAAAATAGCAAGAAATTGGAAATAATTTTTTACCAATAAGGGAGAGCTTAAATAGTTTTTAAATGAGTTAGAGCTATGTGTTTTGATATGACATAATATTCTAGAAAATATTTGACTTAAAGTAGCAAAGGATAAAATAACATGATCATCTCAATAGACACAGAAAAAGCATTTGACAACATCTTCTCATGATGAAAACTCTTAATAGATTGGGAGTACAAAGAACATATCTTAATGTAACAAAGGCCAAATGTGACAAACCCATAGATAAAATTGCATTCAATGTAGAAATATGGAAAGGTTTTCCTCTGAGATCAGGAACAAGACAAGGATGCCCACTATCACCATCCTTATTAAGTATTGCACTGGAAGTTTTAGCTAGAGCAATTAGACAAGACAGAGAAATAAAAGGCATCCAAAATGGAAAGGAAATACTAAAATTCTCACACTTTGTTGAATAAGTGACTTTATTTACAGAAAACCCCAAAGAGTCAATCAATAAACTGTTGGAACTAATTAACAATTTCAGTAATTGGCAGATTATAAAATCAACATATAGAAATAATTTACCTTTCATCCTTACGAATAATGAAACATCTGAAAAATAAAGAAAACTTTCCTATTCACAGTAGCATCAAGAGCAATAAATACTTAGGAATAAATTCAACTGAGGAATTGAAAGATCCGTACAATGAAAAACAAAAAAAAAACTTTGCTGAAAGAAATTAAAGAAAACAAAAAGGGAAACACATTGCCTGTTCATGGATCAGAAGAATTAATAGTGTTAAAATTTCCATACTGTCCGAAACCCTCTATAGATTCAAAGTAATCCCCATTAAAATATAAAAGTCATTCTTCACAGAAATGGAAGACACAAGCAAAAATGTGTGTGGATGCCAAAGTTATTATGTTTCCTGGTTAAAACTATACTTCAAAGATATAATAATAAAAATAATATGGTACTAACACAAAAATAGACACATAGACTGATGAAATAGAATAGAGGGGCCAGAGTTAAATCCCAGCATATACAGTCATCTAATATCCATCAAGGAGACAAAAATACTCAATTGGGGAAAGACATTCTCTTCAACAAATAGTGCTGGGAAAACTGGAGAAACCCATGCAAAACGATTTCATTAGACCCTTATCTCACATCACAAAGTCAAAAGAAATCAAAGACTTAAACATAAGTTATGATATCATAGAACTTCTAAAAGGAAACATAGGGAAGAAACTCCTTGATTTTGGTGTTGGTAATGATTTTTAGACATGATGCCAAAAACACAAACAACAAAATCAAAACTCAACAAACGAGACTACATCAAACTCGAAAGCTTCTGCACAGCAAATGAAACAGTTAATGAGGTGCCTGGGTGGCTCCGTTGGTTAAGCGTCCAACTTCAGCCCAGGTCATGATCTTGTGGTTCATGGGTTTGAGCCCCAGGTTGGGCTCTGTGCTGACAACTCAAAGCCTGGAGCCTGCTTCGGTTTCTGTGTCTCTGTCTCTCTCTGCCCCTCCCCCCCTTTCTCTCTCTCTCTCTCTCTCTCTCTCTCTCTCTTTCTATCAAAAATAAACATAAAAAAAACAGTTAAAAATGAAAAGACAACTGGAGTAAATTTTTGCAAACCATATATTGGAGAACAGGTTAATATCTAAAATATATAAGGAACTCATACTACTAAACAAAAATCCAACAATCTGATAAAAAATGGGCAAAACAACTAAATAGACATTTCTCCAATGTCCTGGCCAGCAGGCATATGGAAAGACATTCAACATCACTAACACCAGGAAAATAAACATTAAAGTCACAAGGAGAATCCACCTTATACCTGTTAGAATGGCTATCACCAAGAAGACAAGAGACCACAGGTGCCGGTGAGCATGTAGAGAACAAAAAACAAACAAGCAAGCAAATAAACAAACAAACAAACAGGAATCATACACTACTAGTGGGAATTCCAACTATTATGGAAAACAAAACTCCTCCCACCCAAATTAAAAATAAATCTACCATAACAATCCAGCAATTCCACTTCTCGGTATATAGCCAAAGAAAATTAAAACGTGTTTTTGAAGAGCTATCTTCACTTCCATGTTTATTGAAGCATTAATCACAATAGCCAAGATATATGTGGGGCATATATGCAATGGAATATTATTTAGCAACAAGAAAGGAGGATATCCTGCAATTCGTGACAACATGGATGTACCTTGAGAAATTATGCTGAGATAAGCCAGACAGAGAAAGGTAAGTACTGTATGATAGCACCAATATGTGAAATCCAAAAAAGTCAAACTTGTGAAACACAGAGAGTAAAATGGTGGCCACCATGGGATGGGGGAGTGGAAGAATAAGACTGATGTTGTAAAGCACAAACTTGCAGCCAGTAGTAATAAGCCATAGAGATCTAATGCAGAGTCCAATAACTACAGACAAAATACTGTACTGTAATTCTGTAATGTGAAAAATATTGCTACAATGGCAGTAACATTATTACATATAAATATATAAAAGTAACACATTATATGCCTTAACCCTACACAGTGCTATATATCAAATTTATTCAATAATAAATAAATCAACAAACAAGCAGGAAGTAGAGATAAAAGCTAAGCTTTCATTTATGTTATTTGTATAAGGACACACACGTACAAATATGCATGCTTTTATATGCGAAGAAAATTTCTTTTTTTTTAATAATTTTTTTAAGTTTGTTTATTTTGAGAGAGAGAGCAGAGGAGGGGCAGAGGGAGAGGGAGAGAGAGAGAATACCAAGCAGCCTCACGCTGTCAGTATGGAGCCCGATGTAAGGCTCAAACTCACAAACTGAGATAATGACCTGAGCTGAAACCAAGAGTCAGACATTTAACTGATTATGCCACCCAGGTGCCCCTATGCAGAGAAAACTTCCTGATAAAGAAACTTCTTCATAAGAATCCATTTGAATCCTGTGGTTGGGAAGCTTACATTTACTTCTATTTTCTGTTATGCAATTTAAATATTGTACTATGTATAGTCATACTTTGTAAGTGAAAGCATCAAACAGTGGAAATTACGTTGGGTAAAGAATTTAATCAGATGAAATGATACTCATATTTTTATTAATTGAAAACACAATATGAAATAGTTTGTACAGTATGCATGACCTCACAAATGAATTATAGTGGACCCTTGAGTGATGTGAGGGTTAGGGGTGCCGACTCTCTCACAATTAAAAATCTGCACGTAACTTTTCAATTTCCCAAAATTTAACTACTGATAACCTCCAGGTTGCCCAGAAGGCTTCCTGATTACATAACTAATCAATTAACCCATATTCTGTATGCTATATGTGTTATATCCTGTATTCTTACAATAAAGTAAGCTAGAGAAAAGAAAATGTTTTAAGAAAGTCATAAGGGGCACCTGGGTGGTTCAGTTGGTTGAATGTCTGACTTTGGCTCAGGTCATGATCTTGCGGTTTGAGTTCAAGCTTCGCATTAGGCTTGCTGCTGTCAGTGTAGAGCCTGCTTCAGGCCCTGTGTCCCTCCCTCTCTCTGCTCTTCCCCCACTCATTCTCTCTCTCTCAAAAATAAATAAACATTTAAAAAGAAAATCATAAGCAAGAAAAAATACAACTATAGTACTGTACTATTTTTATCCAAAAAATATGCATATAGGTGGGCCATGCAGTTCAAATCCATGTTATTCAAAGTTCAAATGTACATGCAAATCTACTATTTTAACCATGTCTTAACTTCTATACCTTATAACTTCACTTCTCTAGAAAATGTACATGTAGTTCAGCAGGAATAATACAGGTGTTGGTAGGGGTGGTCTAGCTTGAAGTGGCTTCTGATTGTTGACGTCCCATCTTATCCCACCAACTTCAATTCACTGCCGCTTAATCCTTTTTGCATCCACCATTTAATCCCTGAGATTCAGCCAAGAGGTAGAGTGATATAGCTGGTACTGCTACTTTGATAAATAAAAGATAATACCTTATCCTAATATTCCCAGCTATTTACTTTGAGTCATATTTGTAGTTCCAACTGATCCAGAAACAGCATTTTAAAATACTTAGCCACTTATTCACTGAGCACTCTTACTACATCAGGAGATGGCCTCTTCAATTCCTAGCTGGCAAGAAAGAGGCTTTAAAATCATATCTTCATGGATGAATGTCACTTAATGACATTTCTTACACAAATCTAAGCTTCCAAAGAAAGCATGATTCATTGCAAATAATATTTTTATTTGCTCATGAATGGATTCATGTAATTGCAGGAAAATAGTAAAGTGGAATTTACAAATAATTTATTTTTTAAAAGTATATGTCAAAAAACCATTGGTAGTGGAATACCAGTCATGTCACATCAGTAGATTTTCATTAAAATGGGGGAAACGGAATGCACATTTTGGTAACTCAAAAAGACCTGGTATTCAGGTTTAAGAATCATGTAAATTTTATGTTTAGCAAGAAGCATGCACAAAAATATTTTAAAGAAGCTTCATATTGGAGGATTAAAAAAAAACATTTTGGCCATAAAATCATAATTAATATCATTCCATGGATTTGGCCTATACAAATTCAGGAAACTTACCTCTTTGGTAACATCCTTTATTTGCCCCTCATAACTGCTTCCAATTTCTACCAAAATGTTTAAACTTCTGACCTTAGGCAAGAAAAATCAAGCGTCTCCAATGTAGAATTAGTGAAGTATCATTGTTTATATTTGTCCTGATTAACCAGGGTCTTTTAACAGATAAAATAATTCCTTGTCATTTTCTGACTCTCATTTGGCACAATATGAAGTGCATATTTGAATACATTGACACCTGTTCTATGAAGAACCCTTAACCTCATGACTCTACAACAATAGAGAAGAAATTACATGACATGGATGTTAGAGTTTGAGCCACTATCACCTCACAGTGGATTTTTCCCTCAAGGAAGGCTTCTGAAAACAAAAATATTCTGTCATCTTGGGATCATCTTTGAAAAGCAAAACAGAGTTCTACTGAGTAAGAAGCACCGGCTTCTAAGAGACAGAAGCTCACAATTCAGAAACTATCCCTGAAAGTTGGTATAGGTTGTTTTGGGTGACTGGAGCTAAATGTGAAAAAATCAAATATGTAACAAAAAACTACACACAACTTGGAAATATCCTGTTTTAGGTTTATTCAGAATGACGGGGGAAGGTTCTCAGTTGTGGGTAGAGTCCCAGACACCACTTTCAGGTACACTTTTATACAAGCCACATACTCTCAGGGGTCAAAACCCCATTAAAACATTTCTGATCATTAATGAAAACTGCCATATTTTATTCTTTGAAAATATTGATGTTAGGTGATGTCCCAGAGCAGAGCTTTACAGACTAAATTTCATACAAGTTCTAATCCATATGTAGTTAGAAATCAGAGCACCTGGAAAATTCTTTTAAAAACCCACAATATTAAATTTCATATACCTATAAAGAAAAACACACTTCAGAACGTCATATTCAAAGTACAAAAACTAAAGAAAAAGAAAATCTGAAATTCACTCAGTACGAAAAAGGAAAAATTATTTTGAAGGAGCAATGAGACCGATATCTGAGTTATTAACACAAATAAAAAAAATGGAAGAAGATAGAATAACTTTAAAGTGCTGAAAAAAGTAGCACCTGAGAACTCTACAGTAGGTGAAACTATGGAGGTGAAATAAAGGTGTATTCAAACAAGGAAAATCTAAGAAAAGTTTTCAAGTGTAGACTGAACTAAAGATAATACTAATCATTTCATTAGTCAGAAGGAATATTACATTACTTATGGAATCTCAGGGATGAAGAGAGGTATGTATTTCAATGGAAAAATTCAGATGTGAGTAACTATAGAGATATTAACTAATAGAAACTAAACATAATGTCCTTCATAGAAAACTGATTAAATGAAAACAATAAACATTCAAATCAACAGTGGGTTGAATGAAATTAAATTGTTCTAAGACTTTCCCATCATCTGAAGATAGGTACAAATACTCATCTGTATTAGACTCTGAAACATCTAGAGACTATTGGCACCTGATAGCCAACAAAAGAATAGCATAAGATTGTATAATGACTCTGGTACCTGGGTGGCTCAGTCCTTTAAGCGTCCAACTTCGGCTCAGGTCATGATCTCATACTTCGTGAGTCTGATCCTCTCATCCTTCCCTGACAGTGCAGAGCCTACTTCAGATCCTCTGTCTCCCTCTCTCTCTCTCCCCTTCCCATGCTCTCTCTCTGTCTCAAAATAAGTAAACATAAAAAAAAAAGAATGTGTAATGACCAAACAACGGTGAGATTACCCACCTATCACATGAGTCAGACTTTTTTTCTCATAAACCACACCATCTGGCCATTGAATAAATATCAAACATACAATAGGTCCAAATAGTGGTTGAGATGTACCAGTTTAATAAATTAACAAGTGCACATGAAGCTTACATTTTAATGAGAGAAGATAATAAACAATAAATTAAAAAATAAGTTTACATGTGTTATAGGTTGGAAGGTGATAAATTTTATGGATAACAGAAGGTTAGACCAGAGTAAAGAGAGTCTAAATTTCTTGGTCGGGTAGAGATGGTAACAAATTCAGTGCTAAATAAGTTAAACACCATTGAGAAAATGATCTTTGGTCAAGGCAGAAAGGTGTGGAGTGCTTCAGGCATATTTTGGAAGATGAGTATCTCAGGCAGAGAGAACATTATTGCAAAAACCATGAAGGGACTGTGGGTTTCTAGTTCTGCATGCAAGGATCTTAGAAGTCACCACTCTGTCCTAATAAGTAAAAAGTTAAAAATACAGATGAATGAAGAACTCTTCTTGGGTCTGTAAGAGAGGGGAGGACACAGGGCAAGCCACTGTCCCAAGATTGGAGAGACACACAGGTGAAAGCAGAGAGTCACAGTTTACCCACAAGAGGAAACTGCTGTGAGAACCAGTTCCTTGAAAACCTGAACTGAGCAATGGAGTGAGATTTACCTTCAGAGTCTTGACCATATCCCATAGTAAATGTAAGAGAAAAATCTCCTTTTGTTTCCATCAGAGGAGAGGAGGAACCATTCTCAAATCCATCAGAGAGCTCTGTATTTCTTAACAAAGGCTGCCCTCAGGAGAAACTAGTCAACCAGACAGCACCCTGCTGGGGTGCCATCAGATCCTGATCAGGGTGAAGAGAAATGGCCAACTTCAGTCTCCTGTAGCCTTCCACGTAGAGGAAGGAAATAACCCACTCTGGTCCACTCTAGTCATCCTGTCCCAATTTACGGGGGAGAAAAAGACACTGAGAAACACTGTTGAAGTTCACAGTCCAGAGGTACAACTACACCAAAAGCCTGACCTAATCGGATGACTACAGAATGCTCCCCTCCCTCCACACCTTACCACTACATTGCTAAAGGCTTATGTACACCAGCTAGCTAGCAAGAAAAAAATAACAAGAAAGATACAAAAAGGCAAAAACATGATATGAAGAGACAGAGCCAGATCCAGAATCAGACATGGTAGAGATGTAGGAATTATCAGACCAGGAATTTAAATCAGCTGTGATTAAATTGCTGGCGATTAAAAACACTGCAACCAAAATGAAGAATGCCTTTGTTGGGCTCACTGGACTGGATGCAGCTGAGAAAAGAATCAAAGAGTCTGAGGATATAGAAATGAAAACCTGAAAAACTAAAAAAGGAAAGAGAATAAAGACAAAAAAAAAAAAAAAAGAGAGAGAGGACAGAGCCAAATAGCTAAGTAAGGTCTAACATATATATCATGGGACTATCAGAAGAAGAAAGAGAGAAAGGAAGGGAAGAAATATTTGAAACAATGACTATTTTCCCCAAATTAAAGTTAGACACCAAACCACTGGTCCAGGGAGTTCAGAGGACACCAACCAGAGTAAATACTAGCAAACACTATGCCCAGCATACAATTTTCAAGGTACAGAAAATCGAAAATAGAGAAAAAATCTTGAAAGCAGGCAGAGTCAAAAAGACACATCACCTACAGAGAAACAAAAACAAGAATTATATCTGACTTAGAAAAGTGGGATGCAGAGGCACCTGGATGGCTCAGTGGGTTAAGTATCCGACTTCTGCTCAGATCAGGATCTCACAGCTCATAGTTCGAGCCCTGCTTTGAGCTCTGCGCTGCTAACTCAGAGCCTGGAGCCTGATTTGGATTCTATGTCTCCCTCTTTCTCCGCCCCTCTCCGGCTCTCTGTCTGTCTGTCTGTCTCTCAGAAAACAAATAAACACTTAACAGAAGAAACGTGGGATGCAGATCAGGAAAAGGCTTTGCAGCAGGTCCGGGTACAGTACAACAGACTTTATGATCAAAGTTATATTCATGGGGTAAGAAGCAAGGTGGAGCTTATCACAAGCCTCAGTGGGAGAATCATGTAGTTCTTGAAGCCAGCCAATGTCATTGGCAACAAGAATGTTATGGCTTTTGAGAAAGAGCTCGTGGTCTGTTTGTGGGCCCTAATAAAAAAGAAATTTTAGCACAAGAGACACAAAATAATTATGTATCCAGGATTGCCCTGATGTCCTGGGTCCCATCAGATCATCCAATAAATAAAGTGAGATGGGCAAGGCAGCAATATATCAGAAGATGAAAATTGTCCATCCAAATGGATCCCAAGTAAGACTCAAGGGAGATTAGGCTGCAATTAAAATGTGTTTGAATAGAACCTCTCCTTTCCTATCTCCAGTGCAACTCTCGTCGAAGTAATCAATGTCAACAGCTTGCTGTGCATCCTTTAAATGTTCCATGCTTTTACAACTGCATGCACATGCACATTTTATTCATTACATACTTTTTGCCTTTTTTCTTAATTTTCATAACTGCATGTTGATCTTCAACTTGCTTTTTTTTTCCCCCACCTAATAATGACTGCATACAATAGTTCTCTCCAGGTCAGTCCATGATTATGGAATCCAGTCTATCAATTTCCTGTACATTTCACAGAAAAAAAGAAAAAGTGTGTTTCTTCTAGAGTTGGATATTCAAGTTATTTCTTTTATTCTTATTTTCCATATATAATGTGGAAATATATGTAATATTTACCTTGTTATTTATATTTGTCATCTACATTTCTAACGGAGGGATTTATGGTTCAAATACCAGAGTTATTATTTTATATGGATACTACCAGTTTCTTTGTGGAATTGTAGTATTCATACTATCAGCAGGAAATGAGAGTGTTACATGGCCAAATAGAAATTTCATCATCATTGAAAACTATCAATATTTCTCCTACATTGAAAGGCATTGCACTGACATTTTAATTTCATTTCATTTACTTGACCAGTAATGATGTTCAGCATGTTTCCCATACCTTTTTGGCAATTTGCATTCACATTTTGTGAATTGCTTGTTCACTTGTTCACTCAATTAGCTATTGTATTTCTTTTTTATTGTGAATTATAGAATGCTCTTTGAATATTGGGGGTATTATCCCAATGTCTGGCACATGTACACAAATATTTTCTCTTATTTTATTATTTCCCTTTTAATATTGTTTTTCATGCTCTGAAATTTCTATTATAACTTTGGTTTCCTTGTCTGGATTAACAGTATTTAAACATCCATGATCGTACAAATATTTACCTAAGTTTTCTACCAGTATATTTTCACATTAATGTTCTTGATCCATCTCTATATTTTTTGGAAAATCTCATCATGTTACAGACAACAAGATGGGGCAGAAAAATATTTAAGTACTAGTCCATTTTTCAAATCACTTATGACCTGGCAGTGGACAAATTCACATGCAGCTTCTGATTTCCACTTCAGTGATCTTTCTCCTACACAGCCTGCACCAACATCTATGGTACAACACGGCAGGGTTCTATTTTGCCAAAACCATTAGAGAATTTTTCCTTTCAAACTTCCTCCTGAGTGCATTTTTTACCTCCTTGTTCCTCAGGCTGTAGATGAGGGGGTTCAACATGGGGATCACCACGGTATAAAACAGAGAAATCACTTTATCGATATCCAGGGAGGGACTTGAGCCAGGCTGAACATAGATGAAGAAAAGAGTCCCATACAGGATGGAGACAACTGCCAGGTGAGAAGAGCAGGTGGAGAAAGCTTTCCTTCTCCCATCAGCAGTCTGCATCTTCAAGATGGCCACCAGGATGCAAACATAGGAGACCATGATGATCAGGCCACTGACCACACCAATTGCTCCAGCCAAGATGAACAGCACTAATTTATTGATCAAGATGTCTGCACATGCTAAGGAAAGCAATGGTGAAATGTCACAGAAGAAGTGATTGATGATATTTGTACCACAGAAGGGTAAGCGAAAAGTGAGAATTGTATGGGTCATTGTGCTTAGAAGAGCCATGGCATAAGGCCCTACTACCAGCTGCACACAGACCCTCTGGGACATGATGAGTGTATACAACAAGGGCTTACAGATGGCCATGTACCGGTCATATGCCATGGAAGCCAGGAGGAAACATTCAGTTGCCACAAAAAGACCAAAGAACCACATCTGTGTAGCACAACCCATGAAAGAGATACCTTTTTTCTCTGCAAAGATATCACACAGCATCTTGGGGGCAATGGAAGAAGAGGAACAAATATCTACAAAGGACAAGTGGCTGAGAAAAAAGTACATAGGAGTGTGGAATCTGAGATCAGTCCATATGAGAATGATCATCCCTATGTTACCCCCCAGGGTGACAAGATAGACAATGAAGAGCATGACAAAGAGGACAATCTGCTCTTGGAGAATGTCTGTGAGACCCAAGAAAAGAAATTCAGTCACTTCGGTCTGATTCTTATCTTCCATTGGTCAGTTTTAACCTGTTATAAAGAAAGAAAAATAATTTTTATCAAAAAATAACCAACAGTTACAAATATATTTTAAGGCAATAACATTATGCTAAACAGATCTATATTAGACAATTACTGAAATATTGTTTATCTGAAAGACAATATTTTCATGTACTATGTATGAGAGTTGTGCAAAGATTCTCTGTAAACTTGGACAATTCACCCTCAATCTCTTTGGATTCAGTACTCTCTCATAAAAAGAAGAGTCCAACTATATTGTCAAAACCTTCCTCAAGTTCTAAAATTGTGTTTGAAATGAGAATTACCCTCCACATTTCATCTTACTGTGTTATGGGATAATAAAACTTACTTAGGAATACCCTTACTGGGAGGACTATAAAATCTCACCAATGTGATATGCAGACATTAGACATCTGGGAAAGACTAAGCAAGGGAGTTCCTGTTCTTATTGAAGGATCAGTGTCATTCTAATATTGTTAAGACACAATTCATAGATGGGCTGATCAGTCTCTTCTCTACTTGCACTGATAATGGCCTATGGAAGGATAATGTACACAATTAGCAAAGCAGTTACTCATGTAAAGTAGTATGATGTCAGGGGAGAAATGGAAAGATCTTGCCTTTGAAAACAGATGACCTAGCAAATGTTGGACAGCAAAGTGGAAATGTCATCATTATAAGTGTATAGAAAATTAAGCGTGTGTTGCACCAAAGTAAGAAATTATTATTTTATGTGATTCCCTATACATTATGCAAACTACTTTTTAACGTACTTATTCTGAAATTTGTTAGGAAATATCAATTACAGTAATAAGATGAAAATATCAAATGCAGAATAACTTATGCATGGAGCACAGTGAAGAAAACACGACTTTTTGTCTTATTAGTTCAGGAAGATAATATCAAATGGCTTCTGAGGAGACAATCACTACGTAGGATAATTTATATGAAAAAGATCTGACTTTAAGTAACATTTATTATTACTTATTCTTATTCTCACTTCAATTAATCTTTAAATAAATAAAAGCAATATGCTACTCATATTATACAATAATTATGTGTGAAGCCTGGTATACAATATAGTGACTGTATTAAATTTGCTTCTTTTATCATTATCATATTTCCTCAATGTGATATAAAGTAAGCTTTCAGTAGTCACAAAGACAATTCTAGGCTTAACTTAGGAGCATCAGGTATGGCATAAACGTTTTCAGTTATGGTAGCCCAAATATACTAATATAGGTATGTGGATGTAGGGGTAGTTTAGAGAGGCTGTTTCTAGTTTTGGTTCAACCACCCTTTGCTTTTTTCTTTCTTCCCTTCTTCTCTCTTTCTCTTTCTTTCTTTCTTTCTTTCTTTCTTTCTTTCTTTCTTTCTTTCTTTCTTTCTTTCTTCTTTCTTTCTTTCTTCTTTCTCCTTCTTCCTTTCTTTCTTTCTTTCTTTCTTTCTTTCTTTCTTTCTTTCTTTCTTTCTTTCTTTCTTTCTTTCTTTTCTTCCTTTCCTTCATTCTTTATTCCTTTCTTTCTTTCCTTCCTTCTTTCTTTTCATTTATTTGAATATAAGTCATTTCGAGTCTTCTATAATACAAGCAGGATGATCTCTATGCCCTTTAATACCTACATTCTGTGATTTTGGAAATCCTTGTGGACATTTCAGAATCTCTGTATTATACAAAACTAAACAAGAAATTCAGTTTAAAACAAAAAAACACAAACCAGTTGTTTAGTTTCCTGAGAATGTGAATAAAATCTCAAAGTCTGCTCTCTTTAGAGAGTCTGTGCTGGGAAAGTTATTTTCCTGACATTCAAACTCAATCTGATGTTTCTCCACCAAAATTTGGAAATGTCACATTTTCCAAAACGCGGTGTACTCACTTCTTTAAGGATATCCCTCATGTAGTTCCTTTAATTGCTTCAATCATCATTTTCTAGAAGAATGGGACACTAATTCCCTTCAAGGCGGTAACTTATCCCAAAAGGTATGAGTTTCTAAATACTCGGTGAAGACAAATCTCCCATCTTGAAGAGCCTGGGAATAAAGAGATACTCTTTGACCTTCACATTAATACACATACTGCACAGAATAAAGGACATTTTCCTGGGAGTTTTCATTATCTTAGAGCCAGGTCCCCAAAGAACTAAAACCTCAAGAGTTTACACCTAAAGGGACAAAATTAAAAGAATCTCAGTGGCATTTAGACCAAATATTATTTCCTAACTATGTCTTTTCTTAAAAAGAGGGTTCCTAAGAATATATTGTGGTTTCCCCCAACCCCTTTGAGATCTTCCTCTGCCCAAAGAATTTTTTTTCTATCAGTGGAGAGTGATATGTTGAGCACCAGGACCAGTTTGGAGGAAATAGTTTGCACTTGGATTCTGGAAACACATCACCTGCTATTCATCTTAATTCCACAGTCTTTCTGCTTATGTCACTTTGAGCAAGTTTTTAAGTCTCTCTGTGCCTCATTCTCTTAATCTGTAAAATAAAGAAGCCAAGAGTGTCTACTTCACAGAGATGTTGCAAGGATTTCATGAAGTAATACATTTAAAGTCCTTAATGAGTGTCTGGCACAGAATCAGTACTCATTAACGTTATGTATCATTATTAGGGTTTTATAGCATAGTTGGGGACAGAAACCTAGACATTAAAAAATACACAGCAGTTCAAGGAATCTTTTGCTTCACTCTAGAAAAAATAAAACACAGTCACTGGACTCCAAAGTAATGAAAGATCACTATAAAACTGGAATAGAGAAGAAAATAAGGAAGGAATTATATTGGAATGATAAATAAAATTTAGATAAACTGAAGTTAGAAAGTAAAGGTATTCTAGAGAATCCTACAGAAGGAAGAGATCCACAGAAGCAGGAGCAGAAGCAAGGAAGTTGTTTGGGATAGAAGGGTCACACAAGAGAGAAGCAAGTAGAGTCTGATGACACATATTAAACCATCACCACCATCACCACCGTCACCACCTTCTCTGGGATCTTATTGTTGAAAGAAGAGTTGACATTTCCTTCTATTCAATGCCTAAAACATTTTATCGGTAGTTCATTTTTAACTATCTATCTCAGAAGGCTGTCAATGATTGGTATTGTGTAAGTATTTGTTGAATGCTGGAAAATAAGTTCCTCTCTCCAAAATTTATAACTTACCGTGGTGTATATTTAGCCTTTACAATTATGTTATATTTGTTTGATTAACAATGTCAGGGAACGTCTTCTTAGAACCAATTAAAAATAATAAGAGAAAAACAAAAACAGGTTTTAATGACATTTGATTAATCTAAAATGGGAAAGGAAAATAAAAGGAAAAAATCATTTTATTAAAAGAAAAACATTATACAAAATCCTTCAATAGATTTTTAAGATTAAAAATACCAGTGTTGAAAAAGTAATACAATTATATCAGGTAATGGAAATATGCCAGCTAAGCCCAGGAAAGAAATTACATGGAAACCGTAAGCACATGAAACAAAACAAATAAGTAATCCAGATGTTCCATAAAACAACCATGGAAGATGTTTGAGAAGGTTAAAAAGATAACATTTTAAAATAAGCTACAACTTCGAAGTGGTTATAGAAAAGATGATTACCAAGGAATAAAAGAAGATCTAACATACAAATAATTGGTATCTTTGAAGAAAATAGGTGTCCTATTTCTTTTGGGTTTTCTACATAGTGTATCACGTCAACTGCAAACAGTGAAAGTTTGACTTCTTCCTTGTTGATTTGGAAGCCTTTTATTTCTTTGGATTGTCTGATTGCTGAGGCTAATATTTCCAGTACTATGTTAAATTGTAATGGTGAGAGTGGACATCCTTGCCTTGTTCCTGACTGTAGGGGAAGGGGTCTCAGTTTTTCCCCATTGAGGGTGATATTAGCAATGGGTTTTTGATATATGGCCTATATGATGTTGAGATAGGTTCCACTTTGTTGAGGGATTTTATCAAGAATGGATGCTGTGTTTTGTCTAATGCTTTTTCTGCATCTATTGACAGGATCATATGGTTCTTGTCTTTTCTTTTATTAGTGTGATGTATCACATTGATTTATTTGTAAATAATGAGCCAGCCCTGCAGCCCTGGAATAAATCCCAATTGATCACGGTGAATAATTGCTTTAATTTACTCTTGAATTTGATCTGCTAGTTTCTTGTTGAGAATATTTACATTCAGTTTCACCAGGGATATTGGCCTGTGATTCTCCTTGTTAGTGGGGTGTTTGTCTGGCTTTGGAATCAAGGTAATGCTTGATGAGGCAGAATGAGTTTGGAAGCTTTCCTTCCATTTGTATTTTTTGAAAAAGTTTGAGAAGGACAAGTATTAACTCTTCGTTAAATGTCTGGTAGAATTCCCCTGGGAAGCCATGGACTTTTGTTTGTTGGGAGATTTTTGATTACTGATTCAATTTCTTCACTGGTTATGGGTCTGTTCAAATTTTCTATTTCTTCCTATTTCAGCTTTTGCAGTTTGTGGGTGTCTAGGGATATGTCCCTTTCTTCCATATTTTCCAGTTTGTTAGCATATAATTTTTTATAGTATTGTCTTATAATTGTTTGTATTTTGTGGTATTGGCTGTGATCTCTCCTCTTTCATTTGTGATTTTATCTATTTGGGTCTTTTGATAAGTCTGGTTAAGGGTTTATCAATTTTGTTTATTCTTTCAAAGGACCAGCTCTTGGTTTCGTTGATATGTTCTACTGATTTTTTTTTTGGTTTGTATATCATTTATTTCTGTTCTAATCTTTATTATTTCCTTTATTCTGCTTGATTAAGGCTTTATTTGCTGTTTCTTTTATAGTTCCTTTAAGTGTAAGTTTAGGTTGTGTATTTGGGACCTTTCTTGCCTCTTGAGATAGGCTGAATTGCAATATACTTTCCTCTTTGGACTGCCTTTACTACATCCCAAAGACTTTGGACCATTGTGTTTTCATTTTCACTTCCTCATATGTATTTTTTATTTCTTCTTTAATTTCGTGATTAACCCATTTACTCCTTAGTAGGATGCTCTATAACTTCCATGGATTTGAAGGATTTAGAATAAAGCTAACAAAAGGGGTAAAAGATGTATTCTTTGAAAACTATACAAGAGTTAAAAAACAAATTGAAGATGACACAAAGAAACGGAAAACCATTTCATGCTCATGGATTGGAAGAACAAACATTGTTAAAATGACACTACTACTCAGAGCAATCTACACGTTTAATGCAATCACTATCAAAATACCACCAGTTTTTGCAAAGCTAGAACAAACAATCCTAAAATTTCTATGGAACCACAAAAGACCCCAAATAGCCAAAGAAATCCTATAAAAGAAAGAGAAACAAAACTGGAGGCATCACAATTCTGGATTTAAAGCTATAGTCATCAAGACAGTATGGTACTGCTAGAAAAATAGACATATAGATCAATGGAACAAAATAGAAAACCCAGAAGTGGACTCATAAGTGTATGGTCAACTCATCTTAGACAAACAGGACAGAATATCCAATGGAAAAAAGACAATGCTCTCAGCAAATGATATTGGGAAAACTGGATGGCAACATGCAGAAGAGTCAAACTGGACCACTTTCTTACATCATACACAAAACTAAATTCAAAATGGGTGAAAGAGCTAACTGTGAGACAGGAAACCATCAAAATCCTAGAGAAGAACACAGGCAGCAACCATTTTGGCCTTCCTTTGGAAAGGAAGAACTAAAATTGTCACTGCTGATTAAATGCTTTTATATATAGAAAATCCAAAAAAAATCCACTGAAAAATTGTAATAACTAATCAACAATTCAGTAAAGTAAAGGTTACAAAAGCAACATACAGGATCAGTTGCATTCTTTTACACTAATGATGAAACATCTGAAAAAGAAATAAAGTATCCTATCCACAATAGCATCAAAGACAATCAAATACTTAGGAATAAAATTAACTAAGGAAATCAAAGATCTGGCAATGAAAAATACAAGACTGCTGAAAGAAATCAAAGAAAACACAAATGGAAAGAATTTCATGTTCATGGATCAGAACAATTAATATTGTTAATCAACCTATGGATGTAGCCCGAGTGTTCATTGATAGATGAATGGATAAAGATGTATTATATGTATACAATGGAATATTATTTGGCAATTAAAAAAATGAAATCTTGCCATTTACAATAGTATGGATGCATCTTGAGAGTATAATACTAAGCAAAATAAGCCAGCCAAAGAAATGACAAATACCATATGATGTGTAATTTAGAAACAAAACAAATGAACACAGAAAAAGATAGAGAGACAAAACAAAACAAAACAAAAAACAGACTCTTAATTATAGAGAACAAATGGATGATTACTGGCAGGGAGGTGGATGGGATAATGGTTGAAATAGGTCAAAGGAATTAGGAGTACACTTATCTTGATGAGCACTGAGGGATACAGGGAATTGAGTCGCTATATTGTTCGCCTAAAACTAATATAACACTGTATGTTAACTACACTAGAATTAAAATAAAAAATTAATATAAATAAATAAATAAATAGAAATTTAAATGGGCAGAACAACTAAAGAGACATTTTTTCAAAGGAGTCAACAAAATGGCCAATAGGCAAATGGAAAGATGCTCAGCATCACTAATTGTCAGTAAAAAAGTTAAAACTACTTTTATCTATCTAAAAGTAGATACCACCTCACACCTGTTAGAATGTTATCATCAAGAAGACAAGAGGCAACAGGTACTGGTGAGGATGTGGAAAAAAGGGAACCCTTATACATTGTTGGTGGGAATGTGAATTGGTCCAACTGCTATGGAAAAAAGTATGGAGGCTCTCACCTAAATTAAAAATAGATCCACCCTACAATCTAGCAATTGCATTTCTGGGTATACACCTAAAGGAAATGAAAACAGGATTTTGAGGAGATATCTGTACTTCTATGTTTATTGCAGCATTATTTATAATAGTTAAGATATAAATGGAAACACCTAAATGTCTATCAATAGATAAATGGATAAAACAAGATGTAGTATGGAGAGGGAGCCAAGATGGCAGAACAGCATGGAAGTTTTTTGTATGCCTTGTGTCCATGAAATACAGCCAGACCAACACTAAACCATCCTGCACACCTAGAAAACTGATCTGAGGATTAACACAACAATCTGCCCAACCTGAAACACAGAATTCAGCAGGTACACCGCACAGAGAGGTGAACTTGGGGAGAGAGAAGCCTTGGAGGGAAGGGAGGTGCTTTTGCATGTGGAGAGAGGATGGAGATGGTGGGGAGAATATGGGAAAAGCACCCCTCCCCAAAAGCAGCTGGAGAGAAAATGGAAAATTGGAAACAGCCGCAGGGACTGAACTAAAAAGGGAGAAAGAAGAAAGGATAAAGGATAAAAGAGAGGGTTTAAATTCCATTGAGACTATAAACAGGGGGAGTGCAGAGCCTGCAACTCCACAGCTCTATACCTGGTGGTGCTCTGGTCGGAAGAATGAATCCCCAGGAGCAGAGTGGGGTCTGGGAGATTCTTGGGCCACATGGGGGAGAAGCGGTTCCAATGCTGGAAGGACATTTGGTAGAGGCTGTGAGGCTACCTGGTCCCAGCAGACCCCAAAGAACAGTCACATTCGCTGGTGCTGGAACAAGGTCATTAAGGGTGAAGCCTGGTGCCAGATGCTTGTTGTGATTTTCCATAATCTCTGAGACGCTGCTGCTACACCATCTCATGAACATTTTCTGGGGCGGGCTGTCACCTGTCTGCAGTCTCCGGGCATCGGCAGTAGCATGGTCCTGTGAACTTTCCTGGGTGCGGCTGGTATTCAGCCATTGCTCCATGAGACACTCCTCAGAGGGGTGGAATAGGTCAAAGCCACAGTCCCTCAGAAGTAAGGGGCTAGTGAAAACAGCCCCATCTGAGACAAAACTCATGAGAGAGGTACTACCTGGGGCGTGGTCACGGATAGTGTAAAAGCGAGGAGTGGACAAAACCTGAAGACAAAGGATGGGTGTGCAATTGCTGATCAGGGAGAACACAGTTCGGATACTAGAGACTGAGTAGCTGGGTGGCGCCATTTTCACCACTTCCAGGCATGTGCACATGCACCTACAAGCATCACAACAATCCACCCCAGTGAGCTAAGCGGCGCCATCTAGTGGAGAACGGGGCTGTTACACTAGGCCCCTCCCAACTGGGCCAACCTCACTCTTCAAGAACAGAAGTCTCACTGCCTGCTTAGTTTATGGACTATAAAGTCTGACTTCTAGGGGAGAATGAACTAATTTCAGTCATATTTCAGTCTGTTAGCAGGTCCATCTATTCAATTTTCTTTCTTTCCTTTTTTTTTCTTTTTTTCTCTTTTTCATTCTTTTCTTTTTCAATTGTTATTAAAAATATTTTTCTCTAATTGTTTTGCTATATTCTTTACTTTTGTGTAATTTTTTTCAAATTCTACTTTACTTCCATTATTTCAATTTAGTCTATTTCAATGTATTCATTTTTATAAATTTTCAAACAATTTCCTTTTTTTTCTTCTTTCCCCTTTTTTCTCTAATCTATTAAGCCACTTTCAACACCCAGACCAAAACACATCTAGGATCTAGCATCATCTATTCAACTTTTTGTGTGTATTTTTAATTTTCTAATTTTAATATTTTTTAATTTTAATTTTTCTACCTCATTAATTAATTTTCTCCCTTCAAAATGATGAAATAAAGGAATTCACCCCAAAAGAAAGAGTAGGAAGAAATGACATTCAGGGACTTAACCAACACAGATACAAGCAAGATGTCTGAACCAGAATTTAGAAGTAAAAACTAATCAGGATGAAATAAAAAATGCTATAACTGAGCTGCAATCACGAATGGATGCCATAGCATCAAGAATGGGTGAAGCAGAACAGAGAATCAACGATATAGAGGACAAACTTATGGAGAATAATGTAGCAGAAAAAAAGAGGGAGATTAAGGCAAAAGAGCATGATTTAAGAATTAGAGAAATCAGTGACTCATTAAAAAGGAACATCAGAATCATAGGGGTCCCAGAAGAGGCAAAAAGAGAGATAGGGATAGAAGGGTTATGTGAGCAAATCATAGTGGAAAACTTTACTAACCTGGGGAAAGACACAGACATCACAACCCTGGAAGCATGGAGGACTACCATAGATTCAGCAAAAACCTACCATCAACAAGGCATATCATAGTCAAATTCACAAAATACTCAGGCAAGGAGAGAATCATGAAAGCAGCAAGGGAAAAAAGTCCTTAACCTACTAGGGAAGACAGATCAGGTTTGCAGCAGACTATCCACAGAAACTTGGCAGGCCAGAAAGCAGTGGCAGGATATATTCAGTGTGCTTAATCAGAAAAATATGCAGCCAAGAATTCTTTATCCAGAAAGGCTGTCATTCAAAATAGAAGGAGAGATAAAAAGTTTCCCAGACAAACAAAAATTAAAGGAGTTTGTGACCACTAAACCAGCCCTCCAAGAAATTCTAAGGGGGACTCTCTGAGGGGAAAAAAGATGAATATATATATATATATATATATATATATATATATATCAAAAGTAAAGAGATTAGAAAAGGCCAGAGAACACCACCAGAAACTCCAACCCTACAACTATCATAATGGCAATAAATTCATATGTTTCAGTACTCACTGTAAATGTCAACGGGCTCAGTGCTCCAGTTAAAAGACATAGGATAACAGAATGGATAAGAAAACAATATCCTTCGATATACTGTTTACAAGAGAACCACTTTAGACCTTAAGACACCTTCAGATTGAAAATAAGGGGATGGAGAACCATCTATCATGCTAATGGTCAACAAAAGAAAGCCAAAGTAGCCACACT
This sequence comes from Neofelis nebulosa, assembly GCF_028018385.1. NCBI lineage: Eukaryota > Metazoa > Chordata > Mammalia > Carnivora > Felidae > Neofelis > Neofelis nebulosa. The sequence continues at coordinate 101,975,962 of NC_080791.1, read as the reverse complement.
TATATCAGACAATCTAGACTTTAAAATAAGGACTGTATCAAGGGATGCAGAAGGGCATTATATCATAATCAAGGGGTCTACCCACCAAGAAGACCTAACAATTGTAAACATTTATGCGCCAAATGTGAGAGTACCCAAATATATAAATCAATTAATCACAAACATAAAGAAACTCATCGATAGTAATACCTTAATAGTAGGAGACTTCAACATCCCACTCACAGCAATGGACAGATCATCTAATCAAAAAATCCACAAGGAAACAATGGCTTTGAATGACACACTGGACCAGATGGACTTAACAGATATATTCAGAACATTTCATCCTAAAGCAGCAGAATATACATTCTTCTCCAGTGCACATGGAACGTTCTCCAGAATAGACCATATACTGGGACACAAACCAGCCCTAAGTAAGTACAAAAAGATCGAGATCATACTGTGCATATTTTCAGACCACAATGCTATAAAACTCGAATCAACCACAAGAAAAAATTTGGAAAGGTAACAAATACTTGGAGACTGAAGAATATTGTACCAAAAATGAATGGGCTAACAAAGCAGTTAAAGAGGAAATTAAGAAGTATATGGAATTCAATGAAAATGATAAGACCACAACCCAAAACCTCTGGGACATAGCAAAGGTGGTCATAAGAGGAAAGTATATAGCAATCCAGGCCTTCCTAAAGAAGGAAGAAAGATCTCAGATACACAACCTAACCTCACACCTTAAGGAGCTGGGAAAAAGAACAGCAAATAAAGCCAGCAGAAGACAGGAAATAACAAAGATGAGAGCAAAAATTAATGCTATCAAAACAAAAAAAAAACATTAGAACCAATCAGTGAAACCAGAAGCTTGTTCTTTGAAAGAATTAACAAAATTGATAAACCACTAGCCAGTTTGATCAAAAAGAAAAAAGGAACGGACCCAAATAAATAAAATCAAGAATGAAAGAGGAGAGATCACAACCAACACAACAGAAATAAAAACAATAATAAGAGAATATTATGAGAAATTATATGCCAATAAAATGGGTAATCTGGAAGAAATGGACAAATTCCTAGAAACATATACACTACCAAAACTGAAACAGAAAGAAATAGAAAATTTGAACAGACACATAACCAGCAAGGAAATCAAATTAGTAATCAAAAATCTGCCAAAAAACAAGAGTCCAGGGCCAGATGGCTTTCTAGGGGAATTCTACCAAACATTTAAGAAAGAGTTAACACCTATTCTCTTGAAACTGTTCCAAAAAATAGAAATGGAAGGAAAACTTCCAAACTCTTTCTATGAAGCCAGCATTACCTTGATTCCAAAACCAGACAGAGACCCCATGAAAAAAGAGAACTATAGACCAATTTCCCTGATGAACATGGATGCAAAAATCCTTAACAAGATATTAGCCAATCGGCTCCAACAATACATGAAAAAAATTATTCACCACGACCAAGTGGGATTTATACCTGGGATGCAGGGCTGGTCCAATGTCCACAAAACAATTAACGTGATTCATCACATCAATAAAAGAAAGGACACGAATCATGTGATCCTCTCAATAGATGCAGAGAAAGCATTTGACAAAATACAACATCCTGTCTTGATAATAACCCTCTAGAAAGTAGGGATATAAGGAACATACCTCGAGATCATAAAAGCCGTATGTAAACGACCCAATGCTAATATCATCCTCAATGGGGAAAAACAGAGCTTTTCCCCTGAGGTCAGGAAAGAGACAGGGATGTCCACTCTTGCCACTGTTATTCAACATAGTATTGTTGAATAGCCTCTGCAATCAGACAAGAAAAAGAAATAAAAGGCATCCAAATTGGCCAGGAGGAGGTCAAACTTTCACTCTTCACAGATGAACATGATACTCTATCTAAAACCCAAAAGATTCCACCAAAAAACTGCTAAAATTGATTCATGAATTCAGCAAGGTTTCAGGATATAAAATCAACACACAGAAATTGGTTGCATTCCTATACACCAACAATGAAGTGACAGAAGGAGAAATCAAGGAATTGATCCCATTTACAGTTGCACCAAAAACCATAAAATACCTAGGTATAAATAATAAACAAACAAACAAACAAACCAAAGAGATGAAAAATCTATACACTGAAAACTTTAGAAAGCTTATGAAAGAAATTGAAGAAGACACAAAAAAATGGAAAAAGTTTCCATGCTCCTGGATAGGAAGAACAAATATCGTTAAAATGTTGATACTACCCAAAGCAATCTACATGTTCAATGCAACCCCTATCAACGTAACACCAGCATTATTCACAGAGCTAGAACAAATAATCCTAAAATTTCAGTGGAACCAGAAAAGACCCCGAATAGCCAAAGCGATTTTGAAAAAGTAAACCAAAGCAGGAGGCATCATAATCCCAGACTTCAAGCTATACCACAAAGCTATAATCATCAAGACAGTATGGTACTGGCACAAGAATAGACACTCACATCAATGGAACAGAATGGAGAACCCAGAAATGGACCCACAAATGTATGGGCAACTAATCTTTGACAAAGCTGGAAAGAATATCCAATGGAATAAAGACAGTCTCTTCAGCAAGTGGTGCCGGGAAAACTGGACAGCGACATGCAGAAGAATGAACCTGGACCACTTTCTTACACCATCCACAAAAATAAACTCAAAATGGATGAAAGACCTCAATGTAAGACAGGAAGCCATCAAAATCCTCGAGGAGAAAGCAGGCAAAAACCTCTTTGATCTTGGCCGCAGCAACTTCTTACTCAACACGTCTCTGGAGGCAAGGGAAACAAAAGCAAAAATGAACTATTGGGACCTCATCAAAATAAAAAGCTTCTGCACAGCAAAGGAAACAATCAGCAAAACTAAAGGGCAACCAACAGAATGGGAGAAGATATTTGCAAACGACATATCAGATAAAGGGTTAGTATCCAAAAATCTATAAAGAACTTATCAATCTCAACACCCAAAAAACAAAGAATCTAGTGAAGAAAGGGGCAAAAGACGTGAATAGACACTTCTCTGAGGAAGACATCCAGATGGCCAACTGACACATGAAAAAATGATCCACATCACTCATCATCAGGGAAATACAAATCAAAACCACAATGAGATCCCACCTTATACCTGTCAGAATGGCTAACATTAACAACTAGTCAACAACAGATGTTGGCGAGGATGCAGAGAAAGAGGATTTCTTTTGCATTGTTGGTGGCAATACAAGAGAATAAGCCACTCTGGAAAACAGTATGGAGGTTCCTCAAAAAACTAAAAATAGAACTACTCTATGACCCAGCAATTGCACTACTAGGCATTTATCCATGGGATATAGGTGTGCTGTTTCAAAGGGACACATGCACCCCATGTTTATAGCAGCACTATCCACAATAGCCAAAGTATGGAAAGAGCCCAAATGTCCATCGGTGGATGAATGGATAAAGAAAATATGGTATATATGTGTGTGTGTGTGTGTGTGTGTGTGTATATATATATATATATATATATATATATATATATGAGTGTTACTCAGCAATCAAAAAGAATGAAATCTTGCCATTTGCAACTACGTGGATGGAACTGGAAGGTATTATGCTAAGTGAAATTAGTCAGAGAAAGACAAAAATCATAGGACTTCACTCATATGAGGACTTTAAGAGACAAAATAGATGAACATAAGGGAAGGGAAACAAAAATAATATAAAAACAGGAAGGGGGACAAAACAGAAGAGATTCATAAATATGCAGAACAAACTGAGGGTTCCTGGAGGGGATGTGGGAGGGGGGATGTGCTAAATGGGTAAGGGGCACTAAGGAATCTACTCCTGAAATCATTGTTTCACTATATACTAACTAATTTGGACGTAAATTTAAAAAAATAGAAAAGAAAATTTAAAAAATGTAAAAATAAAAATAAATGTCTTTTACATCTTTATTCTCTAAAAAAAATAACCTAGGAGTAAACATTTTAAAAATAAATATAGAAATTATGTTTAGCATAATGAAAACATGAAATATCAAAGTAATAGGATAAGATAAAGCTGCACTTACAGGAAATTTCTAGCACTCACCACCAACAGAGAACAAGATAAAATGTCTTCAATCAATGATTTGAGCTTTTACCTGAGTAAGTAGCTCAGGAAGCACAATGTGATAATTAGAATAATGCCTCCTCCTCAAAGCTTTCAGGTCCTGATCCCTGGAACCTGTAAATGTTTCTTGATTTGGTTAAGGAGGTTTCACGATATAATTAAAGTGAAGATCTGAGATAAAGTAGGACCTAAATGCAAGAAAGTGCTTTTATAAGAGAGAGATGTTGAAGAGGTCAGAGAGAAAGAGAAATAGAAGGAAGGCAATGAGAAGACAGAGGCAGAGATTAGAGAGGTGTGTTCCCTGGGCCAAGAAATTCTGGCAAAGCTGAAAGAAGCAAAAAATGAATTCTCACCTAGAGCCTCTGGGGAAAGTATGGCCCCGCTGCCATCTTGATTTGTGCCCACTGGTGGTAATGTGTTAGTGTAACCACAGTAAACTAGTACACAAAAGAAAAGAAACAGTAAAAATCAGAGTGGAAATCAATTAAGCAAAAGCAAAAACCACTTTTGTAAAAGCAATGGAATCAAAACCAGGTTCTTTGAGAGACAAATAAAATCAATAACCTTGTCAAATTGATCAGAAAAAAAAAAAGAAACAAGTTGGGGCACCGGGTGGCTCAGTGGGTTAAGCGTCTGACTGTGGATTTAGATTCAGGTCATGACGTCACAGTCATGAGTTCAAGCCCTGAGTCTGGCTCTGCACTGGCAGTGCATTTGGGCTCAGGTTGTGATCTCACAGTTGTGAGTTCCAGCCCTGAGTCAGGGCTGTGAGCACAGAGCCTGCTTGAGATTATTTCTTTCTCTCTCTCTGCCTCTTTCCCATTCATCTGTGCATGCACACACACTCTCTCCCCTGCTCTCAAAATAAATAAATAAACATTAAAAAAAGAAAAGAAGCAGATTACCAGCAACAATAATTACAGAGGTGACAGCACCATAGTTTCCACCACAGGTGAAAGTGGCCTGCATTAAAAGTACGCTCAGACTCCTGAGATGTTGCAAATGGCCTGGCTGTTGTTAAGGAACCCAGAAGATGCAAGACTGGAAGAACAGAGACAAAGAGCTCTGGGGGTGAAGCACACGGATAGAGCTATAAGTGTGTGTCCAGTGGATGCAGATCTTTGTGTCTTATATCAATGCCACAATATCACCTGTTGGAGATATCACTGACCAGGTAGACAGGATGTCAGCCAGTCTGTGTCCTCGGTCACCTCACTGCCAGCAATGGACCCATGAACAGAGCAGCCATGGTGGAGTGAAGGAGGCTATGCACAAACCCAGCAGCATGAGCCGTCCCTCAACATGGCTGATGGAATAGCCTTGCTGGTACTGAGGCAGCTACTGCTGAATGTTCACCGTCACTGAAAGACTGATTCTGGGCCATTGATATGGTCCCATCCCTTGAGGAAACTAACCAGCCACCTGGAACTAAATTGGTTATATCAGACCCCTTCTACATTGTAATAAGCAATAAATGTTTTGATCTTATTGGGATTAACACAAATTTGAAATAAAAAATTGCTCTCCAAGGATGCTTTCGCTATTATCAGCTGACAGGTCACAGAATGTCTACCTTATTGTTATGGGATGCTGGTAATGGCATCCCAGTGTAAGGGACACATTTATGATGATTGGGGAGAAAAGGCAAATGACCACGAAGCCAACGTGACCTCCCTTATGTCACATCATCCAGAAGTTACTGACTGACAGAACATTGGGATGGCCTCAGGAGTAATGCTCAGAAAACAGCTTAGAAATGATAACCTAGCATGGTTAGGACACTTTTTCCCAATGGTCTGCATACTCCAAACCAACAGTCATTACATGGTGTGCAGTGTCCCTGAGAGCTAGAATACCAACATTGATAGTGGAATCCAAAAGACGAAAGAAGTAGCCCCTATCTTAAACACAAAGACCCACTTGGGGAGTTTATGTTTCCTACTACTTCAAATTTAAGACTGATGGACGTTGCATTTCTTTGCTTGAGGCCATTCACTGCTACCTGCCTGGCAGGTCCAAAGCAATGGGGGAATTAACAACCCCAAGAGCTGCCTCCAGCCTGTGGCTGATAGGAGTTGGTATAGAAGTAACCCAGCCCCTGGTCACTCCGAGGGACCACCTCTGAGGTTTGTGTTCTGAACAGGCTTCCAGCGTGTCTTCAACTACTGCAAGCTCCAGGTGCCCACCGTAGTAGCCTCTTTTTGGACAACCTCCTTTTTCTGTCTCAGTTCCTCACTCCTATACTGGTGCTTCCTTCACCTCCCAGATAAATTACTCAAACTCAAATCCCTGTTTCAGGTTCTGCTTCTAAGAAGCACACACTGGGAAACCAACCTGGCCTGAGACACAAGAAGATAAAAATAATAAAATATAGATGGTTACGAAGAAACAAAACATCTGTATTTTTTTCTTTGCTAGGGTATTTCTTACGTCTCTTTTCACAACCAAGAGGCAGGCGAACATCTTTTCCTTGACATTTAGGCTACAACTAAGCTTTGGTCTGTACATGTGCTTGCGTGTGTACGTGTCTGTGTGATTTTAAGCTTTTTATAGCTGCCTTTTAAGTTGACATTACATTTTGGGTCGTTTTGCTTGTTTTAAATGAATACTTGGCATACAATATCCTATTAGTTTCAGGCGTATGTTATTGTGATTCTGTATTTGTATACATTACACAATAATTCTCACAATGAATCTAGCTGCAATGTGTCACCGTACGATATTACAATATTGGTATTACAATAGTATTGGCTATATTCCCTACATTGTACACTAATACCCATGGCTTATTTATTTTATTTCTGGAAGTTTGTACCTCTTAATCCTCTTGACCTATTTTACCCACCCTTCTTCTCTCTCTGGAGATCAACAATTTGTTTTCCGTGCCCATGAGTCTGTTTTTACTTTGCTTCGTTCGTTTTAGATTCCACATATAAGTGAAACCATATGGTATTTGGCTTCCCGTGTCTTCCTTATTCCATTTAGCATAATTCCCTCAAGGTCCATTCACGTTATTGTAAATGGCCAGACTTTATTGGTTTTTTTTTATGGCTGAGTAATATTCCATGGTGTAGATATGCCACATTTTATGTATCCATTCATCTATTCTTAGACACTTTAGTTTGCCTCCATAGCACTGCTATTATAAATAGTGCTGCAATAGACACAGGAGCATAGATATCTTTTCAAGTTGGTATTTTCATTCTTTTTGGATGAATACCCAGAAATGCAATTGCTCTCTCTGCCCCTCTCTCTCTGCCCCTCCTCCACTTGCACTCTGTCTCTCTCTCTCTCTCTCTCAAAAATAAATAAATATTTAAAAACTCATTTTTAAAGTGACTAGATACTTGTGGGGCATTGATGTGCCTCTGGTGGTTTACAAAAGTTCCGATGGGACTTATGTCCAAGCTGCACAAAGCTGGGCTCGTAGTTATTCAGAGTGCCAATCCTTAGAAGGTCAGTTTACTGTCATCTCTGCCACGAAGTTTCCCCTGTGTCCAGATTGCTGTCATCTGCTGGGTACTTGACTCTTTGATATTCTAGCTTGACCCTTCTTACTGCAGACACCACAATGATACGTAATAAACCATATGACAAGTTACCGTTCTGTACTAGATAGAAGTCCCCTTCAGGGCTGGGTCTAATTTGGAATAGGCTCTGTATTCCTCTTCCTTATGCTGCCTAGTGTAATTTTTTGTACAAAAAAACCCTCATTCATATATATATTCTCAGGTGCTACCTTAAATGCCTTATGGCATATTCGTGTCTGCAGAACCAGGAAGAAAAACGAAGGGTGGGCCATTGTAAACACTTCAGGAAGTCGGAAATCAAGTAATGTAAACATTAGTGTCCTAGCCTATGAAATGGTAATAATAACAGTATCTTCTCTATAGGATTACAACAATGGTATGAGAGAACTCATAAAAACTCACCACATTTCTGTCAAGTAGCAAGTTGTCAATAAACATTAGCTATCATTATAACTAATTCATTAAGAAAAGAAGATGTAGAAAAACCAGAACTGGAAGCAATCTTTTAAAAAATATTTAGCATCATGTTCAAGGATATGTGTTCTTAAATCAGAACTTCCTAAGATCAACTCCCATCTCCATCACTTATCAAAAAGTTTGGTTGTTGGCTCTTTGTCAGTTTCTTCATTTGTAAGTGTATATAATTATTTGGCCTCAGTAACATAATACATATAAAGTATTTAATAAATATCATTTTATAAGCTCACTACACATTTGGGTTATTATGATCAATTGTTTGGTTGTTTTGCAAATGAGAAAACCACCATCCAAAGCAGTTGGGACTTGTTAAGGTCACAGAGCAAGTTAGTGTCATTGTTGGCACTAGAATCCAATTTTCCTGAATCCCACCCCAGTGGGAAACACACACACACACACACACACACACACACACACACACACTAAAAAGTCTGTTAAGATCTCAAAATAGGAAGTCATAAGTAGAATGAGTGTATATCCTCCGACCATATTAAGAATTCATGGGAGCAGCCTTCTAATCCTGACCAATGACAAGAAAAGACCAAAAGGTGGCAGTATATTCATGTACAAAGAGGTTGGTTGTATTGATTATCAATCTCTTCCAATGCTTTTCTTCTCAATGCTCAAAATCACAGGAGAAAATCTAGACTTGACTATTAATGTCCTGTGCCCACCCACAATGTTTCCTTTCCTTGTGTAAGCTTCAGATATCTCTAATTATGAACTCTGCTTACCGATTCAGAACAGAATTTCCCACAGCAGTTTGCTCCTGAAATCCTTATTGTTAATCAATTGATTTGTTGAGTCAATAACAGGCTTTTTAAGAACTTAAGGAGCATCACTGCATCTAAGGTTTACTCATTAAATCATTCTAGTGTTTGCCAAATAGAAAACATCACCTTACATTTTACAGGCATTTCAAGGAGGTAACATAAAGATGCCTCACTGCTACCTCCACAGCCCCTCCCCTCTAAAAAATACAATATTTGAAATATTAGGTTTGCCCATTCTGAGAGTAAAACTATAAGTGAGTGGAAAATAATTGAGAATAAAAATGTACAAAGTTACTTTTGAAAGATCTGTCCTGAGACTGGGCAGAAATAAGATTCAATTACTTCCTTATCTAAAGATGGAGTGCATCCATTAGGAGAGAAGTTTGCCAGTAATGCAACCACAAGAAAAATAGAAAGCATAAAAGAAAGCATGAAGACAAGAAAGCATGAAAGGAAGGAAGGAAGGAAGGAAGGAAGGCAGGCAAACTCTAAAAACATAAGCTAAATGGGGAAGTTCCTATTCAAATGTATTACATGGAGTGTAAGGAACTCTAGAGTATCATTCTTACGGTAGCTTAGCCAGATGCCACTGAATATTTCAATTTTAGTCACGAATTCTTTACACATTTCCATATCCATCAAGTTAGTTTCAAACTAGTATGTGGCACCCCACACACCCATATGTAGATATTCTCTGGGGAGCCTGAATAAATGAGGACCATGTGAGTTTCACTGTTTATGGAAACCAAATAGTTAATGGTGAAATCATAAACTTATATTCTACTTTTATCCGTCATTCTCTTGTGAGCTTTGGAGGCTTTTAGGTATCACTCGCCTGTGATGTTCTTTGGCGCAAGTCAGAACTCAACCCAATACCCTCGAGACCAAGATTCTGTACTTGAAAACCTAACTAATCCTGGACTCGAAGACGTGTTTGAAGTCTATGGGCAACCTCTTAACTTCCTGTCATGACATTTCAAGTCCATGGATTTAACTTTCAAACATCAACAAATCGTCTTCAGTGAATATTCAGCTTACTTACATATATAGTCCTGTTTTTGTTCTCTGGGGAGATGGAAATAAGTGGTCACCTCGCTCCTTTATAGACTTAGTGATGGCTCTTGCTGTGCCATGTAGCCTATGCCCCAGCCGTGTGGGCAGCTGGACAGTTGGATGATATCAGAAAACATGCTAAAGTCCACTGGTGAAGTATATTCCAAAAAGGAGCGAATTTGCTGTAATGTTGTTTTAAGCAAAATAAATTGACAAATGGAAATCTGTAGCAATCACACATCTGTTTTCTAATTCAAGTGACTTCTGAATCCTCCAGGCCATAGCTCATCTCTTCCATTTGCCACAGCGGTGAAAGGTGATTGATCTCCCTAATTTCACACAAAGTTCTGCCCTTCTTGGTCAAGGAATCTTGGGTGATTTATTTATTCGTGCTTATTTAGCTGACAGGCACTCTAGAGATCATAGACTCCAACTTCTTATTTTACAAAGAAGGAAATGAAGGTCTTGCACATGCAACATGACTCATGGTCACGCAACTATTCGGTGAGAGTTCCAGGCTCACTATAGAGGACACTGGTGCCATGCTAGAAATTCTCTCAATAAAAATAATATTGAGGTTTAATCCAGGGTAAGATTGATCCCAACTCAAACAAGTGAGTGTTCACTGACCTTTTCAGGTTCCAGAGTGCACTAATGGTCGCAGTAATCTACATGATACCATTTTAAGTTTCCATGAAGTCTTTGGGGCCCTATTTAAGAACATTTGCAAATACCTGATCGCTTGACCCCTACAGTCTGGCAATGTCTGACATGCCATGATTAGAATTGCATTACTGTAGCTTAAGCTTTTATCCAGCTATTACATTTGCATTTGCACCTATTGCATTGGCAAAGCAAATGTACCTGGGAGAAACATCACCACTCACTCAGCCCTCAGTAACTCTTCAAAGCGAAATAACTCCTTTATCTCTATATTTGTTAATTCATTGGTGTCTTTGATCATGCATTTAATGAGTATCTACTGCTATAAGACACTGTGGTAGGAGCTCGTGGATTTCATGGAAATGAATAGACAGGATTGTTGTCTTCACAGATTTTTCAGTCCATCAGGGAAAAAGGGATCTAATAAGATGTGACATGTCACAGCAGTTTTGTGAAAACATACTCCTGCTACCGCAGAGGACAGAGAAATAATTTTACTTAAAGGGGATCAGGTAGGGGAGAATTAGGAATGTTTCTTAGAGCAATCCACAGAAGGTCTTGATGGGGAATGTTAGAGAAAAATATGAGTGCATTCAGGGTCAAAAGGGGATGGGGAAAAACAGTGTGAAGGGAAGAGGAGAGGAGAAAATCAAGTCTGTGGGTTACTCAAAGGCTGACTTTATCAATTGCCCATGTGCCTTTGTCCAGCTTAACCTAGCATTTGCTCTAGACATGAGCTGAAAATATATATATAGACTTTTTACTGATTCACATTCCCGAGTGAATACAAAACTAACACAAAGCATTAATTATGCAGGGTTGAATGGTTGGAATGACTCATGAGGCTCCAATATAGCAGGAAAAAGAAAGCACAGGCAAATATCAGAGAGGTCCAGACTTCCAGACACGGATCACAGGGTGCTTCCCCAATCAATCACATAGGATGCACTTTTATATCTGAATCATGAACCACTAAGATATGTGCAGGATACCTTGGGCTCAGGAGAGCCATGGTCTTCTCCAATGAGTGGGTTTCAACTCCTCTGGTTATGTAGCCAAAGTTGGGCTTCATGACCAAGAACAATAGAAGAAACCAAAGAATATAATAGATTCTAATTGCTAACCACCTACTTGATTTTTTTTAACGAACAAAGCCGACAAACCAGTACAGATTGCTTACTGTGTCTCTCTTAGATGTTAGAACACGAATATTTAATTGCTTTCATTCTGATTTGGCCAAGAATCTGCACCTCAGCTCCAGTCATCCCTGGAAGTAAGTGTAAGATTCAATAGGTCAGCTGTTGTATGTATTTACACATATAATCTGCACTTCCTCAAACCAGAAGAGGACAATTAAGGGTAAAGTGCTAATAATACAATGATAGGAAAAACATCTTTTGGCTGCATTTCTACCCCTCATCCCTCCATTCTCCCTATCCAAATATTTCCCTTCAGCACTTGTTGGGGCCGGGATGATGCCTGAAGTCTTCTTGGCCACTGGATGCAATTGAGACTGGCACCTGCTCTCCCTCCTGGGGCCAGAATTAGTTTCCACTAAGTACATCCAATTAGTACATCCAACTTATGGCTGACCACTCCTGGATCTGTTGCTGAGGTGGTGGGTCCTCTCTCCAGCCTCAGAAAATATGCTGCTCTCAAGTACAAGAGAGAGAATCACTGCTTTCTCCCTGCCATACATAAACCATTTGATATTCTGTGATGAAAGTTAATCAAGTTAAGGCTGGATATTCTGGGCCCTGGCTGCTGATATACGGTTGGCCACATACAAACTCTAGAGCCACTGGTATAAATTGCCTTCCACTCAGATCGCAGGCATTCACATGGTGAACATGCCAGTGGTTGAAATGGAAAGGACTTTGAGTCAAGGTTAGAACTTCAGCAGATGGTGAAAACATTCACGATTCCATAGATGTCTCTGTCTGTGAAGTTTTGTTTGTGAGGCACTCTCCAAAGGGCTGTTGATGGACTCAAATCCACTAAAATTGATGCTTCTCCGAAAGACTGAGTCACTGTCCTAGAAACGGTGTTTATTAAGGTGGACGGCAACTAAGATTCAGATGATAAATTAGCAATTCAAGTCCTAACTAAACAACCACTATAACATGCCATTGTCCAACCACAAATAGAATAAATGCTTGGAAACTCATAAGTAAGCAGCTGAGTTTCTGACCGAGCAGTATAGTCAGGACTTATTAAACAATGCTGGGAATTATCCCTATGCCAAGAGCCAACTCATTTTTTTTCTGTTTTATTGAGAAATAGTTGACAGACATTGGTATACAAGTTTAAGGTGTGCAGTATAATGGTTTCATTTATGTATATTGTAAAATGATTAGCACAATAAGTTCAGCTAACATCCACCTTCTCACTTAGATAAATATAGAGAAAAGAAGGAAGACAGAAAGAAGAAAAGACCTTTTCTCCTTGTGATGAGATGTTTAGAATTTACTCTCCTAATGACTGTTCTATACATTGTATAGCAATGTTAGCTACAGGCACCATGCTGTTCAGAACCAACTGTTAATTGAATCTCAACTTAACTGGGGAACACAGGGAAGGAAATCTCATGCACAATAGGATGTAGAACTGAGGAATGAAATTCAAGGAGGTCCCTGGAAGGTGGAGATGAATAAATGTCATCTGCACCCCACAGAAGCCTGAGTGCAGGCTACAGACTTATGTCCCTGGTTCCCTTCCAGTGCAACATAGGCAGCCATAAAAGGGATGGTCAGATCACCTAGTGATTTACACCCACCCTCTGACTAACTGGGAACCCCAGAGGTCATGGACCAAATCCCAGTACTGCTGGGTTAGAGATGGATATCTACTGGTTGCTTTGTTCAACCTTGTTACCTTTCCTATTCATGGCAAAGAGCCTGGTCGTGGACAGGAAGACTAAATTCTAATTCTAATGAATTTGCTCCTGAACAAGACTATTCCCCAGCCTCAAGATTTATGCGGGAGGGACTGAGATGCCTTTGGAGAGGTTCCACTCAACAGTAATTCCAGAATCAAGGATACATTTATATTTCAGGAAACATCTAGAAGAGCAAGCTAGATATTTGATACCACTCCACAGGGATGCACAGAGATTGATCATAGTGAGAACATCCTCTTATTTAGATTTACAACCTTCTCTCCTCAGCTTCTCAACCCACCCACAGCATTTAGCCACAGCCTACTTAGTGCTGTGCCCTTTATTCTAACTCACTAAGAGGAAAGAAAGGTCAGAAGTGGTTTGAACAGACACTTGCAAGAAGAGGAGGCAGAGCGGAGAATCAACTCCCCTTTCCAAGGAGCTGGGACCGGGGAATCTAGATGTTGAGTGAACAGTTCATCACACAGAAGGCAATACTTGGACAGGAGACTACAGAAGGAGAGGAGAGATCAGACTTGGGATAGCAGAAATGAGAAGGAAAATTCTAAAGTAAAAACGAAATGGCTCCTGAAAGCTGTAAGTGCTGGAAAATGACAGGGCAGGACAGGGGAAGAATATTCACTTTAAATTTGAACTTGATAGGCTTTCAGTAAATGTTAAAAGCACCGTTCTTACCTTTGAAGAGCTGAAAAATAAAAATAAAAAAAAGGAAAGAAGAAGAAAAGTGAGATCGTTCAGAAAAGCTGAATGAATGCCTATTAACACACAAAAAGGGTGTTAAAACAAAATTTTGTTAAAACAAATAGAAATGTTCTAACAGGGAGGCTGGCTCCTGGTGCCAGTACAGACCCTAAAGGACTGATATGAAACTCGTCTTTACATCAGTATGAGAATAATGGACATTTCTAGAAATAAAAAAAAACCATTGTCATTTGGGGGGTCTGAGACTATAAAGACCTATCATAAGTTTTATGGCCTGTGGAACACATATTCTCCAATAGGCATTGAGATCATCAGGCAGTCTAGCCCACCTTAGGATACACAACCACCTTTAATTTTCTTATATCATGAATTTTTATCAGACTCTTTCTGCCTAAGCAGAATCACTTAGCTAGTGAGGAAGACTAGACATCTGCCCGTATTTATGAAGCTTTGTTTTATCTTCATTGGGAACATGGTAACTCACTTACAGGGATGAACCTCTTTTAGGATGGAGATGGGTGTGACTTTTTAAAATGGTTCTATCACGAAAGCCTGCTTTGGGTCCCCTGGGTGGCTCAGTCGGTTGGGCGTCCGACTTCGGCTCAGGTCGTGATCTCACGGTCCGTGGGTTCGAGCCCCGCGTCGGGCTCTGTACTGACGGCTCAGAGCCCGGAGCCTGCTTCGGATTCTGTGTCTCCCCCTCTCTCTCCCCCACTCCCCTGCTCACCCTCTGTCTCTGTCTCTCAAAAATAAAACAAAACATTAAAAAAAAAAAAAAAGAAAGCCTGCCTGCTTCTACTTTTGGAGATGGGAATGGAGAGGCTGAGAAAGTAATGGTTCTCAAGTAATAGGTCTGCTTGAGTGTAAAAGTGGAATATCAAATTTAGTGATAGCTTACATCTTCATATACCTTCTACACAACAGCAGGAGAACTTAACTGTCTCAGTGAAAAGAAATTACTCACCAAGTGAGAGACAAATTTGTGAAAGCTGAAAATGTGGTTTACTTGTCACACAAGGATAAACACAGGAAATAAATGCCTCTGGGTAGAAAAGTACTTCAGGTAAAAAAGTCAGGAACTCGCAAGTACACGTCCTTAAATTGTAAATGGTGAGGCTACTGTGAACATTCCCAATGTTTATCACTAAGCAATGGCTCCTGGGAATATTTTAAGAACCGGTTTTGCTTGTTTAATGTAAATCGAATAGAAGAAAGAGTATCAACTGACTTCCTTACCTATCAATTGTTTTTAAGTTTATTATTTTTTTTGTCCTAGATTAAAAAGCCAAAGAGTCTCATTATGGAGGTTATGGACCAGGATAAATGTTCAACACAGACCAAATATTTATATGAGATGAAAATGCTTTGGCACACAAAGATACCCAAGGAAAAAGGAGCTTCTGGGTTTAAAGTGGGTTTAAAGACCAACTAACTCATCTTCTCCGGGACAATTATGGAGGTTTGGTTGTTCAGCTGGAATTGTTGTGCTCTGCTGTGTTATTAAGTTTTTGTTTCTGGCTCACTCACTCCTTTGATGGACTCATTGATATATACCTATAACTCCCAAATTTATATGTCCAGTTGAGACCTCTCCCCAAACACAGACTCCAAACATCTACTCAACAAATACTCTTGGATTTTTTTGGCATTTCAAAATTGATACATTCAAAAATAAACTTCAGATTTTCCTCCCTTAACCTGATACACCCACAGCCTTCCACATCTTTTAAAAAAATTTTAGACTCTATTTAAAAATACATTAGTTTTGAGACAGAGAGAGACAGAGTGCGAGTGGGGAAGGGGCAGAGAGAGAGGGAGACGCAGAATCCGAAGAAGGCTCCAGGCTCTGAGCTGTCAGCACAGAGCCCGATGCAGAACAGCCTTCCACATCCTAATGGTATTTCCATTTCTCTAGTTACTCAAGCCAAAAAATGTGGAAGTTATCTTGATTTTCCTCCTCCTCTTCTGCCCCACATCCAATCCATTCATCAATGCTATTTGCTGTACTACAAACTATATCCATATCCATTTTTTCATACTCTCTTCCTTGCTAACACTCTGGTCTCAATTATTAATAACTCTTTCACTGGAATGATTGGTACAGTCTCCTAACTGTTTTTTCTGCTTTCACCTTTCCCCCTCAGTAATGGAGTCAAATCTC
This sequence comes from Neofelis nebulosa, assembly GCF_028018385.1. Taxonomy (NCBI): domain Eukaryota; kingdom Metazoa; phylum Chordata; class Mammalia; order Carnivora; family Felidae; genus Neofelis; species Neofelis nebulosa. The sequence continues at coordinate 101,959,617 of NC_080791.1, read as the reverse complement.
AGCACAGCAACCAAATGATTCTTTAAGGAAAGAAGTCAGACCAGGTCACTCCTCTGCTCAAGACCTCAGAGGCTCCCATATCATCTAGAATAAAACCAAAAGCGCTTTCACTGATTATGGTCCTTTATTTTTCTTACCTGTTTACAATTCCTTTTCTCCTGACTCATGACTTTCCCGCCCACTGACCTCTTTCCTGTTCCTTCAACATATACCAGATACAGTCCTACCTTCCACCTGGAAGTTTCTACTTCCAGATATCCACATGGCTCACTTCACCTCCTTCAATTTTTCCTTCAAATTTCATTCATTCATGAGAAGTTTCTTGACCAGATCAACTTCAACTCCACTCCCCACACTCCCTCTCTCCTCCGTCATTGCTTTGTCTGCAACAGTCATCACCAGTTAAGGCACCATATATTTTACTTAGTTATTTTACTTACTGTCTGACACTCATTCTTGAATATAAGCTACGTGAAGGTGTGCATTTTTTCTGTCTTTTTTCTTCTCCTAACCTCCCAACTCCCACTCCCTTGCTTTTTCTCTAGCACCTAGAATAGTGTCTGGCATACTGTAGATACTCAATAAATACTCATTCGTATTTTAATTGTTCTAAGTTCTCATACTACATTCACCCCATCTCTGAATTTGCAATAAGTTTCCCTGGGGTAGGTCAAGAGACTCTGAGGTTCATAAATCTGGGTCAAAACTAGATGTTCCTTACTAGCCAATATCCAGGCATTATCCATCCAGGATCCAAAGGCCCTCATGGCTGGCTAACTCAACTATATACAGAAACCACCTCACGCATATAGGCACATGCTGGGAAGTTGGGTGATGGGCACTAAGGTTTCAAGAGAGATGTGAAATGGTAGGACGGTGGGTAGTGGGTGCTCTCATAGGCAGGAGTAGTTGGAGATCTAGTTTGCTTTGACACTGAGGGATATTGGCCCCATAAATGGACTCAATCAATAGGTATACCAGAACCTTCCCAGACTCTCTGCACCTCTTCTTATAACTGACGCCATCATCGCCAACAAGACGAGAGTGAGACCATGAAGACAAGTCCACAGTACCCTTCCCATGCAAGAGATAAGACAACTGGTGATCACCAGCTAATGAAGAAGCCAGCAGCCACTAGATGATGAGAAACAAGTAGGTTGGTAGGAAAGGTACTGTCGCCACCAGGATGCCAAGAGGACAAGTTCCCATAGGTGACTCCAAGAGACCCCTCCTATTTCAATCACCTTACAGTCTGCTGAGACCCCTTCCCTATACCTCTAGAGGTCAACTTGGAAAGAAGCAGGGAGATGAGGCGTCTGGAAGACAGGACCTTAAAAGATCGGTTCAGTTGTGTTTAACTGATTGATCTCAAGTGTAGTGGTCACTGCCACTCAGCGGCATGTTGAGTGCTACTTAAGATGGAGTTGGTTACAGAAAAAAATGTCAAAATACAGATTATTTGTACATGTGGGTACACTGTAAATTGTTTCTTCCTTGCTACATTTGCCATTTACTTCCAACACCACAGTCTGGATTTCTCAAAGGGATCCTGATGGGTCTTCTGTCTGGGTCCTCTCTCCCAGGCTAGTCTCTCCAATCCTGAGGCGGGCCTACCTAGGCCATCATGCACGCATGCATTCATTCATTCGTTTGTTCATTTTCTTTAAATCACTCCAATAAATGAAGGCATCTGAGACATAAGAAGAGTCAATTTAGAGAGAAAAGAGCTGGTGCCAGGCCTCAGAGCCATTAAGCGTTACCTGCTCTGTGACTTGGGCAGTACCTTAACTTCTCTGAGTCTGTTTCCTCATCTGTAAAATAAAGATAATATACCCAGATTTAACTACTGGCATTTGAATTAAATTCCAAAGTAAATATGAAAGAGATTGGCGCATTTCAAATATGAAAGAGATTAGCCCATTTCAAATATGAAAGAGATTGGCTCATTTCAAATATGAAAGAGATTGGCCCATTTCAAACATGAAAGAGATTGGCGCATTTCAAATATGAAAGAGATTGGCCCATTTCAAATATGAAAGAGAGAGGTTCCGGAAGATGGCGGCGTAGGAGGACGCTGGGCTCACCGCGCGTCCTGCTAATCACTTAGATTCCACCTACACCTGCCTAAAGAACCCAGAAAACCGCCAGAGGATTAGCAGAACGGAGTCTCCGGAGCCAAGCACAGATGAGAGGCCCACGGAAGAGGGTAGGAAGGGCGGCGAGGCGGTGCGCGCTCCACGGACTGGCGGGAGGGAGCCGGGGCGGAGGGGCGGCTCGCTGGCCAAGCAGAGCCCCCGAGTCGGGCTGGCAAAAGCGGAGGGGCCGGACGGACTGTGTTCCGACAGCAAGCGCGACTTAGCGTCTGGGAGGTCAGAAGTTAACAGCTCTGCTCAGAAAGCGGGAAGGCTGGAGGACAAAGGGAGGGAGAGCTGCTGAGCCCCCGGACGGACGGCAGAGCTCAGCTTGGCGGGGAACAAAGGCACTCGCCAGCGCCATCTCCCCCGCCCATCCCCCAGCCAAAATCCCAAAGAGAACCAGTTCCTGCCAGGGAACTTGCTCGCTCCGCGCAAACACCCAACTCTGTGCTTCTGCGGAGCCAAACCTCCGGCAGCGGATCTGACTCCCTCCCGCTGCCACAGGGCCCCTCCTGAAGTGGATCACCTAAGGAGAAGCGAGCTAAGCCTGCCCCTCCTGCCCCCGTGCACCTTGCCTACCCACCCCAGCTAATACGCCAGCTCCCCAGCACCACAAGCCTGGCAGTGTGCAAGTAGCCCAGACGGGCCACGCCACCCCACAGTGAATCCCGCCCTAGGAGAGGGGAAGAGAAGGCACTCACCAGTCTGACTGTGGCCCCAGCGGTGGGCTGGGGGCAGACATCAGGTCGGACTGCGGCCCCGCCCACCAACTCCAGTTATACACCACAGCACGGGGGAAGTGCCCTGCGGGTCCTCACCGCTCCAGGGACTGTCCAAAATGACCAAACGGAAGAATTCCCCTCAGAAGAATCTCCAGGAAATAACAACAGCTAATGAACTGATCAAAAAGGATTTAAATAATATAAGAGAAAGTGAATTTAGAATAATAGTCATAAAATTAATCGCTGGGCTTGAAAACAGTATACAGGACAGCAGAGAATCTCTTGCTACAGAGATCAAGGGACTAAGGAACAGTCACGAGGAGCTGAAAAACGCTTTAAACGAAATGCAAAACAAAATGGAAACCACCACGGCTCGGATTGAAGAGGCAGAGGAGAGAATAGGTGAACTAGAAGATAAAGTTATGGAGAAAGAGGAAGCTGAAAGAAAGAGAGATAAAAAAATCCAGGAGTATGAGGGGAAAATTAGAGAACTAAGTGATACACTAAAAAGAAATAATATACGCATAATTGGTATCCCAGAGGAGGAAGAGAGAGGGAAAGGTGCTGAAGGGGTACTTGAAGAAATTATAGCTGAGAACTTCCCTGAACTGGGGAAGGAAAAAGGCATTGAAATCCAAGAGGCACAGAGAACTCCCTTCAGACGTAACTTGAATCGATCTTCTGCACGACATATCATAGTGAAACTGGCAAAATACAAGGATAAAGAGAAAATTCTGAAAGCAGCAAGGGATAAACGTGCCCTCACATATAAAGGGAGACCTATAAGACTCGTGACTGATCTCTCCTTTGAAACTTGGCAGGTCAGAAAGGCTTGGCACGATATCTTCAGTGTGCTAAACAGAAAAAATATGCAGCCGAGAATCCTTTATCCAGCAAGTCTGTCATTTAGAATAGAAGGAGAGATAAAGGTCTTCCCAAACAAACAAAAACTGAAGGAATTTGTCACCACGAAACCAGCCCTACAAGAGATCCTAAGGGGGATCCTGTGAGACAAAGTACCAGAGACATCACTACAAGCATAAAACATACAGACATCACAATGACTCTAAACCCGTATCTTTCTATAATAACACTGAATGTAAATGGATTAAATGCGCCAACCAAAAGACATAGGGTATCAGAATGGATAAAAAAACAAGACCCATCTATTTGCTGTCTACAAGAGACTCATTTGAGATCTGAGGACACCTTTAGATTGAGAGTGAGGGGATGGAGAACTATTTATCATGCTACTGGAAGCCAAAAGAAAGCTGGAGTAGCCATACTTATATCAGACAAACTAGACTTTAAATTAAAGGCTGTAACAAGAGATGAAGAAGGGCATTATATAATAATTACAGGGTCTATCCATCAGGAAGAGCTAACAATTATAAATGTCTATGCGCCAAATACCGGAGCCCCCAGATATATAAAACAGTTACTCATAAACATAAGCAACCTTATTGATAAGAATGTGGTCATTGCAGGGGACTTTAACACCCCACTTACAGAAATGGATAGATCATCTAGACACACAGTCAATAAAGAAACAAGGGCCCTGAATGATACATTGGATCAGATGGACTTGACAGATATATTTAGAACTCTGCATCCCAAAGCAACAGAATATACTTTCTTCTCGAGTGCACATGGAACATTCTCCAAGATAGATCATATACTGGGTCACAAAACAGCCCTTCATAAGTTTACAAGAATTGAAATTATACCATGCATACTTTCAGACCACAATGCTATGAAGCTTGAAATCAACCACAGGAAAAAGTCTGGAAAACCTCCAAAAGCATGGAGGTTAAAGAACACCCTACTAACGAATGAGTGGGTCAACCAGGCAATTAGAGAAGAAATTAAAAAATATATGGAAACAAACGAAAATGAAAATACAACAATCCAAACTCTTTGGGACGCAGCGAAGGCAGTCCTGAGAGGAAAATACATTGCAATCCAGGCCTATCTCAAGAAACAAGAAAAATCCCAAATACAAAATCTAACAGCACACCTAAAGGAAATAGAAGCAGAACAGCAAAGGCAGCCTAAACCCAGCAGAAGAAGAGAAATCATAAAGATCAGAGCAGAAATAAACAATATAGAATCTAAAAAAACGGTAGAGCAGATCAACGAAACCAAGAGTTGGTTTTTTGAAAAAATAAACAAAATTGATAAACCTCTAGCCAGGCTTCTCAAAAAGAAAAGGGAGATGACCCAAATAGATAAAATCATGAATGAAAATGGAATTATTACAACCAATCCCTCAGAGATACAAACAATTATCAGGGAATACTATGAAAAATTATATGCCAACAAATTGGACAACCTTGAAGAAATGGACAAATTCCTAAACACCCACACTCTTCCAAAACTCAATCAGAAGGAAATAGAAAGCTTGAACAGACCCATAACCAGTGAAGAAATTGAATCGGTTATCAAAAATCTCCCAACAAATAAGAGTCCAGGACCAGATGGCTTCCCAGGGGAGTTCTACCAGACGTTTAAAGCAGAGATAATACCTATCCTTCTCAAGCTATTCCAAGAAATAGAAAGGGAAGGAAAACTTCCAGACTCATTCTATGAAGCCAGTATTACTTTGATTCCTAAACCAGACAGAGACCCAGTAAAAAAAGAGAACTACAGGCCAATATCCCTGATGAATATGGATGCAAAAATTCTCAATAAGATACTAGCAAATCGAATTCAACAGCATATAAAAAGAATTATTCACCATGATCAAGTGGGATTCATTCCTGGGATGCAGGGCTGGTTCAACATTTGCAAATCGATCAACGTGATACATCACATTAACAAAAAAAAAGAGAAGAACCATATGATCCTGTCAATCGATGCAGAAAAGGCCTTTGACAAAATCCAGCACCCTTTCTTAATAAAAACCCTTGAGAAAGTCGGGATAGAAGGAACATACTTAAAGATCATAAAAGCCATTTATGAAAAGCCCACAGCTAACATCATCCTCAATGGGGAAAAACTGAGAGCTTTTTCCCTGAGATCAGGAACACGACAGGGATGCCCACTCTCACCGCTGTTGTTTGATATAGTGCTGGAAGTTCTAGCATCAGCAATCAGACAACAAAAGGAAATCAAAGGCATCCAAATTGGCAAAGATGAAGTCAAGCTTTCGCTTTTTGCAGATGACATGATATTATACATGGAAAATCCGATAGACTCCACCAAAAGTCTGCTGGAACTGATACATGAATTCAGCAAAGTTGCAGGATACAAAATCAATGTACAGAAATCACTTGCATTCTTATACACTAACAATGAAGCAACAGAAAGACAAATAAAGAAACTGATCCCATTCACAATTGCACCAAGAAGCATAAAATACCTAGGAATAAATCTAACCAAAGATGTAAAAGATCTGTATGCTGAAAACTATAGAAAGCTTATGCAGGTAATTGAAGAAGATATAAAGAAATGGAAAGACATTCCCTGCTCATGGATTGGAAGAATAAATATTGTCAAAATGTCAATACTACCCAAAGCTATCTACACATTCAATGCAATCCCAATCAAAATTGCACCAGCATTCTTCTTGAAACTAGAACAAGCAATCCTAAAATTCATATGGAACCACAAAAGGCCCCGAATAGCCAAAGTAATTTTGAAGAAGAAGACCAAAGCAGGAGGCATCACAATCCCAGACTTTAGCCTCTACTACAAAGCTGTCATCATCAAGACAGCATGGTATTGGCATAAAAACAGACACATAGACCAATGGAATCGAATAGAAACCCCAGAACTAGACCCACAAACGTATGGCCAACTCATTTTTGACAAAGCAGGAAAGAACATCCAATGGAAAAAAGACAGTCTCTTTAACAAATGGTGCTGGGAGAACTGGACAGCAACATGCAGAAGGTTGAAACTAGACCACTTTCTCACACCATTCACAAAAATAAACTCAAAATGGATAAAGGACCTGAATGTGAGACAGGAAACCATCAAAACCTTAGAGGAGAAAGCAGGAAAAGACCTCTCTGACCTCAGCCGTAGCAATCTCTTACTCGGCACATCCCCAAAGGCAAGGGAATTAAAAGCAAAAGTGAATTACTGGGACCTTATGAAGATAAAAAGCTTCTGCACAGCAAAGGAAACAACCAACAAAACTAAAAGGCAACCAACGGAATGGGAAAAGATATTTGCAAATGTCACATCGGACAAAGGGCTAGTATCCAAAATCTATAAAGAGCTCATCAAACTCCACACCCGAAAAACAAATAACCCAGTGAAGAAATGGGCAGAAAACATGAATAGACACTTCTCTAAAGAAGACATCCGGATGGCCAACAGGCACTTGAAAAGATGTTCAACGTCGCTCCTCATCAGGGAAATACAAATCAAAACCACACTCAGATACCACCTCACGCCAGTCAGAGTGGCCAAAATGAACAAATCGGGAGACTATAGATGCTGGAGAGGATGTGGAGAGACGGGAACCCTCTTGCACTGTTGGTGGGAATGCAAATTGGTGCAGCCGCTCTGGAAAGCAGTGTGGAGGTTCCTCAGAAAATTAAAAATAGACCTACCCTATGACCCAGCAATAGCACTGCTAGGAATTTATCCAAGGGATACAGGAGTACTGATGCATAGGGGCACTTGTACCCCAATGTTTATAGCAGCACTCTCAACAATCGCCAAATTATGGAAAGAGCCTAAATGTCCATCAACTGATGAATGGATAAAGAAATTGTGGTTTATATACACAATGGAATACTACATGGCAATGAGAAAAAATGAAATATGGCCTTTTGTAGCAACGTGGATGGAACTGGAGAGTGTGATGCTAAGTGAAATAAGCCATACAGAGAAAGACAGATACCATATGGTTTCACTCTTATGTGGATCCTGAGAAACGTAACAGAAACCCATGGGGGAGGGGAAGGGAAAAAAAAAAAAAAAAGAGGTTAGAGTGGGAGAGAGCCAAAGCATAAGAGACTGTTAAAAACTGAGAACAAACTGAGGGTTGATGGGGGGTGGGAGGGAGGGCAGGGTGGGTGATGGGTATTGAGGAGGGCACCTTTTGGGATGAGCACTGGGTGTTGTATGGAAACCAATTTGACAGTAAATTTCATATATTAAAAAATAAATAAATAAAAAAAATATGAAAGAGATTGGCGCATTTCAAATATGAAAGAGATTGGCACATTTCAAATATGAAAGAGATTGGCGCATTTCAAATATGAAAGAGATCGGTGCATTTCAAATGCAAGACATTGTTAGGAATACTAAAAGTACCATCACTTGGTTGCCCACTTATACTACTGCATGGTGCAAAGTTGAACAAGACACATGCCTTAGGTTCATCTGGCTTACCTTCTGTGTCTTGGTCTGGCTTGTTAGAAATCCATTGATTCATGCTGAAAGGCAGTTTAGACTGCGGCTTGGTTCCAGTTTCTTACCCTGGAATGAGTTACTTGACTGCATACAATTCCCTGATGCCTGGGATATGACACAGATACGCACACACAAGCACAGAGGGACCAAAATGGCTCTGTTTCTCCAAATTCTCACCTTGGACATCGCTACAATTGTCTCAAGTGCAAAGGGAAATCTTTAGAGAGTCCCTTGCATAATGTTGGTAATATTGCATACACATCTTCCAGAGGTTTTTTTTTTTTTACCTAATTAATTCAGTCTGTATCCATGTAGTGAGAAATTGAAGTAACCGACCAAATAATGCACACCTGAAAATTTGCTATTGTGGGGCTCGGAATTATCCACAGAAGCTGGTGACAGTGGGCAAAGTGGCTGGAAAATAACTTTTTCCATCTTACTTTGCTAAAACCACACACACACACACACACACACACACACACATGCTTATATAATGGTATATTAACATATGCTGAGCAAGAAGAGGCTGTAAAACAACCAAAAGTATTTATTTGGAGTTCAGGGATTGCAATCTGGGAGATGCAGAGAGGCCAGAAATTGAAAGTGTGCTCTGAATTGCAAGCGGTGAGTGCAGGCTTAGAAAAGCAGAAACCACGAGGTTACATAAGTTGGTTTGAAGGAACTAAGATTGGTGCTGACAGGGTTAAAATGACTCTCTAAGACACGATTGGCCATTTAGTGAACAGATGTTGTATTATCTCTGTTTCAGTCCAAATTGGAAGGATGTGTTCCAGGAGGTGGTCAAGGTGCAGTTGACAAGCAGCAAATGACAAAATTCACAAACCCGTGGTTTTTCAAAAATGGAAGCAGGGGAAGTGAATCCGTCCTGCTTCCTCAATATCCTCCCCACCTTATTCTGAATGATGCTCCTAGTGATGCTTACTTCACTTTTGAAGCTTTTGTCACACATGATGTAATTATTGTATTTTAATTTCATATTAATTTTGTATTAATTTATTTTAATGATATTTAATTAATATTAATTTTTAATTATTATATTCACTGTAAATGAAGCATGAGGATAAGCCTCCCATAAGCCCCACCATGCTTGGGTGTGGGTAGGTGAGTCCAAAGGAAAAAATATGTGAATTAGAATTCAACTTATACCACTGCACACATTTAATGTTTAAAGGTATAACTCCCTGTCACTCTAAATACCTATCTACAAAACCAGAAAACCATTTTTTTTAATATTTGCGCGCGCACACACACACACACAACTCAGATTTTATATATATATATATATGGGATTTTTCCCTCTCCTGCTTCCATCCCAAGGTTATATCAAGTTCAAAGATAGTACTTTTCTTAAGAGGAAAGAATAAGAAAAACACACACTGAATTTTCTCTCTAGAGATATTGCAGAGGGAGATAATTAAGCTCCTTCTCTCTGAAAGTTACAACTCTAGGAGAAGGCGTTTCAGCCATTTGTGCTTTGATATTCTTAGTACAATCATCTCCATTTGCCCACAGGGGTACATTCCAAGACCCCCAGAGGATGCCTGAAACCAAGATAGTGCCAAATGCTGTATATACTCTGTTTTTTCCTATACTTAAGTACCAGTAATAAAGCTTAATCCATAAATTGGGTACAGTAAGAGGTTAGCGATAACTAAAAATAAGAACAATGATAGCAATAGACTGTAACAGAAGTTATGTGCTGTGGTGTCTCGCCTTCTGTCTCTCTCTTAACATATCTTATTGTGCTCTACTTACCTTCTTCTTGTGATGATGTGAGATTATAAAATGTATACCTGATAAGATGAAGGGAGGTGAATGATGTAGGCATTGTGATGTGATGTTAAGCTACTACTGACCCTCTGAAAACATCAGAAAGGGGATCGTCTGATTCCTGACTATATTGACTGTGGGTAAGTGGAAGTACAGAACATGAAGTTTCAGATAAGGGGGCGGGGGGACTTTCGTATTAGTAAGTTACTTACAGTCTACGGTGGCCTGGCCTGAACTTGAGCCCAGCAGGATGTCTACTGTTGTGTTGATTTCTCGGGATGGTGACAACAATAAAATAATGAGCATTTATTGCATACCAGTCGCTAACTGTTCTAAGCACTCCTCATGTATGAGCATGCGTAATCTTTACAACCACACTGGGAGTTAGACACTGTTATTATTCTCATTTTGTGGAGAAGGAAATTGAGGCATGATGTTTCAAAAGATATCCACAAGGAAAAGTGTGACAGTGGGAAAAATGAGAGAAGGAGGACACAGTCATTATAATCAAGTAACTTTTGCAAACATATCATTGTGTGAGCACATTCCTGGGGTCCCTTGCAGGTCCCTTGCAGGAAGAGCTTCCTGGCAAATTGGCCTCTAATGGAAGGACTCCTTGGGAACCTATTTAGGTAGAGGTTTAAATGATGAGAAAGAAGCAAATCATGTGAAAATATGGAGAAATTTGGGAAAAGATTGCCCTGGCTCAACTAAAGCAAAATCTCAAAGCACGAAGAAATTTGAGATGTCTAAGGCATTGAGAGAAAGCCACCATGTATAGAATGTAACTTTATCTTTCTGGAAAACTCAGGATCATGAAAGCAAAAAGTAACTCAATGTGGAACTTCTGCCTGGAAATTCACGAGTCACTATGATGAGCTTAAAGAAATATGTGAGACGATCTAATAATCTGCAATGTCACTAGAATTCTGATATGCCTCGTAGAGCCCCAGAGATTGGAGGCAGGGAAGCTTATACAGAGGCCAAGCAAGATTCAAGCTTCTCACCCCAGTCTTACCACTGCATGTTTCATATATCTGTTTAAAAAAAACTTTAATGTTTATTTATTTTTGAGAGAGGGTGTGGGGAATAGAGAGAGGGAGACACAGAATTCGAAGCAGGCTCCAGGGTCTGAGTTGTCAGCACAGAGCCCAACGTGGGGCATGAACCCATGAACTGTGAGATCATGACCTGAGCCAAAGTCAGATGCTTAACTGACTGAGCCACTGGGGCACCCCTCATATATCTGTTTTATGTCTTGGATTCCTCACAAGGACTTACTTGAACCAAGGGCTCTATCACTGGGAAGAGTTGAAAGCCTACAGAGCCCCAACCTCTCCCTTTGATCGGAAGGACATTGAAGCTCAGAAAGAGTATATGGCTGTCCCCAAGCCACAGTTAGATAGGGACAGACCATTGCAAGAATTCCAACCTCCTGGTTCCCATTCTGGGGCTCATTCCAGTAGTCCATAAGTCACCCATCTCTAATCTTCAGTAAGTTTATTTTTTTTCTTCAGATATTTGATGTTCTTTTTAAATGCAGTGTCGCTGGGTTTTCACCAACTAATATTTTGTACCCAGCTAATGAGACAAAGCAGAAATCTGGACTACCTGCTCAGGGTAATAAATGCTGCATTTGACACAGTGTTAAGAAAGGAAAAAGTGAATCTTTGCAGCTGTCAATTCTACCAACTGGAGCTGCTACAAGCAATATTATTTCTTGATATCTCTACAAGAGTCAAGGCATGGTGCATGTGGTTGTGATGAAAATGCTAGGAGATGCCAACCTCCTTCCCCCTCTACTCTCACCACTCTTAGTCGTTTTCAAATCCTTATTACATTTCACCTTAATCCATGGTGCAAACCATCAGTGTTTTCTCGGCCTCTGGTCTTTCCCCATTCCAGTCTGCTTTCTTCAGTCTTTCCCAATTCGTCATCTTTCAAATAAAGCTCTTACAAAAACATGCCTCTTCACACACAATCTGAGGTTCTCCTACAGATAAAATTGTAGAAATCCCAGGATCTCCAAGAATGTGTGGATTCAATTACTCAAGCTTGGTATTCAAAGCCTTTTGTGATCCAAACCTTTGCAATAATTCCTATTTTTTCTCCAAACCTGCTTTTTTTTCATGCTGTGACCCAGAAAGTTTGAGTGTTCTTCATTCCCACACTCTGCTCTTTATTTTTGCAAACGTAGATATTTGCTTATCACCTGTGCCCATGTGTTCTCCCTGAGAACTGCCATTGGAGAGCTTCTCAGTCTTTCATGGTCTAATTCTGTGATATCTCCATTATGAAGGTTTCCTTTTTCATGGCAAACAAATAAGAATTCTTCCAACTTTGACTCCCCACAGTGGGTTTTATACCACTTTCATGGCAGTTGTAAGATGCTGTGTTATGGTTATTTGCAAAATTATTTTGTTCCTCTTATATATTGTAAGGGAAGAACTAATCTATTGATCTTGGCATCTCCTGTAGGGCCTCACACAATGCCATGGGCACAGTGAGTGTTTGGCACCTGATTTGGTGAAAGGACAGGACTGGGAGATCCTCAGTATTCCATTCCTCCAGTTTGAGATTGACGCACAGACACTAGGTCAGAAATTGAAGAGAAATTCCTTTATGACATATTCAAAGGCTCTGCCCAAACAGAGGGTGAAACACAGAGGGTTACCAGGATGCAGCCTGACAACAAACAGACATCCAATAAAGTTAGTTATAGACAGATGACACTGTGACAAAATAGAAAGAGCTTCAGCTGGAGCCATTTGGAGCCATGTCCAAATCCTGGTCAAGTCACTTTCTAGCTCTGTGACTTTGAACAGCTTTCTAACTATTCTGAATCTTTCCTGCAAAACCAGGCTAAGGGTCAGCTGTGGAAACTGCCTGAGAAATGGTAATTAACACTTTGGAACCTAATACTTCTGCCATAAAAAGTAACAAAACTACAAGAATCAGAAAATCAACTGCAGAGCTGAGTATTTATTACTGAAATCATTCCCCGCAGGCATGAAATAGCCATTTGCAGCAGCAAACACCTGTTAGAAACCCAAAGTTTGGGTCTTTGTCTTGTCATCTGAAGGGTTTTTTAAGCCTTCAGAAATCACCTTTCCTCCTTTTTTGCAGGCTTCCCATTTATCATCAGATCTAAAGATGATGCAGATGACACAAGACTGTGAAAAGCACATCCAAAAAAAACCACAACAGAAACAAAAACAAAAACAAAACAAAACCAAACAAAATGAACACACCTGGAATGAAAGACCTAAGGACACTTCTAATGTGAGTGGGAGAGAACAAGCAGGGACAGCACTGAAATGAGTCCCAAGGCCTGGCACTGCCAATATGGGAAGGGAGCCAGGCGTTAACTGAGACTTGCCCCGTCCATCACAGAGAATATATGACAGAGGAGAATGTGAACATTTCTGAGTCTTTGTTATCCATCGAGCCACTCATTCACTCTGTCCTCAAGTACTGAGGACTAGGCTGTGCCAGGTTTGAAAAATGCAGGAATGAAAGTGGCTTGTCCCTCAAATAACTCACAAACTCATGGCGGAAATAGACAACAGTTCAGTCAAGACGCAACAAGAGCTACGATCACACTGTGCTGGAGGGACGGGGAGAGCACAGAGGGGATCCAGCTCTAGCAAGGTGGATCAGGAAAAACTAAAAGTGCTGCTTAACCCGAGTTTTGAAGAATTAACAGGAGTCCCCGGGTAGGCAGGGTGGCACGCGCCAGCATGCACGGAGTCCCCTTTGTGAGTCCACACATAGTCTAGTGTAGGAACACAGAAAATACAAAAGGATAGCAGATGGTAAACCAGCGGTGGGCAGAGGTCACACGTTCACCCTTTCTTGTGGATCCTCCAAGAATGCCTAGTTAAATGTTTGCCACATATGTTCTCAGGAGAGGAGTTTTTATTATGAAATCTCATGTTATCTGTAGGCTTAATCTCCACATATGATAGAGCAGAATCGGAAGTGTGCTTCAACTATCGTCACAGAAGAGCATTGAAGAAATTATCACACCAGGGAAATCAGATATGGTTTCTTTTTTAAAAAAATATTTTATAGTTTTATTAAAAACTAATTGACATACATCACTATATAGGTTTAAGGCAAATAGCATGATGATGTGATTTACATATATTGCGAAATGGTTACCACAATAGTTTCAACATCCGTCGGTAAGGCTTTTAAATACAGAGGACAAACTGAGGGTTGCTGGAGGGGAGATTCATCAGGGGATGGGCTAGATCAGTGATGGGTATTAAGGAGGGCACTTATTGGGGTGAGCACTGGATGTTATGTATAAAGGATGAATCACTACGTTCTACTACCGAAAAAGAAAAAAGAAGTTTTTCAGACATGGTTTCTTTTTATCTGAGAGCTGGAAGGAACCTCAGATACTATCCAATATAGTATTTCTTGACATCCTCAAGTACTCTGTGAAGGATTCTGGTTTCATTTGAGTTATAAAAAATAATATGTGTATTAGGATGACCAACTTCTAGCAAATTCTGCTATGCAATTTTGGTGTTCAAGTGTTTTGTGTTTGTGGTCCTGAATATTTTGATACCAAATGATCAGCCAAAGTGATAGTTTTTGGCATCTTATTCTTTGGGATCTCCAAGTTCTCAAGTTTGAGAACAACTTTATCTGATGCAATCTCTCAATGTGAGGTGAGGATTTGGAGACCCAGAAAGGGAAAATGGCTTTGAAATGCATCCAGTTAATCAGTAATGGGGACTAGAAGCCCAGATGACTGGTTCAGCATTTGTTTTAACACAGGGCAGCCACCACCCCTCTGAACAGGCAGCCACAAGTCCCATGACCTTCAGGATCTCTAAATACACATCCAACTTCATAATTCACAGCAATGCAATTTACCTTTATGGCCAGAGAATCATCTTCTAGTTTATCTCAGACGAGGTCTGTGCCCCACCTCTCTGAGAAGCAAGCAGAAAAAGTCAAGATAAATTACTCAAGCTTGGGATAATTAAAATTGTTTTTTTTTTAAATCCTCACTCTCTGAGTCTCTCATATGATGGAATTCATGACTTCACATATATACATGAGAGACTTCTTATGTCTGATGAGATGAGACCATGAAACTGCTGATCCTAAAGTAGGTATTGCTATTTTGTTTGTTGAAGCAGGTAGTAACTGCTTTCCTATTAGGACACTTTTAAAGCAGAGGAAACAATCAATTTTTGCTGTGCTTTACACATATTTGAACTTCATAAGTATTCACTGAATGAATGGCAAATCAATGTTACCTCAAACACCCATTTAATAAAATATATAATCTAATTAGAACTGGGAGGTGAGTGAACTACTGGGTAGGGGGATTCGTGGAAACACAGGGCAAGGTTCATAAGTACCTGCTGTTCAGCAAAATTCTTTGGGGAACTTTGATGAAATCAGCTATGGTAGTCAAATAATCCTCCATGAGATATAAGACCTTCCAGGATCAAGGTAATTGGGACCAGATGTCCAGTTCCTTCATCCAGCTATTTCCTCTGCTTGGTGCCCTACTTGTTCAACCATTGAACAAATAATTATTAAATGCATACTGTGCTAGACCTACGGATACAATAGTAAACATGATACAAATCTCCATTTTCTCATGGAGCATGTGGTATCAGTCTTTGTAGTATTATGAGAATTCTATCCAGGAAAACTTCCAAAATTTATAACCTTGAAATTTTTTTCCTGGTATCTCCTTACTTTTTGCACTTGGTACGGACAAACGTTTTGGCTTCCCAGTCCAAATGATAGAAAGTAACCCTTGTTAATATCCTAAATTTACATCTCCTCGATTCAAGATATTAGACAATTCCAGAAGGAGATCTTGGTTCAGCTTAGGTTGGGTAGCTCTCCTGGATCAGCCTCTGTGGGCTGGAGGAGAGGGATGTGGTTGTTCCAATGGAAACACAGTGTATCCTTGAACAACACAGGTTTGAACTCTGTGGGTCCACTTATATCCATGTTTTTCTAACAAATGCAGTACAGTACTGTAAATACACTTTATCTTCCTTATGATTTTCTTAATTATTTGTTTTATTTAGCTTACTTTATTGTAAGAGTAAAGTATATGATACATGTAACATACACAATCTGTGTTAATGGACCTTTTATACTATCAATCAGGCTTCTTCAGTAGTAGGCTATTAGTGGTTACATTTTGGGAGAGTCCAAGTTTTATACGTGGATTTTCTGACTGTGTGTTGTTCAAGGGTCAACTATATCATTCAGACAGAGGTTGGGGCAATTCGATTACACAGAGATGATGGAAAGACAATTCAATACATTTCAACCACATGTGGAATTAACAAACCTAAATGTCTCTATCCACAGGCACGCCAGAGAGCTGGGGAACCCAACTCCATGGAGTGGCAGTGTAGGACAGCCCTGTGACCTGAGCCTTGCCCCACAGCCCTGGGGCAGGCCACAACTTTCAGACCAACTGTGATTGGTCCAAGCTCTTTACCAGGGGACATTTAATGATGAAAGAGGATGCTGCTAAGACATCAGCCAGCAGAGAGAAGGAAGGTGACCAAGCCTCTATCTGGGCAGAGAAAATCAGGACAGACAGAGAAGTGTGAGGCTGGGGATGAGCTCATTCTCAGGATGTGAAGAGATAACTAGGTTAAAAAGTTTTCTGTGCAGGCATCAGTAGTATTCTACTGCAGTATTCTACTGCAGTAGAATAAGAAGGAAGGAAAAGTGTCATTTTATGGTCTAATCAGAGGCAAATATTAGAAATTTCAGGAGCCAACCTAGAAATCAGAGGGGTACAATGACGATGAAGCTTGAAGACAAGCATGTAGGTAATGGGAACCTTGTAGGAGAGGGTCAGCCATACCTGGGTGAGAAGTATCAAGCGAATGGGAAACCAGTAGCAAATGGGAGAGGAGAGATCTCTGTAAAGCAGGAGGCAAATGGAAAGTGTGGCATGCCCAGAAAAAGCCTCAACATGTACAGCTGGCAGGAGATCCAGAAACACAATCAGAAGGCTGATCAGTGGCTGGTGATCAATCGCAAGGTCTACGATGTTACTGGCTGGGCCAACAAGCATCCAGGGGGGAGCCGAGTCCTCAACCACTATGCTGGGGAAGATGCCACGGTAAGGAACTCAAAGCTCTGCCTTCTCTCTTCTGACTGGTGGGTGGCTGCGACTTGGCTCTCTTTCCCAAAGCATTTGAGTACGTGCTCAAACTCCACAATTGCTCATCTCCTCCCAAACCAATTTTTCAGGATTCCTATCCTGCAAGAACCTGAAACCAAATAAGCCTCAAGGACTAGCTCCTATTTTGGGATGGGCTCAGATGCTGACAGTGGATACTGTTTGTGTATTTTGGATCTTGTTTTCTCTTGGTGTTGTGTTTTGAATTGGAGTCACTGTTTGCTTCCTGGTTTAGTATAGTTGACACACAACATTTCATTAGTTCAAGTGTACAATATAGTGATTCAACAACTCTATACACTAGGCTATGCTCACCACAAGTGTGGCTACCATCTGTCACTGTCTTTTAAGAAGAAAGTTACAAATGCATGAGTAAAATTTGGGAAAAATCACGTCTGTGCCCATCTAGAAATTTCTCAGACTCTTATAAATGGAGTGTGTAAAAGGAAGACAGCAATTCACATGATAGGCATCAAAATGTTAATAACAATAACACAAACCTACAATTATGGATAGTGCTTTTCTAACCCAAGTCACAGGATCAGCTCAGATGATGTGTTGGCAAAGATGCAGGCCTTCAACCACCTTGGAAATAACTGATAAACTCACTCAGCTTGAGACAGCTGAGCTGATGAATCTTTAATTTTCTGATGATGTTTATCTCTAAGAAGTTAGGGAAAAAAACATGATTCCACATCCAACAAGGTAGAATTAATTAATAAAATAAAACCATCAGGACTTTAGGATAAAATACCCATGCCACCTTGGGATTCATATCTTAAGAATGAAAATCCTGAGTGTGGCCAGCCATGTACCCTAGACTTTATGTCAGTAAATCCAAAAATGTTTGCAGAAAAGATTCTTGCAAAAGAAGATGGTTCAAGAAGAATGGGAGGCTCCAGAGGAGTTCTGACAAATGTAATACCCCATAGCTACTCAGAATTCAGGGAGCCTGAGCTTGGCAACTGGATACACGAACACGGGAAAGTTGTTGAAATGCTCGCAGCCTCTGCTTCATCATTTGTAAAATGGAAATGACCTTACCAATCTAACTGGTTTATGGTAAATGGGACTAATGCTTGTAAAGTGTTTAGCACAATGCCAAACACTTAATAAAGTTTCATTAAATTCTAACTATTATGATTTATCTCACTGGCATCCATAGCCTCAGAGGTGTGATTATTATTTCCTGTTTACCACCAGTTTAGAAATCTTGATTATATTTGGTGTCATCTGATTGGGAACAGAGGAGCCCATGGTGGAGAAGTATCATTCTCTCTAGTGAAGGAGGGCAGGACATAAAGGACCTACAATCAGAGACTTACTCTACAACACCTAAGAGGTGTTTGCAGGTTGTGCCCTGAAAGGCAACTGTGGACCAAAGAAAGCATAGTCTCTGTTAGCTGGCCCTCAACCCATGACTGCACCTGCTCAGTGAAGAGCACCATTCCTTTATTTACATGGAAACTCTCCTTGAAGCTTCTACTTTCCTCATAAACGCTGAATAGTGATAGATCATTAATTCGTTCATTCATGTAGTCAGCTATTCTAAAACCCTTGTTAAGGGTCCAGCGTAATGATTAAGAGTACAGGTTTGGGAATGGAAAAGGGTTGGCTTGTATCTGAGCTCAACTACTTACTAAGAATGTCTTGAGGAGGTTGATGAAACTCTTGAAGCCTTGGCTTCCTCATCTAGAAATTAGGGATAATAATACCTTCATCTCGCTTGGCAGAGATTAAAAACTAAAAAAAAAAAATAGCAGTGCTTTTGTTTTATTATTACTTAGTTCTGAGATGGGTTGTAATTTTCTCCAAAGAAAAGGCAAGGCAAATAAATCCACAAAACAAAATGGGTACATAAGTTCCCGTTATTTCCCATATGAGTTGTCTGATTGTTTTCAAACTATATGATTTAAAACTAATGGCATGGTGGTAATAATTAGAGTCTAGGCCCAGTATTTTTACCTGAGAAGAGTTCACTGGGGAAAGTCAGAAACAACCTGTAAGTCCAAGAAGAATTGATTATATAGTTATCAATATATCCATATGATGGGCTATTTTGCAATTATTAAAATAGGGTTACAAAGCATTTGAGGATGAGACATGCTTATGAAACAGTAGTGGGCACAGTCTTCATGTAAGACAACAGTGTGTTCTGGGTTCCATGAAAGGCATAAATGCAACCTTGTGATACAAGGACATGAACAAAATATCTAGAACAAAGAAAACAAGTTTGTATCCTAGTGCTGTTCAACCCACTTATTATCTCTGAAGTCCCCACTCTAAGAAAGACCCTGAGAAGTTCAAGTTCTTTCTCATGATGGCCAAAGGCCAATATGACAGGGAAAGGATAACCAAAACTTAGAGGAAATATAGAAAAGTTCATCCAGCTATTTGGAGGACTACCATGTGGAAGTCAGGGGAGCTGTATGCAGTTCAAAAGAGTGGCATGCAGTCAGTGGAGGTGAGGTTAGGGCTGGAGGAAGAGAGGATTTTTCACAGAGGTGGAGTGAAAACAGGATTCACATCAGGAGGAAACACCCAGCCTGAATGGGCATCCCAGCTTAACCACTTCTTTTGCTTAGCACAATATTGGCCCATGGCTTGGCGTCATTGACTATCGTGGCATAAGGAGGACAGAATGTGAGAAAGGAGAGGTAGAGAAAGAGAAAAGAGAAAGGAGAGGGAGAGGAAGCTTCTTGAGAGCTGAGCCATGCCTTCCTCTTCTTTCTCCTCTTCCACTACACATAATAACACTTCCCTAGCACAGCATCCATCCCCATCGGCAATCACCAGGACAAAACCAACCCAGATTTCTAAGCATTAGTGAAAGTGAAAGTAGTAATCAGTACGAGTAGTTACATCTTCTCTGGTTTGTCAACATTTCTTAAATTATCTGGTTCTCACCAGAACAATGATTCAAGTAGAAAATAGGTTGGAGAAGTAGAGAAAGGGGGGGGTGCTGAGGCACTAAAGGTGAAGATGGGCCATGAGGACATGCTTTCTTTCAGAAAGGCCAGTCTGGCAGCTAAGTGATGGCTGCACTGAAGAACAGTCAGCCAAAATGAAGGAGGGAGCCCAGGGAACATGTTGAAAGTCCTAACAAGGCACTGACCACAGGAATGGAAAAGACGGGGTAGCTGCAAAGGATGTCTAAGAGACATAATTTATAAAATGTGATGAGTGACTGGTTGAGTAATCGTGGAGAAACAGTCTGTCTGACTTGTGCATATGTGACATAGTGAACTGGGTGACTATGTCCATGACAGAATAGGGAAGCCAGGAGGATGAGCAGGTTTGGGAGGGAGAGCAGAGAGACAGAGAACTGGGGCTGGAGCTCAGCAGAAAGTATGGCAGAAAAAACCTTGGTATAGGGAAGAGCTTTCAAATACTGAAAGTTCTCAAACCATGAAATGAGTTGCAGTGGAAAAATAGCCCTTTGCTTATTCCTGTGGGTGAAGGGGAATCTGGGTGACTTTAAGTGAACATTCTCCATTCCGAAAAGGCTTTCTCCCAGATAAAGGGCAAAGACGGCATTCTCCTTACAAACTGACCTATTCATAATTCATGTACTACCCAGAATATGAGGGGACTTGTTCTAGCCTTTGCCTTGGAGCACATGAGACCAGAGACGGGTAAGCATAAGAGAAATTACTCAAAGATGTGGTAATGCATATGTGGTTGGGTGTTGACTAGTCTGGTGAGCTTTTGTGAGGTGAGTAAATCAAAATCCATGTTCTAGTTACCTTGTTTTGTGACTGAGTGTATATATATTTCTCACTGGTGTTTTATTTCCAGAATTTCTTCCCCCAGACAAACTAAATATAATACAAAAAGTGCAATCACTTATTAATTTATTTATTTGGTCTGGCTTTCAAAACCAAATCTCTTAGCTACTAGGCTAAGATAAGATCCTCAATAAGGTTTTATAGAATGACTGAATAAATGAATGGAAGCATTAGTAAACCCATTAGGCAGAGTGGGTGACATTATTATCCTCATTTAGAAAAAAAAACCTGAGGCTTGAGAAATTAAGTAATTTCCCTAATATAAGGCAGCTTAGTCCTTTGCTACCCTGCACTGTGCCTTAGTGTGAATTAGGAAGGCACACTCCTTGGGTGGTTGCAGCACAAGATTTGGCAAACAGAACGTTTGCTGGATTTCAGCCCATACCTACCCTCTTGGATGGGTGCCTTTGTGCAGGGGACAACCTCCTGATAGTACTTAAGTTTGTAAATGCAGGGGTTTGTCTCAGGCCTGTGTCGAAATAACCCGTTTTGAAATGAATGTTGGTACAAATTTATGAATAGATTAAGGAGTAGAGATTATGGTTAAGAAGGGAGCCAAAAAGCTAACAGATGAAAATGGGAGATGCTGGGTAGGGAAGAGACACTGGTTCTTAAGACCTGTATCCTCTGAGCTCAACACTTTTGAATGCTCCCAACTTTTTCTTTGTTAGAGAAAGCTTATATTCATCTCTTCATTCCTCCTTTCCCTTACTCATGAGGCATCCACTGAGCCACATGCCATATTCCAGGCAAAACGAGACAGTAGGAATAATTTAATCAATAGTACATGGCTTTCGTCTTCAATAACTCTAACATACGTTGGAACAAATTTATCCAAGAAGGTGAAAGACCTGCACCCTAGAAACTAAGACATTAATGAAAGAAATTGAGGAAGATACAAACAAATGGAAAGGTATTCTGTGCTCATGGGTTGGAAGATTTAATCTGTTAAAATGTCCATTCTACCTAAAACAATCCACAGGTTCAATGCATTCTCTATCAGAATTCCAATGGCATTTTTCATGAAAATAGATTAAATAATCCTAAAATTTGTATTGGAACCATAAATGACCCCAAATAGTCAAAGCAATCTTGAGAAATAACCCACCTGGATTCCCTGATATCAGTACATACTACAAAGCTACAGATGAATGTATAAAGAAAATGTGATGCCCATGCATGCGTGCACGCCCACACACACACACACACACACACACACACACACACACCTGATAGAATACTATTCAGCCATAAAAAAGAACAAAATCCTGCCATTTGCAACAACCTGGATGTTCCCAGAAGGCATTATGCTAATTGAAATATGTCAGACCGAGGAAGAAAAATAGCATATGATTTCACTTATATGTGGAATCTAAGAAAGAAAACAAAATATCAAGCTCATAGATACAGAAAACCAATTGGTGGTTACCAGAGGCAGGAGGTACCGGGTGGGATAAAAGGGTGAAGGAGTTCAAAAGTGCAAACTTCCAGCTACAATAAATAAATCATGGGGGTTGTAATGTTTTGCATGGTGACTATAGTTAATAATACTGTATTGCGTATTTGAAAAGTGTTGAGAGATTAAATCTTACAAGTTATCATCACCAGAAAAAGAATTTGGTAACTATGTATGGGGGCAGATGTTAACCAGACTTATTGTGGTGATTATTTTGCAATGCATGCAAATATCAAATCGTTCTTTTGTACACCTGAAGCCAATATAAGGCTATATGAATATTATGCTAATTTTTAAAAAAGAAAAACACAAAGACCACTAGAGAAGGGGGCAGGTACACAGTTTCATTATAATATAATTTGAAAAGCTCTAGGGGCTACAGGAGCCACAGGAGATGGTAAATAACTTTCCTAAGTTAGGTGGAGGCATTATTGAATCTGAATCTTGAGGGGTGAGGAAGAGTATTTATAGAGAGAAAATGGAGGAAGGTAGTTAAGACAAAGGAAACAGTATGTGCCAAGCTTCAGAACAATAGATAGGCATGGAATGTTCATTGAATGGGAAGATGTCTGGTGGACAAATGGCTCATGAAGGGTGAGGTGAAAGGTAAGCCTGGAGAGGCAGGTTGAAGCCAGAGGCAAAGCAATTCAGGGGATTAAAACCTAATATGGAGAGGTATCATTACTATATGCCCAGCAGATACATACAGATTTTTGCATCACCCCAAACTATCTGGCATCACTTCTCTCTTGAGAGGCCTTTCAGAAAAAGAATTATACATGTTAAGGATAGAATAAATTGTTACAGCTTCATGGCTTTAAAGTCACATAGACTTTAGTTCAAATCCTGGCTCTACTATTTACCTATTTGCTGTGGCATTTTGGACAAGACTTTCTCTCCTCAAAGACTTGGTATCTTTATCTTTATAGCACAAATGATGGAACCTCACAGATCTAAGGTGATGATTATGAGTTGGCCCATAGATTGTCTGGTACACAAGATACGCTCAACAGAAGTTAGCACTATCCCGTCTCCCCTTCATTTTACCCCCTCTCCTTCCTTCAGCACGAATATACTCGCCCAAGTGTGTTGATATGATAACATAGCCTGTTTTTACAGGTGTTCCAAAAAGAGGATTTCACAACTTCCACAATATCCAGACTCTATTAGGAAATTCTTTTACATTGAATATTCTAAGACTATGTAAACTCCTTTGTTGTACGGCTCATCAGTACAATGAAAAGAGGTCCACATGGCAGGGCAAGGCTTACTATTCTGGAAAAACTCTGTTGGTCTTTAGGATCTGTTATTGCAGTGTTGCCTATGGATTTTGCTGTGAATCAAAAAACAAACAAACAAATAAACCCCCACCAAAACCAACCAACAAAACAAACAAACAAACAAACAAACAAACAAACAAACAAACAAACGATGAACCCAGAAGAATGTTTTTGTCAGCACACTGCTCCAGGTTCTGAATGACTGCTCACAGCAAAATGAAATTTCAATGGCTTACCTTTCTTCTACCTTCTTATCTTGGTCCACCAGAATGTTTTCCATCCTATCTGCTCTTAAAGAACAGGTAGAATATTTTGCCAATATGGATCATTCTGAAATACTTAATAGCCTTCTTAATCACTGGATGGCTGTCTTCCTGGCTCAGGAAACTAAGTTTTAAAGTTGTAGAATGTGAAATTATATAGTATAGCATTTCCAAAGGGGGTCAGAGTAAGTATACAGAAGCAGAATGGAAAGTAGGGACTGGACTGGTTCTAGCAAATACAAAGCCCTTTTTATATCATTGAACCTAGAGACCATAAGGAGAAGTAAGTCTAAAAAGCAGATATTGCACCCTTCTAATTAATGTTATTCATTACATAAACACCTTCTTAGAAAGTAGGCTTCTACGTAGTTCTTAGATGTATCTAAAGGTGCTTTGCACTTTGAACATGGAAGTTTCATTATTTTCACTAAAATAATTCAGAGTTCATTACACATTAAGCATTGGAGTATAGGAAGAAAATCTCTGAGGTGCTGTATTGAAGAGAATGTAGATAGTAAGTTCTTAGCACTAGAAGTATACATACAAGAAAGATGGCTAATATGTTGACTCGCTTAATCCCTAAAGTAACTTTATGAATTGGTTGGCTATTGTCATCACCCTTGTGTTAGAGAAAACAGAAGCACAGACAAGGTCAAGAGACTTGTCCACAGCTTCATAGCTCCACAGCTAGTAAGTAGAAACTAGAATTTAAATGAAGAAAGGCCACTCCAGGGTCCATTTTCCTAGTCAGTACTAGGGGATGCCAGCACTTTAGAGTCGTGGGTGTGGCTTCCACGTTTTCAACTTATGATGTTGATTGTATTCCCTCACTTTTAATAACTCCTGTACCCAAAGTCATATTAGCAGAAATCCTAGAAATTCCACCTCTTGGAGAATTTTCCTTCCCCAAAAATGGTTTAAATCCCTGGAAAGAAAGAGAATATCTTTTAGTTCCAAATATAAGGAGGATATAGGAACCACCACACTTCACATAGCCTCTATCCACAAGGTGCTGCTTAACACGGACCTGAGATGGGGAAAAGCAGTTGGTCACCTCTATGCGCCTGGCTGTCACAACCCTTGCAGAGACTGCCCTAGCACTGTTTAGAAAGAGTGATGAGACCCCTCCAGTGAAAAACTTTGTGAAAAGCGTGTACTTTAGACAGCTCAGACCTCAAGGGCTGTACTCCCTTTCTCTCCTGTGCATTAATCCTACACTATCAACGTCAACTTTAACCAGTTTTTTAAAAAAAATAACTTAACTCAAATGTTTCATTCCTCTTGGCTTTGGCCAGGAACCAAGAGGGAGATTTGATGGGAGATGTGCTTTTCACAGCTAGTCATGGTTGCTGCATGTTTCTGTGTGGGCAACTTCCACCAAGCCTGATGTTGGACTTTAAGGATTCATCATGGCTTATTAACTCCAGCAAATTAATTCTTCTGGTGCTCAATAAAGTAAACAGTGATCCCTTCCAATGATCAGGAATATTCTGGCTGTGTTGGGCTTGCCTAATGAAGCAGTGCATCAAGCTGGGGGATCTCCAGCATGAAGCTTTCACAAAGTATCTCCAAGGGTAATTTTGATTGTTCAACTGGAGACATCAACCTGGGGTTAGAAGAAATCCTCTGTAATAGAGTCTGCTGATTCCCAAGATGGGCACAGGATAAGGTAAGGAAGGGGACTATTCTGTAGATAAGCATGTGTCTCCTAAGCCTCTATCAATTCTCTGTGATTTACAGGATGTCTTCAGAGCCATGCACCTGGACCTTGACATTGTAAAATTGTACCTTAAGCCGCTGCTCATCAGAGAGCTTGCCCCAGAAGAGCCTAGCCAAGAGAGACACAAAAGTGTGAGTGGGGTCTCAGGACTCAGAAACATGCGGAGGGATGAGGACAAAAGCCAGTTGAGTGATTCCTGACATATCCAAGAATTGATCATTTTCTGTGAGATGCCTGACATCACGGCTGGGTGAACCTGCTATACCATAAATGAGTAGCTTCTACATGTTACAAAATAATGTCATCCTCGTTAGACACTCAGAATTCTTAAACCTCTGTGTAAAAAGGAAAGAAATGTTTGGTCCTGTACCAAACAGAATTTCCATGTTTCCAAGTACCTCTTTTTTTGCCCAGATATATCTAGATACAATTTTTGTCCAGTGACTGTTTATAAAAATGTTTGATGTCTGTGTCTTTTAAAGTGAGTTCCATGAGAGCAGGGAATATCTATCTATCTATCTATCTATCTATCTATCTATCTATGTATCTATCTATGTATCCAAGTATCTATCTATCTATATTGCTTATCTCTGTGTACTCAAGAACCCCCCTGCACAGGATCAGACATATAGTACAGACTCCATAAATAGGTATTGAATGAAAGACGTGAATATATCATAACAGAAGCCTTTTCTACATTTGGTGAAACTATAGTCCAAGGAAAATAAATTGCTTTCTGAAAGTCCCATAGTTGGTGTATCAGAAAACTGGGATTCCAAGTCACTTATTTCTGGCCCCAATCCAAATTAAAATTTTGCTTCTAGAATTATGTTCATAGCTTTTTCTTTTTATGCTACAAATTTCTCTCCTTTTGTGTATCTCCTTGAACAGTCTTGTTTTCTTTCTTATGCCCTGGTCGCTGTGTCAACTGTCCTGGTTTCAAACCCATTAGTCGTTAAGCTAAGAGATATTTCTTCCCATCTCTTGCACTGACTCTCCAGTTTGATTGGCAAGCTTGTAAACCAATACTAGCCTTGACCATGCACACACATGCACATATGCATGTCACACACACATAGGACCGGGAAACTTACCGTCCCACACATACACACAGACACACATACACATCAGCACACACACACTAATGCCACAAGAGATCCTGCTTTGTTCCTAGGGGCCCATCAAGCAGCTCACAGGAAAGTCTTCCTTTGAACCAATTTACATGAACTGCATTTTTCTATTTTGATCATCTTTAATGAAAGGGTCCTTTGCAAAACTGATCTGATGATGAGGTAGAAAATTCTGTGTAAAGTGTACCATTATGTATGGTAACACAAGTCCATATAGACCACACAGTTCCCTGAAGCATAATCGGTGATCAATCAATACCTGAAACAATACTGATGATTTAAAAGACAACTGTGAGACACTACTCCCCTAACAACTGTTAGACAATAACTCCTAGACCTCCCCGCCAGACCCTACTGTTTCTGAGTTCCAAAACAGTTTGAGGACAGTTTACAAATCACTACCCATTTTTTCTCTTCTCCTGAAAAAAAAATATTATCATAACCTTTTTAAAAGGTTTTGTTTGCTCATAGTTTTATGTTTTTAATTTTGCTCAATTAAATTTGTTAATATCCTTAAATTTCTATTCATAAAAGTAAGGTATTAATAAAGTAATAAAAGAGATTATTAATTGTGTTCATTTGTGTTCCCTGAGGGAACTAATTCCTTCCTTGAACATTTATTTCTCAGTCCCAGCTGGTGGAAGATGTCCGAGAATTGCGGAGAACATTAGAGGCCATGAACATGTTCAAGGTCAACCCAGTGTTCTTCTTCCTTCACTTCGCCCAGGTCTTGATTTTAGAAACTCTGGCTTGGCTAATAGTGTGGCATTTTGGCAGTGGCTGGCCTGTGACAATATTCATCTCCTTCCTTCTCACAATTTCCCAGGTAAGCACGTACCCTAAAATCAAGCAGTGGCTTTAGGGGACGATTCAGAATTGTCTCCTTCTCCCTTTAGACCTGCACCAGCTGCTTCCTGACACTTCCTGGCAAGCTACTAATCCACATCTGACACCAGCAAGTTACCACATCTTGCCAGGCCCCAGTCTTTTGTCTGTAAAACGGGATAACAATCTTTATGTAAATATTCTCTACTAAAGAAGTTAACGTGTAAAACACTTAGCACAATGACTAGCACATAGGAAATATTTAATTTATGACAGATGCTCATCTTTGCCCAATTGTATCCATACCAGTTCAGTAACTGAAGTCGTTTCTCAGCCATGTAACACTCACCTTTATCTTTTATTCATCTTCCAACCAATAAAAAGAGAGAAAGGCAAATCAAGAAACAGAATCTTAACTACGGAGAATGAACTGATGGTTACCAAAGGAGAGGGGGTGGGGGGATGTATGAAATAGGTGATGGGGATTAAGGAGTGAACTTGTCACGATGAGCACTGGGGGTTGTACGGAGGTGTCGAATCACTGTATTGTATATCTGAAACCAGCATTACACTGTATGTTAACTAACTGGAATTTACATAAAAACTTAAAAACCTGAACTTATGGATTCCACCATAAATTGTCATCAAACTGGCACCAGCAGAGCATTGGATAAATCTTTGTTGAATGAAATGTGAATCTCTGAACACGGCTTTCTGTGAGCACAACACTGTGGGGGGGACATGAAAGGAAATGCACCTGGTTCCTTCCCTGGGGAAAAGAGTCTTCCACTGGGGAGACCGATGTTCAAACTGGTAAACATTCTATGTGACAGAATGACATCGGTGCCAAAGAGAGGAACCAGCATATGCTGTTAAAGCAGAAAGAGGCATTTAATTCTCATGGGGATAACTGGGGAAGGTTTTATGGAAAATTAATGTCCAAGTTAATTCCAGAATTTATGATATGTTATTTATTTATTTTTTGTAAAGTCAACTTGCTTTATTCCTCGAAAAGCAATTCTTTTGGAAACTGGAAAGGAAACAAATATTTGTTTGGTGCTTAACATAAGCCAAGCACTTTGGAGGTATTTAAGTTTGCCAACAGTCCATGAGTAAGGTATTATTATCCCTACCCATCAGATGAAGAGCTGAGGTTCAGAGCTACTGAGTAACCTGCCAAGATCTGTGCAACACATACATGGTAAAGAACAGTTGAGAACCCAAATCTGCCTGACTCCAAAGGCCATACTCTTTGTCCTCCTCACTGGAAGATTTGACAGTGGTAAGGAAAATGTTCTAGGCTGAAAGAACTCAGTTCACAAAGGCACACAAGTGGGAAAGAATGCAATGTGTGGGAAATAGAAAGTGAACTTGGCTTGGGGCCAGATGAGATCCCCCACCATTCTTCTCCAATGGGCTCCTGAATCTATGGGCGGGCTCATTGATTAATTTCTTCTTAACTCCTCAACCTCTCTAACAACAACTTAATCTCTTCTAGGTTCAGTGTTTTTTTTCTGCAACATGACTTGGGACACACTTCTATATTTCCAAAGTCCAAGTGGAGCCGCTTGATGCAAAAAGTTGTGATGGGTCATCTCAAGGTACAAGATGTTCATGGAGCATGATGGAATTCTCAAAACTCATTTCCTCAGACTATGGTTACCAAATTTGTGTGCTGATCGGAGTAAAAAAAAGTGTTTGTGCATAGATTTGCAAATAAATATAAATATAATAAAAATGTAGGTACTATATATATATATATATATATATATGACATTATAATATATATGTTAAAATTAGAACTTGGAATTTTTATGAGGGAAGGTTTATTTTTATTTAGTAAATTCCAACAGTTTTTTTTTCTTATACTAATAAAGTCTTTAGCCCAGTCCCTGGTACCCAATTAAGAAACCACCTTGGAGGAGAACAATTGTACCTTTATAAATGAAGAGGTGCTCTGTAAAATCATGAATGGGAATGTTTCTAGAAGGAATCTGAATATTTACTGCTGGGAAGCTACAGGAATTTAGCAAAGCCCGATTTGTCTTAGAAAGACAGGGCTATGAAGAAATAGGAAAGGATGCAGAAGAGATAATAGTGAAGAGAAAGAGAAAAAGTGGACAAGACAGGTCAGATGGCACTGTTCAAGAGTCAAGGGCTGCAAATCCCAGAAGGCTGGAAACAGCAGTGATGATGATGCCAGTTGGCCTTGTATCCCTGCCCAAACTCCAGGAGAGCATATACTTTGTCCTATGTGCCACTATGCTGCAGCACCTAGCAGAGTGCTTGGCACATAGTAAGCCTTCAATAGCATTTGTTGAGTGGATGGATGGATGGATGGATGGATGGATGGGTGAACCAAGGTAACAGTACAGGACTGCTAAGAGTGGGTGCTAGATCTGACTCTGAAAAGGCCCCTTGTGTGATCTTGTCTGATATCTGACTCTCCATGTCCTTATCTCTAATATTAGGAGTTAAACTGGATGTCTGCTTTTCTAGGACATTCTAGGATTTAGTGACTATGTACACTGGCCCAGACAGGGGGGAAATGCCTCTGAGCCTTCCATGAAGCCAAATATTGCATTCAAGCCAGCTCATTTTAGAAAAAACTCATAGGCACTTTTGTTTTGTCTTAACACTGTTGTTTTATACTTAACTGGAAGATACTTAAAATCACCATCTTATCTATCCTCTTTCCAGTCGAGCAAACAAAGTTTAAGTAGATTCAGTAACACTGAGTGGGATCTGGGTTCCTATTAGAATTATGTCTGTTACTCAAAATTGTTAGAATGAATAACATATTGTCATTTTATTTGATGTTTTATTTAACTGGGAAATTCCTGTAGGTGCACTGTTCTGCCCTCCATCCACTAGTGCTAAATTGACACTGTTTCTGTGTTCAATCAGAAATCTTTACCACAGAATAAAAGAAGGAAATCCCACACAAAGAATTAGGTAATGGACCCTCCCACTCTCCTTCCCCTGTTTTGAGGAAGTCAGAGGGAAAAGGAGACTCATGTGACCTGGAGATAATTGACAGTTGATCTGGTGTCAGTATATGTAATATTTCAAGCTCTACCCTTGCTGGTGCTTTAAAAAAAATCATTGCTTTTCCATTGGTCCAAATTTGTACACTGCTCTTTCTCTATGACTTGTGTTGCCAGAAACAAGTTTTGCACTAGTTGAAATGAACACAACCTTGATAACTCATGAACAGAGGAAGTAAATGGGAAATGCTCTAAAAGCTAATTGAGTGCACTGGGCCTTTTGCAGGCAAAACCAGCAATTTGTGAGCAAAATGAATACAGGCTTCAATCATCTGCAGCAGAGTAAACTACCTAGGGGAAGGAAAGTTGGGAAGGAGGGAGGTAACAAGGAAAATTGTAATGGAAGCTGCAACAACTTCATCTTCTACATACATTACAATTTTAAATTTCAAAACTTGATTTCATGCCAATTTACCCTCCCCCATGGAAAAGCATAAATATATATTGAGATTTTGTTGGAATATGCTTTCACTACCTGTGCTAGTAATGGTGTATGTCTGGTCTTTGCTTTTTTGTGTGTGTGTGTGTGTGTGCAGCAAAAGAGCCCTTCTGAAAGTACACTCTGAAATGTCTGCACACATTTTGGACTTCTGTGCAATGTTCAAATCAAAATGGACTCCCTGTAGCATATTTTTCGACATCCCCTCCCCAACACCCAGCATGCCCAGTTTGAAAACTATAAGAATCAAGTGTCATTATAGGGACAAAGAGATAGAATATTTGATATTAAGATCTGCCTTGAAAATCTGGCCTATCCTGTTTCCATGACTACATCCTAAAATAATTTTTTGGGGGGGGGAGTGTCAAGTATGTTATTTCCTGTAACATTTTTCTCCTTCATTTCACAGATGAGGAAATTACCCAACGCCACATACACCCAGTAGCAGGGATTTGAATTCAGCCCCCAAATGGCTTTAGAACAATGTTTGGAATCCTTATAATGCACCAAGAAAGGACCTAACATGGAAATGAGGAATGACTTAGGGTGGTTCTTATATGGAATTTGGTACAGGGGCAACCTATTTGCACGTAGCTGATTATCTTCACTTTCAGCTGGATCACTATCCCTCACCTCCAGTAATTGTGGCTTCCAGACCGAGGGGTGAGGGTAGAGCCAGCTGCCTTATCATACCCATAATTACTCTGACATTACCAGTTTCCACAGATAGTCATTGACTGCAAGGGTACAGTCAAAATGTTAGCTCACAAAGGATTAAACTAACAAAGTGAATCATTGTTTATCACAGTGCCCTTGTTTCTGTATTGCTCCTGTTGGGTTGTATGTTGCATAAGTGTGGGAGCTCCATTTTATCATGTCTAACTTTATACAGCAAATACTTGGCTCAGTGTCTGATGCATGGGAGGTATTTCAAAATAAATAATGAACGGATAAACAGAGAGAAAGTGCACAATTGTAAGGGTGAGTGGGTGGTATGCAGCTTGGTAGGAGACGAGCAGAGTGCAATGGAGACCCCACAGGGGGAATAAAAATTGATGAGTACACCTTGAGTTTGACATATCATGAACCACCCACAAGGAAATGTTTGGAAAGTGATTTCCCTTTCACGCATGAGATTCAGGGAAGAGATGTGGGATGCAGGAAGAGAGATTCCACCATAAGGATGGTAAGGAGTGTTAGTGGTAAAAAGAGACTATCACTCAGGAGGGATGATAACACGAGGGTTTGCTAAGAGAGGACTCTGCAACAAGACTAGAAGGCAATGGTCACATGATTTTCAAACATTCCCTTCCCCCTCTACCATGGATGTATAGTGTCTAGATGAGTATAGCCCAACAGAAATATAATTCTAAGCCACATTAAAATGATATAAATCATTTTAAATTTTCTCATCGCCACATCTTAAAAGATAACTTTATTACCACATATATATTCAAAACATTATAATTTCTACATGTAATCAATATGAAAGTTGTTAATATGATATTTTACACTCCTTTTTTCATACCATGCCTCAAAATCCAGTATTATACACATACAGCCATCTTAATTCGACTGGTCACACTTCAAGTGCTCAATAGCCAGGCTGTGGCTCATGGCTACCATATTGCACAGTGACGATGTAAAACATGTATAGGCCAGTTATTGAGATATATCAAATATGCAATAAAAAACAAATACTGCTTATTCTTATGTAATAATCTATGTAATAGGGGAAAGGAGAAGAAATTGAATATCTCAATATGCCAACATTTTACATACATCATCTCATGTCTCCCCAAACAACCCATGAAGGTAAATGTCATTACTGCAGATGGAATAGAGCCTCAAAGAGGGTGAAATTTACCCAGACCACACAGCAGTATTTATATATCCAGGGTATGAAACCACATTGATGTGCTACCAAATCCTTGCTCTATTAAAACCTTTATACTGTCATTGAGAGAAAGAAAATCATAAGCAACCTAATCAGAGATGATTTGAACTCGGCATCAGTTAAAATATTTTTATTCTCATTTATATTTATATGAGATCATTGAAGCCTGAACATGCAAGAATCTGAGCCAAGCCCCCTACAAAATCATTTCAGATCCATGATTCTTTGAAATACTGATTAAAGCAGGATTCCCAGGACCGTTTTTTTCCCGAGAGCTAATTAAAGTTTTAGAGTTGAATTTTCTTTATTTGTAAAATAAGAATACTAAATGCCCTTCCTACCTTCAGGATTTTTTAAATGAGGACCCCCACCCAAAATAAAGGATGGAAAAACATTTCATTTTACCAGTTTTTGTGAATTTTCATGATCAGGAGTTGCATTAGCCTGAATTTGTGTTCCTGGATCCCATGATTATTTGATTGTAGGCTTTGAAAGGCTCTGTCCAATGAGCCATTCTGTGACCCAGCAGTCAGGGAACAAGTTCCAGAAGCTCAGATATCTTACTTTGACTTTGGAGATGCATGCAGAAAACTCTGAGAGCGAAGGACATCCCAGGAGAGAAATCTTGCAGCTAATGAACCCTCTCTTCTCCTCAGGGCCTGTCAACATGCTGGTGGAATCACCGACACTTCCAACATCATGTAAAAACAAACATCTACCCCAAAGACCCAGATATTAATACAGACCCACTTTTCGTGAATGGATATTTGAAGCCTGCCCAGGTATGTTTAGAGCTGCTGCAAACATGAGAAATATTCCTGGAAGTGGTTCCTGGAAATGTCTATGGTCTTGTCCTGGAAAGATCGAGCTGAGGGTTCCCACTTCAAGCATGTTCTCAGAACATATCTCCTTCTTTTATGTCCGGTATAGAGATGTGAAGTAACTGATTCTGGGGTTGTATGAATAGAAGAAGATGTGAAGCATGGGACTCTGTGACTTGAAAGGACATGTCGCCAACCTCCAACAGCAGGAAATATGATAACCCGTATCACTCTGCTTGAGCAATCCTGGTGATAGACAGATCCCTGCCCAGTGGCCCTCACTACTTGTAAGGCAACAAAAGTTAATGTTAGGTAGTGAAACCACATGACTGAGGTTGGCAATGACTTTCCAAAGTTGGACGAGGATGAGACATTCGCTCAGAAAAAAACATATCAGTACATCCAATAAGCACTAAATCACAAATATCTGAATAACTAGCTATCTCAACTAAGTCTAGCTCAGTGAGGAAAGGCTGTGCTGGTATTTTTAGTTCATGTTCATTTTGTTCATTTAAACATGAACCACAGCCCAAATGTTTTCTAAGACACTTAGAGATCTCACCTCTCATTTGGACTTGTTAAACAATAGAAAAGGGAGGGTAAAGTCAACTCCAGAATTTTTCAGTTATTGATTTTATTTAGCCTCAACTTAAAATCATCATGTAAAGGACTATTACCAATTTTTTTAAGGAGAAAGTCTTACTTCAACAAAGGAGGTATGAGGATAATCACAGAAAGATCTCCCCCCTCTAGGGAAATGGTAGATCCCGAGATTCCGGTGCTTAGGAAGAGGCTGCTATTTCCTAAAACAACTTAGGAGTTTTATTAAAAGTAAGAATAGCTCTGTCAGTTGCTGCCTGTGCTTTGTGCTACATAAACCAAAAGTTGTGCAACTTTTTGAAAATAAGCTTTCCCAGCTTTGGAAGACCCAATTTTCTTCTCCACTGAATTAGGAAACAATCCCTTGACTAGATTTTTAAAAGTCTCTGAGGGTGCCTGGGTGGCTCAGTCGGTTAAGCGTCTGACTTCCTCTCAGGTCATGATTTCATGGTTCCTGAGTTTGAACCCCCACATCAGGCTCACTGCTGTCAGCAGGGACCCTGCTTTGGATCCTCTTTCCTATTCTCTCTCTGCCCCTCCACTGCTTGTTCTGTCTCTCTCAAAATAAATAATCTTAAAAAAATCTCTGGCTGCCGTCACAAATCAGTTGCTTTTGACAATGGCTCCACAAACAACTTGGACTTGCCTGATGTTTGTGGACTCCTACGCTCATCAACAAAAGTGTGATACTTTGATTTCTCTAATCACCCCCACAGAGTAAGAAGGGTTTGTCTTACTGAATTTTATGAAGCAGGCTGCCCCTCCCCAGAAGTACTTCCTTCAGGCTATGTTCAGTATACATGCTGCCTCTTCACAAATGGTGGAGGTCACCTCTCCAAGTTGTACAGTTGCTCGTCAACATCTCCCTAGACCCTAGGGCTCCATTTAATACAGTTGCAGAGCTACTACTGTCCGAGACATTGCTTGAAATTATTTAAACTCTAAAATTCAGTTGTTTTACATAAAAAATGCTTCTGATGAGCCCTGAACTTTTTCTTCATTCTCATTTTACTGTCATATTTCTACCATTTTCTTCAAACATTCTACTTTCCAGGTTCTGTGCTCATGTTCTGAAAGACTTAGAGTCCTCCTTTGGAGTGATACTCAAAATCAGTCCTCTGTTTAGGTGTGCCAGCTCCCAGGAATTTCCACCTGCTCTTTTCCCCATGTTTCCCACTACTTAAATGTCTGCAGATTTGAGAGTAACTGGAAATGGTTCTTATTACATCATCATTATGCTATTTATTTTTACCTATCATAGTAAGAGAAGAAAAGGTCAACCCTGCCATCCAAATACAAAAAGATATCTATATGTAGGAGGGAAGGTATCAGCAGAATGGGGGACAGCAGAAATCAAACACTTCCCATAGTATTGTGACCAAGTGAACATACCATAAAACTATAGAGCAGATGTAAATTTTGATTCATTCATTCTTTCTTTCAACTGAACATTAATTGTATGTTTACTAGGTACTGGAAGTTTAACCATTACCTCTATGCCTCCCCTCAGGGTGTTTGCTGTCCTTGTGCACTAAGCATACAATAAATTAACTAACTAAGGAGACTCCTCTAGAAAGTGAATCGAATTACCAGCATTAAGATTTAGTAATATCATTGCACCTTATAAATAGTCCATCACAGTGTGAGATCCACAGTGAGAACACAAAGGAGAGAAGATGGGACAGATAAGAGGGGCCATGCCTATATCTTCTACACATGACTATTTGACAAATATCTGTTGAATGAATGAATGGAGATGGAGACTGAGCTTCAGGCAGACTTCTAAACACCATAGTGAAGAGAAGCTAGGAAAACCTATCAGAAACATTCCCTTTTGATCACCACTCCACTCCATAGAAGGACAAAAAAATTTCAAAATGGCTACCATAGGAATTTTTAAAAAAATCACAATCCCCGTAGTCAAATGCAAGAATTACCCACATTTAATTAAAGAAAAAAGATGCTGCAATATTTTCTCTTATTCCAGTTCTTGTTCTTCTAGTGCCTCAACTGTGACAGCCCACAAATTCTGACCATATGGCTCTTTCCATAGAGATTTTAAACACACACACACACACACACACACACACACACACAGAGCAATGTTCTTGAGTATTAACGACCACAAGCATTGTCTCTTATTTTAGTTTTATGCTCTCTCCTTTCAGAATGGCAAGAAGAAAATCAGTTACATCAACTATGAAAAGCAGCA
Organism: Neofelis nebulosa; assembly: GCF_028018385.1. NCBI lineage: Eukaryota > Metazoa > Chordata > Mammalia > Carnivora > Felidae > Neofelis > Neofelis nebulosa. The sequence goes on along the minus strand of NC_080791.1, from coordinate 101,922,932 downwards.
CCTGTGTTTCTACATGGGTGAGTCCTTGGAGCCACTTTCCTTATCGTACCGTGTCCTTGAAGCAAGCTGTTGTCAAGCCAGACGGCACAACAGCAATGCTCTCACAGACAGACCAGGCCATGTTTTATTGTGACTTGGAAAAGTAGCATGTCTTATTTCAGACTTCCTGGGGGCAAAAGTCTGAAAAGGAAAGCAAAAAAAGCAAATAGGTATTTAAAAAAATTTTTTTTAATATTTATTTATTTTTGATAGAGAAAGAGTGAGACAGAGTGTGAGTGGAGTGGGGCAGAGAGAGAGATGGAGACACAGAATCTGAAGCAGGCTTGAGACTGAGCTGTCAGCACAGAGCCTGATGCAGGGCCTGAACTCACAAACCATGAGATCATGACTTGAGCCCAAGTCGGAAGCTTCACTGACTGCACCACCCAGGCATCCTGCAAATAGGTACTTCTAATGTGCATCTAATGAGATAGTTCAAGAGGGATGAAGTCAGGATGCCAATCTAAGCCTTGCATCTGAGACTATCATAGGAAAACTAAACACCTGTCAAGAAGAAAAGAATAATGGTATTTTGATAGGGAGGAAAAATAGGAAAAGAATGCCAAAGCACTGACATTATGAAGCCAGAGAATATAGAAGCTCAGGAATAAAAGGCACCTGAGAGCTACTGTGTGAGAGGAAGCGGGTTGCTCCCATGGTCTACATACAGCTGCAGAATGTGTGTGTGTGTGTGTGTGTGTGTGTGTGTGTGTGTGTGTGTAAGGTAGTAATTAAAACTACCCAAACAACAAAATGTATTGATATCCTAATACAAACAGTCTAAATTATCATGATAAGTTTTTTTACAGAAAGCCAGTATTTGAACAACCAACTGTAAAGATATTTTAAAACACAAATGAAACCTTCCATCATTCAAAGATATTTTGTAACATAAAGGGTTTTTAATTTCTAAACTGGTATCATGTGTATCAAAAAGCTTTCAGGGTTCCTGGCTGGCTCAGTTGGCAGACCATGTGTCTCTTGATCTCGGGGTGGTGAGTTCGAGCCCCATGTTGGGTACAGAGATTATAAATAAATAAACCTAAAATTAAAAAGCTTTCAAGAGGAGCAATAATAACTGTTAAGACATGTGTTCAGTTTCTCAGTGGAAAGTACAGGGCATTTCTAACCAATCTTTGAGGTTCAGTAATCCTGCAAATGTTTAAATGCCCACTTCATAAACACAAGTCACATGGAGCACCTGGTTGGCTCAGTTGATTAAGTACCCAACTCTTGATTTGGGCTTAGGTCGTAATTCCAGGGTCATGAGATTGAGCCCCAAGTTGAGCTCTGTACTGAGTGTGCGACTGCTTAAGAGTCTCTCTCCTTCTTTCTCTGCCCCTCCTCTACTCAGGTGCTCTCTAAAAATCAACAACAACAAAACCACAAGTCACTGGAAATCTTTTATGATATTTTCACCCAGTTTAAGTGAAAATCATATGTATGTACAGATATATATATATATATATATAATATATATGCGTGTTCAGGCTTGAAAGAAATATATATAAACCTGAATATGTGTTCTGGCTTGAAAGAAAATAGGGAAGCTAAATAATTCTGACTATGATAAAATATCATAAGCAAAAATACTTTGCTCTTAACCAAAATCAAACCCATACCAACTCACAAAGAAAGTTTTTGTGGAACCCCAAGCTATGCTCGTCCTAAACATGCTTACGCATTTGAGAAATGAGACAAAATTAGGGCAGGCCCCAAACATTTCCTTTAGATCAGTGGTTCTCAACCAAAAAAATACTGTCCTACTGGGACATAGACAAAAATGTCAGGTTATTGCCCCCCGTACAGAGGCTGGGAGATAGGGTCCTATCCTGATTTTACTACATTCAAAGGAATGACTCTCAGGTCTTTGATAAAGGCATTTATGGGTTGTAGAAGATCAATCGCAAAGAGTCAGAGAAAGTATTTTACAATTGTAAGTTTTCTAACAGAAATAGTCTAAGCCTGAGGCCTGCAGTCAGCTTTGGCTAGAACAAACAGTAAATTCAGTTGACAACGTTGAACTTTCTCAGGCAGAACTGTAAGGGGGCTGGGGTCATCCCAGAGGCATGGCCTTGAACTGTTAAAAACTATGCTCATGTTTGTTGAAGTATCTCAGTGTGGAGGTTGGACCAAATCATTCATGCTAAGAGTTTGTAGAGTTCGAGAGTCAGAAACCCAGTATTGAGACCTAGTGGAGAAAGAGGGCTCGACTAAAGTCAGGACTCCAACACACTGCTTTGTGCTCTAGACAGCCCCCCTGGTCCTGGAGAAGCAAGTAAATAACCATCCGGTCAGAAAGTGAGTACAGGTTCTGTGTTTCTGCCACCTTGACATATTGTGACAGGGCCCATTCCTAAAATTGTGATGATGATGGATTCCATGGACCTTGAGAAAGCTTGAAATTTTGCAGCAGAAGCTCTTCTGGGTTGCTCCATCAAGAATGATTCAAATCTTCAAAGCTTCCTCTTTCTTAGTCTCTTTGAGAGAGCTTGACCCAAAACCTGGTTCAGCCTCAGAGACTCAAAGAACTCCATGGACTCCAGAAAGTGGTTGTGGATCTCCACTTTGCATCCCTTCTCAGGGGCAACATTCCAGAAGTAGCATGTTAAGGAGATAGATTTCTGCTTACTTACATCATCTTTTACTCACCATCTTTTCTTTGTGTTCTTTTTCAGTTGGGCTTTTTCTCCTAATGCCTGTGTATGCCAACCTGATGTCCATGGAAATGATGTACCTCCAAAAGTATTGGGGGGTGAGTAACTTGACTCATCCTCTGAAGCTAGATCAGGTAGAAAAAGGGGTGGAAAATGCCTGGCTCCTTCTAGATGCAGCTTCCTTGAGCAATAAGGCATAAGATTTAGCCAGTATGAGAAGGGGCCCTAACCTGGGGAAGGGGAAATGAAATTGTGTCCAGAGCATTTAACTGTCAATTACTTTTCTCTGCAGGAGTTTGCCTGGGTCAGCAGCTTTTATATCCACTATTTTATCATGTTTGGCCCTTTTTATGGAATCTTCGGAACCATATTGCTCATATTTTTGGTCAAGTAAGAAAGCAAGAATATTCTTTTATTCCCATAACCTATATGATTCTCCTACATTCCTTATCTGAGATATTTGTGATTAGCAGAAGATTGGAACACCATGCCCAAGCTCCGTAGCTGAGACATTTCCATAAAAACGTTTTTTTTTTTTAAGTTGAAATAGTTGAATAAGAAGAGTCGTTTGAAAAAAGAGTTTGCCAAATCTTGTCCTTTTCTTCCTACATACTTAATTCTCAATTGAAGAATTCCATCTGATCCCCAAGTTCTTTAGAATTGTAATCCAGTTGGACACCATAACCTCGCCAAGAATAATGGAAGGACAGTCTTTATGACTAGAGATTTCCCCAAAACTAAAATGGATTCAGACTAAACAGCTCTCTTCAACTTCCCAATTTATTCCTCTCCCATTCTTTCACATTATTATCCTAACTCTTACATAATAATGCCATTGACAACTACTAGGCATCACAACTTTGATAAAGGATTTACCTGCATTATATTATTTGATGTAATCCTTGCACCTCCCTGTAATGTAGATAGCATCATCTTCATTTTTCTGCTAAGGGATCGAAACCTCAGAGAGTTAGTTAGGTCATTTGTCAAACTTACAGAGCAAGTAGGGGCCAGTGGCAGGGCCACACCAGAACTTGAGCCAAGTTCTACCTGATGGCAAAGCCGAGGCTGTCGATCACTTTGCATATGCCCTAGGTATCCTTTGATCCTTGCACCAATGCTACAGAAAACTTTGGGGTCACTGCACTCATACATCAGGCTGCAAGGCTGGTTTTGTGCCCAAAACCCAGGGTGTCATCTCTACACATAAAGGGCCTCCAAAGAGGAAAACAAGTGTCCTCCATTTTATTGGAACCTTTGATTCCCTTCCATTTCCTCCATTGCTCAGCCAGATCTTCCAGCAGTTGTGCCAGCCCAGTGTTGGGAACTGAAACACCCCAAGAAGTCATCACTTTCTCCTTTTATTCTCTGAAAGGTTTCTTGAAAGTCCCTGGGTAGCATATGTTACCCAGATGAGCCATGTACCTATGAGAATAAGCAAAGAGGAGAACCGGGACTGGCTCAGTACTCAGGTAATGGTGGAGTTCCTGGGAAAAGGTCCTTCCAATTATACTGATTTAGAGTCTAGTTACCTCAGATGATAATAATTTATGCTTATGAAATGCTTGCTAAGAGGCAGGCACTGCCCACTGCTTTGCGAGTGCTATGATTATTACCACTTTACAGATGGTAAAACTAAGGCATGAAGAAGTTGAGTACCTTATATGATATTGCCCAGCTAATAAGTGGTAGAAAGCAGGTTTTAAACCTGGGCAGTCTGATTTCAGAGCCTTTGCTCTAAACTAAGGGTCAGTAAACTACAGTCCAAGGGCCAAATGGAGCTCGTTGCCTGCTTTTGTAAATCAAATTTTATTGGAACACAGCCGTGCTTGTACATTTACATATTATATATGACTGCTTTCATGCTATAAAAGAAAAACAGAGTAACTATGACAGAGAAGTAAAATATTTACTGTCTTGCACTTTATAGAAAACATTTGCTGACCTGTCTCCCACCCGACCCAGTCTTTCAAGTGAATCTGAGCTCTTAGAATCACAAAATGAATTTTACACCTAGATGGTCCCTGGAAGTCACTTCACGTCATTTTATAGGTAGAAAGACCCAGAGAGGAGACATGGCATGCTCTTTGAGCATGCAGTTAATGATTAACAGAGTTATGATCAGTATAGAATCCCCTTGACTCCTAAGCCTTCCAGTGGTTAGGCCATGATTATACCACTTCCTTCTCCAAGCTCATTCCCAATTCAGTGGACCTTGCATTAAAGCAGAGTATTGGTTCTAAAACTTTTTGGTCATGGACCACCTTACACTCTGCAAAGTTATACTCGTACAAGTTTTTGAGGACCTCAATGAGCTTTTTTTTTTTTTTAATGTGGGTTATAGCCATTGATATTTACTATATTTGAAACTAAAACTGAGAATTTTTAAAAGTTTATTTATTAATTAACTTTAAAACAACAAGAATAAAGCCAGTACATTTTAAACATCAAACTGATGATGCCATTCTAGGTTTAGAGTCCTCTGGAAAAAAAAAATCTACTGCACAAGCATCAGAAATTGGAAATGAAAAATGCAAATGCTGTATTAAAGGTATTCTGGGAGTAGTTTTGACTTTGCAGATCTCCTGAAAGGTTCTTAGAGAACCCTGGGGTGCTCTGAAGTACACTCTGAGAAACGCTGACATAGAACAACCACAAAAATGACATTCAAAATAGCGACAACCCCAACCTTAGAAAGGCAGCGAATAAAATGGCAATCATAAAGATTCTTAATCTTGGAAGCCTAGAGAAGCCTATGAACTCCTTCTCAGGATAATGGTTTTAAGTGTGTAAATAAAATACATTAGATTTCAAAGGAAACTACTTCTACTGAAATGCATATCTATTCTCAGAACCCATGGTCGAACAATTAACTGCCTTACTTCTCACTTAGAAGTCCTTCAAATGTACTGTATGGAAATGGTATTCTAATCTCTACAGTCTCTACCCAAATCCTACAATCCCACTTCCCATTTGCCAGTCATCATTCGTGACACCTTAGCTTTCTATATCCAAGGGCTGATGGTGACTTAGCCCCTCAAATCCCACATACTTCTTCATATCTATTGCATTGCATAAACTTCTTAGCAATATGTCTTATCATCTTTTTATTTATTTTTTGAAAAAAAAATTTTAACGCTTTATTTTTTGAGAGACAGAGAGAGACAGAGTATGCACAGGGGAGGGGCAGAGAGGAGGCAAAGAATCTGAAGCAGGCTCCAGGCCCCGAGCTGTCATCACAGAGCCCAATGCAGGGCTTGAACTCACGAACATGAGATCATGACCTGAGCTGAAGTCAGACGCTCAACCGACTGAGCCACCCAGAGGCCCCTCTTAACACTTTTTTTAAATTATAAAGCTATAATTAAAAGCCTATATAAATCATAAGCTCCTTGAGACCTGACACTGTGCTTTTTTTTTTTTTAACGTTTATTTATTTTTTGAGACAGAGAGAGAAACAGTGTGGGTTGGGGGGGAGGGACAAAGAGTGAATACCAAGCAGGCTTCTCACTGTCAGTGCAGAGCTTGACCAGGGGTTTAAACTCATGAACCGCGAGATCATGACCTGAGCTGAAATCAAGAGTTGCACACTTAATGCGCTGAGCCACCAGGGGCCCCACTGTGTATCTTTCTTATCCTTCAAAGTTTCTTACAGAAAATAGATACTTGTTGACTAATTGACTTAAAGAGAATAAATAAAGGTTTAATTTGTTTAATCTGACACGTGGGTTTATTTACGTCTAATGTAAGCTTTTTCTTTGCAGGTCTTGGCCACCTGTAATGTTGAACAGTCCTTTTTCAATGACTGGTTCACTGGGCATCTGAACTTCCAGATTGAGCACCAGTGAGTGATAGAAACAGTCCATGATAAAAGGCAAAGGCTGTCACTTATAACAGTCCCCCACCCTCCATACAGTCCAGAACAGAGCCCTAGACTAGGGATTTCAGAGGGAAAAAATGAATCAGAATTCTCTAAATTCTATTAACTTCCAAGGTAAGAAAGTGAAGAAAGAAAAGCAGAAGGTGTAATAATTGAGTAAATGGAGGGAAATCTTGGAAAAATAACAATGACTCAGTTCGTAGATTCCCAAGGACTTAGGAATTGGTGGTTGTTTTCTTTGCATGTGGTTTGTTGGCAAAACCCAAGAAAAATCATGATACTTGTGTAACAAAGTTATGTTGAAATTAATTTTTATTTTTAATATCAACCTGTATCTATATCTTTAGAGCCAAGGTTACAAAACAATCAACTGAAATCCAGTTTCTGTTGCAATTTCCAAATGATATTTGAAATACTTTACCAATAGGTAGTTAGATGCACATGTACCAAAGGAGAAAACGATAGTACTTTGAAAGTCAATCTCGGCAGAATATTCAAGGAAGAGACTTTCCTATTCATCTTTCCTCTTCATCTAAGCTGTATCTGTGATAGAGAAGGAAAAAGTTCTTATACCTATTCATGGGATTTTCTCATCCTTTCTCTCATGGTATTCCTTTAAAATCTCGGCAAAGCAAGAAAGCTTATTATTCATATGTTATCAAAGTAAAGTTTAAAACCTAAAAAGTTCACCTGGCTGGTAATTAAAAGCCTTGAATAAAACCCATCTCTCCTCCCTTCTTATTCCTATCTTAGAACTTTCCCCCATATACCTTGACTAAAACTTACTGAATACTCACTTATTTATTGTACAGGAGTTAGAGGTATCCACAGAGAGAGACAGAGACAGAATTGGTGGGGGGGTATCTCCAGCTCACTAGGCAATTAATTGTTAGGTAATCTCTACACTCAATGTGGGGCTTGAACTTACAACCCTGAAATCAAGAGTTCCATGCTCCACTGACTGAGTCAGCTAGGCACCCCTCCAGTTCTCTAGATAATTCAGAATGGTAGAAAATCTTATACTTTCATATGACCTGGTCAAATTAATATATTTGATAGAGGTAATTCTCTTAGGTCTTCCCAAACATTAGCCACCCACAGGGCTTATAGAGGGTTGAGAGATAAGATTGGAGTGTTCTGGCAACAGATTTTGAGCTTTCTGGAACAGAAGTATTGTACAACGTCAAGGTCTGCATTGCTAATAGAGTTTTATCCAATAATAGGGGACCAAAAACTCCTTCAAGTCGCTCCTTTGATCTAAGTTTTGTATCTCCTGTACCTGTTGCCCTAGTCTGTTTCCCACAATGCCACGCCATAATTATCACAAGGTGGCACCCTTGGTGAGGTCGCTGTGTGCCAAGCATGGATTGCAGTATGTGAACAAGCCCCTGTTGAAAGCATTTGGAGATATCACCAGGTAATTACAGAGTCTCTCAGCTCATAGCTCTCATTTCCCCCTCAATGCTTGTCTCCACACTATTCACTGGCTTGTGAATCACTTACCCATAAGCTATTTATTAAGGGACATCTGTATGCCCAGCATGGACATGAGACCCTTCAGGGAACATCAACAATGCAATGTTAAAAAATAATTCTTACCATTTACCTACTGCCTTGTGGGCACTTCTTAGTGAAAATGCCTTGCTACCCTACTACTAAGTATCAAGCTTCTTAAAACCAGGGCCGCATGTTATTTGACTCCGTATCCCCTACAGAATCTTGACCTGCTTTAGAATTTATGTGCTGGGAGGGACTCTCAAATCATGGTCCAGAGTTGCAAACTACAGGCACTGCCTACAGGGTCCAGGGACATAACTGTATGGATCAGGGAGGGGTGACTGACCAAGAGCAGAGAAACCCACCAGAACTGAAAGTCAGTACTCATCTTGGTGCATTCAAAGCTCCACAGAGAACATTAACAGCCTATGATCAGACTTTAGTAAGTTTCCCTGTCTTTTGGAATTAGGAAAAAAATTGCCAGTGTCTTGAATGAAGCCAACTAGGCCAGGCCTGGCCTGATCTGACCCTTAGATGGTGCTCCAGTTACATACTCTTCACCATGCCCATCTTACTTTTCTGCCCTCCGGAGGTCTGGCCCTTCTTCAGTTGCTACAGAACTCCCTGTCCCTTGCCATCTCCTGTCCTTTGTCCCCTTATCTTCTGCCTAGAATGTTCGTCCAGTCCATGGCCTCCCCTTATAAAACCTTGTCGATTTCCATCCCTTCTCCAAGGCTCATAAATGCCTTTTCCTCATCTTGGTCTTTCCTCAACCCCAGGACTCAACCTGTCACCTGCTTTTGCAGGTGCTCTAGCACAAGCCTCTCTTCACTTGTGAGCTTTATCACAATCATGAACAAATAACATCGTGGGTAATAAATTATTTAATACGTGTCTCCCAAGCTAGACGAGGAACTCCACATAGGTGGGACTTAGGTTGCTCCTACTCACTGCTGTATTCCCAGAGCCTAGAAAAACACCTTTCACATTGTAAAATATGGTGAGTGTGTAACAGGATGGGTTGGTATAGAGGTATATGCTTTATCTTACAGAGATTCAGAGAAGCTTTTTTTTTAATGCTAGGGAAAAGGACTGTTGATAGTCTGGGGTACAAAAAAGAATAAAATGAAAGAAAAACTGAACCCCCTCCCTACAGGAAATGTGAAATCATCTGCTAACATGCAATGCAGTGTATTTGTTTCCCTCCACTGGGCAACAGAAAAGACATCTTTCAGCCATAACTGAAAATGACAACATTTCCCTGAGCCAAGTAAAGGAGTGCACGGTCCATGGCACATCTCCATTTACATTAAAGTCTCACCTACTGATGATTTTGTTTACCTCTCCCACAAGGCCTTGAAGAAATCTGCAGCCCTCTGGATGGATGCTTACTCTGAAACATGAAGCAGAGCATCAACCTTGACACACATGTAGCTGTGTCTCTGAAGGGGGTTAATCAATGTGCAAGAGCTCTTTCCTGCTTACCTGCTGGTGCCATGGGCATACCTGCGGTGCCAGGAGTGTGAATCCCAAGGGCACATGATAACCCCCTCCCTGAAGGTTTTCTCTGCAATTGCAAAGCAATGGAAACACAAGATGGTTAGGGTACCAAAAGGGAAATGGGAGCCAATTTTCTTTATTTCTTCTATAGAATCTTGAACTTAGTCCTACTAATAGACCTAATCAGATCATCTCCATCACTGGGGCATATGCAAGGGAACCAGGCAAAAGTCTTACTGAGACACTGGGTATAAGAAGAAGTGGGACAAAAGAGAGACCTCTGATGGACACTTGGGAAAACAGCACGGTTGCCCTTAGAAGAGAATGGTGTATTTAAGAAATTTCTGTTGACCATACAAATTTTTGCTTATTCCTTACTTAAATGTGTGAGCCTCTTTTTTCTCTAAAAATTAAACATAATTAACATTTAAGTCTCCTTAAATGCTTCAAGCGTCACTTTGGATTTTTCTTATTGTAATGGCATATGTGTAATTATGGTGTGTATGTATTTTTCTTCCAACTTATAAAATCTCTTAAGGAGCTCCCTACATCCAGGCCCAATATCCACTGACACAGGAGGTTAAGCTTCCGTATTTTAGCATTACTGGCCTTCTGCTAAAGCGTAAACTGGTCCTGAGTTTAAGACTGATTTGCCTAATTCCTACCCACAAGAGCGGAAATACTGTGCCTTGCTATTGAGTAACTCTGATGAAGGAAAGAGATTTGTTTTCTGTAATGTAGGCCCCAGGCTGTGTCAAGGCATTTTCCAAGCTTAGCACCGAGTTACGCATTTCTTAAGATAAGAGAGTTTCAATGCTAGAAGGATGAGTGGACACTCTCAAGACCATACTGCTGTCTGGCTTTGGTGCTTTTGCTCATCTGTTCATGGGGTCATGTTGGAGCTCACCCTAGCTGTGAGGAGGGAAAGCAAACAGTAGAAACTTCCATCTGCAGCTCCAGGCAAGTCAGCATTAGGGATTTATCTGTTGTCTGAAATGCTACCAGGAAGCATTTCATTCCCTCACTCCAAACCCTGCAAAATACTCTTTTTCTTTGTTCTTAATTAAATCCCCAGGTTCAGGAGCACAGATCCTGTGGCAGAAGTGAGTGTTATGACTTGAAAGAAGCCACTGGTGCTGAAGCAGAGGGAGCAGGCGCCAGAGAGGTACAAGATGGGGCAATGAAGGACAGTATGTGAAGTGACTCACAGGTCCAGGGGAGTTAACCATGTATGTCAAAGCCAGGAAAGCAAGAACTGGTGGGGGGGGGGGGCGGGGAGGAGCATTGAAATGGTAATAATATTGAACAGGGAAGTTAAGCAGAGGATAGAAAGGAAGAAAGGCTTTATTGGTTTTATGATTCTTTATAATATAAGCCCTAATGGATATGGCCATAACCCATATTCCACCTACTGGTGGATCTATAAGTGATTTCTCCTGCCGGAAATCAGGGCTGCAAGTGGGTGTGGGGGACAGTGGTTGTTTTCTCTGCCTCATCCGGTTCAACCCCCAGAGGTGCTCAAGTCCTGTTTCTCCTCCTGGTCACTAGAAATAGCAAGTTGACTTCTCCCTGGACAGACTCAGGAACTCAAAGGCATCCCTCTCTGTGTTGAGACCAGACCACTTGGCAGTTGCCTGAATGGAGTTGGTTACTGTGGGACTGAACACATCTGGGAGGTTTTGACACATTTTGTAGGGAAAGCATGTGAAATTAGTTCAAGCAAGTTGCTAGGTAAGAATAAAAATTTACGGTGGGTAAACTTTAACCTGCTTAAGGCGTCCCAAGTCAGCATAGTAGTCATTTTCGTGAACTACCTCAACTGATTTCTCTTCCTCACCCTGTGCTGACAGGTATTTGCACTTGGTGAGGAATGTGACTACATTTTATTACCTGTTCAACAAGCCTCCTGGAGAAGGAGAACCAAAGCCTGTGACGTTCACAGCTTCCCACAACACTGAGCACTGAGGGAGAATCTAGATGGTCAGTCCTCAGGGTATTTCATTTCTGTCGTCTCTGCTCTATGGCCGCTTGAATGAAGGTGGCTTGCCGGGCCAGACTTCTGCGTCTTTAAACTAAATGACTCCTGAGAATTGAGTTACAGCCTTACCTGAAACTGTTCAATGGGTTTTCATGGCTCTTGGAATAAAGAGCCAACCCTCAGATGGCCAACAGACTTTGCCTACATCGGCCCCTCCCCATTGCCCTCCCCTACCTTGTACCAGACTGGCCCTTGTTTCCTCTGCTTCGGCCCCAGTGGCTTCTTCCAGTCATGACACTTGCTCTGCTACAGCGTCTTTGCCCCTAAGCCCAGTGTCTGAACCCTTCTGTCACCCTCCCTGCCCTCACTTCTTCTCTCCTGGTTACCTGCCACTCACCTGCTGATCTCAGGGCAGCCTCCACAGTAAAGGCCTATTGTAAATCAAGACCTATTGTTATACACTCTGTAGCAATTACTACAGGTAAAATTGTACATTCGTTTGTGTGATTCATTAATCTGTTTGTCTTCTACCCCAGCCTGCAATATCCATGAGAGTAGGGAGTGTCTGATCTGTTGGAGACTCATAACAAAGATGTGTGGAAGGAAGGGAGGGAGGGAGGAAGAGAGGGAGGGAAAAGGAGGAAGACAAGTATGTGAATGTAATTCTTTCTAATTTGATAGAAAGGAAAAAAATGTCATATATATGAAAAGCATTTCTATATTCTAACTCTGAATTATTAAAATTATCATCAAAACATAAGAACATCTACTAAGCAGTAAGTACTGAGCTACCCCCTTTGTGGACATTATTCCATTTAATCTTCATAATAGCCCCTTGGGGCAAGTCCTATAATTAATCTCACTTTATAGATGAAAAATTATTTTATTACACTTTTAGGGGTCAGAAATGTGGACACTGCTTAACTGTATCCTCTGAGATGCTACAATAAGGGTGTCAACCGGGACTGGGAACTCATCTGGAGACTCAGCTAGGGATGGATCATATCTAAGCTCCCCAATGTTATTGGCAGATCTCATCTCCTTGCAGTAGTAAGACTGAGATTCCTGCCTTCCTCTTGGCCATCAGCCAGAGGTTGCTTCCAGCTTTTAAAGGCTATCCACAGTCTTTTCTGTGTGGCCTTCTCCACAATTCCTCTCATAACATGGCAGTAACTTCTTCAAAGACAAGAAGCCATATACAGTTAATCAGTATATATAACATATTACATATACCATATGAAGCAACATATCTTTTTATGCCCAAATCACACTGCTACTTTAAGAGTCAGTCTCTCCCTGAAGTTTTCCCAGTTTAGCACATGTTTACTGCCAACTTCTACCCCTGGAGGTAATTTCTTTTTCCACTGAATACCCACAGGGCTTTCTTTGTAGCAATAAATATTTTATACTATTTACCACTTCCTATCTAAATTATTTACTTACCTCTAAGATGCTCACTATCTTTTATAAGGTAGCTAAACTACATTGCATTTCTATGACATTTCAACATCTGATATAGAGCCTCAGACACAGTAGGTATTCTATAAATATTAATGAATAAATGGTGATAAAATATAATAATATGGACAGCTTTCTAACTGGAATACATTATCTCATTGACCTTTAACAAATAACAAATAAAATAATCCCCATTTTCAAATTATGAAAAACCAGTAATATCTATTTTCATGTTATGTGACTCAGAGAAGTTTTGAACAGGTTTATTCAAGCCACATAACTAAGTGATGGAACCGGGGTTTTAATTTCAATTCCAGAGACTGCACTCTTAGTTTAGATGTACACACATTTCATATTAAGCAGTCTGGACTATGAGAAGAGGAACAAAGTCCATGCAAATACCCTAAAACAGCTAGTGGGTGAAAACTTATGAACCTCATGGACTCTCAGGAGATCATTTGGGGTCACTAGCTGTTTTAAACAATCTTTTCACCAGTTCATAATGTTCTTCCATAAGGCCCAGCATGACCATCTTGGGCAAGTGGCTTCAGTTGCTGAAAAGCAGGGGGTCCATCCCTTAGGAGGAGTCCCCACTTTGACTCAACCCTGAAGGTTAAGAAATTCAAATTATAAATTTAAATTTTACAAGTTACATGAATTTCTTTTTTTGCTTAATTTTTTAACGTTTATTTATTATTAAGAGACAGAGCATGAACAGGGGAGGGGCAGAAAGAGAGGGAGACACAGAATCAGAAGCAGGCTCCAGGCTCTGAGCTGTCAGCACAAAGCCCGACACGGGGCTCGAACTCACAAACCAGAAGATCATGACCCAGGCCAAAGTCGGATGCTTAACCGACTGAGCCACCCAGGCACTCCGATAAGTTACATGAATTTCAAAGTTACTTGAACATTCCATGTCTCAGTTTTTCTCTCTATTATAATGTTAATAAATAGTAAAATAATGTTAATAGTAGTCCCTAGTAGTTCCTAAATCATAGGCTGTTGTGAGGATAGAATTAGTTCAATAGACATGAAATACCCGGTACAGTGTCTAACACGTAGTTCACACTCAGTAAACGTTAGTGATTAGATTGATCATTCATTCACTCAAAGCACATTTGTTGACAATATATGTTGTAAAAGCTATGCTAGCTGCTAGAATTGCACAAATGTATATGTCGGTCTCCTCTGTGGAGCATCTCAACACAAACAGATAAGAAGATTCTTTGAATTGCAAAATGCAATCCTAGTTACTGCAACAGAAGTTTTGAAATACTATGAGAGTCCAGAAGAGAGAGACTAACATTGGAAGAAGGAAATAAGTCTTCCCAGAGAAGGGAGCAATGCAACTGCACTTTACTTTGATAAGCCATGGAAACACAAAGGCCAAAGAGAATCAGGGAGGGATGCAAAGCAGTTGAAAAATTAAAAATAGTCATATCTTAGAAAGATCATGCCGAGTAACATTAACAGTAAGAATGAGATTTATAACATTATACATTTTTTGTAATACAAAGCATGCATGACAACTTCCATTTTGCAAAAATACAAAACAAACAAAACCAACCAACCAACCAAACAACCAAACAAACAAAAACACAAAATGGTCATGCAATATACTGAATGGGAAGGCACAATTTAAAAACATGTTAAAGGGAGTTAAGATGGTAGGGAAACAGGGGAACCTAAAGCTTGCCTCCTCCCTCAAACACAGCTAGATAAACATCAAATCATTCTCTACACCCAATAAATCCATCTGAGGACCGAGAGAACAAAACTGTATATCTACAAGAGGATAAACGACCGCCTTGTGGAAAGTAGTAGCTGCAGAGATTTGATTTGGAGGAGATAAGAAACGCAGGTGCTGTGGAGGGGAAGGGACATGCTTATGGAGACTACTGCAAATTATTATAAGCAGCAGAATGCAAAATCTGGTTTTAGAAGTCTGCACCGTTGCTTGGTTCATGCCTTGCCAGTTTAGTAGTGCTCTGGTGGGGAAGAAGAGTAGAGACACAGGAGTGGGTCCTATGGTCTGATGATCCCCAGGATCCCATGGGGAGAAACATTTGCCCTGCTTGGAGCGCATTTGGGAGTTGTGGAATTGCCTCTCTGGGGACAGAATTGGCATCAACATGCCGCACGGTTCCGAAGCATAGGAATGGGGACAACAGCTGCACGGTTATGCACTTTCCTGGGGCAACTGAGCAAATGGCAAAAGGGCGGGGAACCTTGCCACAGAGGATCAGTGTAGGTCTGTGCTGTGCAAATCCCTAAATTTAGGTTTTGAAATCCAGCTTCATGCCTGAGATTACAAAAACAAAACCAAAACCCAAAACAAACAGGAATATTATGCTCCCTGGCAGGTGGACAGCTCAGATGTAGACAGGGTGAAGACACGAATCTGAAGAAAGCTGGGGACACAGGAGGGGTGATTGTTTGTTTTCTGTGAGGGCTTCCTGAAGAGTGGAGGGTGTGAACTCTGCTCCAGGGATGAGAGAGTTGGGCAATGCCATTCCCCTCTCCCCACAAGCATGAGCACTGACCAACCTCAGTGAGTTGAAGAGTGCCACCAAGTGGAGACAGGAGCTACTTACACCAAGCCCCAAACCCTCTGCGCCCTGCAGGTGCATCACCACTAGGGCAAGTTGGCCTGAGATGCAACACAACAGGGCAGCATAAACCCCCAGAAGACCAGCATAGAACCCTTGCATGCACCGCATATACTGATCATGGAGTGTCAAAAGCTTCAGCTCAACAGAAAATAGGATCTAGCTTCCACTGTCATTTTTTTAAATTCTTTTATTATTTATTTTTATTTTTTATCTAGCTTCTAGGGATGCAACAAAGCCATTCCCAAGAGGGAAGTGTACTTCAATATAGGCCTACATCAAGAATCAAGAAAAGTCTCAAATACACAACCACACCTTATACCTAAAAGAGTTAAAATAGGAACAGTGAAGGCAGCAGAAGGGAAATAATAAAGATTAGAGCATAAATAGAGGATATACAAACAAACAAACAAAAACTGTAGAAGAGATCAATGAAAGTAAGATCTGGTTCTTTGAAAGAATTAATACAATTGATAGACCCCCCCCCATCCATACTTATCAAAAAGAAAAAAGAAAGGACCCAAATTAAAAAAAAAATCACAAATGAAAGAGGAGAGATCACAACCAACACTGCAGAAAAACAATTATAAGAGAATACTATGAAAAAATTGTATTTCAACAAACTGGGCAATCTTGAAGAAATGGAAAAGTTCCCAGAAACATACAAACAATCAAAACTGAAACAGGAAGAAATATAAAATTTGATCAGACCTCTAATCAGCAAAGAAATTGAATCAGTAATCAAGAATCTGTCAAAAACACAAGGCCAGGGCCAGACGCCTTCCCAGGATTTGCTACCAGACATTTAAAGAAGAGTTAATACCTAATTTTCTCAAATTGTTCCCCCAAAAAAAAAGAAATTAAAGGAAAACTTCCAAATTCTTAAAAGAATTGTCACTATGATCAAGTGGGGGTTATTCCTCCGCTATAGGGCTGGTTCAATATTTACAAATCAATCAGTGTCATGTGCCACATTAACAAAAGAAAGAATAAGAGCCATATGATCCTGTCAATAGATACAGAAAAAGCATTTGACAAAATACAGCATCTGTTCTTGATAAAAACCCTCAACAAAGTAGGGACAGAAGAAACATACCTCACCATCATAAAGGCCATATATGAAAGGCCCACAGCGAATAGCATCCTCAATGGGAAAAAAATGAAAAACTTTTCCCCTATGGTCAGGAACAAGACAGGGATGTCCACTCCCACTATTACTATTTAACACAACACTGGAAGTCTTAGCCTAATCAATCAGACAACAAAAAGAAATAAAACACATCCAAATTGACAAAGAAGAAGTCAAAATGTCATTATTTGCAGACAACATGACACTTTATGTAGAAAACCCAAAAGACCACCAAAAAATTTCTAGAACTAATACATGAATTAAGCAAAGTTGCAGGATATAAAATCAACATTTAGAAATTGGTTCCATTGCTATCCACCAATAATGAAGAAGCAGAAAAAGAAATCAATGAATTAACCCAATTTACAATTGCACCAAAACAGTAAGATACTTAAAAATAAACCTAACCAAAGAGGTAAAAGATATGTAGTCTGAAAACTATAGAACACTTATAAAAGAAACCGATGAGGATGTGAAGAAATGGGAAAAAAATTCCATGCTCACAAATTGGAAGAACAAACATTGCTAAAATATCTAGGGTATCCAAAGTAATCTACACATTTAATGCAATCCCTATCAAAATACCAGCAGCATTTTGTGCAGAGCTAGAAGAAACAATTCTAAAATTTTTATGGAACCACAAAAGACCCCGAATAGCCAAAGCAATCCTGAAAAAGAAAAGCAAAGCTGGAGTCATCACAATTCTGGACTTCAATCTGTATTACAAAGCTGTATTCATGAAGACAGTATGGTACCGGCACAAAAACAGACACATAGATCAATGGAACAGAATAGAAAATCCATAAATGGACCTATGACTATATAGTCAACCAATCTTTGACAAAGCAGGAGAGAAATGGAATGGAAAAAGCCAGCCTGTTCAACAAATGATGTTGGGAAAACTGGATAGTGACATGCAAAAGAATGGAACTGGACCACTTTCTTACACCATACACAAAACTAAATTCAAAATGGATGAAAGACCTAGATGTAAGATAGGACCATCAAAATCCTAGAGAACAGAGGTAGCAACCACTCTGACCTTGACCAGAGCAACTTCTACTAGACATATCACTGAAGGCAAGGGAAACAAAGGCAAAAATGAACTATTGGGACTTAAGCAAGATAAAAAGCTTCTGCACGGCGAAGGAAACAATCAACAAAACCAAAAGGCGGCCTATGGAATGGGAGAAGATATTTGCAAATGACATACTTAATAAAGGTTAATATCCAAAATGTAAAAAGAACTTAGCAAATTCAACACCCAAGAAACAAATAATCCGGTGAAGAAAGGGGCAGAAGGCGTGAATAGACACTTTTCCAAAGGAGACATCCAGATGGCTACAGGACACATGAAAATATGCTCAATATCATCCATCGTCATGGAACTGCAAATCAAATCCATGATGAGATACGGCCTCACATCTGTCAGAATGGCTAATATGAACAACACAAGAAACAACCAGGGTTGGCAGAGACACGGAGAAAGGGCAACCCTCTTGCACTGTTGGTGGGAATGCAAAGTGGTATAGCCACTCTAGAAAACAGGGCAGAGGTTCCTCAAAACATTAAAAATAGAACTACCTTATGATCCAGCAAATGTACTACTAGGTATTTATCCAAAGGATACTAAAATACATATTCAAAGGAGCACCTGCATCCTGATGTTTATAGCTTTATTATCAACTAAAGCCAAACTATGGAGAGAGCTCAAATATCCATTAACTAATGAGTGGATAAAGAAGAAGGGGTATATATATACAATGGAATATTACTCGGCCATCAACAGGGACGCAATCTTGCAGTTTGCAATAACATGGATGGAGCTAGAGAGTATAATACTCAGCAAAATAAGTCAGTCAGAGAAAGACAGCACATAATTTCATTCATGTGTGGAATTTAAGAAAAAAACACACAGATGAACATTAGAGAGGGAAAAAGAGACAGGGAAACAAACCTTAAAAGCCTCTTAATGATAGAGAACAAACTGAGGTTTGCTGGAAGGAGTTGGCTAGGGGATGGGCTAGATGGGTGATAGAAATTAAGGGGGGGGGCCCTTATAATAATGAGCCCTTTGTGTTGTATGTAAGTGATGAATCATTGAATTCTACTCCGGAAACCAATATTGCACTGTACGTTAACTAACTAGAATTTAAACAAAAATTTGAAAAGAAATGTTCCATAGTATAAGGCAATTTTGTATTTTAGTTAAGTGGTCCTAAAACAAACAAAGAAAAATTAATGCTCTTTAAAAAAAAGCATGCATAAAATTTAAAGAGACAGAAAACACATCATGAACACCCAATGGTGATTTTGCATCATCAGCGGGGGATGGGGTTGGGGGAGCAAAGACCAAACAAAATATGCAGAAATTTGCCAGCGAACATTGCATCTGAAATTCTGGAAGCGTCAGATCACTGTTGGTAAAAAAAAAAAAAAAAAAAAAAAAAAAAAAAAAAAAAAAAGGCATCACGTTATTTGCTATGAATTCTCAAAGGTAAAGTTATGAGCAGTGTGCACACGTGCACAACACGCACAGACACACAAGTTTAAATGTCCGAATGGGACGTCAGGAAAACAGGAGCTTCAAGCCTGAACTAGCCTACCTGGCCCACTTACGCAATTATAAACTAGTGCCCCTTCCCCTGGACAAACTCAGTAGTAACAAAGCACACAGATCACAGCAAGCAGAGTGGAAGCTGGATGTCGGCACCACGAATGCCCTCAAGCAGGGCACTCTTGCTCAGGATGCAGCTACACAACCCTACTAGAAGGTCCTGCAGATCAAACCTCCAGAAAAATCCTGAGCAGCCCTAACCCACACACACCACGGAGAAGCAAAGGCACAGAAGGTACAGATAGTCAGAGCGCCCCCTTCTGGCAGATCCAGGAGCACTGAGCCTCAGAGGGGGAAAGTTGCCAATATCAGCCTCCCAAGTCAGAGCATTTCCTGCGCTTGGGAAAGACTGTCTCTTGCAATGGGAGATAACATCCCATCATCTTCAAATGGAATGTCTACGGTGCCGCTCTAGGAATTCCCATGACTTTTTTAACTTCAAATCATTTTCCCCCTGGCCAAGACAATGTAACCCATACTCTGCCTTTCTTTCTCTGGCCTAGGATCTTTATGGAGAAGCTACACCCACATTCTAAACTGGAAAGCATGGGTGGATGTTAACATGTGGCAAAGGGAGAAGAGGTTAATGGGAAGAAATGGAAGATGAGATATGGAGGGATTAAAGGAATAAGCAGCCTGAAGTGGTAAAGAACAAATCCTAATCAAAGTGGTTTCTTAATACAAAAGATTAAAAATCTGAAAAGGACTTTTACATCCATTTTACATCCATAAGTTAATGGGATCTTTGCAACAATCCTGAAGAATCAATTAAAATCATGAGTAGTGCTGGAGGGGGAAGAAGGGACATCACGAAGGGCGAGATGGGAGGGATCAAATCTCAAGGTCGGGAGGCCATGGCCGGCTCCTTACCAGAGGAGAAAGCATTTTTAACTGTAGAAGGACATAGCAGGCAATCAGACATTGCTAATAGGGTTGTAACTTTGCAGACAAATGGATCTGGATTCCAGCCAGCTAGAGATTTGGAAAGTCCATAGTCATTCTGAGCTAATTTTCTTATTTACAAAAGGGGATATAATAATGCCCACATCATAGGGATACTTGGAGGGATAAATGTTTACAAAGTGCCTATAACCATTCAATAAATAGAAGCTACTATTCATTCATGTACTCAATTAACATTACTGAATGCTTTTTTGAGTCCATCACTGATCCAAGCCCAGGGTATAATGTTTGGCAAGAGACAGACACGGTAATTGTCCTCATGAAACATACAGTCTTGTGGGGTACACAGGCAACAGTAGAATAATTGCCAAAATAGGTATTAATCATAAATTATTCTAAGTCACTCTATCCTACCACTTTTTCACTATGTCTCATGTCTCATGTCCTTCCTTCTTTAGCTTACCTTCCATGGTCAATCACCATTGCAATCCTCTGGGAACACAAGTTCAACACCTTTGTCCCTCTCTTGCTTTGTCATATTCACTTGGTTAAAGCATAGCTCTAATCCGACCCGCTGGACCCTCTGCGCTGTCACCCATTCAACTAACAGAAACACAGGCTACCATGTTGGCTGGTCCCACTCTATCCTCTCACCGTCCCAAAGCCCCTGCTGCTATCTGGCAACCACACTGCGTGTCCTCAGTCCATCCGCTCTCTTAGCCAACTGTTTCATCCCATCTCTTCTCTCCTCCAACCTCTAACATGACGGCCCCATCCTTCCTCATAGCTAGAGAATCTGGTTATGTCACAGAGAAAATTTTTTTTCAATATATGAAATTTATTGTCAGATTGGTTTCCATACAACACCCAGTGCTCATCCCAAAAGGTGCCCTCCTCAATACCCATCACCCACCCTCCCCTCCCACCCCCCATCAACCCTCAGTTTGTTCTCAGTTTTTAAGAGTCTCTTATGGTTTAGCTCCCTCCCTCTCTTAAGTTTTATTTTCCTTCCCCTCTCCCATGGTCTTCTGTTAAGTTTCTCAGGATCCACATAAGAGTGAAACCATATGATATCTGTCTTTCTCTGTATGGCTTATTTCACTTAGCATCACACTGTCCAGTTCCATCCACGTTGCTACAAAGGGCCATATTTCATTCTTTCTCATTGCCACGTAGTACTCCATTGTGTATATAAACCACAATTTCTTTATCCATTCATCAGTTGATGGACATTTAGGCTCTTTCCATAATTTGGCTATTGTTGAGAGTGCTGCTATAAACATTGGGGTACAAGTGCCCCTATGCATCAGTACTCCTGTATCCCTTGGGTAAATTCCTAGCAGTGCTACTGCTGGGTCATAGGGTAGGTCTATTTTTAATTTTTTGAGGAACCTCCACACTGTTTTCCAGAGTGGCTGCACCAATTTGCATTCCCACCAAGAGTGCAAGAGGGTTCCCATTTCTCCACATCCTCTCCAGCATCTATAGTCTCCCGATTTGTTCATTTTGGCCACTCTGACTGGCGTGAGGTGATATCTGAGTGTGGTTTTGATTTGTATTTCCCTGATGAGGAGCGACGTTGAGCATCTTTTCATGTGCCTCGCAGAGAAAATTAAAAAGAACTTCTGCAATTTTTCTTGACCAAATCTTACCCGCCTGCCTGATTCTCTGTCCATCTACTCCTACCATCCCTCCCACGCTCACGCTCCTATTTAAAGCTAACCTCTCTATTTGCACACCAAATTCCATCTCTTCTTGCCTAGTCATGAACATCGTTGTTCGCATTTTCTCCTTCCTCTTTTACAGCTTCAGCTTCCCCCTTTCTCCTGGACCATTCCCATCAGCATCCAAATGTGCTGCTCTTTCTCCCAATATTAATATAACACACACACACACCTAAAATCCTTACTGGTCCATCCCTTTTCTTCTCTTTACAGCAAAACTCACCGAAAGAGTTGTCTAAACTCACTGTGTCTAAATTTTTTCTTCCCATTCTCACTTAAATCTACTCCAAACAAGTTTTTATCACAACTGCTTTTCTCAAGATCACCAGTAACTTCATGTGGCTAATTGCAATGCTCAATCCTCAGTCCTGAGCTTACCTCACCTTTCATTGGCACTTAACACAGTTGGTGATTCTCTTATACCTCAAAAACTTTCTTCACTTGGCCTCCAGTTGCCTGGTTTTTCTCTGACCTCCCTAGCTGTTCAACCTGCTTCACTGGTTCCTCCATATGTCCTTGACCTCTAAGTGAAAGAGAGTCCTAGGGATCAGTCCTTGAATCTCTATTTTTATCCATAGGCATTCATAGCTTTAATGCCATTTAATACCATAGATGCCCATGACTTCCAAACTCATATGTCTAACCCTGATCTCTCCCCCTTTTGAGTAATTATACTCAACAATTACTCTACACGTCTACTGGAGTATCTAATGGATGTTTCAAATTTAACATAAATATTGCAAATCCCCAGATAGTCCCCCTAAAACCTGTCCCTCCTGCACCATTTCTGATCTCATTTAACCGTGGATCCATGTTTCCAGTTTCTCAGATAAAACACACTGGGGTCATCCTTAATTCTTATCTTTCCCCACATTCAGTGTGTCAGAACATCCTCTCAGATACAGTCTCTTCTTTTGCCTATATCCTCAAGATATATCCTGAATTCTATTGCTTCCCACCATTTCCTCTGCTATGACCCTGATTTCAGCCAAGCTACAATCACCTCTCCTTCTGTATCTTTGTAATAATCGCCTAACTTATCTCCCTGCTTCTGTATGTATCCTCCTGCAAGCTATTCCCCACACAGGAGCCAGAGGAGCATGCTAAAACAAGTCAGGTCTTGTCTCCCTCTCTCTGCTCAAGACCCTCCAATGGGTCCTAAGCCAAGCTCCTTACCACATGCTCCAGGGCTACAAGGCTGACCCTATCACCTCTTTAACCCCAGCACCAACCACCCCATGTCCCTCACGCCATTCCAGCCATCCTGGCCTCTTGCAACTTTTCCAAAATGCCAAACTTGCCTCTGCCCCTGGATCCTTACCCGGGCTGTATTCCCTCTGCCTGCAATTCTCCCAGATACTGCTTGTCCTCACTCCCTCACTTCCTCCAGGTCTTTACTCAAATGTTGGCTTCTCACTGAGGCTTGTCCTGTATACCTCACCTAGAATTCACCCTCATATACACACATTCCCTTACTCTTGTCCTCACCTTTTATTTTCCTCCTTCAGAGGAGGAAAATTACTATAATTTACTATGTATATTTGTTTTGAATTAAACTATGAGCTTGATGAAGACAGAGATGCTTGCCCGTTTCCCTTATTACCATCTATCTGGAGCCTAGAACAGTATTTAGTGCACAGTAACTTTGAAGGAATGAATGAATGAATATGGAACCTGAGTTTCCAGTAACTTTAGTAATTTCCCCCAATTACAAATGTGACAACTAGTAAGTGTCACAGCTAGAACTCAAGCCCCTTCTCAGGACGCCCATGTTTTCAAGACGGTGACCTTCCCAAGCCAGAATAGAAAACTCTCCATCCCTGTTTGGAAGAGGCTGCCCAAGATTCCCATTCTTCCTGAATTCTCGTAAAATATTTATAATCCTATGAAATAACTTTTCCCGGTGCTCCTGCTAGGACTTATTATTCATCTTTAATTTAGTCGATCGAAACAGACAGAAGGAGAGTTGCTGCCCTATGAATAAAGAAGCACATAAACAGCTCCCTAAGTTCCAAGTTGCAATTAGCAATTCCAGGGAGCAAAGTGACTTTATATACACCAAGACAGCGATTACCAACCCTGCTATAAGTACTACACCCACAGAGAAGACCAGGCCTTATCTCAATTCACAAGGCCACCACGAAACGAAAATCCATTCGTGGAAATTGAACTTGATATAGCTCTCCCCTTCAGGGCACCATTATCTAGAAATTCAGTGTCCTGACTGGCCTGGGAATTTTATATTAAGCTGATAGAATTTCCACATTTGCTGAGCGCTAAACTGTATGCAAGGCAGTCTATTCTGTTGAGAGACGGGTATAAGATAAAAATAAGAAAATAATACCATTTTGAAATGTATTATGTGTTGAACTAAGAGCTTGATAATCAGTATATCATTTAATCCTTGCAGCAACTCTGCAACATGGTATAATGTCCACGTTATGACTAGGAGCTAAGTCAGCTCATCTTCCTACAGGCCATAGACAAATAAATACCACAGTGGAAATTCCAATCCAAGTCCCTCTGACTCCATGTGTCCTTACCTAGTATGCCAGACCAGCTTTAGCTAAGATGGTTAAGAAGTTAAGAGGGGGTAAAATTCAGACTCATCCCTTGTTCCCAGAAGCTGAGATTTCCAACAGAAAAACATCTAACTCTGATTTTTTGTGTGTGCTGATCACTGTAATGATACCTGTCAGGGAAAAAATGTATCCTCTATGTATAAGACATTTGAATTATGTTTGAATTATAGGAAAGGTTAAAAGACTGATATGAGGTAAAGGCAATCCCAAGGGGAAGAGACCTAACATGAAAAAAGAGAAAATCTTGAATCGACTAAAGCAACGATCTTCATATGTACAAGATCGAAGGTACATACACATCCCCACTCTGCAAAAGAGATCAATAACTGTACCCTAACAGGAGGACCCTCAAACTAAACTCCCACACATGCCATCTGTTTGGAATTGTTAAAGGAATAAGGAGAGCATCAGCCCCTAAAGTTCTCTCCCTTTGACCTGAAGGCCTCCATCTTTTTATCTTAAGATCTGAACTTCCAGATAGGCAATGGGTTAACAACTTGCATCTAAAAGCTAAAAGCCCCTAGGAAAATTACAATCTATAAATCACACCTCACTCTGTATTGATTTACTCCCTTGGCTTCCTTCTGACCCAGCTGAGAGCTAGCATCTGATGCACAGAGTATTGATGGGGAGGAAGGAGGGGGAAGGAAGAGGAAGAAGTAATTGTAGAACCTGAAATAGACCCCAAAGGGGCAGGTCTGAGTGAAGTCCTGAGGCTGAGATGTCTGTGAGAGCTTAGACACAGGAAAGGATGAGACCAATGCTAGGAAAAAAGAATCATTACAAGGCACCGAAACCCAATTCAAACCGGCCTAAGCAAATTAGGGAATCGACTGGATCATGTCTCGGGTCTAAACTGTGAAGTAGCTAAATGTGCAGGCTTTGCCACCACTTTGTCTGAGGTAAGATCTCTGCTCAAACCCTTACTCACCATAGGACCTTGAGCGTGTTACCTAACTTCTCTGGGCCTTACTTCGCTCATGTGGGTGAGGCCATGATGATAAATTCATGCCTACTTCATTGATTCGTTGTGGGGATTGGGTAAATCAACACATGTGTTATGGGTTGAATTATGCCGCCCAAAAAAGATACATTGAACGGCTCACCCTCAGTACCTGAGAATGTGACCTTATTTGGAAACAGGATCTTCGCAAATGTAATCGGTTAAGATGAGGTCATACTGGAGTAGAGTGGGTGGGCCCTTTATCCAATGTGACTGCTATCCTTCTAGAAGGGGAGAAGGGACGCGGGGACACAGACACAGGAGGAGAGCACCATGGGTTCTTGGAGGCAGGATGTGCCACAGCTGCCAGACAAGGAACACCTGGAGCTACCAGAACCTGTAAGAGGCAAGGAAGGAATCTCTCCTTCAGGTCACAGGTCACGTATCAGTCTGGTTGGGCTGCCGGAGTCAAATACCCGTGGACTGGGTAGCTAGAACAACAGAAATTCGTTTTCTGGCAGATTGCGGGCTGGAAGTTCCAGATCAAGGTCCAGCAGGGTCAGTTTCTGGTGCGAGTTCTCTTCCTGGCTTGCAGGGGGCCAACTTCTCACGTGGCAGAGAGAGAGCTAGAGAGCTCTCTTGTGTCTCTTCTTATAAGGACAGTAATACTATCAAACCAATGGCCAACTCTATGATCTTATTTACCCATAACTACTTCCCTATATGCCCTTTCTCCTGAGGGTTAAAGATTCAACATATAAATTGGGGGGCCTAATTCAGCCTGTAGCCAAGAGCATGGCCCTGCCAACACCTTGAATCTGACTCTTCAGCCTCCAGAACTATGAGACAACACATTTCTGTTGTTTTCAACTGCCCAGTTCATAGCGCTGTGTTATGGCAGCCTGAGAAAATGTTGACAACTTGTGAAATGCTGACACCAGTGCCTGGTACCTAGTATCTAAGACATGTCAGCTGTTACTATTACAACTCAGATGCTATTCAATCCAGGTTCTTAACCAATGTCATCAGGAACTTCTTTCTCTTCATCTCTCAGCTTTGCTTTCCTCTGGACTCAGCCTCAAGAGCCCTCGTGTCGATTCACCCTCCTGGGCTCCCTGAGAACTCCAGTCTTCTGTGCCACCAGCCTAGGGGCTCGGCAAAGAGACAGCCTCTTCTGAGTCATTCTGGCAAAAGTCCTGGGATGGAATCTATTGGCCTGGAGGCGGTCACATGCCCATCCCTGAGCCAATCACGGTAGCCAGAGGGTGCGGTGCTTTGGCCAGACTTACCCACCCTGCAGCCATGGCTGGCGTCAGCCCTGCTTGAACCGCGTGGACCCAGAATGGAGACAGTGGTTTGGAAATGGAAACTCAGGCTGCTAGCGCCAGAAGGGGTACCGGGATGTGGAGGAGGCAGAAACGACGGATAATCATCGCGTGGGATTGATTTTAGCAACCTGAAGTTTATCAACATCCCTGAAGTTTTCATTCTGTTCGTGGTGCTATACTAGTAAGAATTACTGGCGATGAACCACGGAAACAAGGGTTCATTAACTTAAACAGAAATGAATTTTCTGGGGTCTCTGCTAGTTCAGAAAGCTGGAGAATCAGCCTTGCACCCGAGTGAGCAATGCTAACCCCGGCCAAGGGCTTCCTTGTGTTCCGCCAGACAGAGGCCAAGGAGCTTGGATGTCTTGTCCCTCTTCTGGCTTCTGTGCAAGAGGTGGGACCCTTCCAGCGACCCCCTTAGGATTCCCTCCACCAACCGAACGAGTAGACCGTCTGGATGTTGAGCCGACAAAGAGAAAGGTTCACCAGTTTCCTGCTCAATGGCAGCACGGGAGGGGTCATGACTCAAACAGGGCCCTCGAGTCTTCCAGAACCCGTGATCCAGGTGGGGAGGGACTGCTTCAGAACCAACGCACACCCAGGTCAGAGGGCAGGGCCAAGCCCACCCAGCGAGATACTTTGCGGGAACCAGAGAAAGTTCCACTGGAGAAGTGGCAGCGAGGCAACCAGGGGGATTTCGACGGGAGCCCAAGTGCAGGAGTCGGGGTAGAAAAAGAGGATTCGGGAAGAAGCAACGGCAGGAGTAAAGACCTGGACAAAAGTAAAACCAGGCAAATGGAACAGGGGAGCCTTTCTCGGTTCAGGAAATTTGTTTTGTAGCAGCATCTCAGTGCCTCAAAGATGATCTTTCAAAACAGCTGTTCCCCAACAACTACTTAGGGCTTGAAATAAAGGAAAACATTCCCACGCCAATTCCGCACTCAAAATAGAAGCTGAAGAGACACAGAAATCCGAGGCCACTATGACAGCCTGAGTCGAAGCTTTTTATGGAACAAGGCGCTCCGTGGGCCCCGAAGGCCTCCCTCCTCCTCCTCACAACACTGTGAGGTTGTTCCCCTGAGTGCCCACTGTCACTTGTTCCC
The DNA here is from genome assembly GCF_028018385.1 of Neofelis nebulosa. Classification (NCBI taxonomy): domain Eukaryota; kingdom Metazoa; phylum Chordata; class Mammalia; order Carnivora; family Felidae; genus Neofelis; species Neofelis nebulosa. Next base: position 101,894,985 of record NC_080791.1, on the reverse strand, counting down.
CTGAGCGCCTTCCGTCAAGGCGGCCTGGAGGGAGCAAGGGCGAGCAGCCGTCTGGGGCCAGCGCCAGCCTCCAGTTCCTCTGCACCCCTGCGAGCGTGCTCTTCCCAGGAAGGATGCGGTCCCCAAATAATGAAAGTCGTCTCCGGCTTTTACTGAGCGCTTGCCAGGGCTAGAGCTGTGCCGAGAGCCTCGCTTAGGTGACAGCCTCTTTGGTAGGTGCTGCTCTCATCCCCATTTTACAGAGAAGGAAACTGAGGCGGAGAGCTATGGAGTCATGTGCCCACGATCACTTGGAGAGACCTGTCATCCTGCCTCACACCGCACCGGAGAATGCTAACTGAAATCTCTGTGGCATGGGACACTTGTCAAAGGCTGAGGGAGGGGAGGGGCCCGGGAGGGGGAGGGGCGAGCTGAAGGTTGAATACTTGCAAGGTGCCAGATTCTGGGCTGAGTACTCTACACAGTGAAGAAAATACAAGCAAAACCTATGTAGTCGATATACTACAATGGGAATGATTTAATGCCACGGAACCGCGCATTTATATATGGTTAAAATGGTACATTCTATGTTATATATATTTTACCACAACAAAAACATCTATCCGGTAATATTATGTGGCAGGCTGTGCTCTGCCCGGGAGCCAGCGGCCCTGGGAGGCAGGTGGCATTTCCCATCCCCAGGGGACAATGAAGAAGTGGAAATTCCCAGAGGTTCCCAGAAGAATGGAGGAGGCCCCTTGGTCAGGGTCCCCCAGCTGGGGCCCGCTTGCAGTTCTATTCCAGTCTGCTGTAGATAGTGGTGTTAGCAGTGATATTGCGAGTTCTGTTAGTGTTACTTAGTATCATTCATTACTGATAGCATTATTAGAAGTGATATTAGTCCTAATGCTCTCAGTACTCACTACAGTGTCCCCCCTTAACCGCTGCCTGGCTTCCCATGGTTTCAGTTATCTGTGGTCAGCTGCGATCGTGCAATAGATGATCCCTCTGACACATCATCCAAAGGTCAGTAGTACCTAACGCTGGGTCAGAACGTCTACACCAGTCACCTCCCTTCATCTCGTCACGTAGGCATTTTATCATCCGATATCATCGCAAGAAGAAGGATGAGTACTGTAAAAGGAAGATATTTTTAGAGACCCTATTCTCATAGCAATATGCAGATGTTATTTTAATTGTGTTATTTTATTATTTGATTATTGTTCATCTCTTACTGTGCCTTGTTTACAAATCAAACCTTATCATACACGAGTATGTGCAGGAAAAACAGAGTATATATAGGATGAAGTGTTATCTGAGGTCTCAGGCATCCAGCGGAGATCCTAGAATGTATCCCCTACTGATAAGGGGGGGACTGCTGCGCTTAGCATAGATTTGGAAGCAGCCAGTGTGGTTTTGAGTCACAACTGTACCATCTATTAGCTGTGTGATCATGGGCAAGTTAGTTGACTTCTCTGTGCCTGCCTGCTCATTCTTAAAAGAGGGGTAATAAGAGTGCCTCTTTCACAGGATCGTCATGTGGACTGAAATGAGATAGTTGGTCAAAGGTGCTTACAGCAGTGCCTGTAAAATAGCAGGTATGCAATCAAATATGATTGCTACTACTAAGTTCTGCCGGAGGGAAATTATCGCAAGGGGCTGTGCAACTGGCCTGAGGCCACATAACTAATGAAAGAGGAGAGTCTCACGCCTTTTCTGGCCACAGTGGAAGAAGGAGGATGTTCACGGGGACAACATGGTACTTCTCGCAGCCATCAGAAGACCATGACAGAGGGATTTCTGGAAGAGATCTTAGATCAATGAAGGAAGGCTCAGATATCTTGCTGAGTAAGGAGCTCTCTGATAAATCTATAAAATTTAAAGCTATATAGACAGTCTGTCCACAAAATGCATACACGGGAAAGACGAAAACCTACAGCCAAGTTCCCAGGATTCTCAGATCCCTGAAGTTCACCCCCCATCCAGGGGAGCCCTGTGATAAGAACTCCTACCCTGCATGACCCAGCCCAAACCCCACACCCGGTTTGATTTAGAGAGAAATCTACCAGACAGGGTAGGGCAGCAGTTCTCACTTCTGTTTGTGATTCATTAAGTCCGTTGTGCCATACAAGAATGTAACTTTGTAACAGCCTTTCCCAGAGATTCGGATTCAGGGAGACACCCTATTCTGAGAAGCAGGGGTTTATAGGACTCACCCAAGGTCACTCAGGTAAAATGAGATCAGTGCGGGACTGGCCCTGAGAAGTGACCCCATCTAAGGGGTCCTGACCCCATCCCATGGTCTCTCCACCTTCACACAGCCTAAAGATACTTTCAAATGAATTAAACTTTGAAAACTTTTCAAAACAGCTCTGCAAAGACAAAAATTCTGCAGAGAAAAAACTGGAAGGGAATCCACCAAGATCTTAGTAGTGGGGGCTCTGAGAAAACGGGATGTAACCCTTTTGTTCCCTTTTACTTACTTTTAAATATTCTTCCAACTTTTGTACAATAAATATGTATTCCATATGAGATCTTTGAAAGTAAATCTTCATTCAATATGTATATGTTCATATTTTGGTTTCCTGGGCAAATATTTCATTTAGAATATGAAGCCACTTAATTTATATTTATCCTTGCTTTTTACTTTTAAAAAATGAGGGATGGGTTGGGGAACTGAAATGAATTTACTTGACAGTGAAGCATAACAAAGGTGGGATGGAAAACTCTAGGATTTGATTAGCAACTCCGTGAAGAAGTGCAGACGCAGACCTACAAGTTTTAGACTTCTGTATTGAACTTGAAGAGAAAAAAATTAATAGTGCAGCCTTGGATGATTTAATAAAGCATGTGTTTTCAGATCTTTTGTGCTTTTATGAGAGTGCCGTTAGGAAGAAGAAGGTCAGGAAGACAGAAAAATGCCTGCATCCTGGGAGTGTGATAACAAAAGAATAATGAGTGAGCCCTACATCTGTCTAGCACTTACCAGTCCTCAAAGCCCATTTGTAATAATTAGCAATTGGAAAGAACCCAAATGGCCAACAATAGGGGAATGGCTAAATAAACAGTGGTCGATTAACTCAGATGGAATACTTCATAAAGAGAGACAATGGTGAACTCCCAGACTCCGCTGATTCTGGAAATGTCTGTGTGACCTCATGCTACCTAAGAAAAAAACGAAGCACAAAGTGGTGCCTTGGGACTCCAACAAGGCATTTTCAAAACCAATCACATTAGCTTCTCAGGCAAGATGGAGAAATGAGGGCTTCATTGTTGGAGAAAAGAACAAATGTCTGATTCCAGCTCCCTCAGAAACTGGCTGAGTAGCCAGAGAGAGCTTAAAGGCGATCCCCTATTTGTGTAGATGATGCATTTCGGTCTCTAAAATGTTTTAAAAGCCTGCGTTGGGAAATTAACTTGCATGTCATGAAGAGGATTGTCTTCTCCAAAATGAAAAAAAATGTGTAAAATCTCAAATACATCTTGCCTTCTTGAGACAATCTTTCTGGCTTTTTTTCCAGCAATGCATATCATCTTTAATCCCACTCTTCTTTCCAGCTGAACCTGATAGCTGAAGGCTGAAGGTGAAAGTTCACTATTTTTGGCATCCCCAACCAATTTCATTTTAGTGTCAGTATGCATTGAGTACTAAATACTAAATTTATTGGGACGCCTGGGTGGCTCAGTCGGTTAAGCGTCCGACTTCAGCTCAGGTCACGATTTCACCGTCCGTGAGTTCGAGCCCCACGTGGGCCTCGGTGCTGACAGCTCAGAGCCTGGAGTCTGCTTCGGATTCTGTGTCTTCCTCTCTCTCTGCCCCTCCCCACTCACACTCTGTCTCTATCAAAATATGACTAAAGGTTAAAAAAAGTTAAATACGAAGTTTATTATCAACAGCGTTAGAACCTAATTTTTTCAGGTTCCACACAAACCAGCAAACCATGAGTCAGGCATGAGGGTCTTGGCCTTGTCTATCTGGCATTTTTGCCTCTGAGATTCAGTGAAGAACAAATTCAAATAATGTAAGATCTTTTGGTACAATGCCTGACGCATAATTTGTCCTCAGTAGATGGTTACTAAATTTTATTTTGGATGATAGTTTGAAGATTAATGGCAAATAATGGTGCAGACAGAATACTATCTTAAAAATAGAACAGTGTTAGCCTAGAAGAAGGTCCCTGCTAACACACACCAGGGCTCCTGGCTTTGCTCACCGTAAGATTTTTATCCCTGCATCAAGTGGTGATGTAAAGGTCAGACCGTCAAATCTGTGAATGGCGAAAAGCCAAGAAGGGGAGCAAATATCTTGGATGATGGGACAAAAATCTAGACTAATTTTGCCAAGTTCTAAGGTATGGTTTATACATACCAAGGTGAAAGTTGATGATGGCAATGGAAGACCTTTCACTTACATTCGAAAAGACTAATTGCCCAAAAACAGGTTGGAGAAAAGAGAACTTACTCTGGCACGTGCAGAAAGGGTTTAGGGACTCTGACTAGCAGGAAGTCCGTTGTGAGTCAGTTACAATCTGACTCCACAGAAAGCTAATATGTACTTAGGATGAGGGGCAAGGATGCTTTGAGAGTTTTGAGTTTAATTCTCTTAAACTTACTTTAAAAAGGAAATCAACAGAATAAGATTGTGTTTGGAAGAAAGTGACCAAGATAACCAATGACAGAGCTCATGGCTATATCATTTGCAGAATACTTGAAGTTTGTGGTTAAAGGAAAAAAATCTCGTGGGGGATATAATAGCCTACTTCAAATACTACCAACTATGGAAGAAGAATTCACATTCACTTTATGGTCCATTGGGGTAGGATCAAAGATGAAGTGAAATGGCTCAATAGGTCAGAACTTTCCAGAAATGAATCACATAGGCAGATAGTAAGTTTGCCTGCAATAGTGGTCTTTGAATGTAGACAGGAGAATCACCAGCTGGAAAAGAAGTAGGAATTCCAGAAGGACACGGTGAGGGGAGGCAGGTGCCTTTAAAAAAATAACTTCTGGGGCACCTACCTGAGTGGCTCAGACGGTTAAGCATCCAACTTCAGCCCAGGTCACGATCTCATGGTTCATGAGTTCGAGCCCTGCATTGGGCTCTCTGCTGACAGCTCAGAGCCTGGAGCCTGCTTTGGATTCTGTGTCTCCCTCTCTCTCTGCCACACTCCCCACTTGCACTCTATCTCTCTCTCAAAAATAAATAAACATTAAAAAAATAAATCTTGTTCTAATCTTGTGTCTAATGATGATTTGAATTTAAGTATGTGGAAATAAGTGTGTGTGTGTGTGTGTGTGTGTGTGTGTGTGTAAGGCTAAAACTGGAAGCAAATATAGAAAGATAAGAACAACTGACAGTTTAATGTGCATTAGGTTCCTTTTCCATTTATCCGTGCTCCATTCTTACGCCTTAAAAGAAGTGTGTGTGTCTGCGTGTGTGTGATGTGTGTGTGTCTGCGTGTGTGCAAATAATAGCCTAGACCAAAGAAAATATAAATTAGAGAAGGTCAGTTCGAGAGCAAAAAGCAAAGAACTACATTAGGATGCAGGTCACTTAGGTTCTTTGCAGTCACTAAGTAAATAATGAATTTGGCACTGAGCTTCCTGGTTGCCAAAGCAAAAAGGGGCAATGTAATCAGTCACGTGATTCTCAATGTTCACGAGAAAAAAACGTATCAGATCTTCAGGGCAAACAAAACTTCTCCTGGCAGTAGCCCTGAAGGAAAAAGCTCCTGAGGGGGCACTGATTAATGTCAAATGCGGTATCCTTAACAAAATCCCTGCAGCAAACAGACTAATGTGAGCTTTAGTGCTGTTTTTGTCTGTTCCTAGAAGACCAAGAGTATGACTTAAGGGTACAATGCAGTAGAAACAATTCTCTGTGCACTTGGAAAACATAGTTTGAAGGTTTTTTTACGATCGAGATAACCTAAAAATTAGCAGTATCTAAAATGTACTTAATATACAGGATGGATGGGGCGTGTGGATAGCTCAGGTGGTTAAGCATCAGACTCATGATCTCAGCTCAGGTCTTGATCTCAGGGTCATGAGTTCAAGCCCTGTGCTGGACATGAAGCCTACTGAAAAATGATAGATGACTAGCTTTCAGGCAGTCCTTTATATGCATTACTTCTCTAAACCATTTAGAAGTTTGAACTTATTCTTTGTGATAAGGGGCTAATCCTCTTTAAGTTTATAAGCAACCCCCCCCTTTTTAAAAATTATTTTCCTTTAATGCACAGCATATTACACAGGGCCCTTGTCTTCTGCTGGGGATGTTTACTGTCTCCATACTCTCACCTACAGCAGGAGACATCATGGAACAGGGACCAGAAAAAACAAATGAGGGAAATGGAACCAAATGAAAGTAGTAGGAAAGGGAGGGAAGTTTCTACCACAAATGTATTTATTTTCTAATTTTTTTAAGGTCTATTTTTGAGAGAGAAACAGAGAGTGAGCAGGGGAGGGGCAGAGAGAGAGGAAGACACAGAATCTGAAGCAGGCTCCAGGCTCTGAGCTGTCAGCACAGAGCCCGACGCGGGGCTCGAACCCACAGACCGCAAGATCATGACCTGAGCTGAAGTCGGCAGCTTAACCAACTGAGTGACCCAGACGCCCCTACAACAAACAAATTGATTGAGATTTGCGCTTAGGATGAGAGGGTTTCCTCTGGGAAGTACCTCTAGTCTATGAATCCAGTCCTTTGAATCTTGCAACAGACCCCTGACAAGCAGAAATCTTAGGAAGGTCCTCAATCCTTGCTCATTTCCTGGGACTGGCGCTTAACCCCACGGCCACCTGGTCTGTGCCTCCTGTACCAGTTTCTTATCCACACAGGATGCTCAAGCCAGCTTCTCTTCCCCACCCAGGCCCTTGTCTGTGTCTGTCCACCTGTTCTCTCCACCTGGAACAGCCTTTTCCGAAAGACCTCTCCTCTGTTCCATTCCTGATCTAACTCGTATGTCAGCAACACCATGAGGACTTTCCTGACCCGACTCAAGCCAGAAATCACGTCGTTTCTCTCTCTTTCTCTCTCCCTCCCTCCGTCTCTCTCTCCAGTGCTTCCCAGAACACTCTCTGCCTCCCTCTGCCACTTGGCCACCATCCGCCTTGCGTGGCAGTCGTTTGTATGTCTGCACAGAAAGCTGTCTTCATGCGTCCATAGCAGGCACTGACTGCATGTGGGCCTCGCTCACGATAGCTACTCAGTGCACATTCGAAAAAGGAGGTTAAGTTCTGTCTGAGGAATGGCCGGGGACATTCCTGTTTGCCGTCCAAGAGGTAAACTTAAAAACAAAACAAATCACAAAAGGCAAAGTACAGAATACTATAATGGTGCCACATCATTCACTGAGGAGGGAAAAAATGAAATTTTGTACACATACATACAATCGCACATAAATAGAAAAGTTCCGGAAGAATAGAGGTTCTATACGGCCTATACGTCCATGGGGTCAGGTAGCGAAGCAACGTAACAGGGCAGTTCCTGTTAGGAATTCCAGGAGGAAAGGAGAGAGGAAAACGGTCCGAAAAAATATTCGTGGAAATAGTGTGCAAACTCCCCAGGGCATGTCAAAAGGAGAAGCACAAAGGTACTCACACCTAAACACATCGTACTCAAATGACCAAACGCCAGAGACAGAGAAAGTCTTGAAAGCAACAGAAGTGATTTACCTCATCACTTACAAAGGAAAAACAATTTGATTAATGATGGGTTTCCCATCAGGAACAATGGAGGCCAAAAGGTAAGGGAAAGACATATTCAAGATACTAAAAGAAAAGAACAACAAACCTGTGACCAATAATTATGTAATCCTGTAAACAGCTTCCATTATTGAAGGAGAAATAAAGACATTTCCAGAAAAATAAAGACTGAGAGAACTCATTGCTAGCAGATCCTTCTTACAAGAAATATTAAAGGTTGTCCTTTGGGTGAAAAGAAAGGACACCATACTGTGAATTAGCATCTGCAAATAATAATAATAATAATAATAATAATAATAATAAAACAAAGAGCATGAAAAACTAACTACGTGGACAAATATAAAAAGATAGTATACATATATTTTTCTCTTTTCTTTTAATTTCTTTAAAAGACATAAAATTATGTAAATAAATAATTACGTTAATAACTAATAATGAATCCAACACTGAGATGTTGGATTGTAACACATCTAAATGTCATATATATGCACAAAGGAGAAGTATAGGGAGTTACATGGAAGAAAATGTATTACATTTTACCCAAATTAAGTTAGTATTAATCTTGAATTAGCCACTAAGAAAATAACTTTAAAAACATAGCTAAAAAAAATCAACCAACAACTTCCAGTTAGGAAACAGATTATTGACAGGCCAGTAAAACAGCAAAATACAACTATCTGCTAGCTATAAGATGCCTTTGAAATACAGGCACATATTGTTTTAGAAGAGAAGGATGAAAAAGAGACACAATGAGGACACTAATACAACAAAATCTTCTGAGATGATATTAATATCATAAGACATAAATCAGAGTATTACCAGTTTTCCCATAGGGTGGTAAGAGCCCAGCATTAAAGGCAGTGATATCTGCGTCCAGCCCTGCCAAGCTTCAGACATTGGGCAAACGGGTGATAGTAAGAGCTTCAGCAAAGCAAACACTCTATGTGAATCATCTCTTATCCGTGCCAAGCCCTATAAGAATATTATTATTATTATTATTATTATTATCCCCCCTTTTTCTACCGTATAACAGCCTGGTACACAATAGATACAAAATTCACTATAGTGACAGTAATATTCTTATTATTGTAATTATATTCTTAAGATTGTAATTAATTACAATAATTAATCAGATAGCGATAAGTAGAATGCAAAGTAGAACATCATAGGGGCGCGTGGGTGGCTCAGTCGGGTGAGCGTCTGACTTCTGCTCAGGTCATGATCTGGTTTGTGAGTTGGAGCTCCGTGTAGGGTTCTGTGCTGGCAGCTCGGATCCTGGTGCCTGCTTGGGATTCTATGTCTCTCCATCTCTCGGCCCCTCCCCTGCTCATGCTCTGTCTCTCTGTCTCTCAATAATAAATAAACGTTAAAAAAAATTTAAAAAAATAACTTTAAAGTAGAACAATAGAATAGAATGGTTGGGTGAGTATCATTCAGATTGAGGAAATCATATTTAACCTAAACTTGAAATTATAATTAAAGATATGAAGATCAGAAAAATACTATTGTGGGTAGAGGTTGCAGTGCAAAGACCCTGGGGCAGGAACAAGTTTAGTATATTGAGAAAAGGTCACTGTGGCTGAAGATGTGGTATGAGCACCAGGGGGACTAGCATGATATGTGATTGGAGAGGTTAAGTGTGCAAAGCTCTGTAAACCAGAATAAGAGGTTATGTATTATTCTACGTGATAGGAGATATTTGAAGGGTTTCATGTCAGTTAGTGATATAAAGTGATGTACATTTAAAAAAAAATTTTAATGTTTATTTATTTTTGAGAGAGATAGAGAGAGTGAAGGCAGGGGAGGGGAAGAGAGAGAGAAGGAGACACAGAATCTGAAGCAGGCTGCAGGCTCTGAGCTGTCAGCACAGAGCCCGATACAGGGCTCAAACTCTCGAACCATGAGATCATGACCTGAGCTGAAGTCTGGCGCTTACCTGACTGAGCCACCCAGGCACCCCATGATGCACATTTTTAAATAACATTGTCTGTCGCCTCAGAGAGGAGAACAGAGTGCAGGGAAGCAAGAACAGATGCAAGGAGATCATTCGGGACTCATGGCAGCAGTCCAGGAAAGAGGAGGGCAGGGTTGGTGAAGGGAAGTGGACAAATTTGAATGGATTTGGAGGTAGAGCTCATTTGGTGATGGGCTGGATTAGGATGGGGGAAGGGAGGGAGAGGAATCAAGGATGAGACTCAAGTTTGGAGCTTGAACAACTGGGTGGATGGCAGTGTTGTCTACCAAGAAGAGGAAGACAGGAATAACAGAACCGCTCAGGGTAATGACAGAGAGGCGGGGTGGAGGAGTGGAATCAGGGGTCCTACTTTAGCTATGGTGCATTTGAGAGACCTAGCAGGCTTCTTTAACTATTTACATCCAGGCAACAATATAAGCATGAGCAAGACAGCGTTCCCATCTTCCAGGAATTCACAAGCCTACTGGGGAGAAGAATGGATACATTAGAATTAAGAGAACTGCAGGTGCTTTTTGGAAAAGATAACACGAAAGCCTGGGGGGAAAGAGGGATAGGACCTACCAGGGCCACAGGGCACGGACATGTGGGGAGGTCCTACAGAGTAACAAGTTCTGAGTTCAAATTGTAAGCATGGATGAACTTGAACAAGCAGACTGGAGTGTGGATAGACTGCAGCAGAGGGAGGGAACTTAAATTTGAGTTTTTCTAGAAGTGAACCGCGCTCTAGGAAGGCTGAGCAAACAGGTGCTATTAGGGTTTAGTGTGTGTTAGGGGAGGATGATGGAAGACCCTGGAAGAGTAGGTTGGAACTGAATCAGGAAAGATTTGGAAGGCAGACTGGAGCCATGGCTTTCTCCTGGGGCCTTGACTGGATGGGGAGATAGAGAGACTTTTAAGCAGAAAAGTGACCTGCTTAGAGATATGCATTAAGGCCACACTGGTGACAGTGTTTGAAAAGTGAGGGTGGGGGCGCCTGGGTGGCGCAGTCGGTTAAGCGTCCGACTTCAGCCAGGTCACGATCTCGCGGTCCGTGAGTTCGAGCCCCGCGTCAGGCTCCGGGCTGATGGCTCGGAGCCTGGAGCCTGTTTCCGATTCTGCGTCTCCCTCTCTCTCTGCCCCTCCCCCGTTCATGCTCTGTCTCCCTCTGTCCCAAAAATAAATAAAAAATGTTGAAAAAAAAATAAAAATAAAAATAAAAAAAAGAAAAGTGAGGGTGATGATGGATGGCAGAGATGGGGACGGGCAGGAAGAAACAGAGCAGGAGCCCAGTTCCAAGACTATCTTATAGTTCAGGCGATGGTACCAGGCCACTGAGGATTCCTACAGATCCAGCCACAAAGAAAAACGTAAACTGTATTAAGAAGGTGTCTGCGCATGCAAGAGAAAGCCGAGGGGGAATATCACAGAGAAAGTGATTGATGATGCTTGGACCACAGAAGGGCAAGCAAAAAGTCAATGTCATATGGGTCATGCTGCTTAGAAGAGCCATGACATAAGGCCCTGTAACCAGCGGCACACAGACCTGTTGGGACATAATGAGTGCCTACAACACGGGCTTACCGATGGCCAAATACTGGTCATATGCCATGGGAGCCAGGAGGAAACATTCAGCTACTACAAAAAGACCAAAGAGCCACAGCTGTGCAGCAGAAGCTGTGAAAAAGACGCCTTTTTTTTTCTCTGTGAAGGTATCACAGAGCATCTTGGGGGCAATGGGGGAAGAGGAACAAATATCTACAAAGGACAAGCAGCTGAGAAAAAAGTAAGTAGGGGTGTAGTCTAGGATCAATGCGTATGAGAGTGAGTATCCCCAAGTTACCCCTCAGTGTGATGAAATAGGCAAAAGCATGACAAAGAAGACAAATCGGCTGATGAAGAGGGTTTGTGAGACCCAATAGAAGAAATTCAGCCTCTTCACAAGAATATATATATATATATATATACACATATGTATATATATATATGTGTATATATATACATATACATAAAATTATGTTGTATGCCTTGGACATACAATGTGATATGTCAGTTGTATACCAACAAAATGGTAAAAAAGTGAATTATTCAGGAAGTGTGTAGCCGTAGCACTCTTTAATACTACCTTCGTATTTGGAGTACGCCTTGGGAAAAGTGATTTATTATAGGCTTTGAGTGCCGACAAAAGTGATCACTTTGGAGAATAGATTAAAATAGGTATCTTTCACCAGGGGACTCTTTGCTTCATAGATTTGTAAGATCTTCCGGGCACTTTATGCTGGATTGATGATGGTCTATTTCCTAGTCACCCCAGACCTTCCTGTGCCGTGAAAACAGGACCATACAAAAATCTGAGCAGATTGTCATGGTACCTCATGGTAGTACAATCTGATTGCTTTTTTGGGGGGGAGGGGAGAGCACACCGCTCAGGACACAGTCCCCTTCAGTGGTGTGTGCACCATCCAGAAACTTCCTCCGTGGAACTTCTTCAGTCATTCTTGGGGTCTTATGTGGCTGTTCCATTTTCCGTTTCCTCATCCTAGGGCAGTGTTGCAGGTCAGTCTTTACTTCCTTTGAGTCTCTGCTCAAATGTCATGTCATCAAACAGGCCATCGGGACCTCTTTACCTAAAATAATTCTCTGCTCCTCCCATATCTCAACCGCTTACCTTTTCTGCATTATTATTTTTCAAGGTACTTAAAAGCACCTGAATATTATTTACCTACTTGTTTGCTTATTGTGTGTCTCTCCCTGTAGACGATGATATTCATGAGAGAAGGATGCTCATGGCCATCACTTTAAGCTTGACGCCCCAGCCTGGCACATAGTAGGTGCTCAGTGTATGGTTGTTGATCGAATGACAAATATATGGTCAATACTATATTCTTTTATTCAGTGAATATTATATGTTGACAGACATAGGTTCAGCGATCAACTCTGGTTGTGTTTCTTTCCATGGATTATGGCTTATGTGCAAATGACAAAATGCATCAGAATTGAATGACACACACATGCACATAAATAAATGTATGACTTTACATGGAGCATGCATGCAATAGTAATAAGAATAAGAATAAGAACTTATTCTATTTATATTTACAGTAGTACCTGATATCATTTTAGAGGTATAATATCTCAATTACAGATAGAAGTCTTGGAAGCATTATAACTGACTTCCCACAGCAAGTTATAGGCATACTACCTCAACTTAAACTATTTCTCTTGGATATTGAGTTGTAAGGAGAATGACACAATGCCAGATAAACGGCTGGAGGACATTCACGTCAACCATGGTCCCCTGAGTAGACCTACGGTCTCTGCTACCAGGACACCCAGAGCTGTCCAGGTTTTTGTCCAGGTGATGTTCGGATCTACCTGATATACTTCTGGTGAATTTCCCAAGTCTCTTGCTTGCGGCTGAAACTCTGATATATTATTTAATTTTTCTTCGACAACAAAGTATGCAATAGTTATTATTCTTTTCTGTAATAATTTCTTCAATCAAATCTAAGCTTAGCATGACTGATTTAGCATACCTCAGGAGAAGGGGAATAGATTAAATTGGTGTTTTATTTCTATTTAAATATTAGTTGAGGCACTCAGTCATGCTTAAATGATTCTGTTTTGAGAACCAGCATAATTCCACTTGTGGAATAGTCCTGATAACAAATATCATTGATTGAACTTCCACAGTGTAAGAGGATGCATACTATGTGCTTTCCAGAATTGTCACCTCTGACGTCTCTGTTATTATAGATATGCACTCAAGTAAAATACAGCTCTTTCCATTATTTTAAAGATGAACTTGCTCTGGTAGTCAGTTTCTACTGCTGCACAACAAATGGCCACAAAGCTGGTAAGTCCTAACCACACAAATGTACCGCCTCTCATTTTCCCTGGGCTTCGTTTCCGGGTCCATCGTGGTCTGATTCTCTGATCAGGGTCTCACAAAGCTGAAATCAACATGTTGGCAGGGCCTGGCTCCTTTCTGGAGGCTGTGGGGAAGACTTGTTTCCAAGCTCACTGATGTGTTTGAGAAAATTCAGTCCTTGTGGTTGTAGGACTGTGGTGCCTGGTTCCCCAGGGGCTGTCGGCCAGGAGCCTCTCTCAGCTCCTTAGGACTGCCTGCCTTCCTTCTGCGGTCCCTCCAGCTTCAGACCAGCAGTGACTCATCTAGCCCTTCCCACATTTCCAGCCTCTCTGACTCTTCTGCTCTCAGCTGGAGAAAGCTTGGGACCCACCAGCTCATCTAGGGTCATGTCTCTTTGAAGGCTAACTGTGTCTCATAGTGTAACATAATCATATGAGTGGTATTTCATCATATGCAGAGACTCCAGGGATCAGGGCAAAGATTATGGATCTTTAGAGGATCATTTTGGAAATTCTGCCACCCACAACGATATTCTCACAATAAAAGCCTATCCCGAAGAACGGTATTCTGCAAGGGGAAGAACTGACATTGAAGCTTGTCCTTGTTGATTTGTGGTGTGTGTGTGTGTGTGTGTGTGTGTGTATGTATTTTTTCCCCTGGGCCCTCCGTTGTGTTATTTTTTTTTTGTTTTTATGCTAATATAATTTGAAAGCACACATTAGTACAGAATATTCTTTAATAATAAGACTATTTTATACATTTGCTGAAGATCTATGCTATGTGTTTTGCAAATATTTCATTGAATACAGTTTCCATTTGTGGTATGAGTTACTTGCTTCATTTTATAGCTGGAGAATTGGAGGCTTCAGGGAGCCTGAACCACATGCTTCAGATCAAGGCATCTTCTAAATGATGCAGGTACTGCTGGACCGCATTCTGAGTCCCCCAAGCTCCAGTCTTGTCACACAGTCAGAGGAAGGCCATTATTGGTACAAGGCTTACCATTCTTTATCCCCCTCAGTATTTCTCTGGGTTCACGTTTGCTTATTCCAGACAAAAATAACAACAGCATGATGTAGATAGTTATTATTTAGGATGACAATCTTGGTAAGTTCTGTAAAATGATATAACTAAAAATAATTTGATGTAAAACCGCCAAAGGCAATCGCTTGTGCTTTTCCATGCAGTGCACTTTGGGAAAACAGTGTTTGCATTGATTCCGAGGAACACCTGGCATTAATTTTAGTGTGTTTTCATTTTGAAATCAGTATTTCAAATTAATCTTTGAGTAAATTAGCTTGACTACAAGGTTCTTCCAGTGGAAAAAGCATCCTCATTTTCTCAACAACTCAGAAAATAGAGGTATATGCTTAGTAGGACTTTTGATGATGTCAGTTCAAGCCATTAAGATATGACCCTTGACCCATTAGAGTGTTTATTAGTGAAGGGAATCATGCATAAACAAAGAACGATATATGGTGGCATTTCTTTCTTTTTTCTTTAAATTCAAGTTAGATAGCATATAGTTTTGTCTTGGCTTCAGGAGTAGAACCCAGTGATTCATCTCTTACATATGACACTAAGTGACAGAAGAGAGGCAAAAGATACTGTTAACATTCAAAAAGAGTGATTATTTTTGTCTGAAACGGATCAAGGAAGGCTTCCTGGATGAGGTTATAATTAAGCAATACCTTGCAGAACAGATGGGATTTTGACTTCCAGTATTTCAGTATGTGAGAAGGGAAAGTCAGGAGGGTTGTAAGGAAGTGGGTGCCTGTGGGTCTGTGTGGGAACCGTAAATCAGTGAGTCTGTTGGAATCTTATAATGCTCCTATAATGAGAAAGGAAGCTGTCATTGTAGGTCCTGCAACACTGAAGAAGCTATGTTAAAGTGAATCCAGACTTAAATCATGCTGAGATATTGCTGTGACTCTGAAGTTTATATGGAAATGCAAAGGGCCCAGAATATCTCATTTAATCTTGAAAAAAACAAGCCATGGGCGCCTGGGTGGCTCAGTCGGTTAAGCGTCTGACTTCAACTCAGGTCACGATCTTGCCGTCCGAGAGTTCAAGCCCTGCGTCAGGCTCTGGGCTGATGGCTCAGAGACTGAAGCCTGCTTCTGATTCTGTGTCTCCCTCTCTCTCTGCTCTTCCCCCGTTCATGCTCTGTCTCTCTCTGTCTCAAAATTAAATAAACATTAAAAAAAAATAGAAAAAAACAAGCCAGGTGGAAGGTCTCCCTCTACTTAACAAAACTATAGTAATTAAGGCAGGATCAAGAATAGACTAATGGTCCAGTGGAACAGAGTGGAGTGTCCAAGTATATTAATGAATGCATGCTAATACCTTTATTGTTAAAGAATATACAGACCCAATATATGGATGCTTCGTTTATGACAAGGGTGACACAGTAAAGTATTGGGGAAAGAAAAGATTGAGAAAAAATGGCGTTTAATCCATTGGATGTCCAGATGGGAAGAAAAGTGGAATTTTACCCCCATCTCACAACACACATTAAGATTAATTACAGAATATTTGGAGACTGAAATGTGAAAGGCAAAGAATTAGGGGATGTAGAAGATATTGGAGAATATCTTCATGATGTATAGTAGAAAATTAAAAAAAAAGTAGGCTGCAAAAATGCTAAACATGAAGAAAAATATTGATTTCCTGAACTATATTAAAATGAAGACTTAGGTTTTACTCTTAAGAGCATAAACCTGGAAGCCACAGCAAGGGAAATTGTTACTTATAAGGCATATAGGTGACATATCTGAAGAACATGAATAACTATATAACTTTTTTTTAAGTTTATTTAATTTTGAGAGATAGAGACAGAGCATGAAGAGGGGAGGGGCAGAGAGAGAGGGAGACACAGGATCCAAAGCAGGCTCCAGGCTCCGAGCTGTCAGCACAGAGCCGGAAGCCGTGCTCGAACCCACAGACCGTGAGATCATGACCTGAGCTGAAGTTGGACGCTTAACCGACTGAGCCACCCAGCGCCCCTCTTTATTCATTTTCAACTTTATTTATTTTGAGAGAGAGAGCAAGTGAGGGAGGGGCAGAGAGAGAAAGGAAGAGAGAGAGAGAGAGAGAGAGAGAGAGAGAGAGCATGAGCAGAGGAGGAGCAGAGAGGGAGCCACAGGATCCGAAGCAGGCTCCAGGCTCTGAGCTGTCAGCACAGAGCCTGACGCAGGGCTCGAACCCATGAACTGTGAGATCGTGACCTGAGTTGAAGGTGGATGCTTAACCGACTGAGCCACCCAGGTGCCCCAATAACTATTATAATTTTTAAAGAAAGGCAATCCAGTGATGAAATGCAGGCAAGACATTTCAAAAGCCAATTCATAAAAGTGGTTATGGAAATGGCTTGGAAAGCTTGCAGAATTGTTGCATCTCTCTAGAAATGGCAGCTAAAGGCACAATGAGATACCATTATACACACACCATCATAAAATGGCTAATAGCCACTTTCATACACTGCTAATGGAAGTGTAAGCAGTGGGTTTTGGAAGACTTCTTCGATTATCGGTCCTCAGGAACATATACGCGCCCAATAACAAAGAAATTTCCCTCCCAGGTATATCCCCAAGAGAAATGCATGCTCATGAACACCAAAACACATGGCATTCATTGGATGCCCATTGGAGAAAAAAAAAATCACAAAGCTAAAAACTGGGAAAAATTCAAATGTCCAACAACAAAGCAATTGATAAATCATTTGTGGAATACTAACAGAATGGAATGCGGGCATCCATAAATACATGAACTAGAGATTTATTCAATAAAAGATGAATTTCACAAATATAAAATGGATGGGGAGGTTCTATTTCCTGACTTGGGTGGTGGCTTGCATGCCTGTGCTCACATTACAATAACTCAGTGAGCAGTACGCATAAGGTTTTTGCACTTTTCTGTGTGTTATTCATCAATATAAGTTGAAAAAATGTAGTATCAGGCTTGCATTTTTCGGTGAAATCGATCTCAATTTCTCATTGCATATGGTGGAGATACTTCACACATTATGATTCTCAGTGAGTTCCCTATGAGTATCAGGAAAGGAAGATGGAATATCACAATGCCAAGTAAGCTATCCTGGGGGCTGATCTTCAACGGTAATAATCTCTAGCTGAACAGTTGCAGAAATTCCATGGTGCTTCTTATGGGGGAAAACTCAGCAGTTGTTACAACACCGTACTGAAGTTTACTCATTAAATGTTTGTTGTTGTTGTTGTTGTTGAAGAAGGAGGTAAGAAATTAAGACTTGACTCAAGTCAAGCACAGAGACTTGATCCAAGAAGATCAAGTGGATCCCAGTGGATTTTTTAGAGCTTAAGGATAGTAATAACATTTTAATTTAATTCCCTCTTAACAAAATTCCCAAGGTATGGTATGTATTGGGACATAAGTTTTTCCAGAACAACAACAACAACAAAATGAGGTAACTAATTCTGGAAACTTCCAACCAAGTGAAAAGACAATGTGCTTTGGAGTGGAATCTTACCAGTTCCTTGGGAAGGAAACTTAAGAATAAAGCCAAGTGATTCCAAGAAAGTCTGCCCTCTTCTCTGTGTGGAGGCGCAGATGAAGGTGGGAAGAAGGAACACAGGCTGAAAAAGAGTACAATTTATGCTCCGTTTTAATTTCAATCCTCGGAAGAAGAAAGGAGCTCCTTGGAATGTAAGTTTAAAGCATTCTTAAAAATCCATCTCTGTCCCTCCGTTTACTCTTCAAGAAGCTCAAAATAAAAAGACTGATGGGAAAACAAAAAGGACTGACATCTAAGATGTGTTTCTTCGGTACATAGAAAAATCCCACTTTCAGACCATAATTGGTTAGAATGTTGCAGCAAACCTAACATGCAATAATGTGAAATTTGCTAAGATGCACGAAGAGATTATAGTCAAGTGAAATCCCTCTTCAGATTCACTGGCTGCCCAGAACAGGGAGAGAGAGGCAGGGCCACCCTCTCTAGGTGTGGTGCCATCTGTATGGAATGCTGCCGTGCGTTATAAGCATCACGCTCCAAGAAGGGGGTACAAATGGGAGCACAGGTGCAGATGTTGGAGAGCACTTGTACTTGAGCAAACCTGGACTCTTTACAGGATTTCCTGGGACCTCCTTACTCTCCTTGTAATCAACAGCTCTTTCACTGATAAATTTGCATACGCGTTTTGTCTGATTCTGCAGCCCTCAAACAACATGTAGGACTGGGTTGAGACTTTGAGACATCCGAGTTTCCCTCTTGGAAGAGTGACATCTTTGAAAGGGTGGATACTCTGTATTCAGATAGGGCAGTGTCTTAATCGCAGATAACTCTTTGGAGATACCAGGTCCTGCCCTTCAGGTATCACGTTCTACATTTGGCAGCCTTGATTGTTTGCTCTTTACATTTTTTTTTTTTAATTTTCATTTATTTTTGAGAGGGAGAGACACAGAGTTTGAGGAGGGGCGGGAATTCCAAGCAGGCTTCAGGCTCTGAGCTGTCAGCACAGAGCCCGAGGAGGGGCTTGAACTCACGAACTGTGAAATCATAACCTGAGCTGCAGTTGGATGCCTAACTGCCTAACTGAATGAGCAACTGAGCCACCCAGGCGCCCCTGATTGTTTGCTCTTTAAAATGGAGATAGCAAAATGTTTCTTACCCAAGCTTGGGTGGAAGTCAAATTGGCTGTCATTTGCAGAGCACCTGGGGCCGAATCTGATAAGTCTTGCATACTCTGAAAATGCTTGTCCCTTGTCCCCTCTCCATTGTCACCTTAAAGGTGTCGTCCCATGCAGCCAATCACTGATTTAGAACCGCAGGGTGGAAATTGATTGTAACTTTGCCACCATCTTTGTGTTCCTGGGTCAGACATCTTGGAGCCTCAGTTTTCTTATTTATAAAGGGTGAGGTTGGGGCTAGATTTCTCTCCGCTTCTCAGAATTTCAGAAATCTCGAACTTCAAATGCATGGCCTGTATTTTTGTTACTCACTTTCTCCCACCTAGGCTTTGTATATTTCTTGCCTGTTTTTCTCCCAATCGATTGTAGCTATTTTTTTTCTTCTCTCTTTTTCTTTTTAAATGTTGAAATACTTTAAGGAATTGCTTTAGATTACTTTTTTTGGGGGGGGGTTTGCTTTAGATTATTATTTATTTATTTATGTCGAGGGGGGAGAGGCAGAGAGAGAAGAAGAAAGAGAATCTAAAGAAAGGTCCACTCTGAGCCCCAAAGCAGGGTTCAATCCCATGAACCATGAGATCATGACCTGAGCCAATCAGGAGTTGCATAGTTAACCGGATGAGCCACAGAGGTGCCCCTAGATTGTTTTTAATTACAAAAGTAATGCAAGTGTATTGCCTCCTTGTAATAAAATATTAAACTTGCAGATAAATCTAGGGACCCCTTTGATTTCCTACCTACATACCAGTTCACTGTTCCTCTCTTTTCAGAGGTAATGAGTACTCCTTTGCTGCATTGTCTTTCCAGACTCTTTTACTTTTTCAATCTTTTCAAGTTTATTTATTTTTCTTGAGAGAGAGAGAGAGTAGGAGGTGCAGAGAGAGAGGGAGTTTTGCACTGGCAGTGGGGCTCAATCCCACAGCCATGAGATCATGACCTGAGCCAAAATCAAGAGCTGGACCCTCCACCAACTAACCCACCCAGGCACCCCTTATATATTTATTTAATTTTAATTTTGATTTATTTATTTTTTTTAGAGAGGGAGAGAGCATATGACCTTGAGAAAGGGAGGGGCAGAGGAAGAGAGAGAGAGAGAGAGAAAGAGAGAGGGAGAGAGAGAGAGAGAAAATCCCAAGCAGGCTCTATGCCCACCTCCCTTCTGGTAATCTATTATTTAATTTTTAAATGTCTGTACAATATTCTCCAGAATGAAATACCAAAGTTTATTTACTGTTATGCTTTTTGGAGAATATTTATGTGGATTCCGTTTTTTTTTATCATTTGAAGCAATAGTAAAGTGGGCATCATTGTTTTTCCATTCTGTGTTTCTTCAGGGTAGATAAAAGTAATGGAATTTCTGAATCATCAGGTAATCACTTTTCAAAAAAAAAAATTCAAGAGATAGTAAAAAATTGCCTTCTGGAGGCCCCACCCCTGCAACAGCCAGTGATCTCCAGTGATCACCAGTTTCTCTCCCTGCTTTCTCAGTATATTTTCTCACTTCTTAATATCTTGTCAACTTGAAGGGTGAAATAGTATATGATTATTGTTTCAATTTGGTTTCTGTGATTACTGGGGATATTAAAGGGATATTAAACATCTTTTCATGTTTATTGGGACTGGGAGTGTCCTCTCTGTATCT
The DNA here is from genome assembly GCF_028018385.1 of Neofelis nebulosa. NCBI lineage: Eukaryota > Metazoa > Chordata > Mammalia > Carnivora > Felidae > Neofelis > Neofelis nebulosa. Next base: position 101,874,174 of record NC_080791.1, on the reverse strand, counting down.
TTTGCCAATGACTACAATGAATACTTGCTATCTTAGTGGATACTTTGTGGTAGCTCTTTGTGTGATCTGACTTTAGTCTTCTGTAACATATGTTTCAGTAGTTCTCCAGTCTGTATGTCTTAATTTTACCTAGAGTGTATGTTGGCATTTGTTTATTTAAAATTATTATGCCGTGAAGCTTTCAACCTTTTCTTCAGGTGATTTTCATGTTCTGTTTAAGAAGTCCATCCCTACAACAAATCATAATGCTATTCTTTAGTGTTTTACTGTTGTGTGTGTGTTTTTTTATTTTTTTTTTAATGTTTATTTATTTTTGAGACAGAGAGAGACAGAGCATGAACAGGGGAGGGGCAGAGAGAGAGGGAGACACAGAATCAGAAGCAGGCTGCAGGCTCTGAGCTGTCAGCACAGAGCCCGAAGCGGGGCTCGACCCCACGGACCGTGAGATCGTGATCTGAGCCCAAGTCGGCCGCTTAACCGACTGAGCCACCCAGGTGCCCCGACTATTGTATGTTTATAATAGAATTTTTCTTTTTAGTTTAATGATGTGGGTGGAATTTGAATATGATCTATTTTTTGAAATGGCCATCCAAATATTGTAATTAATCTTTACTTTCCTGATTGAAAGAAAGTGTTTATTCATACTAAATTGGCATATACGTCTTGGTCTGCCTACGGTTTTTCTGTCTCCTGCCTATTTTAGTAATCATACCTTACTGGTTAAGCATGATGGCTTTATTTATGTGTTGATATCTGGAATAGCACATCCCGTTTCTTTGAGTTTCTTTTTTGAAATGTCCTTTGCTCCTTTGAACATTTTTCTCCTCCGTGAATTTAAACATCTGATTTTTTCATTAAAAATTATATTTTAATTTTTTTTTCAACGTTTTTTATTTATTTTTGGGACAGAGAGAGACAGCACGAACGGGGGAGGGGCAGAGAGAGAGGGAGACACAGAATCGGACACAGGCTCCAGGCTCCGAGCCATCAGCCCAGAGCCCGATGCGGGGCTTGAACTCACGGACCGTGAGATCGTGACCTGAGCTGAAGTCGGACGCTTAACCGACTGCGCCACCCAGGCGCCCCTTAAAAATTATATTTTAATTTAACTTTTCCAATTGGTTGGAACTGCATGAAATTTACCAAATAACCTGGCAGGTGTCCTGGCCTCATCAGCCTTAAACAGCCAGGATCAGGTTTGTAGTCTGATCCAACCAGCTTTTGACCCACTGCAATGAGGGAGACCAGGACCATGGATGTCTCATTAAACACACAAACAAACAAACAAACAAACAAAAAAAAACTAGAGCTATTACAGGATTTTGAGAAGTGGGGAGTTTTTGGTGAAATTTCAATCAAGGAAAATTGCGATGAGCTCAAAGCAAAGCAAAGCTGTGTGGAAAGGGGCCAACATCACAGCATCAGAACAGTCTGACCCACAAAGGTAGCACAGGGTCCTGTTTCCATGGAAACTACAAAGGTAAACTAGGTGTAGAGTGTTGTATCCAGACATCCCTCATGTGGAGTTTTGTACTCGTGTTGGGGACTGGGACTGCTTTGCTCTGTCAGACTAACTTAGATATTCCAGACCAGAGTGGGGTGTTTCGTCTTGCTGATGTGATTTCAGACAAAAATTGTAGACAGTCTGTTTTTTCAGAAAGTAAAGTTTATCATTGAGCAATAAAGTATTTGTCACTACCTCCCCACCCCCCCACCCACCCAAATGTTGTTAGGACACTTTCCAGCTGCAGCATATCTGTGGGAGAAATATCATTTTCTGTTCCCTTCATAATGGATGTATCTGTGTGTGCTATTCCAACCTGAAGAATGGCCACGCAGAGTCTTACCGTCCCTGTTAGAGCTAATTTTTACTATCTCAGGAGGAAATGAATCTTAATAAACACATAAAAATACAGTAAATGTGTTTTTTTGACTGATCTAGGCAGTTCTTTCCTTGTATAGTAAAGTTAAATAATTTATATTTTTCTTCATATGAATCTTGAATGGTTTTTGTTAGGCTTATTTACAGCTATTTTATCAATTTGTATTGATGAATATAAGTTTTTCCATTATAATTCATAGGTAATTATTATTGACTTTTTTACACCAATCTTCTGCTACTTTGAATTCTTTCATTTTTTTCTAAAAAAATTATCTTTATTGGTTGACTATTTTACACTTTCTATGTGGATGGCTATTTTGCTTGCAAATAGTGACAGTATTTTCTTATCTCTGTTTTCTAGAATTCTTACACCTTCTTTCTTTTTTTATAGTTTAGTATTTTGGATGTACCCTTCACTATACTGTTAAATAGCACACATTGTGAAAATATATAGTTTCTGGTTATAGTATTAATATTCGCAGTGCTTACCTTACACACATATATTCCCTGGAAGCTAGAGGAAGATCCTTTTTACCAAGTCAAGTAATTCCTTTTTTTTCCAGTTTGGAAAGTTTCTCTTTGTTTTCTTTTCTTTCATTTTCTTTCCTTTTTTTCCTTTCCTTTCCTTTCTTTTCCTTTCCTTTCCTTTCTTTTTCTTTTCTTTCATTATCTTTTCTTTTCTTTTCCTTTCCTTTCTCTTCTTTTCTTTCTCCTTACTTCCTCCCTCCCATCCTTCCATCCTTTCTCCCTCCCTTCCTCCTTCCTCCTTCTTTCTTTCTTTCTTTCTTTCTTTCTTTCTTTCTTTCTTTCTTTCTTTCTTTCTTCTCTTTCTTTCTTCTCTCTCTTTCTTGCCACATTTTATCAGCTTCTTTAAAGAATTCTTTTGAAATAATTATAATGCATTGTCTTTTAATATGTGAGTGTGGTGAGTAATTTTACAGATTTTCTAATGGTGACCCAATTCTTAGTTCTAATTTTTTCTTCAAAACGTTTAAACCATATTGCTGTTAAGAGTAAGAACCTTACTGTATTTGCTTGGTAGCTTTTAGTTTAGTCTCTTTTTATACCAATGCTCCCAAATTGGACCTGTAGTTTTTCTTCTTGTGTATAATGTTATGCTTTTAAATAATTTAAAGTTGTATGCATTATTAACGTTCTGTTTTTCTCACTCTAGAGGACAACACAACCAATGGCTGATGGGAACGATACAAGAATCACAGAATTTATTTTCATAGGTTTGAAGTATCATCCTCGGATGCAAGTCTTCCTTTTCTTGCTCTTTCTACTTTTTTACCTTGTTACCATCACAGGAAACTTGGGTATGATTATTCTCATCCAGATAGATCCCCGCCTTCACACGCCCATGTACTTTTTTCTCAGTCACCTGTCTTTTGTGGACATCTGCTTTTCATCAGTAGTGGGTCCCAAGATGCTCACTGACTTCTTCACTGAGAGGAAGGCCATCTCCTTCCTGGGCTGTGCCTTGCGGCAATGGTTCTTTGGGTTCTTTGTGGCCATTGAGTGCCTTCTCCTGGCGTCCATGGCTTATGACGGCTATGTGGCCATCTGTAACCCATTATTGTATTCTGTCGCCATGTCACAGAGACTCTGCGTACAGTTGGTGGTTGGACCCTATACTATTGGCTTCCTGAGCACCATGACTCACACAACAGCTGCTTTCCGACTTCCCTTTTGTCGCTCCAACATTATCAATCATTTCTTTTGTGACATGTCCCCCCTTCTTTCTCTGGTATGTGCTGACACCCGGATCAATAAACTGTTGGTTTTCATTGTGGCTGGAGCTGTACTGGTTGTCAGTAGCCTGACCATTATAATCTCCTATTTTTACATCCTTACTGCCATCCTGAGGATCCGCTCTGGCGACGGAAGGCGCAAAGCCTTTTCCACCTGCTCCTCCCATCTCACCGCAGTGTCCATCTTATATGGGACCCTCTTCTTTATCTATGTGCGGCCAGGTGCAATCTTTTCTCTGGACATCAATAAAGTGGTGTCGGTGTTCTACACAGCAGTGATCCCCATGTTGAATCCTCTCATCTACAGCTTGAGAAATAAAGAAGTGAAAGCTGCCATGTGCAGAACGATCGTCAGGGGGAAGTTTTGCATAAGAAGTTAAATTCCTGTCTGGAATACAAAATAGATAAAGGGCAACGCTTCTAGACACGGTTAGTCTAGCTGGTCATCATCCAAAGATGCTAAACAAACGTGCAGACTTTGGAGTATGGCATCCTTGAAACGTTCAATATGACTTTTATTTTAAAAACTGTTTTTAAAGCTCCATTTCAATCGTGTGCCTGTGGATGATATGAATCCCCAGTCACTCAGAGTCAGAGTAATTCTGCTTCCTCAAACAATTTCATCACTAGGAATAGGATAAAAATCTAGTAAGTGTTGGAATCATCTAGTTATTAATAGTGTGGCACTAGTTAAACCAATATACATGCCCAGGCCAGGTGAGATTCATTGGAATGATATGCATGCTCCCTATCTCTAAATACAGAATTGAAAATAGCAAACAGGGCAGGTTACTTAGGTACAAATGATTTCTTTAACTGAAGGGACTCCTCCTATCTCATTCCTTTAAATATCTTTTATGCCTATTTTTGTATTCTTGTCTTCTAAGAATACAACGTCATGATCACTGCAGAAAAGAAACCCAAATATGGACAAGTGAAAGGTGAACAACATTGACAGCACAATTCTTGCACTCTTATTCATCCACCAAGTGACAAATGACAAGAGAGATGCCTCTTTACATATTTGATTTTGATGTTGTTCCAGCTACTACTTTAATACTTGATATTTAGTTATTTCTATTTCTTTCAGACAAAAATAAATAGGCACTGCTTATTATAGAAATTATAAATAAAATGCAAACATGTGAATGAGAGAACAAGACAATTCTAAAAAAGTCAGAGGCAATAGGTGTTGAGAAGTCAGAGCTAAACTGAAATTCAGAAAATATATATCCTATTTTCATGTTAGTCTTTTTTGGTTGTTCCAATTAAAAAAAATACGACAGAATGAAGTTTAAAAAGATTTTAACACCTTTCTGTGCCTCAGAAAACATTTGAGCAATTCAAGAAGTATTATAATTATTTCAGGGAAGAGGTATTATTAATTATTATGATTTTTAAAAAGTGCCCTTTTGGTGCAAGCTAGAGTTTGCAGGTATTTGAGCCCTGATGGCTGAGCATGAACTAAAAATATAAAATTTATCTCTGGACCGTAGAAGACAGAGGGGGGAAAAAGTAAAATGAATCATGACTCAGTAAAGATACAGAGAGAACTAGAGTGTAAATTTAATCCCAAGTCTGTGCCCTAATAAATTTCATGATGGAGAATGCTGGATAAACTAATCCTTTCTTTGGCAGTATTGATGGAATGTTAGTGTCACAACCATCCCTTCCCGGGATTAGGAACCCGCTTTGAATATTGCAATTATTCTTGTTTTAAATTTATTTTTATGTTTATATATCTTTTTAATTCTCCAGTTAGCACACAGTGTAGCCTTGGCTTCAGGAGTAGAACCCAGTGATGACACCCACTGTTCATCCCAAAGAGTGCCCTTCTTAATGCCCATCACCCCTTTAACCCATCCTCCACCCTCCTACCCTCATCAACCCGCAGTTTATTCTCTGTATTTAAGAGTCTCTTATGGTTTGCCTTCCTCTCGGTTTTTATCTTATTTTTCCTTCCCTTCCTCTATGTTCATCTATTTTGCTTCTTAAATCCCACATATGAGTGAAGTCATACCTTTATCTTTCTCTGACTGACTGACTTCACTTAGCATAGTACACTCTAGTTCCATCCATGTAGTTGCAAATGGCGAGATTTCATTATTTTTGATCACCGAGTAGTATTCCATTGTGTGTGTGTGTGTGTGTATATATATGGTATATATAAATATATAGTATATATGTGGTATATATATATATAGTATATACACCATATATATATACACACACATATATGTGTGTGTATATATATATACACACACACATATATGATATATATATATATATATATATATATATACCACCTTTTTTTTTATCTATTCATCTGTTTATGGACATTTGGGCTCTTTCCATACTTTGGCTATTGTTGATAGCCCTGTTATAAACATTGGGGTGCATGTGCCCCTTCAAGTCAGCATTTTTGTATCATTTAGATAGATTCCTAGCAGTGCAATTGAATTGCTGGGTCATAGGATAGTTCCATTTTTCATTTTTTGAGGAACCACCACACTGTAGTTCTATGCACTAAGTGCATAGCCCTTAGCAATGAGGTCATAGAATGGTTTGTGTTCAGAGGGAGTGAGCAGGTTATGGAGGGAACTGAATGCCAAGACAATGAAATGATATATAGGCTAGGGACAATCATGGTTTTGGTGAGGCAACTGTCTCAGACAGCAGGAATGAGTCACGGGCAAGCAACCTAGAGAAGCAGAATTAGTGCCAATGTGATGCTCTGAAAAGGATTCAGATTTTAGCACAGAAACTTCTTCCATGTAACTCACATTATTTATTGATTTTTGAAACAGTTAATTAGATGAAGGCTGGGATCAACAGTCTCAGATGTGTATGTTTGTGCCGCTGCTGATATAAGTGATTTCCCTTTCTCTTGCTGAAAGGAAAATTATCAGTGTTTTAGTCTGTTCCTTTACAGCACAGATCTTGTAACAAAGGAAGGTTCTTGAGCATTCCCTTGTTTTTTTCCCCACTCCCATTGAGGTGTTTTTGGTTTTGTTTTTCAGTAGAATCTCCAATTTCTAAGTTTAATGCTATGGGGTACAAATACAAATCTGATCTGTTTTCTCTATAATATTGGACTAGGAAAAGTAAGCAACATTAAAAACAAACAAAACAAAACTACAACAAAATCCCCTCAAACCTTTTTCACCCGAGTTATTGGGATCAAGGTAGCTTTGCTTCAGCCTGGGGTCCATGGGGACTTTTGTGAGTCCCGTGTTCCCTCTAGCATGAATGATGGGACAATTAACACCTCTGAAGCAATCTTGGAGAAGGATAGTGGACATAAGGGTCAGGCCAGGGAATTCATTCATGGTCATTCAGTGGCCACTCTGCATCTCAACATTAATCGATTCAAATCACAACCCAGCACCCCCCTCCCATAACACAGCTCTTGCAGCCTTGGGGAGCCGTAGTGATAAGAAATAGTGTGGGTATGGGGCGCCTGGGTGGCTCAGTTGGTTAAGCCTCCAACTTTGGCTCAGGTCATGATCTCCTGGTACATGCGTTTGAGCCACACATTAGGCTCTGTGTTGACAGCTCAGAGCCTGAAGCCTGTTTTGGATTTTGTGTCTCCCTCGCTCTCTGACCCTCCCCCCACTCACCCTCTGTCTCTCTTCCTCAAAAATAAATAAACATAAAAAAAGTTAAAAAAAAAAAAGAAAAAGTGTGGGTCACAGAGTCTTAGATTTTGTTCACGTGGTAATGTCGGGAGACAACATCAGACAAGTTCCATCACGTTTTGTGTATCACTCAAATAACGAAAGTTTTAGAAATAATTTAAGCAAAAGTTTTCGGCCAGGAAAGGGGATGCAGAATGGCTTATAAGTCCCTGTACAATCGAAAATATCTCTTGGTGAAGAACCTAACCTTCTGAACAGAATGGGTGCGATCAGGTCTTCTTTAGGTGCTTACAAATTCCCTGAAATCCATCGGAATCATCTGTGTAGACATTTTACTTTTGCCAAGGCTCTTGATATCTAAGAAACGGACCAATAGAACACACTTAGATGGAAGTGAGCCATCATCTGAACTCAGGATGGTGGGTCAGTAACCGCAATCTCCTTAAATCTCACTTGAGCAATTTCAGTGCCAAATATAACGGGGCTGAAGGCAAATCTCGGGATGCTGTGGGAAGAGCACACCCATTGGTAACCTAGCAGCGTTCCCACTGAGTGTGTTGAGAGGTTATGCGCCCTCCCGGAGATTCCAGAAACCCCTTTCTCCATGGTTGTACCACTGTTTTTCAATGATGAAGCAAAAATAATTTTTTTAATTGAGAAGATGTTTCAATTTACTTAAGTTAATATGTAATTTAATGTATAAATTCTATCAAAGAGTCTTAGAACTAATAAGAATATAAAAATGTGCCTAAATGATAAAAAACATTGTTTATTGTTGTTGCCTAGTAAAGGCAATAAAAACAAATTTGAGGGGGAGGAGCTTTAACTATTAGAATATTTGGAAAGCAGAACACAAAGATAAAAATCATATAATTCCGCTAGTCACATATGAAAACTGTCTTTTTTATTTTTTATTTTTTTTTAACCTTTATTTATTTTTGAGACAGAGAGAGACAGAGCATGAACAGGGGAGGAGCAGAGAGAGAGGGAGACACAGAATCCGAAACAGGCTCCAGGCTCTGAGCTGTCAGCACAGAGCCCGACGAGGGGCTCGAACTCACAGACCGTGAGATCATGACCTGAGCCGAAGTCGGAGGCTCAACCGACTGAGCCACCCAGGCGCCCCTAACTGTGTCTTTTTTGATACACTTATTTCAGGCATTTTCCTACTTATGTATATTTGTATAGTGTATATAGAATTGAGACACATATAAATAGGTATAGTATATTTTAAAGAAACAGTGAAATCTTGAGAAACACGTGTTTTTGTAATATGATTTTGCCTATAGAGATAATCTATGTTAAACCTTTGGCTTACGTTCTTCCAGTAATTTTCTGTGTGTATGTATGTGTGTGTGTGTGTGTGTGTGTGTAATTTTATAAAAATTGCATATTAAATGTTATCTTAGCCTGTTTTAAATGAAATGATAAATCATAAATATTTTTAAATCAACTATTTTCTATTCCATATACTTCTCAAGAGGATTTTTCACTGCCAAAATGGTTTATAAACATTAACAACCTCTTCCACACGTTCCTGCCCCTTACCAATGTGAGAGACAATCTAGGTAAAGAAAACCCCATTTTTTAACATGCTTAGGATTGTGTATGGGTATGAGAGGGAAGAGGGAGGAGAAGAGGGAGGAAAAGAGGGAGGAGAGAGAGAGAATTCAGATGGGAATGGCCCAGTTATAGTCACACTTCACAAGTAAGATTGCATAGTGCAAAATGCAAAATAAGAAGTAATGTCTAATAATGCAGACAATGTAAACAAATATTTATTAACATACTCATTTATGAAATGGAGGTAACATTATGTAGGGTACTTTGTTATTACAAAATTAAGAAATATGATACAGATAAGGGCTCCAAAGTTTGTGACTGATATTTCTAATATTTTTGCTTAGTCTAGTAAAATTTTTATATGATCATCTGTATAGATGTTAGAAAGGCATAGAGAACCATTGCTCCCAATAAAATTTTATGAAAATAGTAGCCTAAAAAAAGATAAACGCTTCCTTCTTGCATGTCTTGAGGAAAGACTACTTTTTCACCAGAGTTTAGCACAATATCTGACACGAGTGATTCAGTAGAAGTTTCTTAAATCCATCTGAGGTCATTTTGAAAGGAATGTGCTGAAATTTCATTACTTTTGAGGCTGATATTAGCGTTTATCCAATTTCCTGTTAATAAAGATTCCCTCAAACTGACCTTATATCCTGATTTCTTAAAAACCTAGTTTTCAATATTTAGGATTATTTTAGAACAAGAGGGTGAAGATTTGTTTTGCGTCATGTGCTTTAGGAACACGACAGGAACAATTTCACGTTAGTTACGAAATATATTTCATTTTATTTCTCAGTTTTCAGTCGCCTGTTAGCATGGTCTCCGCGGCTATAGGATGTGTTCAAATACAAGGCAGACAGCTTTCCTTAATGAGATAGTATTTTAAGAATTCCTCCTCAAGGTGGAGCTAACCTTGGCCACTAGATGGCAGCATGAGCTCATCAACCACAATTACTTTGTCCACTAAAGTTTCCTTTAGTAATTGAAAGCGTTATTAAGAGGCTTGGAAAAAGCTTTCAAAAGCCTGAAAAATAATTTTGAAGGGCTGTGAAATTATATACACATTTTGTGTGTTTGGGCCATAACACACAGCTCAGAGAGCTTACTCTGTCACCAAACGTTCTTACAACTCCTACATCATCATAACAATAATAAATAAAAAGTCTTTGTAACATTAGCTGCAAACACTTTTCCTAGTCTGTCCTTCGCAACTTTGAAAATAAATAAAATTGCATGTTTTCATTTTTATTACGACTTCCATCTTTAAATATTGAGCACAGATTAGAATATTTGGCAAACATTTATTTTTGAGGTTTTGTGGGTTTTCATATTTGTATTTTAATCTAATTATTCAGGAATTTAAAAATATCTGAACAAGAATCCCCTTCTCCTTCATGAGATAATACTTATATGTTAATAATAGTGGTGATTATAAAATGCTATTGTTAGTTGAGCTACTGAAACCCTCTTTAAGAACAGGTGATGTTGTAGGCTTTGTAAAGATAATTTTATTTTAAGACGACTCTGTAAGGTAGAAGTTGTTCTCATTCAAGAGATAACGAAAAATGAGGTCATAGATGTGGAGTGGCTTGCCTGAGGCTACACGGAGGAAATAGAGTCAAATTAGGTCTGCTTGGTTCTCAAGCTCTCCTTTTACTGAACTGCCTCTTTTACTTTATTAGAAAATCTAGAGCTTAGGGGCGCCTGGGTGGCTCAGTCGCTTGAGTGTCCGACTTCGACTCAGGTCATGATCTGGTGGCTCCTGAGTTCCAGCCCCGCGTCGGTCTCTGTGCTGATGGCTCAGAGCCTGGAGCCTGCTTCAGATTCCGTGTCTCCCTCCCTCTCTGCCCCTCCCCCGCTCATGCTTTGTCTCTGTCTCTCTCTCTCCAAAATAAATCAAGATTCAAAAAAAAATTAAAAAGAAAAAGAAAAAAGAAAATCTAGAGCTTAATGATGGCACTTGTGTTCAGTTGTCAGTTCTGGTGCCAGTGTCACCTGGTCCACCACTTACTTCCGTAGAAAGTCTGTTATTTAGTACATCTGGTATTTTATGCCCTACTTATCATTTTCGGAATTTTTCTTGATACGTTTACTAGTGAAATGCTTTAGATGAATGCAGAATTGCTTTTGGAAATAAAAATGTAAATAAAAATCCTTTTGCAAATCCAATAAGTTCTCAACGGGAAATGTCTATATGAATTGCCAACTGGAGTAGCAGTTGATGTCTGTTCCCTGACATACCTTAACCAATAAACAAACAAGAAAAAATCAAGATTGTGCTTTCATTTATAAGGACATAAGACAGTAAGTTGAATTACTTGACAACCAAGTTTTGGTCCCCTCTGCACTCCTCGCCCCATGTTATAGAATCTTGCAAACAGTAGACATGGATCAGGAAGGGTATCCAAAATGTAACTGCTGGGACAAGGGTACTGATATGTGGAAGACAATCCTGGTTGAAACAAGGTTCTGCCATGGGCTGTCCTCGCATTATCCTTCTAGTGGCTGGATGGCAGCGAAGTCTGGATCTGGAGTATAGGGGTTTCGTGCTCAGGGTGGTGGGCACTTGAAAGGCTGAGAGAAGCTGCTGGAAGCCGAGCTACCCAGCCTGAGTGGCGTGGCCCGGGCTGTGGACGGACTGGTGACAGCAGGGCGGTCCGCCGACAGTGAAGCTTCTTGTACTCCCACTTTTAGGTAATTTGGCCTTAATAAAGTACTTGGGGTATTGTCTGTTGGGGAATTGCCCTCGACAGGCCCTCTGGGAAAAGAACCATTAGGGAAGAAAATAAGGTTCTGCAAGAAATTGGGCAGCTTTACGTTTAGCCCTTGCCGTCCCCTATGGAGACTCCTCCACTTGCAGGAAGGATGGCCTCATGCATTTGCCACCAAAGAGGGCCTGTAAAGGAGAGACATATGGATTTGAGACATATGGATATGGATTTGCCCCACTCGGGCAACTAAGGAGTGTATCTCTGGGCACAGGTGACTTCAACCCCTAGGATCACCTGGCCCCCCGGAGGCATTCCAGATGGTGACTGAACCTAGTCAGTTCAGGTACAGAATGGTTCCTTAGTTCCTAGGTGCATTGTCTCTCTGAGAATGTGTGAGGCAAGGGTTTCTAAGGCCCTATCGGCCCCTTCCCGGCACCTCGGACCGAGGCAAACACATTGTTCTTCTGGCCTCATGTGGTTAGGAGGTCATGTCCCCGTAACAGTTCCATTTGAGGTATTGAGAAAGGGAGGGCCTTTCATGAGAACAGCAAAGCAAATGCTTTATAGACTATAGATAATTATAGGTAAATGCAGATGCATAATGGAATAAGGTAAGAAATTAATCTATAATCAAAGGGTATGCAGGAACATTACGAGAAAATCGCCATGTTATTTCTTAAAGGTTGACTACATGTAGGAACATTTTAGAATTAGGTAATGTTAGAAACACATAGATGACGAATGCTACAAGGAAATCACAAGCAAATATCGTGCCGCGTTTGCTACAATAAATCGGCCAGGGGCGCCTGGGTGGCGCAGTCGGTTAAGCGTCCGACTTCAGCCAGGTCACGATCTCGCGGTCCGTGAGTTCGAGCCCCGCGTCGGGCTCTGGGCTGATGGCTCGGAGCCTGGAGCCTGTTTCCGATTCTGTGTCTCCCTCTCTCTCTGCCCCTCCCCCGTTCATGCTCTGTCTCTCTCTGTCCCAAAAATAAATAAAAAAAAAACGTTGAAAAAAAAAATTAAAAAAAAAATAAATAAATAAATCGGCCAGATCAACACACTGCTGTTGTCTATGTCCATTTTTATTTCAGTTTTTTACTTTTAGCTTTTTATTTTAGTTTTGTTTTATTCTCACCGACGCCGTTCATCCTTCGGGAATCCCTGGACCTGCTGGAGCTGGACCCCGGCGAGAAGCAGCTATTTTCCAAAGACTATGGATGTATTTTGATATTTAACAGCTGGCACAGCCAAGCAGTGCTACCCTGGACACTGCAAATGTCTGTTGCATTGATTGGGTTATCGTCCCTGTCTTCCACGATCATTGGCTTGTAAGAGATAGCGTCACACAAAACCACCATAATAAAAGTAGCACCCATAAATCCTGTAGGTGGGGTCATTGTGGGTTTTGAAATTTAGTGGCCGAGATCACTTTAGACTGCAGATGTCAGAAGGAAGGCTCGCTATGGTGGAGGTTATGTTTCAGCTAAAAATTGCATGAATTTGAAATAGTGTTCAATACCAATCTGATATTAAAACAAAAAAGCACAAAATAATATTTTTATTAATTTATCCTTATTGTCAGATAAAAATAGGCAATTCTTTTGCAGCATAGGGTGAATGCTCTGTGGTAAAGCTTAACATAGTGTATTTGTACCTTTCCTTTCTTTGTTCATTTTTCCTTGCCTAATATTAATCATTTAGGTTAAGAAGGAAACAGCTTTTAAGAGCACACAAATATACATTAGAAATCAACCTAACTTTTGGCCTTTTCTTTGGTAAATGGGTTAGACTTATGAATTTGAAATTCCAACTTTAGTCAATAGTGGTTATATCCATATAGCTAAAAATGAATTATCTTAGGTCTTTTTGACTTCAGAAACTAATTTTAATAGGGATTTAATTGACATACAATATTATACTAGTTTTAGGTGTCCAGCATAATAATTTGTTCTCTGTGTGCATTGCAGGATGGTTACCACAAGCTTTTTACATCCATCAGCACAGTTACAATTTATTTTTTTACAAGGAGAACATTTAAGGGCTACACTCTTAGCAACTTTCAAATATACATACAGTATTTTTGATGGTAGTCTTCCTGCTGTCACTACATCCCCAGGATTTATTTATCTTATAACTCATTTTGTTCACCTTTCCAACTCCTGCCTCTGGCAATCATCAAACCACCGATCGATCACTTCTCTGTATCTTTGAGTTTTTGTTTTTGTTTTTGTTTCGTTTTGCTTTGTTTTAGATTCTGCATGTAAGTGAAGTCATACAGTATGTGTCTTTCTTTGTCAGACTTATTTCAGGAAGTAAGTTTTAATTTATTTTAATTATTTTATTTTATTTTATTTTATTTTATTTTATTTTAGAGAGAGAGAACACAAGCAGGGAGGTAAAGCGAGAGTGAGAGAAAAATCTAAAGCAGGCCCCACACCCAGCACAGAGTCCGACTCAGGGCTTAATCTCGTGACTGTGAAATCACATGAGCTGAAATCAAGAGCTGGGTGCTCAACTGACTGAGCCACCCAGGCTCCCCAGGAAGAAAAGTTTAAAAGGAATCTTAGGAATATACACCCTCAGGATTCAAAACAGTCTTATATAAAGGACTTAAAAATAATTATGTGATAAACAACATGGGAAGAATTAAAATACTAATTTCTATTTAGCTTAATAAGTACAATTTCAAAAAAAATTAGAAAATAGAAACATGATTACAAAACCCGCATTAACCAGTTCTTCAAAGAAAAAGATTCAACCAACCATCAGGAAGACAGTAAGCAGGGCCAAAGTCACTCCCCAAATTCTAACTAATGACCAATGCTTGTTGTAGACGCTCTACCTAAGAAAACACGCATATAAAAAGCCTTAGCAATATTCAACCTATGAACTCACACTGCCATACAATAAAAATGGATTATTATCCAGACAACTCAAAGGAACCACATAATTTTGAAGCAAAGTAGCAAAGGAATCAGAAAAATATTCGAAAAATATTTGGAATTTCTGAAGGATCTCAGATGTGTTTGTTTCTGTGAAGAACACACAGAAAACCATGAAAGAGGTCCACTCCTAGGTATTTACACAAAGGGTACAAAAATACTGATTCATAAGGGATACATGTTTATAGTGGCATTTTATATATAATGGAATATTACTCAGCCATCAAAAAGAATGAAATCTCACCATTTGCATGATGTGGATGGATCTAGAGTGTATCATGCTAAGTGAAATAAGTCAGTCAGAGAAAGACAAATACCACATGATTTCACTCATGTGGAATTAAAAAAAAAAAACAAAAACAGATGAACACAGAGGGAAAAAAAGAGGCAAACCAAGAAACAGACTCTTAACTACAGAAAACAAATTGAGAGTTGTTGGAGGGGAGGTTGGGGGAATGGATTAAATGAGAGATGGGTATTAAGGAGGGCACTTGTGGTGAGCACTGTTTGTTATATGCAAGTGATGAATCTCTAAATTCTACTCCTGAAACTAATGTTACGCTCTATGTTAACTAACTGGAATTTAAATAAAGTCTTGAAACTAAAAAAAAAAAAAAAAGAAATTGAAGGACAAATCTAAACGGTTTTCAGGGGAGAAATGGAATGGTCTTTCATATGTAGAGTCGACCAGAAGTTATTATCAAAGATTCAGGTCTCATGGAAAAATTTACATTAAAGGATTCAGGAGCATGCTAAGAAATTCAAAACAAATCAAACAAAACCTCTTAGAGTAAGGAGGCTGTGTCACACACTGAAGTGCTTACGCTTTCCCTCACTCGGGCTGCAACCTGTATTGACTCTGTTTGGTCAGGCTGATGCTGTTTGTATTGCAAACACAATGCTGAAGAATTTTGTTTTATTGCTTTTTATTCATTTCTGGGCAGTAAGAAATGTATTTCCCTTGCCATATGCTAACAGTTCAGATATAACATCTTTCCATAAAGTTTACTGATCCATTGATACATTCTCAGAAATTCTCTTCCAGCTCTTCCTTCCAATGGTTCCACTCTTTGTTTGTTTTGAACGAAGTCCCAGGAAAACAAATTTCCTTAGCAACCTATGGTCAATGCTGTGTCTGAGAAAAGTTCATTTTCTACATGCTTTGCCCTTGACCCCAAGATACCAACGCGAAAGAGAGATGGGAAGGGAGAGCTAGGGTCCTCCCGTGTCCCACCCTCTCTGTGCTACTTCAGTTTCCCAAGAGTTCCATAGACTTTCCTTGCTTAGCCTGGATATGGAGAGAGTGAAGAGACTATATCCAGTTAAAAACAAATATAATGACATGATCAGAAAACAGATCTCATCGGATTTACTTAGGATATGAAGCGAAACTTTGATTGTACCTTCCCTTAGTGGTCCATTCCCAAGATATGACAGACTTTGGGGACACAGCAGCTTCCATAGCAGGGATGATGCAACTGGTTCAGGGAACTTTTCTTGACTTGAAGACCCTGAACACATTTTACAGTGAGTGAGGATTCCACAGTTTCTTCTTGGAAGAAAAGAAACAGTAAACCCAAACGACTGTTGAAAATTCTGACCTGTTGTGCTCGTGAAGGTGGCCAGATTAAGGGGAAGGGTGGAACCCGGCCAACTTGGCTTAGTTTTGCTGTAGCTCTTTGTATCTTTAAAGAAGAAAGAGCCCGTTAGAATGTAAGTTGACAGCCCCTCAATCGACCCGACTTTTAACAAGGCAAAGATAACACAAATTATTTTAAATGGACTTACAATAAATTCTATATTGGACTCATGGCCAGGATGAACACGATCCTCATCTTTGTTGGATGATGGAGAAGACCTAAGAAGAGATCATTCATGTAGAGATAGACTTAGGTTTTGCAACTGGATCAAAATATACTCACGTAAGTAGAACATGGGACAGAGATGCTTTAGCAGCGGAAGAAAGGGGAAAAAAAGTAGCACAGAATTCAACTCACATCCCTGTCCACACCCTTGCTAAGGGAAGGTTATCATAGGTTGTGTTGACATTATGATATTATCCTGGTGCTCTGAACATGAGGGCTGGTTGTGTTCCCCGCTCTGTGTGGTTTGATCTTTAAGGAGCACTGCATTCTATTCTAAACACCACATACAGCAGGGAAACAGAAATTAAAATGTGTATGGAAGGCTTGGGTCAGTTTAGAAACTATAGCTGACAAGGGATTGTCCTAGAGTTTTGGGTAACTGTCAAATGGAAGAGTGAGATGTAGTACGAAGGACCCTGAAGAAGTTCCTAGACTCTTGAAGAGTCCTCAGCAAGGGGTGAGTGTGGGGTGGGCAGTCTGCCTGGCAATCCTCCCTTTCTCTTTAATTCCCTGAAGCAAAGGATATAACGTAAGCTGCATTATTGGCCTCAGGGAGGCCTCACCAAAGTCGAATGATACATTTCAGATTGGAAAACCGGGGGAAAAGCGTCTAACGTAAGTTTGGTGTTGGGCTCCTATCATTCTGGGCTAAGAAAACTTTTCAAAAGAAAGTATAAGTAGTTTTCTGATCCCTGACGTACACCTTCCCCCTGTTCTAAGTGGATGCGAATTCTGAGAGAGAAAGACACAGCTTTAGTCGCATTGAACACACAAAGGCAACTCAGGTTCGAAGAGATCAGCTGACTTAACCCAGTGCACCCTTATGGGGGGTGACAAAGGAAATGTGGAGGGTATATGGGTGGGATGATTTAGGCTCTTTTCCAGATTTCTTCCCTGTGCATTTCCATGCAGGTGATACTCAAGCTCAATAGTCTACTATCCTACGGGCTTCCCATTAGTGGCCTTTGGCTGTAACCTCAACATCAGGAGTAGGCAGCCAAACAGGCATCATCTTGTACTCATAGTGGAATGAGTTTTGCATCTCTTTGAAAAGAGTAGAATTGTGGACACACAATTTCTGCAGTGTGGCGAAGGAAAGAGCACAGTCTGTTTGGGCACGCACGCGTGCAAAGCCCACCCCTGCCGGTCACTAGCATCGTGAACGTGGGTTGAGCTTCAATTTTCCTCCTATGTGAATTGACATAATCATAGTCAGCTTGCAGGCTTATTAAATGAAGTATGTAAGGCAAAAATATGAACACTTATTGTACCCTTGTCAAGGTGCCCAATGAGACTCTCATAAGTAGTTTGCAAGCTCAATACTTTGCAAGCTTTCTCTCATGTTATCCTCACAGCAATTTACGAGGTAGGTGTTACTATTATTATTCCTGTTTCACAGATGAGGAAAAGCAACTTTCCCAGGGTCAGAGGGACCCTGCCTTTAGGCTTGGGTTCTAATTCCAAAGTGCGTATATCCCAAAAATGAGTGGCTGCTCACTTTCTCCACCTTGCCTCACTTCCACTCTCCTGCATCATTACCCCAGGTGTGCGCTCACCTGGGGAACTCAAGCAAAGTTCGCTGAAGTGAGAGTTCTTGGACATGTCTTCTGGAAGCTCTCTGCCATCAGTCATGGGATCTTGAGAAAGCTGCTTCTATTTTCCAGGTTTCTGGTTTCTCATCTCTGTATTGATGGATTTCTGCAGACTCTTAGAAGATGAAGGCTTCAGATCCGATCTTTTGCACTGGTCTATACTTCACTTTTGTTTCCTTGGCCACAACATGCAACTAAGTCATATCACCCGTGATGCTCTCCCAGCCACTGGTATATTTTTTCTGTGTCCCGTTTTTGAAGATATGTTCAGCAAATCTGTTGTGACTCCTCTGCTCTTCTTCTAGGGGAGACGGGAACCAGTCAATGGCTGGTGACAACTACACAAGGGTTACAGAGTTCATTTTGGCAGGTTTGAGTGACAACCCCCAATTGCAGGCCTCCCTCTTCCTGCTCTTCCTGAGTTTCTACGTCATCAATCTAACCGGAAACTTGGGTATGATTATTCTGATTCGGATTGATTCCCGCTTTCACACACCCATGTACTTTCTCCTCAGCCACTTGTCCTTTGTGGACATGTGCTTCTCCTCTGTTGTGAGCCCCAAGATGCTCATGGACGTCTTTGCGAAGAGGAAGGCCATCTCCTTCTTGGGCTGTGCTTTGCAGCAGTGGTTTTTTGGGTTCTTTGTGGCAGCAGAGTGTTTTCTCTTGGCGTCCATGGCCTATGACCGCTATGTGGCCATCTGCAACCCGTTATTGTATTCTGTTGCCATGTCCCAGAGACTTTGTATCCAGCTGGTGGTTGGTCCCTATGTCATCGGCTTCATGAACACCATGACCCATACAACAAATGCATTTCGTCTTCCTTTTTGTGGCCCCAATGTCATTAATCATTTCTTCTGTGATATGTCCCCCCTCCTTTCCCTTGTATGTGCTGACACAAGGCTTACTAAGTTGGTAGTTTTTGTCGTGGCTGGAGCTGTTGGAGTCTTCAGCGGTCTGACTATCCTCATCTCCTACATTTACATCCTTGTCGCCATCATGAAGATCCACTCTGTGGATGGGAGGCGCAAAGCCTTTTCTACCTGCTCTTCTCACCTGACGGCCGTCTCCATCCTGTATGGTACTCTTTTCTTTATTTATGTACGACCTAGAGCAAGTCTGTCTCTGGATCTCAATAAAGTGGTGTCAGTGTTTTACACTGCAGTGATCCCCATGTTGAACCCATTTATCTACAGCTTGAGGAACAAGGAAGTCAAAGATGCCATCCACAGGACTGCTGCTAAGAGGAAGTTTTGTATGGCCTAAATTCTTAAGTCGTCAGGAAATTGGGAGACAGTTCTAAAAAGACAGACTAGTTGTGTGGATTCCTAAGATTCCAGGCCATTTGTAAGTGTTGGGGGCTGGTTGGCATTCATTTACCCACTCATCTATCCACTTACTCATTCATTTACTCAGTCAATATGGATTGATTAAGCCCTGTATGTGATTTTTTTTCCTCTGTAATATACCAATATTATAGTTCACATCTACAGCCCATTTAATTTTGCTTCTCTCAGACACCTCACAATCCAATTATTTTCAAAAACCCTTTATTATTTAATTTCAATTATTGTGTTTTGTTTTGTTTTTTATTCTGCTGATATATTTTCTCTCCCTACTGACTCCTTGATATGTGCAGTCCTTTGGGTTTTGCACTCCTACGTAGCTCCCATCAAAGGAATCTATTTGAAAAGGATGTAGAATTTTATGCTTAACCTCCTAATACACTAGTTTTTTTTGGAGTGACCTTGACACGAAGAACTACATATATCTCAGGGCCTAGAGATGGAATTGTGTTCAACTCTGACAGGTGGGTGGTTCACAGGGGCCATTTATAGTAACAGAGACTTCTGCTTCACTCTAATGCACTGAACACCAAAATAAGCTTCTGACAGAAGGTGCTAAGACTACATTTTTTTAGAACTCAATTTTCTGGAAGGTGTTGAGAGTATTATTACCTAAACTTCTGCAGGTTGGGATTTGATCGTGCATATGATGCTGTCTTTTAAATGGGTAATGAAGTTTATTCCCTAGCCAAGAATGTACAGAGAAATGCCATAGGTGAAGTTGGGCTCTCAGTCTAGATATATCTGTTTCTCTTAAGGTCAGTAGGTTTGTAGCATCACAAGGGGGTTCATAGAGGCAGCTCAATTTGATGGTTATGGATTAAGGGCAAGATAAGTGCTGGGAAGATGTCAGGTCTGAGCACTGTGATGTACCATCGCTGCATATGGAGAATGGGTACCCATGCCAGGGCCTTTATGTCCTCTCACAGACCCAACAAGGTGATTCAATTCTATCTTATCTTTTCTTGACATAGCTTTATCTCTGGACTTTGAAATGAAGACACAAAACGCAGAGAGCTTCACCGAGGAAATGGATCAGCATTCCTAGATGGCCTTATAACCTCAGGGCTAAATCCTTGTAGAAATGTCCTCAGAATTTTAAGGAACTCCTACATCCAACTATTTGCCTAAAATGAATTTAGCGAAATCGATTAAGAAGCTTTTAATGAGAGCCATGGTCTGTCTCCTGGTTATATAGATAGATAACTGTTCTAAACTTTTGCGTACTTTTCCACATACAAAGTGTGATGGGTTATTTTCTAGCGATTATTGTTTAATGTGCAATCTCTGAAAATAGACAATTGATCAGTGAGCTCCCACACAATCATATCATGCTTTGTAGCCATGGGGCTTTAGAGATCATTTACCCTAGCCAGATTACTGACTCAGAGAAAAATGTCTTTTATTATCTTATGTGATACAAAAGCCCAAAATATGACTTGCTATCAAATTTATTTATGGTAGATTTATTTAAAATTCAAGAACTTTGTTTTACAGCGAGTTTCCCAGATGGGATCAAATTTCTCCAAGAGTCTTCACTGGAGATAGTAGAGAAGCAACATGATATAATAACAACAACAACGATAAAAAAAAAAAAAAGAGTTAGAATTGGAAAATGTCAGGCATTCACTTATTCAACAAATAATTATTGAATTTCTTCTGTGTGCTAGGCACTGAGCCTGGTGTTGCATACAATGGTGAAAAAAACAAACATCATTCCTACATCTACACAGTGGATAGGATAGCAGATCTAAGATGGTCTTCTGTTTATTACCTTTTGTGACATCTCAGTCAAGTCCATAATGAGGTACACAGAGGTAATGATAATATCCACCTTATTGTAAATGATCAGGAGGATTAAATAATGCAGGTGGAATCACTTCATAAACTATGAGCATATTTTGTTGTCCCCCCCCGCCCCCGATAAAGCTATTCGGTGAAAACAGGAGAACTCTGGAACCAGCGTGTTACTGGAAGTGTGCCAGACCCCCCAGTATTGGTTCCTTTGCAGGATCTTAGGATGTAGTACTGGGAGGGGACACAGTGGCAGATGGGACAGTTACCTCAATTCTAATCCTAGAGCCAGCCATTACTTGAGTTTTGTGATTTTTCTGGGATGTCTTTTAATTTCACCAAAGATCTAGGGATAATACTGCCTAACTTACTGAGGATTTGTAACAAGTTTCTTGAAGGAAGCTAAAGCTTACGGGGTGTATGTAGGAGGCAACTTTCCTATTTTTTGTCATTGCCCCTTCACACTCTTGCTGTGTCATCTCAGACCTTCCTCCCGCTCATTAACATTGCAGGCAGCTCTAGTAGGTTTTCCTTGGAAGTATGAAACACAAGATTTCCTTTATTCCCCAAGTATTAGAAAATCAAGTGCACTGTCATGTCAGACGACATGCCCTTTCCCAGATTACAACATCCTCTCTCCCCCGTCTCTGGTGCTGAAGTCTTGCTGTGGTCAAAGGGGACAAACCCAAGTCACTACTGGTGGCCTTTTCTCCCCACACTGCAGCTGCTGTGCAGCCAGTCCAGGACCAAAGCCAGGATGTAAAGAGGAAGAGAAAGAGGGCAGAAGGAGTTGGCTGGAACAGCTGGAACCTGGTGACAGATGCATGATTGCTGGCTCTGTCTTTTGGGGGATTCCTTTGTGGGTTCTTCAGAGTGAGAGCGCCCCTCGACCCCACCAACCCGGACCCCTGAATTCCATCTGGTAGTCCTTTGGGAAGCCACCTCCCCCTCTGGCTGGACATTTATGGCTCCTCCGGCAGCTCCCTGGTTTCTGGTCTTGAGTCCAGGGTGATCTCACCCTGCCAGGAGGATGACTTTCCTTTTTAAGAGCCTTCCCTCTTCCTTGTGGCCCACGTCTGGCTCCAGGAAACACAGGCACTCCCGGGCCCTCCGAACTCTGGAAGAGAAGGCTCTGTCACTTGGCCTGGAAAAGGCATAAGGGTGCACATTGACGATTCTCTTTGAAGGAATCCTCTCCAAACTGTCCTTACCTCTTCCCCCGACTGCCTGCCTCTCCTCCAAGCTTAGGGACAGTAGAGGAAAGTGACCCAATTTGGTAATGCTGGAGGACCCAGGATCTAGGGTGAATGTTCCCACCCCTTGAGCAAGAAGATGTCCACACACTCTGCTTTAAATTTTTTTTTAAATTTGTTAAATGTTTGTTTATTGTTTTGAGAGAGACAGAGTATGAGTGGCGGAGGGACAGAGAGAGAGAGAGAAAGAGAAAGAGAGGGAAACACAGAATCTAAAGCAGATTCCAGGCTCTGAGCTGTCAGCACACAGCCTGATGTGGAGCTCAAACTCGTGAACCGCGAGATCATGACCTGAGCCAAAGTCAGCCACGTAGCCAACTGAGGCACCCAGGCGCCCCAACTCTGGTTTAAAACTCAGCAAGTTCAGGAGTTCCTGGGTGGCTCAGCCTGTTAAGTATCCAAATCTTGATTTCGGCTCAAATCATGATCTCATGGTTCCTGAGTTCAGGCCCTGCATTAGGCTCTGCACTGACGGCTTGGAACCTGCTTGGGATTCTCTTCCTCTCTCTCTGCCCCTCGCTGCTCATGTGCTCTCTCTCTTTCTCAAAATAAATACGTAAATAAACATAAAAAACAAACAAAAAACTCAGCAAGTTCAGCTACCTTAGCTTGTCCTTCATTCCAGGGCCTCTGCTAAAACTCTGAGACAACATTTAGCATCCTGGCACAATTTAAATCAGATAATAAAAATTAGGTGCATAGTTTTGTGTCTTGCTATAACAAATGCTCAATAAACACAGGGTATATTACTATTGTGACATTGACTGAGGTAGTTTTTCACCTGTGATAATCCCTAAGTATTACTGCGTGTAAAAAAACTTCTCTTTTATTACTAGGCATCCCATCAACACTACTTAAAAAAATGTATCTTACATTTTTTTTTTCTTTAGTTTACTGTGTGATTTCCCATTAACTGAGAAAATGTGCACAATCACAATTATGGTTTATATTTGCACAGTACTGAGTTAAAAAATAAAGCCTTTATTTTTACTTTGTTTAATTAATGAAACTCTTAGAAGCCTCATGCTGCGCTCATACATGGCCATCCTAGAAACTTACATCCCCATGTATAATTTTCCTTCCCCCCCCCCCCCAATTATGGATGGCTTCTTGGGACACATTCACATACTCCCACTAGGCCTTAAACAGGATGCAGTCAGCCAAGTGAGATAGTCACTGCTTAACCATCATAGGGATTATGTCTACTGATATCAGAAAGCCAGTGAATTGTGGGGAGTGCAGTGACTTATAGACAGGACTCCACCGTAGCTGGTGCCTTAGTTTACAATTATATCCTCCTTATGATAGCTCACCCTCTTTGTGCTTTGGCCCCATGTGTGCTTGGGATAGAGAGAGCAGAAGGCACCATTGGCACCTATGGGCTTTCCCAAGGTAGCATGCCCCAGACATCCCAAATTGTGGGAGTAATTAATCGATATAGAAAAAGTCATAGTAAAATAAATTGGGAAGACTGTAACGTTATATGCTTCACATCCCCTCCCCGTGGTGATTTTAAAGATGTTCGTAGAAATCTGACATTAAATGAGCCTGTTTATATTCGATTAAGTCAGCGTTTCCCAAAGGCATTTGACAATGTGGCCCTTTGTGAAGAATTCTTGGTTAACATTCAGTAGAAATACTGTCCCGGGATGTACTGTCTTGTAGGGAAAGAAAAGACAGGATGGGGATGCCGATATTTCCTTTCACCTGAGATAGAATTAATTGAGCTTGGAGAAGAGACAGAGCTTTGCCAATACCCTCTAGCTATGCCTTCCAAATATTTCTTAGTTTTTTGGGGAAAGGAATGAGAAGTACATGAAGAAGGGATATTTTGGGGGTTCAATCTTTGCTATGAAAAATGACTCAGAGCACGACTGGCAAACAAGCATAACACCAGTAAAACATGCTAAAACATAGGGGGATAATGGTGCATTTTATAACCTTAAAGTGGGTGTAAAAAATGATGGATTTGCCTACCTATCATGAAACTTCCATAGGTCAAAGAGTTAAAAGTCCATTTTAAAAGGAGGGAAATATTTGTAGGAAATAAATACCTGGTACTTTTCTTATTATTTTTGTAAAGACCTCATAGATGTATGGAAAAGGGTTCTGAATGGAATATCAGAAGAAGGGAAAATCTTAATGAGAGTTTGGAAAGCATCTCAGCATGAAGACTATAAAATGGACACTGCAGGAGTACCTGGGTGGCTCAGTTGGTTAAGTGTCTGACTTCGGCTCAGATCATGCTCTCATGGTTTGTGGGTTCGAGCCCTGCATTGGGCTCTGTACTGACAGCTCAGAGCCTGGAGCTTGCTTTGGATTCTGTGTCTCCCTCTCTCTCTCTGCCCCTCCCCCACTCGTTCTCTGTCTCTCACTCTCAAATATAAATAAAATTTAAAAAAATTTAAGAAAATAAAAAAACGGACGTCAGAAAAGATTTTAACTATTGAATTAAAGGTTTTGTTTTTAGAAATGGCAAGAGGAATTTCAAAATATTGATCAAGTTAACTCTAAAATATAATATAATATAATATATATAATATATTTTATATATAATTATATATATAATTATATAATATTATATATATAGAATTATATAATATTATATATATATGTATATATATATATATATACATATATATATAATATAATTTGAAACGACAGATACAGAATTGCTGGCTCTTTCTCTTGAGGGATTCTTTTGTGGGTTCCTCGGAGTAACCCAGTAATTCCAGTTCAGATAATTCATCCTAAGGCAATAATCCCAAATTCAGGGTTGTGGTGGCACCTTTTACTCAGAGATGTGTTTGTTATGTATGTATACAACCTAAGTATCCCCTGGTTTCTTTGGCTAGTAGCTAAAAAGGGCATATGCCCTTTCAGGCCGGATTGTGATGGACTGAAACTCCCATCTTTATCGGTCACAAGAAATGTAGAGTGATTCCAGCGTGTCTTCTCCACGTGGCTCAGAGAGTCCCCAGGGGGAAGGAACATGGCCACTGCTGCTTTCCTGCCTTCACAGCTGCCTCAGGCTGCTTTGGCCCCTCCCACACCTCCCGATTCCCATTGCTCCAAGGCTCTTCTGCTTCCTGCTAGTGGCCACCCTTCCAAGACAGCACCGTTTCCTCCCAAACTTGCACACAGACCCACTTTATTCTAGGTTACCCTCAGCACAGTTGAGGCCAGGCTGCAACTACGAATGAGACTTTATTAAAAAGTGGAAGTAGCCGGTGTGATTCTAAGAATGACTTGGGCTACAACATGGCTGCCCTGAGTCTTCACGTGGCTTGCTTTGTGGACTCCGGGCAAGGCAATCCCAGGAGACAAAGGAGTCCTTCCACAGACCGTTGGTCTAAGATTTGGCCACTAGTCTGGAACAACGCCACATGTAAGCCCTCAGAGTTGGGTCTTGGCTGAGTGTATCCAAACTGAGTTCAGTTCTTCATCTACAGGTGTTTCCTGTAAAGTCTCAACCCAGAATTTCTTATGAGAATCTAATTTAAGGAGAGCACGCTGAATCAACCACAATTCAGAGAAGTACTATAACTTAAATTCACACTCAGAAAAGAATAATTTATCCCCAAAGAATCATGTCTTTCAAACATGACCCATAGTTAAAATATCCATGTACATACACACACACACACACACACACACACACACGTATAGTTTAACTACATGTCCCATAGTTAATATATATATATATATATATGTGTGTGTGTGTGTGTGTGTGTGTGTGTAGTTTAACTACTTGCAATACATTTTGATTACTCAATTTCCAGGGACTGGCATATGGGTCATTTCCAGCCTGGCACCTGTTTGTAACTTGCAAGCTAAGAATGGGTTTTATGTTTTGAAATGATCAGTTAGATCAAAAGCAGAGTAATATTTCATGGCCCTGGAAATTATTTGGAATTCCAGTTTCAACATCCATAAATGAAGTTCTGTTGGAATGCGGCCATCTTTTGACGTCAGTTTTTCAATGGCAACACCATTGGCATTTTAAGGACTGGATTATTCTTTGTGGTGGGCATTGTTCTTTGCACTGCAGGATGGTTGGTCTCATCCTAGCCTTTACCCATTAGATGCCTGTACCATCCCCACCCCAGTCATTGCATCAGAAATGTACCCAGATATTCTCTGTGGGGCAAAAATGTGTAAGACAGAACCACTGGTTTGTGGCTTGCCCACGGCTGCTTCGGGGCTACAGGAACAGAGCTAAGTAGTTGTCACAGAGACCGTCTGCCCTCAAAGCCTAAAATATTTACATGTTATATATTTGTTTTTAAATGTTTATTTATTTTTGAGAGAGAGAGACAGAGTGTGAGTGGGGGAGGTGCAGAGAGAGGGAGACAGAATCCATAGCAGGCTCTAGGCTCTGAGCTGTCAGCACAGAGCCTGATGCAGAGCTTGAACTCACGCACTGTGAGATCGTGACCTGAGCTGAAGTCAGAGGCTTAACCTACTGACCCACCCAGGGGCCCTTACATATTATATAGTTTTTTATAGAAAAGTTTGGTGACTTCTGCTTTACTTCTATTCTATTCTATTCTATTCTAAATTTCTTTTTTTTTTTTTTCAACGTTTTTTATTTATTTTTGGGACAGAGAGAGACAGAGCATGAACGGGGGAGGGGCAGAGAGAGAGGGAGACACAGAATCGGAAACAGGCTCCAGGCTCCGAGCCATCAGCCCAGAGCCTGACGCGGGGCTCGAACTCACGGACCGCGAGATCGTGACCTGGTTGAAGTCGGACGCTTAACCGACTGCGCCATCCAGGCGCCCCTATTCTAAATTTCTTTAAATAATGCTGGCCATGACTTACTAAACTGATTTCACTGCCCACTAATAAGACTCAACTTGTGGTTTGAGAAACCCTATTCCTTTTTTTTAAAGTTTATTTATTTATTTATTTTGAGAGAGAAAGAGAGAGAGAGAGTCAGTGCTAGTGTGTGCAAGCAGGGAAGGGCAGAGAGAGAGGGAGAGAACATCCCAAGCAGGTTCTGCATTGCCAGTGCAAAGCCCAATGTGGGGCTCAACCCCACTAACTGTGAGATAGTGACCTGAGCCAAAATGAAGCATCAGATGTTCAACCAACTGAGCCACCCAGGTGTCCCTGAGAAACCCTATTCCTAAGCAGCTCTGAAAGGAATTATATTGATTATTAGATAAGAGCATATGCCTACACCCAAGCTTGGGTTCATATTTTGACCACGTTGCTTAATACTTGTGTGAACTTGGTCAAGTTACTTAATCCTTCTGAGCTTCTAGAACCACATACATAAAGTGGGGATGATAATAATAATAGTTACACAGTTAATTTTTGTAGAATGATTAGAATGGTGCCTTGGTAAACAATGAGCATTAGTTGTTTGCTACTCTCATTGGTGTTTGCATTGTTCAGGGTCTTCCAGAGAAACAGAACCAACAGGATGGGTAGATAGATGGAATGAGATTTATTTAAAGTAATTGATGCATGGGATTGTGGAGGCAGGCAAGTCCAAACTCTGAAGGGTGGGTTCACAAGCTGAAGACCTGGGAAAGATCTGATGTTACAGTTCAAATCTGAAGACCATCGGGTTGAAGACTCAGGAAGAACTGGGGCTGTGGTTCAAGTCTGGGAGCAGTCTGCTGTAAAGTTCCCTGTTACTCAGAAGAGGTTAGTCTTTTATTCTCTTTAAGCCTTCAAGGTATTGGATGATGCCCAACCATAATATGGAGGGCAATCTCTTCAAAGTTCAAGAATTTGAATGTTAATCTCATTCAAAGACACCCTCACAGAAACATCCAGAAATATGTGTGACCACATATCTGGGCGCTGTGCCCCAGCCAAGTTGATGTGTAAAATTAACGATTGCATAGTTACCATCATGTCATGGTAAAATAAAGAAATGTGATAATTTTTCAGAATACTGAAGAAATTGGGAAAGGATTGGAATATCTATCTGAGGTTTGCTTAGAAGACTCATTATTTTGAAATATAATATAGTAACAATAAAAGTAAAATACAAAATTATAGGGAAGATGTTTTGAATTTGCATAAAAATCACAACTTCTCTCTGAATTTCTGAATGGGAAACTTGAGTTTGCTTCCGTGAGCACAACAGTTTTACTCTGGGTTTTTGGTTGAAATTACTATGAACAATTCCTGAGGCACAAATTTGAGTACTAATTTGAAAATGAATTTTTACAGCATTCCTATATTTAAAGGAACTGAAATTAAATTTAGAGAAAGGATATGAAAGCTGGTTTTCCTTCTTTTTGACGAATTCAAGATTGAGATTTCTCGTTATAACGAAAATGGACTTCCGATTCACTCTAAGGTTGGCCCATCGCGCATTTCAAACTCCGATGAACCTCTAATGTGCAGAACATTCACATGTTAGGCCGTCGGGCTGCAGCTTAGACATCAGTAAAATGATAATCAGACGAAAGCTACAGATGTATGTGGTAAATATGAAGGCAGATTCGGGAACCTACATGGAGCTACATTTTCCAAAGACTCCACCGGCCCCACCTATTTACCAGCTCTTGCTTGAATGCGTCCCCATGGACACGTACCTGTCATCCAGCGCCATGGTCCCTCATCCACCATGGGGCTGTGGAAGTGGTTGTTCAGGTGCCTGGCTTGGGCCACACTAGCATGTTGCTATAAGGCAGAGAACAGAACTGTGCTTGTAGGGCTCAGTCTCTGTGGGGTCCATGGGACAAGCCATGAGACCCTCTCTGTGTGAAGTGTGTGCTAAAAGATGCCGCAGGAGGCTGTCCACAGTTGGAGCCTTACCAGGCCAGGGGAACCAGCCGCCCCTTCTTCGTGCCCATATTTCTTGGCACAGCTCTACTCCGCCTGCTTTTTAAATTTTGTCACCACTGTTTCCCTAGCAGAATGCCTGCTACAGAGTAGGGACTTTGTTACATTGTTGAGTGAATGACCGTAAACCGTCCAATATTTTATGTTATCATATTTATCCTTTTCTCAGCAGAAAATCTTTGCTTTGTCTTTGCATGTCTAAAATGCTGACTGACATTCAGAGCAGCGCTATTTACCAGAGCCCAAAGCTGGAAACAACTCAGCCATTGAAGGATGAGTGGGTTCTGAAATGTGGTCTGTCCGTACAAATGGGATATTATCCAGCCTTGAAAGCGAGTAAGATTTTTCTACATGGTACAACACAGACGACCTTAAAGACATCACATTAACTGAAATAAAAATAAAAGGATATGAATGTTTTAAAAGCACTGCATAGGGAAGAAAGGCAAAAAAGAGAGAGAAAATAAATAAATTATCTAACTTAGTAGCAGTTATATTTGTGTGGTGAGGCTGGCCAAATATGATTTAAAAAAAAATTCCATGATTATTAAAAAAAAAACCTACTAAAAAAACACACAAAAAAACAAAACAAAACACGCGAACAAAAAAACCTCTATGGGCCACCTGGGTGACTCAGTTGGTTGAGTGTCTTGACTTTGGCTCAGGTCATGATCTTGTGGTTCGTGAGTTCTAGCCCCTTGTCGGGCTCTGTGCAGACAGCTCAGAGGCTGAAGCCTGCTTCAGATTCAGGGTCTCCCACTCTCTCTGCCCCTTTTCCCTGCTCCCGTTCTCTCTCACAAATAAATAAACCTTAACAAAACAAAACAAAACAGCTTCAGAGTGTCTTTCAGAATGTCCACTTAATTCTTTACTATCCTTTTCAAGGACAGTAGCTCTCCTCTTGTTTTATTTTTAATTAAGGTTGGGATTTGAGAAGAAACCTGTTTAACCTATTTATTATTCATTTTTGGCCAGTAACACTGTTTTAAGCATTGTCTGGCCAATGTCTAGACTTCAAGGATTTAATTTACTATTTGCTGATGTAAAAGATCCATCACCATTCCTGCCCCATATCTTGATTTGCCAAATTTTATACCTGAGGGCCCTGTGCCATGAATTTTTCCACCTGATGAGTTGCTTCTAAAGGTTTTTAGGAGGCTGTGGTCCTCTGGATCCTTTGGTCTGAAAGAATGTGCAGGGGGCAGAGGGAAGGAGGAGAAAAGGGGAATCAGGCTGGGGAAGTTACATGCTAACAGTTTTTATATAAGTTTGTTTTGTAAAATTGAGATCCAGCTAATACTATGGCAAATATGTAAGTAGCTATGTGGGAAGTTTGAGAGCATAAGGATCACTGACAACATTGATAACAGACTGTTAATCTTGTCCCCTTATCAAGAAAATATTGAGCTGAGAAGATCACTGGATATGAAGTCAAAGAGTGGAGTTTTAGACTCTACCACTAACTTTCACTGTTAGTGGTAGAAGCTAACTTGCTTCTAGGAGGGCTTCATTTTCTTCATTTATAAAGTAGAATTATAGCCATTTATTAACAATGAAATAAGGGTTGTTTATTGAAGTCAAATAATAGAGAGATTTGTTGACATTTATTATAACTATTAATCAAAATAACCAGAAAGATAGAGTCTGTATCCTTTGGGAATTTCCAACCAAATAAAACATGGCTAATATATAAATGACTACAATTTATAACAACATAAGAAGCAAATGGCTTAATGGAGGCTCAAAGGAAAGAAGGAAGGAAGAAAGGAAGGAGGAGATAAAGGAGGAAGAGAAAGAAGGAAGCTTCATACTGGATTAAGGGTGTGAATGGTTTCATGGAGAGGGAGATCCTTGAGATTGGCAGTGAAAGTAGGAGTTGGATGTCTAGTCATGGTGAGGATACCAGGTGGTGAGCATGATACAAGGAAGGGCACAACGATGTGACAGAAAGGATCTGATTTAGCTGAAATTATAGGAACTGTGAAGGAAAGTGTTGGGGAAATGGATAGAACAGATAGAGTCAAATTATGGCCTCATCAGTTTGGGGAGTTGGGGCATTATTCTTTCTGTTGCAAGAGGGCAACACTTATAATGGGTAGGGCTACCCAACTGGAGAGGGGGCTTAGTGGAGGATGGTCAAGAATGAGGAGTGACTGCGGGTTAGGGATCTAGTAGAATCTAGTGGAATGGCCTGAGTAAGAGGAGAGTGATGGCCACATGAGAACCACTATCTCTGTTAAGCTCTTACTACCTTCCAGGAACATTATGTGCCTTATTTCATTTCATTCTCCACTGCAGGCACTGCTGTTTAACCTACTGTTACATTGGAAGGAACTGAAACAAGAGTTGTCATTTTTTTTTTAATGGTATGTAGTGTATTTATTTTTAAAAGATCCACCTGCAAATGGATCCCCAGAGTTCAAACCTGTGTTATTAAAGGGTCACCTGTATTTTAGGTTCTGTTATAATATAGAAATGTATTTTATATAAATATATAAAATATAATGCATTAATATTACAGTATATAACATATTATACAACATATGTAATCTTTGATTTTCTTACTGTACACAGTATTTTACAGTCCATCGAATTTTCTTTTTTAAAATATTTATTTATTTATTTATTTATTTACTTCTGAGACAGAGAGAGAGACAGAGAGGGGAAGGGAGGGGCAGAGAGAGAGAGAGGGAGAGAGAATCTCAAGCAGGTTCCATGCTGTCAGTGCAGAGCCTGGTGCAGGGCTTGAACTCAAGAGTCATTAGATCATGACTTGGGCTAAAACCAAGAATTAGATGCTTAACCAACCGAGTTATCCATGTGTCCCTACCAAATGTTAGCTTGCAGAGTTTATTACATAACTTAGAAATGTGTATATGTTTCCTCACCCTAACCTATGAAAGTTGACTATTGTTATTATTAGCTTCTTTTATCTACATTCACAAAGTTTACTTTTACTTGACTGGTGTAAGCCTTAAATATAGCTTTTTCAGTGTTTCCTTTTTCTTCTAGTTAGAAGTTCCCACATTTTGCTCTTTAGTCAAAATACATTGTTTTCTTTTTGTTCAATAGCCTAATTTATTCTCCACCCCCGCCCACCCCCCCATCTCCCTCCTTCCCCTCCTGTCTGTCTCTCTCTTTCTCTTCATATCTAAATTGTTGCCACAGTATCACTTTATATAATTAGATGCCCCAACTGTAAATAAAAAAGTTTGAAATAACACGTTCAAGATCAAGGGCTGGTGTTCAAACCAAGAGGTGTCCGCATGCAAGACAGACATTCTTCAACAGAGCGAAGATGGGAATTACAGCCTTTCCTACAGCTTCTGATTTTTATAATTAATTTAACCTCCTGGGTTTGCTAAATTTGGAGTAAACTTTTATTTTGTTTTGTAGGTCAGAGGACATCACTGCAGCAAGACAGGATAGCAATCAAGAAAATGATAATGCCGGAAAGTGGCCCTCCGCCCTGCACCGACTTACAAAGGAATTGCCCACCCCCAGGGTCAGCCCTTACTTTGCTGCCTCTCCTGTGACAGGCCCTGGGACCTGACTTTCAGAGTTGAACAGCAATCATCACTTGGGAAGTTTTCTTATTTAAAATTGCCTTGATTAATTAGCTCCTCTGAAACTTGTTTAGGAGTGAAATAAATACTTTCTTTCAAGTTCGGTAATTGCCGATCTCTGAGCGCCCAATCAATCCTAATAATGCCCAAGGCATCTTGTTAGAAAGTCACAAAATTGGGTCTTGAAGCCTCAGTCTCACACTGGCAAGAAGAGTTTGTTAGCATTTTGCTGCAATGGTTTCTCTGAAGAGCTAATTACTGATTGCTCAGCCTTCAAACGCACTATCATAAAGTTTTTTCAAGTCACAGAGATGTTAGAAGTGAAAACAACCTTAGACATAACCTGGGCTGAGCCCTTTCTTTGTCAAGTGAGGAAATTGATCTCCTCAAGGTTGTGGGGTTAGAGGCACAACTCTGTCAAGAACCTGATCTTTCTGATATTTAGAGCAATTATTCTTTGTGGAGCAGCATTATTCTTGTTCCTGAAAAAGGAAGGAAAGGAAGAAGGAAGTCAGGGCAGAAGGAAGATAATGAAGGAAGACAACTCAAATAGCTGTCACACCGGGAGGGAGTAGTAAACATTTTATGATTAACTCATGGCTATTTTCAAAGGATCTTCCATTAAAAAAAAAAAAGACCATTATGCTCTTTTGGAATTTTAGAAACTCATGATAGAGCAATAAAAGAATTTTTTGAAAGAGAGGCAGCACTTCCTGGTACTTCCTGATGAAGCTAACAAAGGGAAGGAAATAGTTTTGAACTCTCAGGGAAATAATGATGCTTGCCTTTGCCTGTACTCTGTTCTCTTTTCTACCCATTTTTTGAAAAATTGGATCTTTCTTGTGAGAGATATTTGATTGATATAACTCTCTTGAATAGATATAGTTATGGAAATATATTTTATGTGTTTTCTTATATATGCAAACATTGCACACACACACACACACACACACACACACACACACAATACAGCAAATATGTGACAGAGCCAACATGATACTAGCCTGGGGAGGGCAAAGTCCTAGAACCATGAGATGAGAAGTTTAAATGAATATTATAGTGCTGAGGTTCTAGACAAAAGTGAGACAGTTGCAGTAAAAAGGCACATGGAATTATGCAAAAGAGCCATAAGGGACCCTGGTCTTATAGCATATGCATTCATCCACTCAAAATAGAATAGAGACATAAATGTAAGACCCGGAACTGTAAAAACTCCTAGAAGAAATAAAGTAGGGAAAATGTTCCTTGACACTGGTCTTAGGAATAATTGTTTGGATATGACATCAAAAGCACAGAAAACAAAACAAAAAATGAACAAGTGAGACTACATCAAAATAAAACGCTCCTGCTCAGCAGCTTAAACAATAAACACACTGAAAAGGCAACCTATTTGTTGGGAAAAAATATTTGCCAACCACATATCTGATGAGGTTAACAATGAAAATATGTAAGGAACTCGAACAACTCAATGGCAAACCAAACCAGACAACAACAACAAAAATTTAAAAATAGGCAAAGAACATTCATAAGATATTTTCCCAAAGAATACATACAAATTACCAATAGGTATATAGAAAGATATGCAACACCACTAATCATCAGGGAAATGCAAATCAAAGAGGTGCTCTCACCACACATCTGTTACGATGGTTATTATCAAAAAGAGAAAAGATAACAAGTGTTGGCAAAGATGTGGAGAGGAGAGGACTCTTGTGCACTTTAGGTGAGAATGTAAATGGTTATACGAATTATGGAAAGCGGTATGAACTTACTCTAAAAATAGAACTACCATACAATCCAGCAATCCCATTTCTGGGTTTGTTCATAGAAAATGAAACCAGTTCTTCTCCTTCTTTTTGTTCCTCTTCCTCTTCCTCCTCCTCCTCCACTCTTCTTCTTCTTCTTCTCCTTCCTTCTTTCTTCTTCTTCTTCTTCTTCTTCTTCTTCTTCTTCTTCTTCTTCTTTCTTCTTCTTCTTCTTCTTCTTCTTCTTCTTCTTCTTCTTCTTCTTCTTCTTCTTCTTCTTCTCCTTCTTCTCCTTCCTTCTTTCTTCTTCTTCTTCTTCTTCTTCTTCTTCTTCTTCTTCTTCTTCTTCTTCTTCTTCTCCTTCTTCTCCTTCCTTCTTTCTTCTTCTTCTTCTTCTTCTCCTCCTCCTCCTCCTCCTCCTCCTCCTCCTTTCTTCTTCTTCTTCTTCTCCTCCTCCTCCTCCTCCTCCTCCTTCTCCTTTCTTCTTCTTCTTCTTCTTCTTCTTCTTCTTCTCCTTCTCCTCCTCCTCCTCCTCCTCCTTCTCCTTTGTTCTTCTTCTTCTTCTTCTTCTTCTTCTTCTTCTTCCTCCTCCTTCTTTTTAAAGAGATGAAAGTTTATTGAATACCCTGCAAGGGACTAGTGGGCAGGAGAGACTGCGACAGGGCAGTGGTGAGGGGCCACAGTCATGGGCAGAGTGAGGAGGTGTGGGAAAGTATGAAATTCTTCATGTTTTGGTGACTGTGCCTGGTTGTAAGTAGCCCATTGGTCAGTTAGGTCTTATGGCTATTTCAAGGTGGCTCACTTAATGAGCCTACTTGCCTACAGCTTGGTGGTCCCAGTGGGCCCTTTTGCCTTACTCAGGTTTCCATTGCTCAAGCCTGTTGCCTAAAAGCGACCTCCACATTCCCCCTGACAGCTCGACAATTGAGAAATCTTTGGCATTTGGGTGGAAGTAGCTTCAGTAGCTTCTTCCTGCTGAATGGGGGGGGGTGCAGAAAAGTCCCTACCTATGAGTTAACATTGGTAAGTTAGGGAATTTATAGATAGGAGTTATGAAAGGCAGAGACAGCTGAATCCAGGGTAGACAACATGTCTTAATTTCCCTGAGTAGAAAGGATCATCTATTAGCTAAAAGATATGGCAGTGAAAGAGTTTCAGTACCAGGTGGAGAGACATCAGAAAAGACAACAAAATAAAATTATTATTATTATCGTTATTATTATTATTTAATTATAACATATATTATGAAATACATAATATATAATATTATTATAATATAATTATAATATAATGAGCAAAGGAAGCCCACACTGCAGCATTATTCACATTATCCAAGACTTGAAAAAAATCTAAATGTCCATCAATGAATGAACACATGAGGAAATAGTGATCATATACATTTAGTTTTAAAAATGAAAGAGATACCATCATCCATAGCATGGTTGAATCTGGAGGATATTCTGCTAAGTGAAATAAGCCAGACACAGAAAGACAAATAGTGCATAATTTTACATATATGTGGGATCTGACTTATATACGAAATCTAAAAACTGTCAAGTTCTAAGAGAGTATAACATGGTTAAAGGGGCAGGGATGTTGGGGAAAATGGAGAGATATTGGTCAAAGAGTGCAATGCTTGAGTTACGTAGGATAAGTGAGTTCCAGAAATAGGATGTACAGGATGGTGACTATGGTCAGTAATACTGTATTGTATACAGGAAATTTGCAAAGAGGGTAGTTCTCAGATGCTATCACTAAACACACAAAGATGATAACTGTGTTAGGAGATGGATATGTTACTTAGCTTGATTGTAGTTATCGTTTCACTGTGTGTGTATACCAAACATCATGTTGTACATCTTACATATACATAATTTTTTATTAAAAATCAAATTTAAAAGG
Source organism: Neofelis nebulosa (assembly GCF_028018385.1). Taxonomy (NCBI): domain Eukaryota; kingdom Metazoa; phylum Chordata; class Mammalia; order Carnivora; family Felidae; genus Neofelis; species Neofelis nebulosa. The sequence continues at coordinate 101,837,808 of NC_080791.1, read as the reverse complement.
TGTGTGGAGTTTTATTTTCACATTTTACAAATCATAAAAAAATGTTAGTACCTTTCCATATATGTTTGGCAATGGTTACACTATTTATTGTTCAGTTTTATGCTTTTGTATTGAAAAAATAATATATGTTCATGGTAAATATTCCAGTAAAGCATATGAATGAATCCACAATAAGAAGTGATCGCAACCTAGACCTGCAGTTTCCTTCTTTAAATGGATCGATATTAATAGTTCTGGGTTGTTTTCCACAAAGTTTTTATCTTTGTAGGGACACACATGTATATATCTTTGCATACACTGGCAAATGGAAAGATATGGTATACATTGTTCTGTGCATTGCTTTTTTTAATCTAAGAAACAACTCAGAGGTTATTATGTTTCAGTGTATTAAATAACCAGTTAACTAACTTCATGAATATTTATCAAGTACTCATGTGCCAAGTGCTACATAGAGGGCTGTGCCAGGGCAAGAGTATAGTACATTAGTGAGTAAAAACAGATGTAGACCCAGCTTTCTTGGAGTTTATGGTTTAGGAAAGAGACAGGGAAATACATAGTCACAAATTCATGTAAATTTTATAGCATAACAAGTGCTATAAAATAGGGACTCTTGGTCATGGATGCTTTGGAAGGTATAGATTCTATGAAAGTTTTGGAGCAGCAGAGCCTAACTAATGGAAGGTGCTTCTTGTTGAACAGATGTATGCATACGCTGAAAGGTGCTATTGCTTTTATCCAGCACAAGGCATCAAAATTCTCCCTGCTAAGCTGAAGTTGGAATGTATTTTTTGGTTGTCCACATATGGGTAAATATTCGTGTAAAAAGGAAAAAATTTAAATATTCATTAAAAGTGTCATTAATTACATTTCCTATATTTTAAGTCCTGGCAAAATAATTTTTAATTCTTTTTTTATTTCTATGATATAGGTAATATATCTATGGATGCCTCTTGCTAAAAAAGAATGCAACATTGAGGGGTGCCTAGGTGGCTCAGTTGGTTAAGCATCCGACTTCGGTTCAGGTCATGATCGCACAGTTCATGGGTTTGAGCCCCGTGTCAAGCTCTGTGCTGACAGCTCGAGGCTGCTTCAGACCCTGTGTCTCCCTCTTTCTGCCCCTCCCCTGCTCACTCTCTCTCAAAAATAAATAAACATTAAAAAAATTAAAAAAAAAATCCAACACTGAAGTAGAGAGAGGAAAAATGAAAATCCCTCAATCTTCCACTTCATATTTAACCCCCTTCAAATTCAAGATTCTTGTTATGAGATAGCAAGTACCTTCTCCTAACTTTTAAAATAGACTGCTGTTTTAGAGCAGTTATAAACTTACAGCAAAATCGAGTGGGAACTCCAGGAGATAACTGTTTTTTGACACACATTTTTCCCTTTACATTTGCCTGAAAAAGTTGTATTAAAATATCTCCTTGTTGGGGCCCTGGTAAAAAACCAACTGGGTTGGGGCCCAGTTGGTTAAGCCTCTGACTCTTGATTTTGGATCAGGTCACGATCTCATGGTCGGTGAGTTTGAGCCCTGCATCAGGGCTCTGCACCGACAGTGTGGAGCCTGGTTGGTATTCTCTCTCTCCCTTCTCTCTCTCTCGTCCCCTACCCTGCTTGCTGTCTCTCTCAAAAAAATAAATGAATAAACTGAATTAAAAAAAAAATAAAATATTGGCTTGCGTTTTCATTTCCCACAATTAAATTATCTTCCTCGGAGGTAGGGACTACATTTTTATTTGCCTTTGATTTTTAACATTTGCAAAGCTGATGTAGTTGCCACATTTTAAAAACTTATTTGTTTGATTTTTTTTTTACTGAAGTATAGTTGACACAGAGTATTATATTTATTCAATTTTGAAATGAGTGACACGACTCTTTTAGTAGGGATAGGCTAGATTATATTACATTCCATGTCCTTGGGACACATCATCTTTGCACTAATTGGTGACTTCAAGAAGCCAGGTTCCTTCCCTCTTTTGGTGTCACCATCACCAAAACAGGATAAATGTTGTGTATGGGGTTTTATGGACAGAAATAAGAACAGTGTACCTCACTGTTGTTCACATCCCGCTGTTCCGAATATAGTCATGTGATCCTGGATCAACTGCACAATAGGCTGAGGGATGTGGTCTTCAGGGAGAATCTTGAACGTTTTGAAGCTCATCTGTGTTCTTCTTAATGAACAATGATGTTGAAATTAGAACTCTTGCTCTAGCAGAGGCAGATAAATCCATTCAGGTGGGGGGAAAAAAAGGAAGAAAGAAAGAAGTTAGAAGGTTAAGTAGTAGGACTTCTAAAGCATACAAAGTGCACTGTGACAAGTTCCCATTATACTGATTCTGCCATTACCTATCTTCATGGTCTTGGGCAAATCATGGAAGTTGCGATAATCACACGAAAGAATTGCTTTCCTCTGCAGTTGTGACAACCTGAACTAAAAGCACCACAAGGACCAGGAGTCGTTTTACTTTGTTCATGGTTGTATCTCTAATGATTAGCACATACTTAGATAAATGGTCCATAGGCACTTCTCAGTAAATATTTGGTCTATGGCTAAATGGGATGTAAATTATTTCTGACTCTGTTTCCAATGTGGTCTAAAATCAAATCCGTGAAAATTAAAAAGTGAAAGTTGGCTCAAAGTAATTTTATTCAATTATTCACCTCTGGACACTGAAGTGTTCCTTCTACCATGAGACTGGAGTGGAAGAAGTAGGTTCTGGAAAAGGGCATTATCAGGGCACATAAATTTAGAAATGTGGCTGTGGACATATATGTGGTTCAGGGAACATTCAATGGACAAGAGAGACACAGACTCCTTAAAAGATAGAAAGGGTTTTATCACTCATCACTCTCCTTCTCCAGCTTCCTGCCCTGAGAAACGAAGCCATTTTATAAGTACATTGTGCAGAATAAGAGTTAACCATACACAAATACTGACGGTCCTTATGATTTGATGAAAGAAGATACCAAGCAAATGTCCATGAAATACACGAACATGGGAAAAAAACTAACATTTTCTAATATATTGTAATAAAGAATTTGATGGAATGGATCTTGAAAAACAAAGACTGTGAAATGCTATACAGAATTTTGACTATGTACGAATTCATACATGAAACCAATAAAAAATCAAATATTGAGAGGTGCATAATATTTCCAGCACTCCATTACGGTTATTCATGGCTCATTCAAAAAGGGTGTTAGTTTCACAAAACCCTCTGGAGAACTTTGTGGAATTTTTCAAAGGTTTCTCTTAATCTGTGTATCTCAATTCTCTTCAAAGCTCTATTGGATCGTCATCTATTTTGCTTTTCCTTTATTTAATTGCTAGATTGCTACACATCATGGCTCAACAGATGCATCCACAATTAAAATATGGCAATTTTCTCCTGTGATTGGTTTTCATTATGGCTGCAATGTATCCTCTGAGGATAGCATGACGAAGTAAACCAAACTCTGACCTTCAAGTACAATGATCTTTTGGTTGGGTAGGTTAGCTATTATGAAGCAGAGGTATGTTTGAGTGTTTGGTATTTCCTCAGTGGTTATTTCTTCGACTATTTTTTGTGTTAGGACTTCTGTTGCTTAACATAACCATGCAATGATTGGGATTTGGATCGTAAATACATGTCATAGAATGTCTGTGTATATATTTCATTTCTCTCTTCATCCAGGCTCAACACCTCTTGCATTTGGGAATATCATAGCAGAGCTTCCTTTTTCTAGTGGGTGGTTGATGGTATTGTCAATTTGTCTCTTCGTTTTGTCATTATACTCTCCTCAGGGTGCTATAGGGTGAAACTTAACAAAAAACTAGTTATCAATTTCACATTACCAGAAAATCTACAATTTCTAAAATTTTAGCGCCTTATCTCCCCAAGAAAGATGTAAAACTCACTGAAATATTCAAAACAGAGAAATTAAATAGAAACAATATTAATATTAATTCAAAATTTATATACTGATTACTATGTATGCTAAACAAGGTTCTTAATACTTGGCATGTATTGACTGACCAAATGAGTCACAGGCTTAAGTGAAGTTGCTGTTCTTTTTCTGTTTTTTAAAAACACTTTTATTTCTTAAAGAAATGTTGTCTCATACTTTTTTCATTTTTCTCCACTGTGCGGTATTTAGGATATTTCTCCTCTGCTCTACACAGGTTTTTCTCTCTTTGACTTGTTCCAAGTTTGAGTGACATAATATCCAGAAAATGTTGAGCCCTGTGCCTGGTATCTTGCAAACACTTAGAATTGTAACTATTCCTCTAATTAAGAGTTGAAGATTCAGGACAGGTGTCCCTGAGGACAGGTCCCTGATGGAACCGTGAGTTACTGATGTTCCACACTGTAGTTTGTACAGAGTACCTAGTACAAAATGCAGGGACTGACTAATTGTGTTGATGGGAGGGGGGGAGGTGGGGAATGCCAAATGTTAACTTTTGACTCGAAGCATGTGGTTTGAGTAGAAGCATGAAAGAACATTCTAGGCACAAGGAACTGCAGGCTTGAATCCAAGCAGAGGTGGTAACGGTGCAGGCTTTTTCAGGCAGCAGCATGAGTTCTGAGGGTCAGCGTCATCAAGGGCATGGCAACGGTGAGTAGCAGAAATGGCTAAAGAGGAAGGATGTAACTTATGACCCTTTGTGTCTTGCATCGGACCTTGACACATTATTAAGTTGCCCTATTGGTCTGAGGTTCTTGAAATGGACAGGTGATTTACAATAGGGTCACAAACAACAACAGTAACATTTTTTTTTCTGATTTAGTTTCTACTTATACAAGTGCTAATGACCCTGCTCTAATGTGGTCAGTCACATTTTTGGGGGGTGGGTATCTCCCCCATCATGCAAGAGTCTTTTACTAAAGTTGAAGAACTCATTCAGTGAGAATGTCCTATTCCTTCTTTCTATCCTTCCAAAAAATGGTCTCTGGCCTCTCCTTCTTGACACAGTTGGGCCAAGAAGCTGTGTCTTTTTGCAATCTCTGTATGGTTTCTAGCAATGCTAAGTGCTCTTTGATGTTTTCTGTCTCTCCCTTTACATTAGTGCCCTCTCCAATCTGTGCTAATTTGGGGACATTTTATTATTATGCCTCCACAACACTAGTCACAGTGTATAACGTCATATATTTATTTGACATCCCTCCCCCAAACTGCAGTAATTTCCACAAGAACAGGCATTGTATGTCTCTCTATTTTAATTTTTGCTTGTTTTTTTAAAAATTTCGATTGATATTTATTAAATCCTTTATATATGTTATCTCACTTCATCCTCACAACAGTTATATGGGGAAGACAAATTATTTCCATTTTATCGATAAGAAAACTGAGGTTTGGTGAGTTTAAGTGCCCTGCTCCTGGTCATACAATTAGTGAGCTGTAGACCTGGGGTTCACACTTAGGCAATCTCTGTCCTGGGTTTGCTTTTTAACCCTTATAAGTTCACTTAAGTCCTTACCTTGCCTCATAGTTGTATCTCTTTCAACATCTAATTCAGTGTTGGATACCCAAGAGTTGCTCAATGGATATATTTCAAATGGATGAAAATAATTATGGTCTCGTGTAGAGATAAAATTTGCTGTAACCATGAGGCTTTGCTTCTGTCTCTCAATTTCAATTTCTCAAATGCTCTCAATTTCATTGTTTGCAAACTGGCACATTTTATTAAGTGGTACTCAATGTGGTTCAGAGCTAAAATTCAAAGGCCTTTTCCTTATTGTCATTATCACCATTAACATCATTACGGACTACAAGTAATTCTTGAGCATCTATTATGTGCAGACAATTCTATTGGTTATTCCTCTCTGCCAAATTCTGTTTGATCTCAAATGCATCAATGAAACTCACAAAAGAAATGGACTTTCCAGGTCAATTGGGCCAAATATATTTGTGATAAATGATCTCTCCCTTCTTTATTCCAGAAATAAAACTGAGCACTGTAATTATTCACTTGGAACCAGAAAAGCGTATGAAGATTGGCTTTTCGTGGCATAGCCCCAAGGGAAGATCAGGCTTATATTTTGTCCTCCCATTGTTACCATTGAAAAGAGGATTCCTGTGGAATGAATAGAAGGCACTTTTTTTTTTCCCTAAGATAATGTGAGAAATTCTGACTTGAGTTGAACTTCAAACAAAATCATTATTTATTTTCAGGAAGTAAGTATTGTGTTTAACTAGAGGAAAACGGTCAGGAAATCACTATATGGACCAACCCTCCTCACCCCACCCCCCTTTCTTGATATAATCAAACCAAAGCGTAATTTGACTTTGTGAAATACAACAAGGTTTTCTTCCTTATTAAATATATTTGATGAGAAAAGCTGAAACGTTTCCAAATGTCTTATCTTTAGTTCCTGTCTTTTTCAGTGGAACAGGCAATTAGATGTGCACGTGATGGATGTTTTTATTCTCAGGAACCCTCTGTAGCTAGATGTAGTTGTGTGTAGCCTGCCTCCTTATATCTTGCAGGAAACTTATTAGCCCTTAAAGTAGGTCAAAGTACAGGAATTAACTTCAGCCAGTGTTTTCATGACCTGAAAATGTTTCCTTTCCTACATTAGGCAGCGCATGGGATAGGAGTTCCTTAAGAGAAGTACAGGTTTATCTATCGTCTCTCTACCTATCGTCTACCTATCATCTATCTATCTATCACTCTATCTCTCTTTCTGTCTCTCTACTCTATCTCTACCTATTTGTATGTAATCTATCTGTATCTATTTCTCTCTCTATGTATCTATCTGTACCTTTATCTGTATCTATTTATATATTTTTTCACTTGCTTTAATATCTAAGATCTTTATACAGAAATATAGGTATAAATATGATGGAAGGTACATTTGGCCTGGAGGGGACTGAGAATTAAGAGATCAGTTCCTTGTGGATGACCACTCTCAGACACATCTACCTCTTAGAAAGATCTCCCTATTACAGGGAGGTGTTTGAGAGCTGGGGAGGGGGAGATGTTTTGTTTCTGCCCATCCCTTGGCTCTAACAAGGCATATAACCAGCTTTAAGTCTACGAATGAACACAGGTAAATGTCAGAAGAGCTCTTTATTGTGTGTCTCCCTATATAATAACACTATTCAATATATTATGCATTCTATTTCACTCACTCTCTTCACAAGGATTCTTGGAAGAAATCATTTCAAAGTTGGTAACAAGAATGGTGATGTTTTGCCCAAACTCTTGGTTGATTTACCTGTCTTTTGGATGCTGCTAATTTTATAGATGGGCTGCTAAAAAGTTTCGAGTCAAGTTTGTTGTCCCTACAGAACAGTGGGTAGGACTTTGTGCAATAGGTTCCATCCTTGCCTCTATGTTATGTCCTGGTCTTGTTTTTCCTTTGCCTTTTCTTATTTTATTATCTCATTTACCTGTGTCTTATATATCACCCTAAACGCCTTCGACCTTTTTTTTTTTTCTCAATTCGTAAAAGTGGGGACGTACATATTCACATATGTTTATATTCATATATATGTTTATTTTACATTATAATAACTGGAGAGGCAAACAGGAGAGTTGGGAAAGAAAAGCCTCTTGCAATTTTCATTCCCAATAAAATACTGCAGTCGAGCCCAGCAATTTACCGGCTTGTATAAAAGCCACATATTGAAGAAAGGGAGGTTTCTTCATGAGAACAAATGAAACTCTAAGGAATCATAGCATAGGTGCGATTAGACGTCCTTGGGAGGTGAAGCAAATTTTTCTGAAGGACAGATTACTGAGGTGAAGAAATTGTGAAATCATAGAGAATGCAACACATGATTTTAACATCCAGCTTTTAAAGTGCTTAAGCACATCTGTGATCTCTTAACGGCCCCCTGAACTAAGGAGGGTAGGTGAGACAATAGAGTTTTGCAGCTTATCAGTTTATTTACATTGTCAGCAGCAAGATCAGAACTCAGGTCTCTTGGTTCTTGGTCTTAAGCCGCTTTCAGGAACATACTTTGTGAAAATGACAGCCTTGAATTCTAAGGCAATTAAAGTGTCACTTATTCCAAGCTTCTTTTGCTTATTACGAAGAATTCCTACTTTGACAATAATTATAGCATATGTATGTATGCATGTGTTTATTTATGTATTTTAAAGTTAAAAAGTGTAGATTCTTACCATCAAATAGATACAATTCCAAGAGAACAGTTCTTTATTTTTCTAGCTCAGTTGTAAGTCCGTCACCTAGCATCTGAGCAAAATTAAGTTTTTTAATTTTTTCCCTCAAGCATAAGAGATTTCTATTTATTGTTTTCAAGGAAATTATAGTAAATACATTTCCAAGGATATTCCAAAATATGCTTAGACTAGTGAACGTATGCCTCTTCATGTAATTCTCTAGTAAAGACAAATGGAGGCAATGACCAGAAGAGAAACCAGATCACTCCTTCGAGCTGCCTTTTTCATATCTTTCATGGGGTGTTCAATCACCCCAAGTGCAAAGAGAAAAAAGAAACAGCTCAATTGGAGTTGGAGGAGAAAGTCATTGAAAAATCCATGGTGACAGGGAATAAAAGGCACAGCATGGTGAATATAGTAAATGGTATTTTAATAGCATTCTATAGTGACATATGGTAGCTACATTTGTGGCAAGCCTAGCACAAGCTATCAATTTGTTGAATCACGATGTTGCACACCTGAAATTAAGGTAACATTGTGTGTCAACTTTACTCAAAGAAAAAAATACGGTGACACTCACTACTTGAGGAGCATAGTAACCGAACTCCCGAGTCAGCATACCACTGATTTCTCTGTTACCTAAAAAGAGTGATATCCACTGTAGCATGAACATATCTCACAGTGAACAACGTATATGCATCAGTTGGGTTTTTCAGTGATCTCAAATGGCAAATGATAGAAGTCGATATACTGAAATGCTGACATAGTTATTCATCTTTCCACAGAAAAGGAACATAGACACCCCACATCGATGGATGAGAAAAATTTCACCAGAGTGAAAGAATTTATACTTCTAGGGTTCACAGCAGACTTGTGGTTACAGAGAGTACTCTTTGTCATTTTCCTCACCATCTATGTCATCAGTTTGTCCGGGAACATCACCCTGATTTCTCTGATCGGTGCTGATTCTCAACTCCACACACCCATGTATTTCTTCATTGGAAATCTTTCCTTCCTGGATCTCTGGTACTCTTCTGTCTATGCCCCCCAAATCCTCATGACCTGCGCTGCAGAAGACAAAAGCATCTCCTTTGCTGGTTGCCTTGCTCAGTTCTTCTTCTCGGCTGGGCTGGCATACAGTGAGTGTTACCTGTTGGCCGCCATGGCTTATGACCGCTACACGGCCATCTCCAATCCTCTGCTTTATTTCCAGGCGATGTCTTCGAGGTTATGTACTGGTCTTGTTGCAGTTTCATACTTTGGTGGCTTTCTCAACTCAACCCTCATTACCAGTGAGACATTTACCCTGAGCTTCTGTGGGAACAATGTCATTGACGATTACTTTTGTGATCTACCTCCCCTTGTAAAGCTGGCCTGTGACGTGAAGGAGAGCTACCAGGCTGTGCTCTATTTCATACTGGCCTCCAATGTCATTACTCCCACTGTGCTCATCCTCGCCTCTTACCTCTTCATTGCTGCTGCCATCTCAAAGATGCGCTCCACCCAAGGCCGCCTCAAGGCCGTCTCCACTTGTGGCTCTCACCTGACGGCTGTCACTTTGTACTATGGCTCTATTCTCTTCATTTACTCCCGACCAAGTACCAGCTATGCCCTAGAAAGGGATAAAGTGGTTTCAGTCTTCTATACAGTGGTCATACCAATGTTGAATCCCTTGATTTATAGCTTAAGAAATAAAGATGTTAAAGATGCCTTGAAGAAAATGTTAGATAGGGCAACATTTTCTTAAATGAAAATCTTGGGGAAACACGGCTATATCTTTTTTCTAGGTTATCCCCATGTTACTGTTACTAGCTTAGACTCTCAGGAATGATGAAAAGAAGCCAAAAATAAAATTATTGGATAATGCAGAAACACTAGACTGCAATTGTCTTTTTATGTTGGTGCTAATGTATGTGGATACGTGCTTACAATAGATGAGGCTGGGGCATTTGGAAAAACTGCTATGCCTGCCGGCTGGGGACAGAGTCCAAAATTCCTGGGATTCTGAGAAGATTGAAGGAGAAGAGTTTTGTTTTGTTTTGTTTTTTAAATTTTCACTTGGCAGTTCATAAGTTACCTGTAAGTATATTTTAATCTCTAAGTGGGAATAATAAAATTGGTTATAGAATCAGCGTGATGATTAGATGGATTGAATGACTTACTTCAAATCATGTAGTTCATAGGGGAGGAAACAGGAATGCAAACCCAGAACTTCTGACTCCAAAGGTTCTTGCCCCATTCGTTGGGAGAACAGAGTTGGGAAGTTGTAAATAAAAATTATATTGTAAAATAGCCTTAGAAGTAAGTTTAACTTTTCTTTTCTCATTTCTTTCCTTCCTTCCTTCCTTCCTTCCTTCCTTCCTTCCTTCCTTCCTTCCTTCCTTCCTTCCTTCCTCTTGCCATGATACAAAGATGTTCTTGGTGATATACACAGGAAAGGACAAATATCTTAGAGTCACAGTGAGCTTCCAGTGAAAGAGTATTTTCCTCAACAATTAGAAGAACTGAGGGCAAAAGAATAGCAGTTGTACAGAGACAAAATTGGAGATATAGATGGAAATAGATAAATAAAGAGATAGAGAGACAGATTTCAAAGAGGTTTATATCCGCGAGAAGATTTATAGTGAAAATCTACTAGGGGAAACAATAATCGACAGCCATTAAGGTTCTGCGATTGTTTCTGTTTATTTGCTGGTTCAATGTGATGAATGAATTAGTGAGAAATTAGAGAACATGTAAACATGACTTCTCACATTCCTAATTTTAAGCCTAATTTTAACTTTACATATAAAATGTGAATTTTACCACAGAAAAAAGCCCTACTGTTGCTAACCAAGTATATTCATTTGCTAGTGTTGCCAGAATGGGTAGCTAAAACAACAGAAATGTATTTTCTCACAGTTCTGGATGCTAAAAGGCCAAGATCAAGGTGCCATTGAGGTTGATTTGTTCTGAGACCCCTTTCCTTTGCTTGCAGGTGGCCACCCTCTTGCTCTCTCCTCACACGGTCTTTTCTGTGTACAAGAAGCCCTCTTTGCGTGTCCAAATGTCCATGTTTTCTTTTTGTGAAAACATGGATCAGTTTGGAGTAAGAGTCACCCTAAACATCTCATTTTAACTTAATCACTTCTATAGAGGCTCTGTCTCCAAATACACATTCTGAGTTACTATTAGTCAACATGTGAACTTGAGAGGGTTGCCATTTGACCCATAATATCAGGGCTTAACAGGGGGTTCCTGGTGCATGAGACAGGGAAATGTAGCCTGGAAGCCTAGTGTAGACAAGGAAGCATAGTAGATCTTCTGGCAGTAAATATATATGTATATATATATATATATATATATATATATATATATATATATGTGTGTGTGTGTGTGTGTGTGCAAATGATACACTCTAAACATTTTTAATTAGAACATTTTGGGGAGTTTCTATTATCAGACATGTTTATGATTATATTGTGATTTCATGGTAAAAGAGTGAAATTTTAATACAATATTTTTCGTCATATCCTAATTACTATATCATCCTCATATTCTAAGCAAACTCTAATTGATTCTTTAGAGACTGAGATAGATATTGCCAGGCTGTTCTGTGGCAGAGGTCTCAAAGGGCTGTTGAGAAAATACATACATCGGCTCCAACAAAGCGTGCCAAAATATCAGAGGACAGAGAAAAGCCTGTAACTTCCAGCATCTGTCCTTCCTGACCAAAGGGTAAGCAACTGGGACCAGGGGCAGTTAAGTGGTTTGGCCTCTCATTGGCCTCAGCTCGATTAGAAGGGGATCCAGAGTTTGGCATGGCTCTTAAAGGATTATGGTTATGCCAAATACCACACACACACACACACACACACACACACACACACCCCTAAATACCATTCAGATTCCACTAATGGCATGCCTAACCTTCAGCTAGAATTTGAAGGTCAGTCTGGTAATTATGCCGAGTCATTGTATATTCACTTGCACAGTGAGGTGAGCAGAGGAGAAGATTGTTGACATGCTTTTGGACTCTAGTGGTCATGGCACCCTGTGCTGTGCAAGCTAATAGTGTGTAATATTTTCACTTCCTGTTCCTCATTTTCAGGCGCTAGAGGGACACATTCTTTCCCCAAATATTTAGTGTTCCGGTGAAGGGAGGAGGGAACCAGAGAATACACGTCTTGAGAAATCATTCTGTATAGGCTGCTTTGGCATGATTGGCTCGGACTTCTTCTGTGTCTTTTATGTCACATTCATACTTCCATTGCAATTTATTTCAACTTCAAGATAGATTTTGGCGAATCTTGATGGGTATGAGTCTTTCTTTAATTATCTTCTTGCTGAGTCATACAGTACTCCGAGTCAGAAAAGTTCAGTTGAGGGTAAATTTGTCCTGAGTAGTTTGTACTATGTTAGAAGTAGACGATATTTTGAGGAAAACAGCTTCAAGATCTAAATATAATTAGTCATTTATTCATTCTAGAAATATTTATTAACTGTCAATTAGTTGCTGGAGACAGTTCTATAAGCTGGATGCAGCAATAAACAAAGTAGAAAAATCATCTTACTGACCTGTGTCTTGCATGCTGGTGGGGAAAATTGGACTCTTAAACAATATTCAGGAGTTAGAAGATGACACTAGGTCTTATGGAAAATCGAGCAGAGTCTGCGCTCACACCCTCATCTCCTTCAAGTCCCATTCAAATGTCATTTTCTGACAAAGGCCCATCCTCATCCCTCTATTTTAAATCCCACGCCCTCTAACCAGCAACGTCCATTGTCTTGTTTTGCTCAGACTCTGCTCTATTTTCCCCAAGACGATTTGTGTTGGTGTAAAGGCCAAAATCCTTAATATGGCTTCCACTAGGCTTTGTGAGCTGATAACTTTTCTGGCTCGCCCACTGGTTCCACTTTCCACTCTGTCTTTACTTAACCTCTCAGCTCTTTGGGCTCACCAGTTGCTCTCTCATGTGAGGGCTCTGATATATGGAACTGCTCTCCTCTCTCTCCTTAGCCCTATAAGGGGCTGGCACGGGGGTCACTTCTCAGGTCTCAATTTCAATATCTCTGCTTCTGTGAAGACTTTGGTCAGTAGACCAAAAAAATTATTATTTTTTTCAGTAGAAGGGCAGTAACAGGCGCTGTCGGATATTTTCATTTGTATCCCAAATAATATTGTATTAAAAATGAGCTTAATAAGGCACAGATATTTTTCACTGCATAGACACATGATAACATAGCAGACAAAGTTCAGAGTAACTATTGAGACTGTGGCCATCAGCCACAGGTTTTTACATTTCAATATAGTAGCCATAGGTCACTGCCAAGAAAGCTATTAAGCTTGAGCCAATTCAGAAAAAAAGATTAGCGTACCAGTGAACACCAACGTAACACTATAAACGTGAAGCTTCTGGGATGTGAGATGTGAGATTATTAAAGATAAGTCAATTATGTGAGTAATTTAGTTTGGTTGACGTCCTAAATAAATGAAGACAAGTGATGAGAGAGGGTTGTAAGAGTAAGTTAAGCTCACTGATGGAGGCAATATAGGACTAAAATATTTCTCTGTGCTAATGAGATAAGATCCATTATATAGTAATAGATGGAGAAATGAATGATCTTCAGGATTCCAAGCTTTATCTACCACAGTGTCGCTGATTAAGTCGTGTCCTGTCTGAACATTGTCACCTACGTTTGAAAGATCAGAACACCTAACATTTAAAGAGTGAGATACCTCCCTTTCTAACAAGCAGGAACAGTAGATCTTGGGGTAGAAAGTTTTCATTTGCAGTTTATAGAGTTATAAACCACTTCGGGCTTAGCTCAAAGGAAAACGTTCTGAACATGGAGGTAAATCACAATCGTTTTTCAGTTTTAGTTTTCTCCTACTACCGTGTTATCTAAGTGACGGTCAGCTGGCTACTGGGGCATTAGCCCCAATTCTGTATGGTATTTTTTTTCTGCAAAATTTTTATTTAAATTCACCTTAGCTAACATATAGTGTAGTATTTGTTTCAGGTGCAGAATATAGTGAGTCATCACTTACATATAACACCCAGTGCTCATCACAAGTGCCCTCCTTAATGCCCATCACCCATCTAGCCCACTCCCCCCCCCCACCTCTAGCAACCCTCAGTTTGCTGTCTATAGCATGTTTTAAATTAGAGTACTCCTTCTTTAAAAACTTTTTATTTATTTTTGAGAGAGAGAGAGAGAGTCAGAGCATGAGCTGGGGAGGGATAGAGAGAGAGAGAGAGGAAGACACAGCATCCAAAGCAGGTTCGAGGCTCTGAGCTGTCAGTGCAGATCCCAACATGGGGCTTGAACCCACAAACTGTGAGATCATGATCTGAGCTGAAGTTGGAAGCTCAACCACCTGAGCCACCCAGGGGCCCCAGACTCCTCCTTTTTAACTTCTCCCTCAGAGCTTCAAAATAACTTGGAAGAATTCATGGCTTCTCAATAAATCTTTCACACCAAAAATTGTTTTTTTCCTAATGTTCAGCATTCACTTATATCCAAAAATACCTCAGGTATTTATATAAATCTCAAATCAATAAAACAAAGTGGGGGAAAACATTCTGAAAAAAAGGACTCTTAAAGATATTTTTATTAAATCAAGAAATTCAGTTTGCCAAAGGATTATAATGTTGCCTTGGCTAGGAAAGCAAAAAAAAAAAAAAAAAAAAAAAAATTACTTGCAACAGACATAAATGGCTTAACAGCTGAGGGCACATACTCTTGATAAAGAAAATTCTGGGTTCAAATACCAGCTCTGCTATTGACCAGTTCTATAACTTTGGAATTATTTCTTAAACTCCATGAGAATCACAATAGTACCTACTTTCGAAAGTTGTGGAAACGATTATGTGGATTGAGATTAGGATTTAAAATATTAACTGACACTGAGTAATATGTACGTATGCATATATATACATACATATACATATATGTATATATACAGTATGTTGGTATTTGTATAACCATCAGCACAATGACTGACATGTAAATTCTCAATAATATTTGAAGGATACTGAAATTTTTTGAGCACGCACTATGTACTTAACATTGGGTTGGGTATTTTCACGTATGTTTCCTTCAATCAATCCAATAACCTGTTGGGGGCTTTATTTTTCTTGTCTGTTTGGTAAGACTAAGGGACTTGCCCTGCATTCAACAATTACTAAGTGAAAGCCTTAATTTCACAATCAGATTCTAACACCAGTTCCCGTGGTCTTCCCAAGTGACAGACTGAAGTTCTATCATTCTAGGCAATCACAAATAAAAGTCCATAGATGTCCTAGTAATTACTGACTTAACTTATACCTTTGTTTATTTATTTCAATAGAAAAATCACAAAGTGATTTTTTTCCTCCTCAAAATCTTTACCAGGCTTTCTCCTCTGTGGACATGGAAGTAGGAAATCGCACCCTTCTGACTGAATTCATCTTGGTGGGTTTCTCAGCAGACCCACGGTGGCAGCTGATTCTATTTGGAATTTTTCTGATACTCTATTTGATGACTTTGTCGGGGAATATGACCCTGGTCATCCTGATCCAGGTTGATTCCCGCCTGCACACGCCCATGTACTTTTTCATCGGCAATCTGTCCTTCTTGGATTTTTGGTACACTTCTGTGTACACTCCCAAAATCTTGGCTAATTGTGTCTCAGAAGATAAACGCATTTCCTTGGCTGGATGTGGTGCCCAGTTGTTTTTCTCCTGTGTTGTAGCCTACACTGAGTGTTATCTCCTAGCAGCCATGGCCTATGACCGGCATGCTGCAATCTGCAACCCACTACTTTATTCAAGTACTATGTCCAATTCTCTCTGTACTGGACTCGTTGCTGGCTCCTACTTAGGAGGACTTTTAAACGCCATAGCCCATACTGCCAACACTTTCCGCCTGAGCTTCTGTGGTAAAAACATCATAGACCACTTCTTCTGTGATGCACCACCATTGGTAAAAATGTCTTGTACAGATACCCACGTCTATGAAAAAGTCCTCTTGGGTGTGGTGGGCTTCACAGTCCTCTCCAGCATCCTTGCCATCTTGGTTTCCTATTTCAACATCCTTCTGGCGATCCTGAGGATCCACTCAGCCTCAGGAAGGCGCAAGGCCTTCTCCACCTGTGCCTCACATCTCATCTCAGTCATGTTCTTCTACGGATCCTTGCTCTTCATGTATTCAAGGCCAAGTTCTACCTACTCCCTGGAAAGAGACAAAGTAGCTGCTCTGTTCTACACTGTGGTCAACCCATTGCTCAACCCTCTCATCTACAGCCTGAGAAACAAAGATGTCAAAGAGGCCTTCTGGAAGGCAGCACAAACCATAAGGCCACAGAGATGAAGGTTATCTTTTTGCAGATTGTTCTTTTGCATAATTTTCCAACTCACTGACTTATATATATGTTTCTAATCATTGCAATTTTATGTAAATACAACAAATTATACTTAAAGCAATGTCACACTGAGGAAACTACTCTTTAAGTGTTTGCTATTATTTTGTGTGATTAAACTATTTCACATCTATTAAGATTGGGTCGATTGATGTTTCACAATATTGTGTTTTTGCTTCTTCTTAATTCTAGATTTACATAAAACTTCTCCTCTTGATTATCTTTGGGAGAACCTTGGAAAGACAAGAGAAATTGAAATAGTTTTTGTGCATGCAGTTTGACTTTGAACTTTGGCAAGCAAATCGCTTTTCTTTTTTAATTTTTTTAATGCTTACTTATTGTTGAGAGAGAGAGGAGAGAGAGAGAGAGAGAGAGAGAGATTGAGAATGAGTTAGAACATGAGCAGAGTAGGTGCAGAGAGTGAGAGACACAGAATCTGAAGCAGGCTCCAGGCTCTGAGCTGTCAGCACAGAGCCCAACGCGGAGCTCGAACGCATGAACTGTGAGATCATGACCTGACCCAAAGTCAGATGTGCAAGCAAATTGTATTCTGTGGGGAAAAGATCTAGAATGGCTAAACCTCTGGAAATTTACTGAAGATTTTACAAATATTTATTTTTAGTAAGGCATTCTCTCACTATTTCTTCATAAAGCTCTAAGTGAGTAGACAGAAAATATCTTTCTAAACCTTGTGTCTTCTACATCAATTTAATATTGGGCAGTATGTTTAAAAGTTGCTTAGGACAAGCAAACAAACAAACAGCCAAAATATTTTTTCTACATGTTTGGAGAGATATGTGTCTCTGGAATTGTGGTGTATCGCCCCAAAAGAGTGGTCTCTCCATGGAGAATAGCATGAGTACTCTGCTTTCCACTCCTTCATTTCTACCACTGCACACTCCCCATGACGGAAAAGATGAACACCAAGTGGAACAAACCAAACAAATAAACCTACAAAAGCCCCACTGTCTTCTAGACACAATTTTTCTCCCCCCCACCCACCAGAAGCTTTTAACCACGACGAAACTTACAGCTGAATATTCAGAACATAGCAGAATTAGCTGATTTTTTTAAATACTCTTTACAACCACAGTGAAAATTAAGGATTATTAACTACATTTGACAAATGAATAGCCTGTGACTCACAAGTTAGTACTTTATTATTGAAAGATTATAGCTACTGTTGTAGTGAGCATATTTATTTATTTATTTATTTATTTGTTTGTTTGTTTGTTTTTAAGTGCATTTATTTAAATCCAAGTTAGTTCACATACAGTGTAGTCTTGGTTTCAAGAGTACAACCCAGTGATTCATCATTTACGTATACCACCCAGTGCTCATCCCAACAAGCGTCCTCATTAGTGCCCATCATCCATTTAGCCCATTCTGTCACTGATCTCCCCTCCAGCAACACTGAGTTTATTCTATGTGTTTAAGAATCTCTTATGGTTTGCCTCCCTCTCTATTTTTATCTTATTTTTTCCTTCTCTTCCCGTAGCTTCCTCTATTTGGTTTATAAATTCTACATATGAGTGAAATCATATGATGTTTGTCTACTGACTTATTTCATTTAGCATAATACATTCTAGCTCCATCCAAGTTGTTGCAAATAGCAAGAATTCATTCTTTTTGATCGCTGAGTAATATTCCATGGCATATATACACTACATCTTCTTTATCCATTCATCAGTTGGTGGACATTTGGGCTCTTTCCATACTTTGGCTATTGTTGATAGTACTGCTATAAACATTGGGGTGCATGTGCCCCTTCAAATCAGCATTTTTGTATTCTTTGGATAAATATTTAATAGTGTAATTGCTGGGTTATAGGGTAGTTATATTTTTAATTATTGAAGAACCTCCATACTATTTTCAAGAGTGGCTGTACCAGTTTGCATTCCCATCAACAGTAAAAATGTTCCCCTTTCTCCACATCCTCACCAACATCTGTTGTTTCATGAGTTGTTCATTTTAGCCATTCTGACAGGTGTGAGGTGGTATCTCATTGTGGTTTTGATTTGTGTTTCTCTGATGATAAGTGATATTGAACATCTTTTCATGTGTCTGTTAACCATCTGGATGTCTTCTTTGGAAAACTGTCTCTTCATATCTTCTTCCCATTTCTTCACTGGATTATTTGTTTTTTGGGTGTTGAGTTTGATAAGTTCTTTATAGAATTTGGACTATAGACTATAACTTTGGGTTATAGACTAACCCTTTATCTGATGTGTCATGTGCAAATATCTTCTCCCATTCCATTGTTGCCCTTTAGTTTTGTTGATTGTTTCCTTTGACGTACTGAAGCTTTTTATCCTGATGAGGTCCCAATAGTTCATTTTTGCTTTTGTTTCACTTACCTCCAGAGACAAAACTTGTAAGAAGTTGCTGTGGCCGAGTTCAAAGAGGTGCTTTCTGTTTTCTCCTCTAGGATTTTGATTGGTTTCTTGTCTCATATTTAGGTCTTTCATCCATATTTAATTTATTTCTGTGTATGGTGTAAGAAAGTGGTCCAGTTTCATTCTTCTGCATGTCACTGTCCAGTTTTACTTCACTATTTGCTGAAGAGACTGTCTTTTTCCATTGAATATTCTTTCCTGCTTCTTGAAGATTAGTTGGCCACATATATGTGTGTGCATTTCTGGGTTCTTTCTTCTGTTCCATTGATCTATATGTCTGTTTTTGTGCCAGTGCCATACTGTCTTTGTGACTACACTTTTGTAATATAACTTGAAATCCAGAATTGTGATGCCTCCATCTTTGATTTTCTTTTCCAACATTACTTTGGCTGTTTGGGGTCTTTTCTGGTACCATACAAATTTCAGAATTGTTTGTTCTAGCTCTGTGAGGAATTCTGGTGTTACTTTGATAGGGATTGCATTGGATTTGTAGATTGGTTCGGGTAGCGTAGACATTTTAACAATATTTACCCTTCCAATCCATGAGCATGGAATGTTTTTCCATTTCTTTGTAACTTCTTCAATTTCTTTCATAAGTTTCTATGGTTTTCAGCATACAGATCTTTTACTTCTTTCATTAGGGTTATTGCTAGGTATGTTATGTGTTTTTTTTTTTTTTGGTGCCAATGTAAATGTACTAAATGCTCTAAAAGACAAAGGGTATCAGAATGGATTAAAAAACAAAACAAAACAAAAAAAACAAAACAAAACAAACAAGATCCAGCAACAAGCTGCTTACAAGAGACTAATTTTAGACTTAAAGACACCTGCAGATTGAAATTAAGGGGATGGATGACCATCTATCACGCTTGTTAATGGATGTCAAAAGAAAGATGTAGTAGCGATACTTATATCAGACAAACTAGATTTTAAAACAAAGATGGTAACAAGAGATGAAGGAGGCTATTATATCATAGTTAAGGTCTCTATCCATCTAGAAGATCTAACAATTGTAAGTATTTATACCCCTAACTTGAAAGAATACATATATATAAATCAATGAATAACAAACACAAAAAATTGGTTGATAATAATACAATAACAGTAGGGGCCTTTTACCTCACTTACAACAATGGACATATCCTCTAAGCAGAAAATCACAAGGTACAATGGTTTTGCATGACACACTGGACCAGGTGGACTTAACAGATAGTCAGAACATTTCATCCTGAGTACTCATTCTTCTTGAGTGCACCTGAAACATTATCCACAATAGATCACATACTGGGTCACAAATAAGCCCTCAACAGGTACAAAAATACTGAGATCATACAATGCATATTTTCAGATCACAATGCTATGAAACCTGAAATCAATTACAAGAAAGAAGTTGGAAAACCCTCAAATACATGGAGGCTAAGGAACATCCTATTAAAAAAAGGAATTGGTTAACTAAGAAATTAAAGAATAAGTTAAAAAAAATACTTAGAAGCCAATGAAGGTCCAAGATAGTCCAAATACTTTGGGATGCAGCAAAGGAAGCCCTAAGAGTAAAGTAAATTGCAGTTCAGGCCTATCTCAAGAAGCAAGAAAAGTCCCAAATAAACAACATAACCTTACACCTAAAGGAGCTAGAAAAGAAGAAGCAAATAAAGCCTAATGTCATCAGAAGTGAAATAATAAAGATTAGAGCTGAAATAAATGATGTAGAAACAACCAAACAAACAAACAAACAAACAAACAAAAAAACCAGAACAGATCAATGAAACTAAATGCTGGTTCTTTGATAGAATAAACAAAATTGATAAACTCTTAGCCAGACTTTTCAAAAAGAAAAGAGAAAGACCCAAATAGATAAAATCATGAGTTAAAGAAGAGGAATCACAACCAATACCACAGAAATACAATTATAAGAGAATATTATGAAAAAATATATGCCAACAAACTGGACAATCTGAAAGAAATGGACAAATTCCTAGAAACTCATGCACTACCAAAAACAGAAAGAAATAGAAAATTTGGACAGACCTACAGACCTATAACTAGTAAAGAAATTGAATCAGTTATCAAAAATCTAACAAAAGAGTCCTGGGCCAGGTGGCTTCCCAGGGGAATTCTACCAGACATTTAAAGAAGGGTTAATACCTATTCTTCTCAAAATATTCCAAAAAATAGAAATGAAAACTTCCAACTCATTCTATGAAGCCAGCATTAATTACCTTGATTCCAAAACCAGACAAAGACCCGTTAAAAAGGAGAATTATAGGCCAATATCCCTGATGAACATGGATGCAAACATTCCCAAAAAGATACTAGCAAATCAGATTCAATGCTACATTAAAATAATTATTCACCATGATCAAGTGGGATTGAATCTGGAAGGGATCTGCCCCTTCCCTGGCTGCAGGGCTGGTTCAATATCCACAAATCAATCAATGTGATACACCACATTAATAAAAGAAAGGATAAGAACCATATCTTAATAGATGCAGAAAAAGCATTTGACAAAATACAGCATCCTTTCTTTATAAAAACTCTCATGAAAGTAGGCATAGAAGCAACATATATCAACATCATAAGGCCATATATGAAAGACCCATAGCTAATATCGCCCTGAATGGGGAAAGAACTGAGAGCTTTCCCCTAAGGTCAGGAACATGACAGGGATGTCCGCTCTCACCACTGTTGTTAATCATAGTACGGGCAGTCCTAGCCTCAGAAATCAGACTACAAAAAGAAGTAAAAGGCATACAAATTGGCAAGGAAGAAGTCAAACTTTCACTCTTCTCAGATGACATGATACTCCATGTGGAAAACCCAAGAGATTCCACTAAAAAACAATTAGAACTCATACATGAATTCAACAAAGTCACGGGATATAAAATCAAAATACAGAAATCAGTTGCATTTCCACACACCAATAATGAAGCAGCAGAAAGAGAAATGAGGGAATTGATCCCATTTACATTGTAATGGGCACATTTATAAAATGCATTTAAATTAAAATTTTAGGACAAATATGTGTATTCACTTCAGCATTTGTATTATCTCTGACACTTTTGAGCTTTCTTTTCCTCTGCATTCATCAAATAATGCCTCACTGCCTTCTCTTTTCATCACAGTATTCTTACTATTTTTTAAATTCTTCTATTACAGAAACTCTGGATAGCATAAGTCTCCAGAATTTCTTCACATTCCCATAAAGCACAGTGTGCAGGGGAAAAAAATAGGTAATCTTAGGAGAGATAGCAAAGTAAAGCTTCATCTTTTGTGATATTATAAGCAACATATGCATTTCTATTTTGCATTAAAACCCAATGCTGCTTTTTAAAACACTATGTTAATATTAGATTGAACCAATATTTTATAATATATAGTCTGATCACTAGAGTAAATCGAACTAATATAAATAAAACTTTTTCACTGGATTTCTTTGAGTAGAAAAAAAAAGGTGGTTTTTGTTTTGTTTTGTTTTGTTTTTAAATTTTTTTTAATGTTTATTTTTGAGAGAAAGAGAGAGACAGAGCACAAGCGAGGAACGAACAGAGAGAGAGGGGGACGCAGAATCCCAAGTAGGCTCTAGGCTTGTGGGGCTGGAACCCACGAATGGTGAGATCATAACTTCAGCCAAAGTGGGACACTTAATCGACTGAGCCACCCAGGTGCCCCTTGTTTGATCTGGTTTAGTTTGGCTTGGTTTTTGTTTTTTAAAGCCAGTTTCTCAAGCTTCCCCTGAAGCAATGCATTTTCCCTGAGCACTGATTGAGAAATATATGTCAATTCAGACTTCCGAATGTGTTAACCGAAAGAGTTTTTTCAGTGCCTCTTTCACATCCTTATTCCTCAGACTATAGATCATGGGGTTCAACATAGGGAAGAGCACAGTATAAAATGTGGACACCATTTTGTCCCTCTCAAGGGAATAGCTGGAACTTGGGCGAGAATAGATGTAGAGAATGGAGCCATAGTACAAGGTGACAGAGACCAGGTGGGAGGAGCAGGTGGAGAAGGCCTTGCGGCGGCCCTGGGCGGAGCGAATTCTTAAGATGGCAGCGATGATGAACAGGTAGGAGGCGAGGATGAGCATCGTGGGGGTGATGACATTGGAGGCCAGGAGGAAGTAGAGCACAGCCTGGTAGCTCTCTTTAACATTACACGCCAACTTCACCAGAGGTGGGACATCACAGAAAAAGTCGTCAATGACACTGTCACCACAAAAATCCAATGTGAATGTGTTGCTGGTGAGTATTATTGCATTGACAAAACCTCCAGTGTAGGAATATGTAACCAAACAGATGCACAATGTCCCTGACACGGACTGAGCATAAAGCAGAGGGTTAGAAATGGCCGCGTAGCGGTCATAAGCCATGGCAGCCAACAGGTAACACTCACTGTATGCCAACCCAGCAGAGAAGAAGAACTGACATACACAGCCAGCAAAGGAGATGCTTTTGTCTTCAGAGATACAGGTCATGAGGATCTTTGGGGTGTAGACAGAGGAATACCAGAGATCCAAAAAAGACAGATTCCCAATGAAAAAATACATGGGTGTGTGCAGCCGGGAGTCTTTACAGATCAACACCATGAGGGAGGTATTTCCTACCACAGTCAGAGAGTACACACCAAGGAATACCGCAAACAGGACCAGCTGCATCGTTGGGTCTGTGGTGAAACCCACCAGAATGAACTCAGTCACCGTATGATTGCTTCTTTCCATGACTTAAGGAGATACCATCTACAAATGAAAGAGTGAAGAGTTTAACACCCTCAGCCGATACTACAGGAGATCCTTCTCTGTGATAGGACTGCGAGATGTGGTCAAGGTTATGGATTTTAGGGTAAGGGATATCAGAACAGGAATCTTGCCTGGCTAGGGCAGGTGATGGGAGTTTTTGAGTCTCAAAATAGTCATTTCAATGAGATGCATTTAACAATAGGAAAGCTTGAGTGATCTTGGGGGCTTATTCATTTTTTTAAGAAAATAGTTCTTGAGCCCCAGGTTCCATCTGAGCATTGGGATATAGCAATGAGGACAATAGGGCTGACCCTTATTCTATGGAGACTTTATTTAGAAGGGAGGCATGCGTAATAAATAAATAAGTGTAGAAATATTTTCAGTTAATTTTAGAAATATTAAGAATATAAAACTGGATGGTGGAGTGAAAATGAATTGGGAGAGGAGCTGATTAAACTTAGACAGTGAGAGGAAACATTCCTTTCAAGTTGTTCAAAGTCCATGAGAGATGGGAAAGTCCCCGGGGTTTGGAAGGTGGTGACATTTGAAAAACGGCACAATATACGACCCCAAAATATGGCATTTTGGCATATTTTTCTTTTTCATTAATGTTGTAGCATGTATCATTACTTTTTTTTATTGACAAATAATATTCCTTTATATAGATATACCGTATTATTTTACCCATTCATCAATTGATGTATATTTTACTATCAGTAATTTTTGCCAGTTATGAATAATGTTGCTATGAACCTTCCTGTAGAAGTTTTGTACAGACATGTGTTCATTTATAATTGCTGAGTCACATGGTGTATCTATATTTAACATCTTGAGAAACTACAAAACTGTATCTCAGATTAGCCCTGCCATTTTTCAATCACATCGGCAAAGTACATGCATTCCAATTTTTCCTTATTCTAGTACAAATTATTGTTTTTTTTTGATTTTAGCAATCCTATCGGGTGTGAAGTGGTATAATATTGTGGTTTTGATTTACATTTTTTTTTAATGCTTAATTTATTTTTGAGAGAGAGAGACACACACACATACAGTAGGAGCCAGGGAGGGTCAGAGAGAGAGGGAGACACAGAACCTAAAGCAGGCTCCAGCAGAGAGCCTGACATGGGGCTCAAACTCGTGAACCACGAGGTCATGACCTGAGCTGAAGGTGGATGCTCAACCCACTGAGCCACCCAGGCACGCTTGATTTACATTTTCTTAATGACTAATGATGTTAAGCATCTTGTCAAGTGTTTATTGGCTATCTGTTTATCTTTTTTGGAGAAAAATATTCAAATCTTTGCTCATCTATTAATTAGTTGTGTTTTTTTTTTGTCTTTTCTTTCTTGAATTGTAATACATCTTATATTCTGGATACAAGTCTTTGATCAGATATATGATATGCAAATATATTTTCTAATTCCCTGTTATCTTTTTATTTTTTTCATGGTCTCCTTTGATGTACAATAGTTTTTAAATTTCATAAAGTCCGATTTATCTTTTTTCTTCTTCTTTGTTCTTGGTGTCTTATTTAAGAAACCATTGCCTAACCCAAGTTCATAACGGTTTGCTCTGTTTTATCCTAAGTGTTTTAGTTTTAGTTCTTACATTTAGGTCAATGACCCATTTTGAGTTAATTTTTGTATATGGTGTGAGATAGGGGTCCAACTTCATTCTTTTGAGTATGCATATCTAGTCCCAACAGCATTTGTTGAAAAGACAATTTTTTCCCCACTGAATTGTCTTGGTACCCTTGTCAAAAATCTGTTCATCATTATATGTTTCCTATTGTCCTTGTAACAAATTACTTTACACTTAATGGGTTTAAACAACAAAAATATATTATCTTGCAGTTTTGTAGGTTAGAAAGAAATCCAACATGGGTCCAACTGGGCTGAAATCAAGAGGTAGGCAGGGCTGTATTGTTTTCTGGAGGCTGTGAGGATCCATTTCCTTGTCTCTTCCAGCTTCTAGAAGTTGCCCACATTCCTTGATTCATGGTTTCCCTTCCCAATCTTCAAAGTCAGCACCATTGTATCTGTATGGCCAGTTTTCCATAGTTACATCTTTTGGCTCTCAACTCTTGTCTCTTTGTACTTTTAAGGACTCTTGTGATCACATTCAGCCTAGGTGATTATCCAGGACTATCTATTTTTTTAATCAATTAATTAGTTTATAACAAGATTTAATGTACACTTATTCTTAACATATAGAACATACAAAGATTTTTTACTGAATAAATGATATTCATTAAGCCAGAGGAAAAGGAGGAATTTACATGAAGTTTTTTTCTCTACTTTTTTTTTAACTACATTATCTTGAAATACGGATGTGGATTCTTAACACTGAAAAATCTTTGAAGCTGTGTTTCTTCCTTTTAGTTGCATTTTTTTTTTCCTTTTTTGCTTGTCCTGGTAACTGTTTTATAAATCAATCACTATGCAACCATTTCTACATCTTGAGATTCATGAAGCAAGTTGTGGTCAGCTGCTCTCTTGAAATACAGCATGACTTCATACATACAGAAACTTGTATATTACCCTCTTTTTTTGTTTTTATTTTTGTTTTTGTGTTTTTTTCTTGTGTGTGTGTAGGCAGGGGGGGACATATGGCCTTAATGAAAAAGAAACTAAAAATTCCGTACTTAAAAAAAATGAAGGTATGTTTAATGAACAACTTGTATACACATCACAGCCAATAAGCAGTAACAAAATTTTTTTTAATGATTATAGGAATTGTGAAGAACTGTCATGTAAAAGGTCAATGGGTAACAGACATGACAACAGTGGTGAGATAATCAGGATAATCTATTTTAAAGTCAGGTGATTTGCAACTTTAATTTCCACTTCCATGTAATCTAACATATTCATGGATTCCAGGGATTAGACCATGGGCATTCTGGGGAGACTTTCCCCTACCTACCAAAACCAGAGTGTAAAGATTTATTTCTGGGTTCTCCATTCTATTCTACTGATCTTTATGTCCATCTTTCTGCCGGTACCTCGCTGTCTTAATTACTGTAACCTCACAGTAAGTTTTGAAATTGCTCTTAGCTTTTCTTTTTAAAGTAATTCTTGGGGCCCCTGGGTAGCTCAATCGGTTAAGCATCTGACTCTTGATTTCAGCTCAGTTCATGATCTCATGGTCTATGAGACTGAGCCTCAGGTTGGGTCTGTGCTGTCAGCACAGAGCTTGCTGAAGATTCTCTCTCCTTCTGTCTGTGCCCCTCCCCCACGCACGCTGTCTCTCTCAAAGTAAGTAAATAAACCTTTAAAAAAATAAAATAAAATAATTTTTATTTTCCTTCGGCTGCCCCATATACTTTAGTTCTCTTCCACAGTTGCTTCTCTTTGTTCAAACTTGCATATAAAAAAATTAGGTTTTCTCACTTCTTGAGATCTTCATTTCCTTATGAGTGCCACGTCCTGTAATATTTATATTAAATATATTGTATGCTTTTGTTCTGTCAATCTGTCTTATGCCAATTTAATTCTCAAGCCCAGCCTAAAACCCTAAAGTAAAATTTTGCCTCTCCTACACAGTTTTCTTCCACAATCACAGAAAGAGGAGCCTTTGGCACATTTATCATAAGTCCCAGTGAGACAAACAAATTGAGAATCAGAGAGAAATTTCAGAGTGGAGATCAATAGATTAATCCATCTGGTTATGTCAGGTAGCAAAATATGTGATGTCATCCTAAGTCTTTTAGGTCTAAAAGCCTGGGACTTAACATTATTCTCTAGATTTTATAACTAGCCATGTACAATGTTTAAAAAGACACTTATCACAGCTTGATATCGTTTGTAGTAATAATTCTCAATTTTATCACATTCAGAAACTTCAACGTTAAAAAAAACATTTAAAATAATTTCTTTTTATGGTCTTAAAATGAAATTTATAATTAATATAACCTATGTACAACGTATGTGTGTGTATGTATATAAAATATGCCAATTCGAAGGTAAAGCGATAAAAAAAGAAAAGTAGCTCATAATGTAACTCTGATAATAATTATAGGATTTATTCCAAAATAATGTGAATTTCAATATGTAAATTCTGGAACACTTGGTGAAATAGAATCATCACATATGTATTAGTGATTCAGATATCAAGAGTGACATTTCCATTAGTGGTAAGATTTTTCTGACAAGGTGAATAATTCTTGATAAAGTTCCAAACAAAATTAATGGCAATCTTCCCTCAATTTTGAATTCTTAGGCGGGTTGACTTATAGTAAAACCTTGCAAAATATAGTGTATACTTGTAAGGTGGGGTAGATGTCAAACTGACGTAATTATAAAGATCTTGTTTCAAAACACAAATGTCCATGAAGACACCAGATGTAAAGAGTGGAACAGTTGTTTTGGTTGGAAGTTCCCCATACATGCAAAATATTTTCATCCTTGTCTGCCGCTTATTATATAGGGCCTGTGATCTTTGTGACAGTCAAGAATCCAACCACACATTTCAAAAATGTGCCTTAAAGGATGTTATCACTCTGGGAAGAAACTCCACTCCACAGCTTTGTATTTTACTTTGTAGACTTTTGTACCTTTTTTTTTTTAATGCTTATTTATTTATTTTTGAGAGACAGAGAATGCAACCAGGGGAAGGACAGAGAGAGAGAGAGAGAGAGACAGAATCTGAAGCAGGCTCCAGGCTCAGAGTTGTCAGCACAGAGCCCGATGTGGGGCTTGAACTCACAAACCGTGAGATCATGACCTGAGCCGAAGTCGGAGACTCAACCGACTGAGCTATCCAGGTGCCCCACTTTGTGACTTTTGTAGGATTCCTCTGGGAAAATGTGAAGAAATGGAAAATAACTGGAGAATATCTGAGTGGTAAATTTCCACTTTTCATGGGCCTACAGGGTTACTGGGGCCACACAGAGATAAGAGCCCATTAAGATATAAATTTCATGAGAGCAGGGATTATTGTCTGTTTCATTCATTATTATATGCTTATAACTAGAATAATATCTGATATATAATAGACACACAATAAATATTGAAGGAATGAATGAATGAGCAGCCCTGAGTTGGAAAAAGAAACAAACCAAAAGAATTGCTTTTCTGGGTGGCTTCTAAGAAATATCGGTGATGTTATTCTCACTCTTTATCGCTGGAGTCTGCCTGCCGTTGCAATGTTGTGAATCCTCCAGGAGTTGCAATGTGTTGCCTAATGTTACACATTGAAGGAGAGGAGCTGTAAACAGATCTACTCTGCATGCTGATGCCAGCGGCAAAAACAAGTAGGGCACACGTTTCCTTGGGTAGAGAGACCGGCCTGAAGAGTTGAGTTCTATTTTCCCGATCAGATCACAGTCATCTGGCTAATTGATTGCTAACCAGCTAACATGTTATTCTTCCTAACTAAAGTTCTGCTTTCCTATTATACCGTAAATCACGTATTTCCGCCTGTAATTACTCGAATATAAAGTGTGTGTTTAGAGAGATCTCCTTGAATTCTTCTCAAAAATGCCATCTGATGCTATGCTTTGTTAAAGCATTTCAAGCGGGAGGAAATTTGAACTTTTTTGGATGCCCTTGGCCTTCAAGAATCTCTAATAATCTCTGCTACTTCATTCTGTTGCCCCAGTAGCTCTGTAGATACTAAGAATGTTTTTCTTTCCCTTGTCCTTTCCATAAATGCTGATCACCTTTTTTTTTTTTTTTTTTTTTTTTGGTCTCATGCTAAGATATGCTTTTTCTTCCTGTGAAGTCAGCAGTTTCAGAAGCTACGAGAGGAAGGTGGTGAAGATACTTCAAAAGAGGCTTTTTCTTTAGCATTTATGATATCTTAGTATGCACATGACCATTGCCCTGGTTGTGAGGAACAAGAGAAAATTTCCATCTACCTCTAACATCTGGATCAGACAACTTACCTAAAATTATCAGCGACACCGTCATTTCCACGGGATTCAAATTGGCTGGCCTCAGGCACTTTTATATCGCTTTCTGAATCCCCAGAGTTGTAGACTCCTGTAACCTCTCAGGATTTCATAAGCTTGAGAAATAACGAACAAGACAATTAAACAAAATTGTGTGTTGACAAATTGGGTATTATTTAATATTGGAGAATTCATTTTTTGAGACTGGGATTCCCTGGTGAAAATGTAATCAGTCATAACTTGCATTCTCATTTTCTCTTGACTTGAGTAGAAGATAAACTAAGCCTATATGTGGACATATATTACATATAAGATATATATTAATATACATACATCTGCATATTAAAGCACCTATGCTCAACAATACTGATATTTTTGTTAAGTGTTGAATACCTTTCTTTTGTCCTTCCAAATCCATTCTCCATCTTTTTAAACTCCTCTTTTGCTCTAGGATACTCAGCCATATTAACTGTATCGGTGGGCTTCTTTGTTGTCTGTCTACTTCATGGATTTAGCCAGCGGTTATCATTGGTGGGGAACAGAGTGAGGTCCGAGTGGTTTTCTCCAGTCTTCGTTCTTGCAAAGATGTCACAGTGGGCTGCATCCCTAGACCTGGATCATAACTCCTGCTAGGTGACCCGTTTCAAAGCCCTCCCTCCATTACTCAAGACTTTTCTGACTTCATGCAAAAATAAAAAAGGTGATAGATGACTCTCAGAAGTTACTGGTTTTAGAGTTAGTACACTATTCTTTGGGAGTTCCTTATACCATGTGCATTTCTTTGTAATAATCCCTTTGTAAACCCTCTCCAAATTAATCAGTTTATGTGTCCATCTGTTACTTGCCAAATACTGGTCCTAAAAGTGGTACCGGGAGATAATACAATTGGGATTGGGTTGTTCATGTATTTGAAGGTGGGACAGATAAACCCATCGTGGTGGGAAACGGGACAGTGGTAATCTATTGCATTTAGTAGCATCAAACTTACTTAAGTGATCACCAGTGGCATCATGGAAAAAAGGACAGGCAGAGGGCAAGGCATTTTTTCTGTGGCACAGAGGCATGCAAATAGACATTATAAATATCACGTGGTGATTTGGCTTCTGCTGCAACTTAAACCTAGACTATCTAACTAGAACACAAACAGGTAGCCGGAAAGCCGTATTGCAGTGAATAACTCTCAGAGACAAGATGGCAGGAATTTCCAAATATACCACAAACTCTAGGCGGTAACCAAGTATTTTGCTCAGACATTTGTGGCAATGTCTCATGGATTAGGTGGTTCTTCAGATGTGAAGCATATGGGAAACCAACCAAGGTGAAATTTGTCTTGCCAATAAAAGTATTTTGTTTTTACTCGGATAAAAACTATTTCGGGATGTTCTAATAGGGAAATACAACTTACATAATTCTCTGACCTAAGCTGGTTTACAGCCACTGAAAACATTGAGGTGGGGCACGGTTACTCTGAGGAAAGCCCCTGAAACTGAGCCAAGGTTTACACCATACATCTTCTTCCAAGGCTTCTTGTGAATGGCTTGCAGCCATTTACGATGGTAATCCCACATTAGGAAAACAGAAGTACCCAGATCTTGTGTGGGATGTTAGATATGGCTCTGAACTGACACTAATCTGCAGAGATGGAAAACACCTGAGGTACATACTTGCCAGGGACGGTAATTCAGACGACGTCAAATATAACTTTGGCCTGAATGCATCTTTCAGTAGGTCCAGGGGAACTCGGTATACAGCTGATCGTTATTTACCCAGACCCAGAAATAATACTGTTACAGATATACAAAGTGAAACAGAATCCTCATTTTAGTTACATTCGCTGGCTCTTGAAATGAAGGTTATTAAATTCAAGCTTCAAGGGTCAAGTAGAAGCTGAAATTGCTCTGCTAAGTCAGTAAACAAAATTTCAACCTGAGGGGAAGTACAGAGATTAGTGTTTCCATCAAAGACTTGGAAGATACATGGGGGTGGGGATCCCAATTCATTACTCTTAAATCTCTCTCTCTCTCTTTTTTTTTTTTTTTTTTTTTTTTGGTCTGGGGGGAAAGGGATTGAGAATCTGCAAGGTGGAGATCATGAATGAGCACGTTACAGATAGACATTTGGAGATAAGATGCAGAAAACAGTAATATTCCCCTTGCGAAATAAAATGGAGGGAGTCAGTTTGCATTAAAAACAAATTGGAATCCTTGGCCGCCTCAGTGGCCCAGTCGGTTAAGCGTCCGACTGACTGCAGCTCAGGTCTCAAGATTTGTGGGTTCGAGCCCCGCCTCAAGCTCTGTGCTGACATCTCAGAGCCTGGAGCCTGCTTCAGATGCTGTGTCTCCTTCTCTCTCTGCCTCTCCTGCACTCATGCTCTGTCTCTCAAAAATAAATAAACATTAAGGAAAAAAATTGTATCCTCACAAATCTGTACTACTGAACAGGCTCACCCTGGCACGAAGCAGATGTCGCCTTTGAGGGATAAACAGTGTGTTTTGACATCACTAAGTTTGTGGGAGAGCCTGAGAGGCTGGTTGGTTTCATTGTACCTGCAGGTGGTAGGTTTTGTTGGAAGATGTCGTAAACCCCTTGCGTTCACACATATGTACATGATTCTACCCACACGTGCATGTATTGATTGGGAGGCTGCCACGAAGCAGGTGGCTGACGTGACATGCTCTGTGAACGTTAGTCCACTTCTTTCTCCACACACTCCAGTTTCTGCTACACAAGCCCTTGCACAAATGGCAAGAGCAGCTGGAATGGCTTAACAAGATGGCTTCTTCACCAAGACTGATTTGGCCACTTCCTCTGTTAGGTATCCCAAATGCCAACAGCAGAGATCACAACTGTGCCTCTGATATGCCGTCATTTTCTGGGAGGATTGTGAATCACTTGGGTAGCAGGGTGATTCGGTTAGACTGTGTCTTCCTAATCCAAAAGTATAAAGTTAATGGCTTTCTTTCCAGGAATAATCACATTTTGGGAGATTTATTGGCTTTATCCACCCATTTTCTGCCAGTTTTTTTTTCTTGCCAGCACCTGTAGATGTAGCCTTTTTCATGAACATGATATGTCACCAAACATTGCCTCTACCAAGAAAAAAACATTAAATGGCAAAGGAATAGTAACAATTTCCTCCAATCCACAGAAATAGTTGGCTTTACGTTCTGCCCCAACATTCGGAAGCAATTGTCCTGATCAAATCTTTAAAAGGCTAGATGAAAGCTCAGTCGTGGTTGGTAAGGTGTCCTCGCCTGTTTTAAAACAGCGGCCAGTAGATGGCTTCATTTTTCCCTTATCAAGAATGTACATCTCTACGAACCAAGGGGACGAGGTTGGCACGGTGCCTGTGGTGGCCGGGAAAATGAGCCTTTCAAACTCCAAGTATAGCAAGTAGAAGGTCCTGGCTGAAATACATTCCCTCATTTGTATCAAGGTCATGCTCCCCACAGACTGCTCCCTGCTGATGACCGAACACAGCAGGGATACCAAGGTAAGACTGCCTCTCTTAGGCACTGGATGCCTTTGATGGCTAATTTTGGCTCAAGTACCTCCTAGTAACCTTAATGAGCTTATCACAGATGGATGTAGGTCTAGGATGCCTTTTCCTCTCTTCCCTTGCCTCTCTTCTTCACTTGCGTTCAGATTTGCCTTGTTATTTAGTGGTACTTCTCGCTTCTGGCTCCTTGCCATTTTCCCTTACACAAGCACACCTATTTCCCCTAATAAAATCCTGGGACTCTTAATTCTATCTCAGTGTTTGCTTCTTGGAGGTCCCTGACTACCACAACTTCTTTTACTGTGGCATAAAATAGCACACAAGAATTTAATTTCCCTACTCATAACCTTATATGCAGTATATTTGGAATCAGCGTCCACAAGGGTGGAATACCCCAAGGAACACCCAAATGCCCCAGAGGATTTAGCGTTATATTTCATAGTATCCCCTGGGCCTTATCTTTCAAAGGAAAAGTACTGCAACCAAATAAAAAGAAGATGACCAAAGGCTCAGACCTAATAGGAAGAAAATACAGACAGCTTATCCGCTAACTCTCATCCAGCTGAGGTGTTGAGAAAGAGTGAATGAACCAGAGTAATGCAAGAAGTGAGGTAGAAAGTTGACTCTTACAAAATATTGGATTTATTAAAATGTATTTATCTAAATAATACATCTTAGAAAGCACTTTCTTTTAAACTTCAAACTTCACTTGTGATTTGAGTAATGAGACTCCCTTAGGAATACATAGTGTAATTATAAGTTACTATGGGAGATTTTGAATGTTTCACAGTCATGAACTGCAGATGAATCATTCCCTCTGTGATTAAAAACCTTCCTGCCAAACTTAAAAGTATTCGAAAACGTTTCCTGAAACACCAATGCCTCATATTTAATTACATGTGTATTATGTGTATAATTACATGTGTATTTGTATGTCTCTCTAAGATTATTCCTAGCTATGCTTTACCTTCTTACTAGGGCCTTACTGGTGTCATTTAGGCTTGATTCTGGAGTTGAGATACTTTTCCGTACACATTATGACTCTACAATTAGGCCAATGAAAATTAACGGTATCTGGGTATACCAATTACATTGGTAATTATTTGGAAAAGAGGACTTGATTGCTTCTCCTAAAAGGATTAAAATAGGAGTTCTTGATAAGGAGTTTGAGCATTTTTATCGTAGTTAAAAATCGGGATTTGTGACATTAGGATGTCTTTGTTTTGTTTTGAGAGAGAGAGAGAGAGAGAACACACACATGCATGTGAACGTAAGTGGGGCAGGGACAGAGAAAGAGGGAGAGGAGGAAACTTAAGCAGACTCCACGCTCAGCACGGAGCCCGACACCGGGCCCAATTCCTGAGATCACGATCCTAAGATCATGACCTGAGCCAAAATCACGAGTCAGAATTTGAACTGACTGAGCCACCCAGGTGCCCCAACATTAGGATGTTTTAAGAAGGCTTATTACTTCAGTTTTACTTTTTTGAACTAATGTTCTCTGGAATGATGTATTTTCTAGCTTCCCTTGATCAACATGAAACAACTGACTTTCTGTCACTGTAATACACCGATCAGATCTGTTAAGATTACTCCAAAATAATATGGTTTATAGGAATTTTACTATTTTTCGTGAGAAATAGAGATCTTTTAGACAATGAGAGTTTGAGTTGGCATACATAGCTTTCCATTTTAGAACACTGTCAAAGTCAAACATGTTGGATCAGTCTTTTCTACTCTGCATGGAGCTCTTACATTTTGGGGGACTACTTGCCAGAATTTCACTTTCTTGCATTTTTATCTTTACCACTGCTTATCCCAGTAGAAACAAGAATATATTCGTGTTTCAGCGACATGAGTTATATTTACACCACCTCACTTTTAAAAAATCAAAATTAGATGCAACTCATCATATTTACCCTTTTGCTTTATCACTACCTGTGTGTATCACCCGTACAAGTCTTTAAGTAGTGGGTAGTCATAGACTTTTATTTCTCAAATCGGTTCATCTTACTGTAGTTATTATGCTTTTTCATAATAATTGTGTCTTGATGCTCAGGATGTCACAATTTGGGTGTAGAAGTCCTTGCAACTTCACCCTTGTAAAATAAAAGAGGAACTCTGGTAGGTATACAGAAATTTACAAAAATCGTATCTATGGAAACTTGACTGGTTTTTCCTTAACTGAGGGACACATGTAAGAAACACAGATTGGGGAGGCCTTGCTTGCTGAATTTTGTTGTGCCAAGTTATTTCATGGGTGACTCTAGATCGTTGCACTAATGCTTGGGGGCAAAAAGTACATATATAAATGCTTAAGAAATTCTGTTAAGGGAATAGAAAGTGATAATTTTAACTAATTCATTGTCATAGAAAGATACTAAAAATTAACTTAGCACATTTGTTCCTGTTTTTAGAAAATAAATATTTAGATACTATTCTATATATATCAATCAGCCATAAATAGTCTCATGCTAACGGAGGGAGCTGTTTTCTCACATTATGAAAGTAGAGGAGAGTTTTTGTTTTTAAGATTTTTATTTGTTTTTAATCTAGAGTAACATGAAATTTAATACAAGTTCTTATATTTTTTGTTTAAATTCTGTCTCCTAAATTCCCCTAATTTTCTCTTAGGTCTCTTGAATTGTCATGTATCAAGGTGCAAATTCTTTAACTTGCATTGTGAGAATTCTTCATCATGATGGAACACAATGGCAGCTCTTCTTGAAATATAATACCTGATCAACAATTGTCTTTGCATCTCCTCCGAAAGAGAGAGTCTTGATTTATTTAATGAGTTTATCCAGAGCCTCTTTCACATCCTTATTTCTCAGGCTATAGATCATGGGGTTCAACACGGGGAATACCACAGTGTAAAACGTAGAAACTATTTTGTCCCTGTCCAAAGAATAGCTAGACTGGGGACGAGAATAGATGTAGAGAATGGAGCCATAGTACAAGGTGACAGAGATCAGGTGGGAGGAACAGGTGGAGAAAGCTTTGAGGCGGCCCTGGGTGGAACGGATCCTCAAGATGGTGGCAATGATGAACAGGTAGGAAGCGAGGATGAGCACTGTGGGGGTGATGACATTGGAGGCCAGAAGAAAGTAGAGCACAGTCTGGTAGCCATCTTTTTTGCCACAAGCCAACTTCACCAGGGGAAGCAAATCACAAAAAAAGTCATCAATGACATTGCCACTACAGAAGTTCAAGGCAAAAGTTCTTTTGGTGATAATAGAAGAGTTAGTAAAGCCACCAAGGTATGAAGATACTACCAAAGATGCACATAGCTTTACGGACATAGCCTGAGAATAAAGCAATGGCTTTGAGATGGCCATGTAGCGGTCATAAGCCATGGCAGCCAACAGGTAACACTCACTGTATGCCAGCCCAGCAGAGAAGAAGAACTGACATACACAGCCAGCAAAGGAGATGCTTTTGTCTTCAGAGATGCAGGTCATGAGGATCTTTGGGGTGTAGACAGTGGAATACCAAAGATCCAGAAAAGATAGATTCCCAATGAAAAAATACATGGGTGTGTGCAGCCGGGAGTCTTTACAGATCAACACCATGAGGGAGGTATTTCCTACCACAGTCAGAGAGTACACACCAAGGAATACCGCAAACAGGACCAGCTGCATCGTTGGGTCTGTGGTGAAACCCACCAGAATGAACTCAGTCACCGTATGATTGCTTCTCTCCATGGCTCACCTAAGAGGAGAGAAAAATAGATTTCAGCTTGCATTATTGTGCTGAATAAATGGAAACTATACCGAATAAATAAATTATATATACTAGAGTTTAATTTTTAATTTTCGTTTTTTTTTTTTTTTTTTAATCTCCTGACCATTTCTCTTCCTTGGACTCCAGACTCACAGATCCAAATCCCTACTTAACATCTTTTACAGGAGTTATACTGGAAATTTCAAAAAATACTGAATTCCAGCAGTCCTTCCTCAGTCTGTTTTGCTCTCAGACTTCTCCACTGCTGTGGAGACGTAATGTAAATGGCGTTATCCCTTTTTAGGGAAAATCAATTACTACTCTCGACTCTTCTCTTCCTTTTACACTGTAACCAACTAATCAGCAACATCTTGATTCTACCTTCACAATGTATCTAGAACCTGAAGAGTGTTTCCAAGCTCCAGTGGTTGCTAGGCTAAAACCACTCTGATCTCTCGTGGGTGTTACCACAGAGCTTCTAATGGTTGCCCTGCTTCCTCCCTCCTTCCATCCTTACCCCACTTGGCTCTCTGAAAGAGGCAGGCAGAGTGATCCTGCTAAAACACCAGTGAGACCATGTTACTCTTCTGCTTCAAACACTCTGGTGATTTCTCAGCTTATTCAGAGTAAAGCCAAAATCCTTACAAAGGTGGACTGGCTTATTGCCTCTCTGCTTCTGACTCCTACTGTCGGCTCCAACCATGCCACCTCCTTTTAATTCTTAGAATAAACAGGGATACTCTGAGGCTTTGGAACTGCTTCTCCGCATGGCTAGGATGCTCTTCCTCAGTCTGTCTTTATAGCAAACAGTTTTCAAGTGTTAATCACCACTGAAATTACCACCGTTCAGATGTTCCTGATCACCATATTCCAAGCTACTCCCCTGGCATTTCTTGTATCCCTTTTGTGCTTTATTATTCTCCCTAGCACTGCTCATTATCTAATGTTATGTATGTCTTTTCTCTTCTCTATAATGTTTTTAAAAAAGAAACAACGAGCCAAAGAAAGGGTCGTTGGCCCCCTGGGAAGCAAATCAAGATTTAATTACCGTTTCAACATACCCTAGGGATGTGACCTTTAAATTTAAAAAATATATACATTCTTGAGAGAGAGAGAGAGAGAGACAGAGACAGAGGGAGAGACAGAGCATGAGAGGGGGGTCAGGGCAGAGACAGAGAGAGGGATACTTAGAATGTGAAGCAGGCTCCAAACTGTCCCCACAGAGCCTGACATAGGGCTCAAACTCATGAACCATGAGATCATGACCTGAGCAGAAATCAGAGGCTTACCCAACTGAGCCATTCAAGTGCCCAGGAATGCGATCTTTTCTTTTATTTATTTATTTTATTTATTTATTTATTTATTTATTTATTTTTTTTATTTTATTTATTTTTTATTTATTTTTTTTTATTTTTTAATATATGAAATTTACTGTCAAATTGGTATCCATACAACACCCAGTGCTCATCCCAAAAGGTGCCCTCCTCAATACCCATCACCCACCCTGCCCTCCCTCCCACCCCCCATCAACCCTCAGTTTGTTCTCAGTTTTTAACAGTCTCTTATGCTTTGGCTCTCTCCCACTCTAACCTCTTTTTTTTTTTTTTTTTTCCCTTCCCCTCCCCCATGGGTTTCTGTTACGTTTCTCAGGATCCATATAAGAGTGAAACCATATGGTATCTGTCTTTCTCTGTATGGCTTATTTCACTTAGCATCACACTCTCCAGTTCCATCCACGTTGCTACAAAAGGCCATATTTCATTCTTTCTCATTGCCACGTAGTATTTCATTGTGTATATAAACCACAATTTCTTTATCCATTCATCAGTCATCAAACTCCACACCCAAAAAACAAATAACCCAGTGAAGAAATGGGCAGAAAACATGAATAGACACTTCTCTAAAGAAGACATCCGGATGGCCAACAGGCACATGAAAAGATGTTCAACGTCGCTCCTCATCAGGGAAATACAAATCAAAACCACACTCAGATACCACCTCACGCCAGTCAGAGTGGCCAAAATGAAGAAATCAGGAGACTATAGATGCTGGAGAGGATGTGGAGAGACGGGAACCCTCTTGCACTGTTGGTGGGAATGCAAATTGGTGCAGCCGCTCTGGAAAGCAGTGTGGAGGTTCCTCAGAAAATTAAAAATAGACCTACCCTATGACCCAGCAATAGCACTGCGATCTTTTCTTTTAATAGTCATTCTGAAATTCCCCAGATCAGCACTAGTGAAATCATCTGCATGATAAAAGCCCTGTTTTTCCCTTTTCCCCAAAAAAGGTGTTCTGGCCTAACACAATCCTTTCTTTCTTTTGCTAATAACTTCCTTGCCCCACCCTCCTTCCTACAAAAAACGTTCCTTTCTGGGCAGCTCCTGGGAGCCTCCATGTGCTTGCTGGCTGGGCTGCTACTTCATTCGTGAATCACTTGATAAAGCCAATTAGACCTTCAACTTTACTCAACTGAATTTTGTTTCTCAACAATATACCCTTTCCTGCCTGTTTTTGATGGAAAAAAAATATACCAATTCAATGTTTATCTCATATTCACGTGTAGGTTATTATGAAATTTTGTGGGCTGTTTTAAACGTGACACTTAATGCAAATGGAGAACAGTTGTACAGCTGGGCAAAATCTTTGAAAATACAGATCCATGAGACCCAGAAGAGAGTTTCATGTGGGAAATGCTTGAAAACTCCCGGACTCAATCTTCAACTTTCAACTTATTTTCTTTCTTTCTTTCTTTCTTTCTTTCTTTCTTTCTTTCTTTCTTTCTTTCTTTCTTTCTTTCTTTCTTTCTTTCTTTCTTCTTTCTTCTTTCTTTCTTTCTTTCTTTCTTTCTTTCTTTCTTTCTTTCTCTTTCTTTCTTCTTTCTTTCTTTCTTTCTTTCTTTCTTTCTTTCTTTCTTTCTTTCTTTCAAGTTTATTTATTTATTTTGAGAGACAGAGAGAGAGAGGGAGAGAGAAAAATCCCATGCAGGTTCAGCACTGTTAGCACAGAGACTGATGGCGGGGATGAAACTCAAGAACTGTGAGATCACGACTTAGGCTGGGGTCAGATGCCTAAGTGACTGAGCCACCCGGGTGCCCCTCAGCTTAGTATCTTCTAGTTTGATCGTTCTCTGGTTGTCATCATTATTTCAAAATCTGATTGTTTCTAAACCTAATGGTGAACAATATTCAATATTTTATTTGGACTCAAGCACTGTTGTTAGTGCTGCAAGTACATTACTTTACACATTCTCATAACATCCATCAGAGGTATATTGACAGATTAATAGCAGTAATTTACAGACGACCAAGTTCGGTGTAAATAAATAGCTAGTAAGTATACAATTAGTAAGTGGTGTTGTCTTACTCCAGAGACTGCTAAGCCATCTCCTTTCATATTTGATATTAGTTAACAGTTGCTTGTGGGATCCATGGGTCTCTCTTCTTTTGGTTATAACACCTTAACTCCAAACCAATAGGACAATGCTGACAGATTCAGATGCTGTCACAGGTTAAGGACCTTGGACATGTTGGGTCAGGTAAATGCTTCTAAGTAATACCCAAATCACCTGGCAGAGTCCTTTATCTCATATTTACAGGCAATCCTGATTATGAGCATAGAAACGATCTACTTACCTTGCCCAGAATGAAGACACTTAAACTCACAGGCCTGAAACTCAGTCACAGCCAACAAAGGACCATGTTGTGGATCCAAGTATCTTATATTTGCTCAGGATCCCCAATGTATTTGATTCCTCAAACACCTCAGGGGTGTAGGCTTTGAAAGTGACTAAAAGGCAATTAACCAAAAAGTGTATTAACTTTTGTAGTAGATTCTTTTTTTTTAAATTTTTTAAGGTTCATTTATTTTTGAGAGAGAGA
Source organism: Neofelis nebulosa (assembly GCF_028018385.1). Lineage (NCBI taxonomy): Eukaryota > Metazoa > Chordata > Mammalia > Carnivora > Felidae > Neofelis > Neofelis nebulosa. The sequence goes on along the minus strand of NC_080791.1, from coordinate 101,797,191 downwards.
GAGAGACAGAGCACAAGAAGGGGAGGGGCAGAGAGACTGGGAGACACAGAATCTGAAGCATGCTTCAGCCTTTGAGCTGTCAGCACAGAGCCTGTTGGGGAGCTCGAACTCGGGAACTGTGAGTTCATGACCTGGGCTGAAGTTGGACACTTAACTGAGCCACCCAGGTGCCCCTTCATGTAGTAAATTTTTATTTAGTGCAAAAAAAAAAGGGGAATGGTTTTAAAAGTAATCATAATTATTGTGATATTTTGAGAAACTACTCTTTGTAAAACACCTTCACGGGAACTTTATTTGATTGCCAAACAACTTTATGAGGTAGGTATTACAGTTCCTATTACAGACAAGAAAATAGATCCAGAATACTTAACCAACTTCCCCAAGGCAAACTTGGAAGTCAGTGTCGTCAGGATTTAACTCAAGGCAGCATGATTATAAAATTCATAGGCTTTCCCCTATACCAATGCGTACTTTGGAGAAACATAATCTTTGAGTATCTATTCAGCTATGACCATAAAGCTTTAGAAGAGGACTTTATTATCCTGAATGTTTATACAGATGGATTTTGCAACAAATATCTCCAGTCTCATTTTTCATCAACTTGTTACTCAATTTTTAAATGACAAGAAAGGTGTCATCTTGTATTGTCCCTAAAGGCAACATGTCAAGTTTTTCCATTATCATCCTAACAATATTTGCTGAATATTTAGGATGGCCCAGGCACTCCACTGAGTGTTTTATTGTATTTTTTAAATTTGTTTTAGCTTATCTATTTATTTTGAGAGAGAGAGAGAGAGAGAGAGAGAGGGAAAGAGAGAGAGAGAGAGAAAGTCAGGGAGGGGAAGAGAGAGAGGGAGAGAGAGAATTCTAAGCAGGCATTGCACTGTCAGTGCAGAGCCCTATGGGCAGCTCACACTCATGAAGGATGAGATCATGACCTGAGCTAAAACCAAGAGTCTGATGCTTTACCAACAGAGCTTCCCAGGTGCCTCTCCACTGAGTGTTTTAAAAGTCATGTCAGTTTAACCTTCATGATGATCTTGTGAAGTAGGAGTGATTACTATTCCCATTTTACAGATGAGCTATTTGAGATAGAGGAATGATTGTACATACTTTGTTCAAGGTTACAAAATTTGAGGCTTAGAGAGGCAAGATTCAAGTTCTCTCACTGCATATCATCCGTCCCCAAATCTACATAGCTATACAGCATTTACTATGTTCTAGATGCTCTGTCAGGCACTATGGACAAGAGAGAGAACTAAGGGATGGACCTGATTTCAAGAAAGGTGTAGTTTATTGGGAGAAACCCAGTCTTTGAAAACAAAGAATCGCCATAGGTTCTAATTGGATGATCTATCATCACTGATAGTGGGAGGCAGGCCAGACTGGAGAGCTGGCAAGGGGCAATGAGGGAAGTGTTATGTGTATGTGCTATGGCAGGTTTTACACATGAGGGAGGAACATATTTCTTGGCTGAAGATGCATGGAGACTTACCATGTGTGAGGAAGGGATTTCTGGTAAAGAAAAAGAAACTACAATCATCCAGGTACAGAGGCAGGACGTGGAATGGAGAGTGGAAAGTTGTCCAAAGTTTGTCAAATCTGTCCAGAGTATAGAGTGTCTTTTTGTTGGAATGATGTTAGATGAGATTGCACAAGGCTAATGCCACATTCAGAACATTCTTGAAGACAATGGCTTAATCTGGACCAACGTTAAAATGCTTAAAATGTTAGAGGCTATGGAAAAACTTGGTGGTGTTCAGGAGGCAACTAGCACTGCCTGAATCAAAATGTGCCCAGCAAGTACAAATAATGAATGCAGAGATACTCCACTCCACCCAAAATTCAAGATCAGAAAAATGAAGAGAGTGTGGCCCTCCTAAAAATGAAAGTGATGAGGGGCACCTGGGTGGCTCAGTCGGTTAAGTGTCTGATTTTGGCTTAGGTCGTGATCTCCTGGTTTGTGAGATCAAGCCCCAGATCGGGCTCTGTGCTGACAGCTCAGAGCCTGGAGCCTGCTTCAGATTCTGTCTCTCTCTCCCTCTCTCTCTGCCCCTCTTCCACTCACTTGCACACACACACTCTCTCTGAAAAATAAATAAACATTTAAAAAATTTTAAAAAATGAAAGTGATGACTGGAGATTATAAAGCAAATCAGTGGGCATGGCTGAGTCAACAGTCAGTGCCTCTGACTCCATGTTCTGTGTTCTTTCTACTACAGTAAATTCCTGCTAAACATTCCCCCACCGTGACAAAATCCGTCCTCCTTTTGGGCATTTTTTCTGTTAGTCATATCATGAAGAGAAGGGGCAAATAACTCTTGACTTCCCAAACTTCATGCCCTAACCCACCCAGTCCTCCGATAAAGATGATTGGTAACCTAGTGAGATGGGGCGTGGGTGGAATGGAGACATTTTCATAGTGCAGTGGGACATCGGTACCCCAAGGGACACATTTTGGCTAGGGATGTCTATGTTTCTCCCCACAAACTCTGCACACTCACATATATGCATACGCTTCATTTCTTCATTTGCAGTTCAAAGGATGTTCAATTGTGAGATATTTACACTTGCTGTTCATTCTGCTTAGAACATTCTTTGCCTCCTTTAGTTGTGCAAAATATATCATCTTCTTAGAAAGGTCTTTCTTGATCACCTTCTTCAAAATTTTGCCCTGTGCACACCGCTCCCCCCCTCCCCCCCCCCCCCCCCCCCCCCGCCCCGCCCGAGCACTTTCTATCCCTTACCCTGCTTTATTCTTCAGAGCGATTACCATCTGGGTTACCATATAATCGACTATGTTATTTCCTGTCTGTCTCTTTCCACTAGGATGTGAATACAAGAAGGGCTTGTTCTGTTGCTTGTTTTTTTTCACTGCTGGATGCCACTGCTTAAAACAACATCTACCACAGAGAAGGCATGAATAATATTAGCTGAATGGATGAGTAAACAGACTCCTCTAATTCTCAGAAGCATGTCAATTAAATCCACATTCTGGTTTGCCTTAATGATGGCATTTAAGCCTTCGAGGACTTCTTTGTCATTCCACATGACCTGTAATCACAGAAATCTCTGAGCATTCTGTGCTAGTCACAGGCATGCAAAGAAAAATCAAGGACAAATAGTCAAAGACTACACAGTCTGACCACCGAAATACACACATTAATGGCACTTCAAAATAGAGTGTATTCGTGAGAGGGAGGGTTGTTTCCATTTAAGCAGCAAATTCTTTCATGTTGAAGAGCTACAAGGAGGCATGTCTTTGAAATGAAAGGTGGCCACGATTTGGACGGTAGTCCAAGCAGAGACAGCACTGGGCCTTTGGGCTGATGACAGGGATTCAAGTTTTATCTTACTGCTTACAGTTGTTGGAAGACCTTACACAAGTTACTGGATTATGCCAAACCTTGTAAAACAAGACTTTTAGATAGGGCTGTTGTAAAGACTGAAGAATATAATATTTTTAAGCTGGTATTGGAAGGCCGGGCACATGAAAGATGCTTATGATGTCAGTGGCCCTCCAATTCAGAGAACTTAACTATCAACTGCTATAGGGCTTGGCTGTAGTTTCTCTTAGACAAATTTTAGTAAGTCAGCTCTTATTAGAATGCCATTATTAGAACTTACTAGAACTGTTATTAGGCCAGCAGTCCTCCTTTACAGAGCTGTGAAGATGAAATGAACTAATATATATTTGTGCAGAGGCATTTTGCAGGAGAGCATATTTGGGGAAGCAATATGGGCTCTTGAGCGTGAAATACAGGGTCACACAGACTTGAGCTGAGTTCTAATTCCAATCCTTTATAACCTGGTCACCTTTGAACCCTTAGTTAATCCTCCTGAGAATCAATTTCCTCATGTGTAGTGTAACACACTTTTTATCTGAAATAATGCATTTCTATAAGATTATGCAGCTATTTCTGAAACACAATGTATTTTTAAGGAAATTAGAAGGTATTTGACATCTGATAATGGCTATTAGGGGTTGAGCATTAAATATTACATTGGTTATTGATGTCATATGATTATGAAGTAGCAGAATTGTCAATATTATGCAAAAGAGTAAAGAGAATACAATTGGTGGCAATATAGCCCCTCATTACCTTTGCTGTTTTCCTCTGCTAGTCAAGCCTACTCTCCTCGGGGGCGAGCCTCTCTTGGTGACTCTGGCTGTCCTCCCTGTTCTGCTGACTTCTTTATTTCTCTGTCTTACGCACCATTGCTTTAACAATAATTATGGATGTGTTGGGTCATTGGTATCTTTGGGAACCTGAACTCTGTAGGTCTTGAAAGTACTCAAACCTACAACACACACATGTACAACAAAAGAGTGCATATATTTCCATTGTGTTTCCCTGGAGACTAAACATGGACTGTAGGTCACAGGTTCAAGTTTTACTTTAAGAAAGGACTTCTCTGCTGGCCAGTCTTATGCAGAGGCTACGGCAAGCTGCCAGTAAGCATAAGCTATTATCTAACATTCCTTTTAAATGGATCTTCTGTCTTTCCATCCCTTGGGAAAAACATAAATTTTAGAAGAAATTACACTTCTCATGATTTGCTTTGAACCTGAGTCTAGGGGGTTCTCTTATTCTGCCTCTAGGGCTCTTGAGGGCCTCACAAAAACTTACTTCTTTGGGAAACAGTCTCAAAGTTATTTTTTTTTCCACTTTGGTGTCAATTATATAGTTTTATTTTTCCATTTCTTCCTTTATTGCAAATTTCCCTTTATCGCCACAAATAAGAGAAAAAGCTGTCTTATTTATTTATTCTTTTCCTCTAGCTGTTTCAGAAATTGCTATAAAATGAAGATAGGGCACGAAAATGAGGCTTTGGACTTCCTACCATATATAACAGGATGTAAACAGCTATTGAACTGTTGTGGGAAAAAAAATAAATTTCTATGACAGCAGTAATCACTGAACCGCACAACTTATCAAAATGCATGGCAAGACCCTATTCCAACATTCTAATATTCAAGTCAGTCAGCTAGTTCTTGAATTTTCTACAATAGTTGGTAGATCCTGTTAAAAGAAAACCATAGGCCCCAAATGGAGTCACTTATGTTAAGGCCCCATGTCAGCAACCAAGATTCGATACCGAACCTAACTACAGTTTCAACTCTACTCCCCCTGCATCAGAAGGTAACCTTCAACTAGTCAGCATGAAATTACCTGGTCAGCATTACTGAGATACTCCTCCGGATAGACTCCTTCTTTCCATTCCCCATAGGAAGGTGACCTTGCCTAAAACAATATATTCTTTGCTAATAGTTTCCCTTTTCTACCTCCTTCCTACTTTTAAACACTTCTTTTCCTACAGCTTGACAGAGCTCCTTTCTATTTGCAAAGTGATATGCTAATTCATGAATCATTTAAAAAAGCTGATCTTTGATCTTTCAAATTACTCAGCTGAATTTTTGTTGTTTCACAATCTCGGGGGGGGGGGGGGGGGGGGGTTATATCCATGGAATTCCTCATGGTTTTAAAGCTTGGGGGAATGGCAAACAAAGCAATTAAAACTATGCATGGGCAAAGTCAGGTCAACCTTATTTAATAAAGACTCAAAAATGTTTTGTTTAGAGACTGTAATTCCCCAGTGATAGATTTATTTGACCATAGTTTTTCTTCACATTCTATATTGAGTTTTGCTGAATCCATCCATATATGTAAAACAGATATGATCCATATATATAAATATAATATATATTTATATTTATATTATTTATTTATTTATTTATTTACTTATTATTTATTTTATATTTTTATATTTATGTATTATATTTTATATTTATATTATATTTATATTTTATATTATTATTTATTATTTATTTATTATTATTATTTATAAAATATTTTTATAAATATATTCATATTATAAATATAAATATTTATACTATTTTATATTATATAAAATAATATAATATAAATATATTATATATAATATATATTATATAAATATATTATATATAATATTATTATATTAATATTGTTAACATTAATTGTTAATAATTAATTATTAATAATTAATTATCAATTAATTATTAATATTATATTATATTATATTATATAAAATAATATTTTATATTATCTTTATAAAATATTTTTATAAATTTTATATTATAAAATATAATATTTATATTATTTATAAAATATATATAAATATATAAATATATATATTTATATAGATAGATAGATAGATAGATAGATCGACTACTGATAAACACACAGGTACCGATTTTGTAAGCAGCAGAAGTTAGGTCCCAAGAAGATGAAAGACACATAGCTTTCTGGACATAAGAAAAGTCATATTAGGCCTCTGGCCATCTTGTGAAAGAATCTATAAGTCATTGTGTTCTGCTAAACAGTCATTATCAGGCCGGGAAATAATCTAATCATGCCAGGGACAACAAATCAGTAGTAAAACTCCCAGTGCTGACTCAAAAGTGAAGACTGCCCTGATATAGACTCTTGAATTATCTTTTCCAGATCTGAACCCCTGTGAGCCCTCAGATACCTGAGATACCCAAGCAACTGGAGCCAGTATATTGATGATGCAGATCTTTGCTGGCTCTTGTGACTTTGGCAGTCTTATGATTGCCACCTGCCCCAATTCCACGTTGGACTCCCCATTGCACAAGCCCCTTGGTGAATGTGTAGGCACCCTTAGCTTAGAACGTCTCCATTTTTATAAGTCCAGGAGGCACTGCTTTGGGAAAGACACCTGGTGTTCTCCTTTACTTGTTACAAGTAAAACCCTTCCTTTTGCTACTCTTTGGCTTTGCTGTGTTTTTTGGCTTCACATCCATCAAGAGGCTGACCCAGTTTCGGGTAACAATATTTCCGTAGGCAGTATACTAAGTATATTTTCCATTTTCCCTTCTACATGGACTGCCATCCTTTGCCACTCTATCTTCTGCTCCAGGAGACCAACCTGTATGAACTGTATCAGTCAATTTGGCCACTGGGGGAAGAGCTAACAGGAGAAAAGAGATGGTTTAGAACGTGTATTCCCAGACTCTGTCCCTGCACAGCCAATCGAGGCCACATTAATCCCTAGATCAATGCCACAGTTTTTATCCCATCTTCCTCACGAAAAAAAATCTTTCTCTCCCTCTCTCTCTGTGTTCTGATAACGGCTCTTTCCCCTTCTCCTTTCAGGCCCACATGTAGTAAAATTCTGTGTCAAAGGACTAGTCTGCCCTTTGTGGCTTTTCCATACTCCATTCACATCTTTATAAATAGTCCCTCTATTAAGTCCTCTTCAATTTGGGCCATATGATTCCTGATACGACTCTGACTGATATGGTAATTAATATGAGGAGTAGCCTAAAATGATACCCTTAAACTGGTCGCTGAGATTAGTTTGATTACATATTTAAAGAATGTCCAGATACATCATTTAATAGGGAAATGAGACACTGGTAAGCCATGGTATGTAGTGGCATCATGATAATTTTTTACATTATTTTTAATTTAAATTTTAGTTATTTACCATAAACAATGTTGGTTTCAGGAGTAGAACTCAGTGGTTCATCACTTACATTCAACACCCAGTGCTCATCACAACAAGCACCCTCTTTAGCACCCATCACCCATCTAGCCCATCTCCCACCCACCTCCCTCCAACAACCCTCAGTTTGTTATCTATCATTAAGAGTCTTTTGTGGTTTGTTTCCCTCTTTACCTTTCCTCATCCCATATGCTCATCTGTTTTGTTTCTTAAATTCCACGTAATGAGTGAAATAATGTGCTATTTGTCTTTCTCTGACTGGCTTATTTCATTCTTTCTTAGAGCTGAGTAATATTCCATTGTATATGTGTGTATATATATGTATATATACAGACACCACATCTTGTTTATCCATTCATCAGTCGATGGACATTTGGGCTCTCTCCATAGTTTGGCTATTGTTGATAATGCTGCTATAAACATCAGGTGCTGTAGGCTCTAAGTCTCAAGCTCTCTTTTGTGTAGTAAAAGAGCAGGATGCAAGATGAAAAGTGAGAGATGGCTAATGTCTCGGAAAAGATAAGAGCCCCGAACAAGGGTCTTGCCCCATATTTATTAAGATCAGAAGGCTTACAAACATGATGGACATGCACAAAGAGACAAAGAAGCTGGGAACATTAAGTTGGGGTTTTGAATATATATGGTGTTTGGGGTTTGGGTCAATATAAAACAAAATCCTGGCGCTGGGAAGATGGGCAGATGGTTCTTAATGGCATACAGGAGGCACCATGTCTGTTACCTTAGCTAGCCTAGGGGATAAGACAGATAGGGGAAATAACTTCAGGGTTAACAAAGCACCTTTTCTGTTGTTAACCATCTCCACTCTGGGCTGCTTTACCTTCAACACAGCGGTCTATAACTCAATTTACCTGTTTACCTAACTTGGTCCTTCCCTCCTGTGAAAGCAACTTTCTGCTATGGTGCTAAATTGGGGTTGGGGGGGCAGGGCGCTTCTGCTCTGAAGGCCTAATCTTGCTTACCTCATATACCTTTGTATTGGGTGCCTTTGTGCCCCTCTCTATTCTGGGGCCTTCACCCCTCCCTCTCTATTCTGGGGACTCTGCACCTCCCTATTCTGGGGTCAAACTCTGGGTTTGAATTTACCCAAACTTGGGTGTGAGCATCCTATGACTTTGTACTTCTTAATGCCTTGTTAACCCATTGGTATAAGCCCAGGGATTCCTAAGCTTATTCCCCACAATCAGGGTGCATGCGTCCCTTTGAATCAGTATTTGTGTATTCTTTGGATAAATACCTAGTAGTGCAATTGCTGAATTATAAGGTAGTTAGTTCTATTTTTAGTTTTTTTGAGAACCTTCATATCATTATCCAGAGTGGCTGTGCCAGTTTGCATTCCCACCAACAATGCAAGAGTGTTCCCCTTTCTCCACATCCTCACCAGCACCTGTCGTTTCTTGTGTTAATCATTACCAGCAATGTCACAGCTTGAAGTGCAGTAAAAGAGCAAAGCACTGAAAAATCAACTGGCGTTAGGATTGATCACAACCACAATAGCATTGATTGGAAAAATCATAGGGTCTTTTGAACCCCAAACTGTGATTACCTGATGGTAAACATGAAAGTGCATTTGGAAAGCTTCCACTGTGGGTTTGAGGGAGTTTCCCATTTCCATTAGTCCTTTAGGAAAGATATGGTTGAGGTCCAAGCCAGGGACTGATTGTGAGGACTGCAGAGAAGCAGTACCAATGACATTGACCTTTGAACAACACATGTTTGAACTGTGTGGATCCACTTAACATGCAGATTTTTTTCAATGAATACAGGACAGTGTTGTGAATATATTTTCCCTTCCTTGTGATTTTCCTCATAACATTTTTTTCTCTAACTTTATTGTAAAAATACAGTATCAAATACATAGAACATACAAAATATGTGTTTATATTATCACTAAGGCTTCCGGTCAATGGTAGGCCATTAGTAGGTAAGTTTTTGGGGAGTCAGAATTTATATACTGATTTTTGAATTTGTGTGGGTCAGTGCCACTAACCCCTGTGTGGTTCAAGCATCAACTCTAAATATTAAACACTGCCAGAGATTTTATGGTAAGCTAAAATAATTGATGGAGGGAAGAATTACGACCATTAAGCAATGGGATAGTGATATTGGGTAGACAAGGACAGATCCAAAAACAAAAATCCTTGCTTGAAGAGACAGTCCCTAACTTTGCCCACTTGAGGGAAATAGCTTTTCTCTGGACAAGTTTTTCAGTGACTGTGCTTAAGAAGTTGCCTCATGGGGGCAGCTGAGCGGCTCAATCGGTTAAGCATTGGACTTTGGCTCAAGTCATGATCTCATGGTTTGAGCCCCATGCCAGGCTCTGTGCTTACAGAGTCTCTCCCTCTCTCTCTCTCTGTCTCTCTCTCTCTGCCCCTCCCCCACTTGCATGTTCACTCTCGTTTTCCCTCAAAAATAAATAAATGAATTAATTAATTAATTAAAAAAATTTAAAAAAAAGTTTCCTTATGGACTTATGTAATTCTCAACACCCAAATTCACCATACCACATCGACTCTGCAATGAAATTAAATATCATTAGCCCAGATGAAGAAATCAAAGACTTTCTCTTAGAGGAAATTTACACTAAGAAATTTATAAGATCCTCCCTATCTGTATTGGCACAAATTCAGGAAGCATGTAGGAGATTGGGCTCTAAAAGTGATAAACCAAGGAGACTGAAACGTAAGGATTAATCAAGGCAAACTTATCACAAGTGGACCCATGAAGGATTCAGGAATTCATTGTTTCCTCAAGAACCCTAGCAATTTATGGTATAATTAAATACTCAATAGAATTGATTTTTTCCCCACTGATTACATACTGAAGATAAGACATTCCCAATGCAGTGATGACAAAATATGTGGTTAACATCAATACCATAGGTTTAGTTAATTTCTTCATAATGTTTATATTTAGTGTGCTAACTTCCTAAGATTACTTATATGCTTATTGTAATCTTTTCATGTTGTAATAAACTTATTTGGAAATCTCCTCAAGGTAAATTTACAAAACAAAAATGAATAAAAATATCTTCTCAGGCCGGCAGTCATTTCTTATTTGGAAAATAGAACAGTTTTCCTAAAGTAAATAAAACAGGAGAAACATGTCAAATGATTAATTCTCCTCTTTTATTATTAAACTTTTAATGTCAATATGACTTTTCAAACAGAAGTGTTTTTTTGTCTTTTTTTTTTGAAAAATGATACTCCTTCTAAAATTATTTTTTTCAATTCTCAGCCAATATTAAATAACCCGTTTTATGTTATTATTATGCATTAATTTAATACATGAGAATAATTCAAGAAAAATTTAATCTTATAATAACTTTATTCTAGTTAGTAAGTGTATTTAATCTTCATCTGTTAAATCAAAGATTGAATCTGCATAGTTAGCTTTTCATTTAAGAATTACTATCTAATACAGAATATCAGAACTACCCTTTTTTAATTGGTTATTCTCTGATGTTATAGCTGCTACTGATTATTATTAGTAGTAGTATTCCTCAGTGCTGACTATTTCTTTCTGATCTTTGTACAACTCCCAGTTTTACTGGCACTATTTGGAAAACATAGATCTTTTTTTTTTTTTAATTTTTTAACATTTATTTATTTTTGAGACAGAGAGAGACAGAGCATGAACGGGGAAGGGTCAGAGAGAGAGGGAGACACAGAATCTGAAACGGGCTCCAGGCTCTGAGCAGTCAGCACAGAGCCCGACGCGGGGCTCGAACTCACGGACCGCGAGATCGTGACCTGAGCCGAAGTCGGACGCTTAACCGACTGAGCCACCCAGGCGCCCCTGGAAAACATAGATCTTTATAGTTATTATTTGCTGCTTATACCAATAAAACATGGACATATTGATATTTATTTGAATTTCTATATATTTATATGTATTTCTCTCTCTATATTTAATCATATTGCTATTTTTTAAAACCCAATCAAAATGAATATTTCCCTTTCTTTTGTTTTATTGCTACCTTCTTTTTTATTTTTAATTTTTTTAACATTCACTCGTTTTTGAGAAAGAGAGAGAGAGGGAGAGAGAGAGAAAGCCGGGGAGGGGCAGAGAGAGGGAGACACAGAACTCAACTCGAAGCGAGCTCCAGGCTCTGGGCTGTCAGCACAGAACCTACCGTGGGGCTCAAACTCACAAACCATGAGATCATGACCTGAGCTGAAGTTGGACACTTAACCGACTGAGACACCCAGGTGCCCCGATATCACTACATTCTTACACTCTCTCTATATACTTCTCTTTTTATGAGTATCCTGGACTTCTTGGATTTCATTTGTTCAATATATTGCAATAAAAAGTATACTATTCTGGTTATTATCATGATTTTTCTTTGATACTCAGAATGCCACAACTTCAACCATATGGGACCCTTTAAGTCGGTTCCTTTTGTTCCTGTCCTTATTGTTTTAGAAGCATCTATGTTTTCTAGACACAGCAGAGTATTTCAGGCACAAGTTATTTATTTTCTCACTCTAAAACATAGACTGTCCTCTAAGAATTACTGATCCTTAAGTGGGCAGTAGTAGTAAGGATACAAATTTAGATCTTAAGTGTGTGAAAGTCATGCAAAATATCAAGCGGTACAATGGATTGTCTTCTCTGAGCATAGAAAGAGTGGCAGTCTGAGGTGTATCTCTATACTGTTTTATTAACAGTAACTAGTGGATGGACTAATTGAGCAGGGACTGGGAATAAGACTGGAAAGTTGGTGACAAGGAGGTCTGAGAGAGTATATGGATGGAGCTCTTGGAAAGGACAGTGTGAAAGTTCTCGTGCTCCATCACAGATGTGAACTGCAGGGCACTGATTGCAGAAAAGGAAATCTGCACTGAGAATGTTGGAAGCCTGTTTCCCTATGTTTTCTCCCCATAGCTTTACAGTTTTAAGTCTTACATGTAAGTTTTTAATCCATTTTGAATTGAGTTTTGTATACAGTGGGTAATTAAGAGTCCAGTTCCACTCTTTTGCATGTGTATATCCAGTTTTCTCTATGTTTACTGAAGAGACCGTCTTTCCCCATTGTGGGTTCCTTTGCACCTTTGTTGAAGATAGGTTGACCTTCAATGATCAGCCTTTTCTGGGCTCTGTATTCAATTCCATTGGTGTACATGTCTGTTTTTAGTCAAGCACCATACTCTTTAATTACAGAATTTTGTAATCAGAAAATATGATGCCACCAGCTTTGTTCTTATTCAAGACTGTTTTGGCTGTTCATGGCCTTTTGTGGTTCCATATGCATTAATTTTTTTTATATATATCTGGGGAAAATGCTATAGAGGTTTTGATAGATTGAATCTGTAGATTGTTTTGGAGCAGTATGGACATTTTAAAGTAGTATGGAAATTTTAACAATCTTTTTCTTTCTGACCCATAAACAGTGGCTTTCTTTTTCATTTACTTATGTTTTTTTCAATTTCTTTCATCAATGTCTTTTAGTTTTTAGTGTACAGATCTTTTACCTCCTTGGTTAAATTTATTCCTAAATACTTTATTTGTTTTGATGCTAGGGTAAGTGGGATTTTTGTCTTAATTTTCCTTTCAGATAGTTTGTTGTTAAGGTATATAAATGCAACTAATGTTTGCATGTTGATTTCTTTTACCCTGGTGCTTTATTAAAATTTTGTAATAGTTCTAACATGTTTTTGATGGAGTCTTTTGGGTTTTCTCTATATAAGATCATGTCATCTTATCATCAATAGGATACCATATTGCTTCAAAAAACCTCCGGAATTTAGCGGCGCCTGGGTGGCTCGGTCGGTTGAGCGTACGACTTTGGCTTAGGTCATTATCTCACAGTTTGTGGGTTCGAGCCCTGCAACAGGCTCTGTGCTGACCGCTTGCTCAGATCCTGGAGACCACTTCAGATTCTGTGCCTCCTTCTCTCTCTGCCCCTCCTCTGTTTACGCTTTGTCTCACTCTGTTTCTCAAAAATAAATAAATGTAAAAAAAATATGAAAAAAGACCTCCGGAATTTATAATAGGTCTTTGTGCTAACCATGGACCCAGACAATGTACATATTAATGTGAGAAAACCTTCAGCGCTTTTCATATCACTTGTAAACTACACAAACCTATGAAAGTAATTGCTCCTTCTGGATTTTAGTCTAGTGGAGTCCTCTCTGTTTCTCAGAGTTGTGAGGCTCAAATATACGATAACAGATATGTTCCATGTATTGATTTTCCTTTGTATACTGAGCAGCTTCAATTGCAATTCCAAAGCCAATGCACTCTGAGAGGTTGACACCTGGTAGGGATCTACTCTGGGAGTCTCCAGCTTTCTCAAGGTAGAATTGGACATTCCAAAAAATCTTGGATGCAGTACTTTTTAGATCGTTTTCAACAGTGGTTCTTAAAAGTTGGAATACAGTAGGGAAAAAAGTGGAAGCAACAGTATGAAACCCCCTAAGAGGTTCAATATTTTGGGCTGTTTTGTGTAAATCCACGAATGTATCTTTTTTTTCCCACTAAAAATGTCGAAAAATCAGGTGTTAAGGGCTCACCTGGAGAGCTTTTAAAAGTACCTATATCAGAGTCCTATCTGCAAGGATTATGATTTAATTGATTCAGCGTAGGTCTGGGCATTGATGAATAAATTAATAAATAAAGCCAAAGAAACTACAACAGCCATTCAGGATTTGAGAATTACCAGATTAAGTGATATCATTATGTGAAGGCATGATTTGACTCAGCTGGCTCTTTGTACATTGGAAGGACTTAACTAATGTTAACTTTTTACTTCCCTCCCTTTCTCTCTTCCTTCCCTATTTTCTTCCCCCCCCCCTTTTTTTTTCACTTCCTCCCTTTGGTTCCATAACAAGGGAGCAATATAGTGGTCTAGACTTTTTGTGTCCGTTTTAAAGACGCATAAGCTGAGGCTCACGAAAGTGAAGTGACATGTAGGAAGTCCCCACGCTGGCCCTACTGTTTCCCTAGAAACAGTCTGTATTTCATCACTCCGCAATAGTACATGGTTCCAGAGTTTGCTATGATCGTGGAAAGGGGAGCATAGGGTTCACATTTGCTATGTGGATAGTTGAGAGTACACTAGCATCATTGGCATCCCGAAATTCCAGTAGGTTCCAGGAAATGACTCTGTGTTTGGTCTCCGAACCCTGGATTTTACGTTTTGCTCTTCTTGGAGTGAATGCACTCATTCATATTTATGATGACTGGTATTAGGCAGTACTGAAGGATGAGGACACCCTGATCACTTGGAAGGGTCACTTTAACCTTGATACAGGTTCATCTGCAGAGCAGGGAGGGGAGGAGGAGCAACCAACAAATGCATCAACCAGGAATACCTCGGAACACATAATTAAGTTTTAATTACTGATCTGGGACATTATCCCTCAAGAATCTCAAATTCAGCCAAAGGTCCCGAGGCAAGGATACTCAGATGACTTCGGGGCTGCACTCTGTATGCATTCATCATCTTTCCAAAAGGGCTGAATGGGATTATAACACCATCTCTCATCGGTTTTTGTGTACATGAGTATGTGGTGAGGAGAGGTATGAAGCAAGTTATTGCTTTGCATTGGTTATGGCCTTCGGGTAGGTTTTATCTGTTGTGCCTATGATTACAATTGTCTATTAGATGTAAAAGAAAAAAGGAAGAGTGAAATAAAGCTATCAGTTATTTAACTAGAAGATTTTGGAGTTAGGCAGACTAAAGTACAAATGATGGCTCAGCTAAATGCTCTGACTGAGAAAACGGCATAGTTTCTCTCATCTTCAATTGTCTCCTCTTCAGAATGGATCTAAGTACATTTTGGAGTTATTGTAAAGATACGATTTAATACCAGGAAAGTACCTACAAAAATATTTGTCACGCAAATAGAGAATTATAATGCACAGAATTAATATCATTTTCTTCTTGGGTGATTTTTTCCTTTTCCATAAAGAAGTTTTTGTTTGTTTGCTTTGTTTTGTTTTGCAGGTGGGGGTGGCGGGGGTGCCTGTTCTGAATATCACAATTTGTTAGCTTGTGTTATTGATGTTTACTAACATGGTATTCTTGCTGGAGTGTGGGGTTGGCTCCCTCTCAGAGCATGGCCTCCTTGGACCCCTTGCTTTCACATTTTCATATTTGCCTCCTTCTCCTCCATGTTGCATCAAACCCAAACCCCCATTATTTGTTTAAAAGACTTTTTGAAATGGATGCCTGAGTGGTTCAGTCAGTTAAGTGTCCGACTCTTGGTTTCGGCTCCGGTCATTATCTCTGGGTTCGTGAGATTGAGACCAATGTCGGCTCTGTGCTGACAGCATGGAACACGTTTGGGATTCTCTCTCTCCCTCTCTTTCTGCCCCTCTCCTGCTTGTGTTCTTTCTCTCTCTCAAAATAAATGAATAAATAAACTTAAAAAAAGACTTTGTGTAGCTAATTTACACTAAGTGGTAAATTATCATCTACAGTGCAGTTCGTAAACAATCTTAGTAATGCTTTTGCAAAAATATGATTAATTCTTTTTCTAGTATAATTTTCAAAACTCACCAATGGATTCACTGGCAAAAATATTTAAGGTCTTCCTGGTTAGCTTTTCCTAAAGTTTTTCCCTAACTAGGTGGGAAACAGGATTTTGATGCTATCTTTACTCTTTTGGTTAAAAATTTTTAATGTTTATTTACTTTTGAGAGAGAGAGACACACAGTGGGAGTGGGGGAGGGGCAGAGAGAGAGAGGGAGACACAGAATCTGAAGCAGGCTCCAGGCCCTGAGCTGTCAGCACAGAGCCCCATATGGGGCTTGAACTCACAGACCACAAGATCATGACCTGAGCCAAAGTTGGATGCTTAACTGACTGGGGCCCCTATGCTATCTTTATTCTTAATTTTTTAAACTTCTTAGTCTTTAATCTTTAGCAATAAATTTTGTTGATGGGTGAGCTGATAATGGACGCAAAGACATTACAAAGTTCGGCAATACCACACACATGAAGGGGCTATGTAGGTTTGTGTAGGTTCTAAACCTTCCTATAGTGATGTATCAAAAAACTTCCAATATAATTATGTCTAATAGTCTTTCCACTTTCAGAGCACAAATTTATTTATAGCAAATTGGTTACAAGCCTGGAGTTTATATTGTGAGCTATGATTTCTTAGGTTCTATGTGTCAGATACTATGCTAAAATTGCTAGATGGACTTTCTAATGTAATCATTAAGATAATCCTATGAATTAGATACTAATATAGTTCCCACTTGAGCTAGGAGAAAAACAAAAGGCTTAGAAGAGTTTTGAAACTTACCTGAATGACCCACCAGAGAGCCGGTAGAGTCAGAATTCGTATTCAGATGGTCTTTTTCCAGAGTTGATTTTTACCCCAACACTACGGTGCCTTGCAACATTATCCCTGGAAAAGGAGGTATGGATTATGAAAGACCGATAATATCATTGCTACACATCAAAATCTATCCTTCAAACTTAATAAACAATTTGCAGCAAAAAATGTTTTCCATTGCACACATGATTTATATGGCAAAGATTAAAGATGTAGCTTTGAAAAATCCTGAATTTATGAAGGAAGAGTAGATTTCTCTAGCATGATGTAAAATATATTGTAGATTTCTTGCTGTGACTTGCAGAACAGAAAGAGCAGCCATTTTTCTGTGAAATACGTAATGTGCCTGATATGCTGTGTCTATATGAAGACAAAATAACCTGAGCTTGAGTAAAGAATAAGTTAGCACACGTTGTACCTTATTGGTAACAAGTCACATTAACTATTTCTCTCTCTCCCTCTCCCTTTTCTCCAAACTGAATTAGGTGGCTTTTTGAGCCTTAGGCAGTATTGTTTAGAAAAATAAGTGATTTGGTAGTAAATGATTTTGCCGGACTCTATTCTTCCACTAAAATTACGGCTCAGATTTACTCTTCATCTGAGCTCCAGACTTAAGAAAAATAAGAACTAAGAAGAGTTTATTTGAGTTTTATCAACATTTGAGAGTGCTTATTATGTGCCAGGGAATGGCAAAACATAAATCAACCTAACAGGATCCCTAGAAACCCAAAGTCAATTGGAGAGATAGACTCACAACTTTGTATTCACTCACATAAGGACAACAATCAAGTATGTTCAAAGGATGAAAATGGTTCAGCAGAGGGTGCTCCCGTTAACTTTGTTCAGATGAATTAGATTAGGGAGAGTTTCCAAGAGAAGGTCATACATGCCTAGTATTTAAAGGGCTGAATAGAACTGTGTTTTCCAGGCAGAAAAGTTGGAAGGAGGCATTTAGCAACCGTAGCTTTTTGCCTTGAGAGGTAAGACGGACGTGCACAGTCAGCTAGGGGGTTGGTTGCTTGCTTGAGATGGCTGTATAGAATCTACAGGTAATTACCAACTATCCAGGGCTTTTCAACCTATATCTGATTGGGTGAGCTTGCTTCCTATTATAGGAGGTACGTTCCTCTGCAAAAGTGTCTTTATTCCTCTTTTCCTTGTAATGGACTTGCAACTCTGTGTTCTGATAGGAATAGAAACAGATTTGTATCCTGGAAAGTGACAACTGAATGGATTCTAACTCTCTTTCAGCAGCCGTAGCCATCAAGTAACTAAAAATGCTGTTTGTGCACGTAAAGGAACTAAATGTGGAGCCAGTATACTTACGTTCCTTTATGTGAACAATTCTACATATGCATACATGCCTAGGGAACCAGGACTGTTACATTTGCCGTGGTTTTCTCACTGTAGACACAGCTATATTAGACACATGTGTGTTGTATATATATTCAGTAATTCAGTGATTTAGGACAAGTTGTTTAGCATCTTAAAGACTTAGTCTCTCTGCCATTTAGGGGAGTAGGTGAAGAATGCCAATAATTCATGATCTGTGCACTTGACAAGATTCTTTAGCGAGAATCACATGAATCATAATGATAATAGTTAACATATATTGAGTTCTTACTATATATGTCTAACTCTGTTTTAGGTGTTTTACTTGCATTATCTCATTTATCTCGTCCGTCAATTTTGAGGAGCCTGCTCTGCCCCAGTCCCACGGATGAGGACAGTTGGGCACAGGTTGGTGTCATGAATTGTGCACGGGCACGTGGCGGACCCACACGCGTCATCCTTCTCTCCAGTGGCACACCCCATCCACCTCACTACTAACGGTGCGATCTCCTGAGTGTGTGTCACTTTGTCAACAGAGAAACTCACTGTGGATGTCATTTACTGTCATAGTCACTTCTAGAATCACCAAAACGTATCTTCCTTGCAACAGAACTTTCTTAGTGCTGTTTGAAGGGACTGGGAGGAAGCTCTGAAACTCCCGCTCACTCCATTTCCTGCTGCTTCAGGTGAACACAGGACTGTGACCTGACTTCTCCCTCCTCTTTCCAGGTCCGCCCCTCCTGTATCCCTAGACTTCAGATTTTAGATGATTTAGTGTATCAGTTCACTGAATTATTTGATTTGAAAAGCCCTGATTCAAATCAAAATATAAGAAAGCCCTTTAAAAGACATTACATGTGACTCGATACTATTTGAGAAAGGATGTATTGCATAAAGTGGTCTTTTTCATGACCCACAACTACTTGGTTCTTAAAGGTCTTCCTGGTAAGATTCCCCATGCTCTCGGGGATGGGGCTGTTTTCTTCATCACAACTTGCCACTCAGCTCTGAGCTCTGAGACTGTCGACAATGTCTATTGGGTTTACCAGTGTATGTCCAGCATCTGGTACATACTAGATTATTATAAAGGCATTTTTGAAAAAAAAAAAAGAACAAAAAAAAAAGAAAGAAAGACAAAAATGAATGAACAAATGAGTGAATGAATGATTGGCGGTTCTTCTGGCTGCTGTAACTGCGCCTGTCTCTGGGACACTTCCTTACCCTATGTATCTGCCTTAAGTCACTGCTTTTGATCTGCTCATGGCTGCAAGTCAGTTAGCCAAACACGCTAACTTAGTGCATAAATAAATGTAGAGTAAGTAGGCACAGGGTGGGAGATGAGGAGCTCTCAATGAGTAGACCTGGTAACTTTAACTTGCCTGGATCTTTTTCATTCATTTGACTTCTCTGAAACAGTTTTTATTACAGAAGTGAATTCTAGATAAATGTAGCATCACTGTACATTAGCAGAACAATTAATACTGGATGTTATTTGTGGATTGGCTCTCGCATGTAGATATTGTCTTAAATTCTTTATACACATCATTTGATTTAATCTGCAAAAAATCACTTCTCCCATTTTTTTTATCTAATGAAACTATCCAAGACCCCACAATACGGAGGTGGTGAGGCTGGTAGAATTGCCCACTTGTGTGATCCATGACTGGTTTTGTTGGTGTGTGCAGTCTTCGTTCTTCAGGTGTCCGGGTGTCTAAGCAGGAGAAGGATGTCTCAGAGTGATACAGAAGAATGTATCTGCCAATCTGTTCCTGCCATTACTTTTAGGTTAGCACAGGAAGCTATGCCCTTCCTTGATTTTTACTTAAGTTCTACGTCATGCTGCTCTATTGTTGGGTGTGCAGCAAGGACATAATTAGACCTTCTTAAAAACGTAGGGCATGGGGAAGGCTTTGAAGAATGAGTAGGTTTTGAACAGATTATAAACCAACCAAAGAGCATATTCTTGGAGAAGATTCAAGTATATCTGCTTAACTTAAAAAGAGTCGTTGAGTTTGGAAATCTTAACCTCATCAAGAGACTATGGCCTCCAAAAGTAGAAGAAAAGCTTTCCATTTGTAGTACAACTCAGATACTCCAGGCATGATTCCGGATCAAGACTTTTCTTTGCTTTCCTATTTATGTCTTAAATTTCCAACACTGAGATATAGGACATTTGATGTTTGTCTTCAAGCGGATGCTTCTGTAAAAAGGGGGTGGTTTGAATAATGGATATGATAAAAACAAACTTCACTGTGACTGAATTTGTGTTCCTGGGCCTCTCATCTCAGCCAAAGATGCAGCTCATTCTTTTTATTATGTTCTTGTTTTTCTATTTGTTAACAGTAGTGGGGAATATTATAATTATCACTGTTATTCAGATAGAACCTCGTCTCCAAACCCCCATGTACTTCTTCCTCACTAATTTATCCTTTCTAGATATCTGCTATATATCCACCAATGTCCCACAAATGCTGTCCAACATGGTGGGGAAAAAGACCATCCCATTCTCTAGCTGTGCTACTCAGATGTACTTCTCCCTCTCCTTTGGAATGATTGAATGTGTTCTCCTTGGGGTCATGGCTTATGACAGATATGTAGCCATTTGTCACCCTCTTCATTATACTGTCATTATGAACCAAAGTATCTGTGTCCAATTGGCAGCCATTTCTTGGTCCAGTAGCTTCCTGAGCTCCATGGTTATCAATGTCCTCACCTTGAGTTTGCCCTACTGTGGGCCCAATGTCCTGAATCACTTTTTCTGTGAGGTCCCTTCTGTCCTGAGGTTGGCTTGCACTGACACCTCATTTACTGAGCTGGTTGTTTTCATCTTCAGTATCATCATCGTCTTCATTCCTTTTCTCCTGATTGTTGTTTCCTATGCCCAAATCCTTCTATCAGTCCTCAGGATACGGTCAGCCTCTGGAAGGCACAAGGCACTGTCCACCTGTGCCTCCCATCTGACAGTGGTGGCCTTGTTCTATGGAACTGCCACCTTCATGTACGTGAGACCCCAGTCGAAGTCCTCCAGGGCTGGGGGCAAGATCATTGCAGTGTTCTACACTGTGATCACACCTATGCTCAACCCCTTGATCTATAGCCTAAGGAACCAAGATGTGAAAGGAGCTTTAAGGAGAGCTATTGCAAAACAGAAGACAGGAGGGGTCTTAATGGGACATAAAGTTAACTGTTAATCTAAGATGGCTGACTTCTGGATATGAAGTAAGACAATAAATAAGACCTTGAACCGTCAATGTTTGTCCTGCCATTCATAAAGAACACATAAAGCCAGCTGCAAACTCAGCAGGAACACATATTCTCCAAGGGCAAATTGCAGCTTTATTGTGCCAAAATAACTTCTTTCATTGGGTGACTATTTGCTTACTCACTATGAAATTTTAGTTCTCTCAAATCATAGACTATCTGAAATTAATTGCTTGCCATTATAACAGTAAGATGAAACATCTTATTACTGCTGGAGGACCTAAAGCATCTTCATATAGAGAAACATCCTGAATTTTTAACTCAGGTGGAGAAATTCAGATAAGGGATTTTGGACATAACATTTCACATCTGTGTTAATTTGGTAGTGAACAAGGAAATAAGACTATGCATCTACTTTTTGGTTTAGACCAATTTTGACCCCTTTACATACATACAAGCTTGCTTTGTAACAAATATATCAAAATATTGCTTCATTTAAAGTTCATGAGGCAGCCAGACCATGCAGGGCTGAGATGACTAGTAAGGAGTAATGATTTATTCTTAGTAAAATGTGACACACACACACACACACACACACATTTGTGGAAATAAATGTTTCCTGTATTTTGAAGCTCTAAAAAGAATTGTTTTTTAAAATAATTATTCTTTGAATTCAGAGAATAGAATATAATTTAGCATTATTATGCTTAATGCCCGTATATATGGCCTTTGATTAACATGCCGTTAAATTAGCTACTCTATTTCAAAAATTTCCTCATTTATTTGTTTTACAATTTAGGAGAAAATAAAAGTGTAATTCCACTCTCAGATATTCAACAACTAAAATGCAACTATTTCGTTTACCTAAATATGAAGGTCATATAAAATCAGTAAATGAAGCATTCTTGATGGACTGGTTTAACATTGATTCAAAAAGTAAAAGGCAAAATCAGTAACCAACTAGTCAAATTCATTACAAGCAGGGTGCTTTTTTTGTGTTATATGTGCCTTAATATATATAACTTTATATGTTTGCTTGAGACATGAATAAGGATTAGAAACATCTACTTCTAATCAACTTTCTTCTGAACAAAAGTAAAATTTGAAATTCTCTCAAATATTACCAAATAAGAAATATAACAACATACTTGGTTGGCTATTTATGAGTTAGAAACAATATTAAATTCGTTTTGATAAAGGAACGCGAAATGCCCAAAGGTACATCAAATGGAAAGCTTATTTTTTGCTTCACAAAAATTACCCATCCATTTTACTCTTCGGCTCCATAAATGAGTGGCAAAGTTAAAAACGCAGAAAACATTTGCAAAACCATTCTCACAAAGGAACACATAGCTGAAACATGTAAACAAATGGAAGTGAGTATTTTTGTGTAGTTTTCCTAAAATTGTTTTATTTAGACCAATTGTTTAGATCTAATCAATGTGTTCTGATTAGTTTGTTTTGATCAGTAGCTTGGAGTTGGGTGGACAAAGGGTGGTAAACAGTTCACACAGCCCATGCCTATCTTAGTTCCCATCCAGACCTTTTCAAGCCAACTTTCTTCCTTTCCTATGTTTGCTTCTTTTGACAGAAAAGGAAAATGTAATCCTTAAAGACATTTAACTGATAATTCTATGTACAATAGGTTACCTCATTGCTAGAACAAACAACAATTTATTTTAAGATTAACACAAATAGGGGTGCCTGGATGGCTCCTGACTTGGGCTCAGGTCATGATCTCAAGGCTCAAGAGTTCGAGTCCCGTGTGGGGCTCTGTGCTGACAGCTCAGAGTCTGGATCCTGCTTCTGATTCTGTCTCATCTCTCTCTGCCCCTCCCCTGCTTGTGCTGGCTCTCTCTCAAAAATAAATAAACATTTAAAAAATTAAAAAAAAAGAGTAACACAAATAATGATGAACCCAATTATTGGTCCTTCACAACATCAAATGTCCCATTGAATTACTTCCTCCCTACATTTGTTTGGCATGATGGTAACATGATGACAGCATAGCTAAGAAAAATACTAACTAGCACTTTGTTCATATGTAAATAAAATTAAAGCCTAGAGTAAACAAAATAATCAGAGAATGTACTGTTATCATGAGCTACAGTCTCTCAGTACTTGATTAATTAGTGCTTAAGGTATTATTGTGTATTATAAGGGACTACACTTGGAACGAGAATAATGAAATTACAATCGCACAGTTTTAATTTAGCTACATTAATAGGAACAAGCTATTCCATGGCTGTGAGCCTCATTTCCTTCATTTACCAAAAGAGATTGTTGTGGGATTGGATCATCTTTAAGTATCGATCAATCACGTCTTATAGCTAGCTACCTCTTTCTCTCTGGAATAGATGTATTCTAAATTTATCATCAAATTTATGTATAATAAACCTATCAGAATCTCTACTGCGATGACATTATATTTGCATTTTTTGGATTTGGTTGATTTGTTTTAAGGATAATAATGTAATGTTGAAAGACTTAAGGTCATCATGGTAAAGCAGAGGATAGAATAAACCCTGTTGTCCTACGTCATGTTACCAGCTTTCTTAATGAGTATCTTTTCTCTTAAAGTGAAAAACATTAATTTAGTGTTCTGGCTGGTAAAGGTCTGGAAGGGAAACACTGGAAGGGAAGAAAGTCACAGTGAAACTGATTTTTCCTCCTTAATACCATTCTCTCAGTGTCATCCGAAAGCTAAACTATTTCTTTGACACCGTTTCCTATTTCGCCTCTTTCCCTTGCTTATTCGTGATACAGCGACTCCTCCGGCCCATCTGACCTCGTGAAGATTCAGCTCACTGGGGTCGTAGGCGAATGTGAGTCTTTCAACAAATGCCTCATAACACGATCTTGTCTAAATCCCAACTAATCAATCTCACCAACTCATCAGACTGCATGTAACCAAAAACCAGATCTTTATACCGGTTCTCCGGTTCTAATTATGCCTGTCACTTTCTACAGGGCTGTACACTTCTCTATTTTATAAAACCCTGGACTAAGAATAAAAAAAAAACAAAACAAAAAATTCCAATCTCAGCCACGGCTTCCACGCCAGGAGCACATCGGCACGCCATTTAAACGTTTATTACTCCAGTTTCATCATCTTAAAATATGGGGTCAGTAAAGTTGTCCTGTGAATTTCAAGATCTTATAGATAGTTTCAGTAGGTTTCCTGAGACCCAGAGTTGGGGCTCAGTTTTGGCAGTTCTCTAGTCCGGGAGGGCGTGGTCATTCATTTGTTCAATGAGCATGTGTTACTTACTTATTACATTCCAGTGTTTGAGGACAAAAAATGAGACTACCTTAAAGTTTCACAGGTTCCCTAGGAAGCCTTTATGTTAAAGGACTACGTACACAGTACCACACTAACACGGAGGAAAGCTATCATTTATTAAGCCCCAAAGTGCTTAAATACCCTACTTAGATTTTTCTTATATTTTAATATCTGAACAAGGGCATTTTTAAGAGTGAGAAGTAACCGTATTGATACTGACTCCAAGATAAAAACAAAACTGCCTTGTGCCAGAGGGACAACTGGCCACAGGAACACTATCCTTTTGTTCGTTCGTTTGTTTTTTGAAATATTTTTAAATTTAAATCTAAGTCGGTTAACATATAGTGTAATAATGATTTCTGGGAAGAATTTAGTGATTCAGCTCTTACGTATAACAGCCAGTGCTCATCCCAACAAGTGCCCTCCTAATGCCCATCACCCATAACACTATCCTTCTTAATTCTCACTGCAACCCGATACATAATTGGCACCATTTTGCAGATGAGGAAAAAGTGAGTCCAGGAAAAACCTACAGAAGTGATGATTGATTTGTGACATAAAACAGTGTTTTCTAGGTGGGTTACTGGCCTTGGAAGCATTGGACTGGTTTTAGTGAAAGTATACAAGGGGGGAAATTGTTTTCAAACTGAGGACACTGAAGAGAGGGGTCTTGTCAAAACTCACATACCCTGTTAGCAGCAGAGCCTAGGTCTACAGCTCTTATTCTCGGGCTTTGCATAGCTCTTGATTTGGTTATTGGTGGCGGCAGTTTCAGAGAGATAATATAGTAACTGGATGTATGATGCACTCCTCATTGGCAGATGCCTGTCTTATATTTGTGTCCTCCAGAGTCTGGCATACATCTAGCACTTACAAGTTTTTGCTGAATATATGAAGGGATGGATCCCGGGCTGAGTTAAGTCATCCCTTATACCAGTCCCATTCCCTATATATTTAACTACATTTTGTCTGACTTGTCTTCAGAGTAGAGAAGCTTGCAACATTTGGACCTGTCATTCCTCATGACCTTGAAAAAAATACGCTTTGGTGCAGTTGGCTCTTTATTTCCCCTTTCAAGTTTCGTCTCCCTTTCCAAGCAACATGTGAGACGATTTTAAATAAAAAAACAAAGACATCTTGCTCAGCACGCTTTTAAAAAATATTAATTTATATTTCCTTCATATCAGAGTGTTAAAGTTTACAGATAACCCTACAGAATTTAAGACTGATGCAGCGAGTGGATGAAAGCTTGAGTGGAGTCTGTTGGAATGGCATTTGCATTTTCTATCTACCGTCGCCACCCTTTTACTACTGCCATTTACCTGGGGTAATAACAACTTTCCATGTTTTGTCACTACTGAGGTTTTCTTCCAGTTAGTTTTTTGAAAGCAGCTTTCACGTCCTTGTTCCGTAAACTGTAGATCAAGGGATTCAGCATGGGGATGATAATAGTGTAGAACACAGAGGCCCACTTGTCTTGGTCCAGGGAGTAGCTGGATGTTGGCCTCAGGTACATAAACATGACCGTGCCATAAAAAAGGGTGACGCCAGTGAGGTGAGACCCACAGGTGGAGAAAGCCTTATGGCGGCCTTCAGCTGAGTGCATTCTGATGATTGCTACGAGGATGAAGGCATAAGAGATGAAGATGATGAGGACGGTGCTGAATTCAATGAAGCCACACAGACTAAAGAGCAAGATCTCGCTGATGTAAGTGTCTGAGCAAGAGAGGGCTAAGAGAGGTGGGATTTCACAGAAGAAGTGGTTGATAATATTGGAACCACAGTAACTCAAACTGAAGGTGAGGGAAGTGTGGGCTACTAAACTCACCAAGCCAGCCAGGTAAGAGCCCAGCATGAGAGCCACACAAACTCTCTTGGACATGAGAGTGCTATAGTGGAGGGGTCGACAGATGGCCACGAAACGGTCGTAGGCCATGGCGGCCAGGACATAGCACTCGGCATCCACAAAACCTACGAAGAAAGCAAACTGGGTGGCACAGCTGGAGAAGGAGATAACTTTGTGCTTTGTTAAGAAGTCAGCCAGCATCCTGGGGGCAATGGCTGAAGAGTATCCCAGGTCAACGAAAGAGAGGTTACACAGGAAAAAGTACATGGGGGTGTGAAGCTGAGTGTCCGTTATGATCAAGATAATCATACCAATGTTCCCCATGACATTGACCAGGTAGATCAAGAGGAAGACCACAAAAAAGATGGTCTGCAGCTGAGGGTCTTGAGTGATGCCCATAAAGATAAACTCGGTCACCATTGAGTGGTTTTCTTTATCCATCTTTTATATTTTATGTTTGCCTGGATTTGCTTTACTGTTTGAAGTGTTTTTTAGAAATCTTCCCAGTAATCAGGTTCTATGACCCATAGGGTAACTCAAATGACTTTAATGAAAGTGATGGATAAGTGGCTCTCTTATCCATAGAAAATAGTGAAAATAGAAGATGGAAAATTCTGCTTCTCCAAAGACCTTGGTGTTCTGAGGTTATTTATCACATGCTACCAAATGTTTGACCTAATCTGTTCAGTTATCTGCGTTATTAATTAGTAAAGAAGAAAAGTCTTGAATGTCCCTTCCTTCTTCCTAAAACAAAGCAAATATGGACACAGATAATGAATAAACATTAACACTCATTACAAATAGGCACAAAAAGAAACTGAACAACTGAGGGATCTCAAAGTATAACATATCACACACACAGACACACAGACACACAGACACACACACACACACACACACAGAAAGAGAGAGAGAGTAAAATACTTGGAGCAGAAGGTTAGCAATATTAAAAAAAAGCAGTGGATAATATTTTTTAAAAAGCCAGGAGTTACTGAGTGTTAACTATATGCCAGAACGTTGAGTGTTTCCACACATTACAAAATTTCATTCTCACAACAGCTCTGTGAAGTAGGTACCTCTGTCATCTCTATCTTATACCTGAAAAGAATAAGGCTGTATATTAAGGAACTTCAGCAAAGTCAGCAGCCAATAAGTAGCAGAGCTGGGTCTGTCTGACTCTGGGGTTCACTTCACTTTATTGTGAACATGTGATATAATGTGATATAATGAAGTTACATCTCTTTATTTTTGCACCTGCATTTATTTTTCCTGTCTTGCATACCATGCACAGACACAGAATTAGCCCTTTAGTCTCCCTAATATTTAGAAGCATCCAGAGATTTGGCATGGGAGTAATCATGATGAAAACACAGCTGTGTCTTTGGACAATTCTATTGACTAATGAACGGGTTGTTGCATAGCTCAGTTCAGAGTTAAGATTCAAGGATCCTTCACTAAGGGGGAATGGAGAAAACATTATCCAACTCTGTGGTCAGAAAGCTGCATGTATGAACTTTTTGTGTATGTATGTAGTTGGATTTATATCTGGCCCATTGAAGAATTCTGAGAAGGAAGTGAGCAAAACCATACCAATCCAAACCAAATCAAGCCAAAACATGAGGTAATTTAGAAATGAGTAGGATTCTCTACTAAATGTGAGAGAGAAGTCAGAGTGTATCTCCTTTAGTTGGTTTACTGCTTAAGAAAGGCAAGAGCAGAATAGTATAATGTCTTTCTTTGGAACATGGAAATTCAGAACAGGTTATCTTAAATCCTACGGTGGTCGGAAGTAGTGCCTCCACCTTTCAGTTTCTGCATAGAATATAATCAGTCACAATAAAGAAGGGGTCTAATAATGAATAATCAATACCATATATTTTCCTAAAAGTGTATAGTTTATAAATTACTTTTTGATTCATTCTTAATATGTTGTTGAATGTGTGCATTGTTTCATACATTAAGCCAATTAGGAAACAAAATGAAAAGATAAATCTTGGAGAAATTATTTGAAAAATATATTTTCACAAAGAATTTCTTTTTCCTAAGAAGGCACCTGGGTGGCTCAGTCAGTTAAGCACCCAAATCTTGATTTTGGCTCAGGTCAGCATCTTATGGTTCCTGAGATGGAGCCCCACGTTGGACTCTATGTTGACAGCCCGGAACCTGCTTGAGATTCTCTCTCTCTCTTTCTCTCTCTCTCTCTCTCTGCACCCCCCCCCCCCAACTCATGCATGTGCTCTCTCTCTTTCTCTCAAAATAAATAAATAAACTTAAAAATGAACTTGTTACCATAATATAAAAGGAAACTTAAAATTCACTAATGAGAAAACAAACAACCCAAAAGTAATGGGCCAAACACTTGAATAGACACTTCACCAAGCAAGATACATGGTGGGCAAATAAATGCATGGAACATGCTCAAATCACTTGTATTAAGGATATACAAATTAAAATCACAATAAGATATTTCTACACCTCTATTAGAATGGTTATAATTTAAGAAGATGAACCATATGAAGTGTAAACAAGAAAGTAGAGGAACTGGAAATTTCATTACTGTTAGTAGGAAGGTAAAATAGAACAACAACAACAAAAAATAGTACAACCACTTTGGAAAACACTATGGCAGTACAAAATTAAATATACACATATCTATTGTATGATCCAGCCATCCTCCCCCTGCAAAACAAAACAAAACAAAACCAAAAAACACGTGGGAGCAACCCAAAGCCCCATCCATAAGTAAGAAGAAATAAGGATAAGCACATTTTAGTATGTTCATAACAGAATACTACTCAACAATTAAAGAAACAAACTATTGATACATTAAACATGATGGATGAATCTCAAAAGAACTAGGATGAGAGAACATACTTGATGAAAGAATATACCTTATATGATTCCACTTCTAAAAGTCTAGAGACTGCCAGCTAATCGAGAATGACAGCCGATCAATGGTTGCCTGGGTACAGGTGTGCGTGGGGAGAGACAGGAGGGAAGGATTACCAAGGGGCATAAGGAAACGTTTTGGGGTGACAGATTAGTTGACTATGTTGATTATGATGATGTTTCATGGCTTATATACATATACTAAAACATTACAATTTCGGCTTTAAATATATTCAATTCATTGTATGCCAGCTATTGCTCAATGAAGCTGTTAAAAAAAAAAAGTACTTGTCCTTACCTCAATTACACTCATTCTCGGTACCTGTGGATGTGTATGTCACTTTTCAGGTTCTGTTAATGAGGAAGCAAAAACAGGCAAATGGGACCTGCAGTCACACAGTGAGTTAGGTGCAGAACTGGCAACTGAGTCTAGGACTGCCAATTTCATACACACTGACATGTTCATTTTTTTCCCTCTCTGCTTCACACTGGAAGGTGAAAATAACCCATCAGGAAAAGAATATAAGAGGTCTCTGAGTCCTCCCATTTCTCAGTGTAGTCTTTTACTTTGGCAAAAGGGAAAATATTCCTATTATTGATACTGGGATGACTCATTCAGTCTAACCTCATAATTTTATAGAGGAAACAGACGCAAATCAAGCTTGAAAGTGCAGGATGTTACCAGGAGTTACAGGGGTGAGGGATGCCCGCTCAGAACACAGCACGTAGGGCAGGGCTGGCTGGTCTTCAGCTGGGCATGTGGAGACCAATTCGTTTCACTCACTTGAAGAATGGGATTAGAAAATCATTCTTTGCTCCCTTACGGAGTCAAGGTTCCAGTTAAAAGAGAAGTGTATGGGAAGGGGTTTCACCAATCATCAAGTGCTCTGCCTGTTCTTGCTTATAGTGGACAGACAAGTCCAGGCTTTGCTACCTGCATTTTTTTTTTTTTTTTATAATTTTTTTTTTCAACATTTTTTATTTATTTTTGGGACAGAGAGAGACAGAGCATGAACGGGGGAGGGGCAGAGAGAGAGGGAGACACAGAATCGGAAACAGGCTCCAGGCTCCGAGCCATCAGCCCAGAGCCTGATGCGGGGCTCGAACTCACGGACCGCGAGATCGTGACCTGGCTGAAGTCGGACGCTTAACCGACTGCGCCACCCAGGCGCCCCATGCATTTTTTTTTTTAATTTCTAGCACATTACTTATCTTTTTTAGAGTCTCACTTTTTCATTGTTTGATGAGATTAATGCTATATTAATATCTTATTAATGCTAACTTTCTGCAAGAAAAACACATCAGTTAGAGTGTATGTATATTCTATTATCTATCCATCATCTATCATCTCTCTCTCTCTCTCTATCATCTATCTATATCATCTATCTATCTATCTATCATCTATCATCCATCTACCTACCTATCTACCTACTTACCTAT
The DNA here is from genome assembly GCF_028018385.1 of Neofelis nebulosa. NCBI lineage: Eukaryota > Metazoa > Chordata > Mammalia > Carnivora > Felidae > Neofelis > Neofelis nebulosa. The sequence continues at coordinate 101,766,377 of NC_080791.1, read as the reverse complement.
CTATCACCTATCTAGTGCTAAGATCAGTATCTGTCATATGCTACACGCTTAATGCATTTGGCAATTATGTCAGTGTTAATTAAGTTAATTGTGTAAGAGGATTTAATTCAGTAGATAGTTTTGTGCTCACAACCCCCAGAAAAAGAGTTCCAATCCTTATCCATACAGGTGATGTACCATGGAGTGCTTTAACTTCTAGTGAAGGAGTGATTTTTCCACAGCACTTCCTTAAGTGCTAAACCAAGCAGAGACAGATGAGGCTATAAAATTCAAAATCAGAGTAAAGATCAAAGAAAACCATTATACACACACACACACACACACACACACACACACACACGTATATATGTATACTCTCATGAGACTACGTGAGACTATATATATAGCCTGGTATATATATAGTCTCACGTAGTCTCATGTAGCTAAACTTCAACTGATCTGACCCTTGAAGAAATGGTGGAATATTGAATAAATAAGAATATTCCATAGTTAAACTCTATTAACAAAAAAGACCAGCAAAAGTATTGTCTTATGCAAGCTAATACAGGTCAAATATATTTTAGATTTCTATGTATCATCTCCTTTTGCATGTTCAAATGAAAAGAATTCTAGAATAAGAGTCTGGGGTCCTGGTTGTTATCCTGTTTTTTCCGCTAATTAGGTGTTCAAACTTGATGAATTGTTGCATTAGATGCAGCTTCCTTATCTGTGAAAGGAATAGGGTGAAGAATCCAAACTCTACCTGACTTTTCTACTCTAGTATTTTCTGAGTGCGTACTTATTGTGAAGTATCTAAAAGCCAAACCCACAGTTTATGTCTACTTTTGAACATTTAAAATGGCATGGCCCCAATGCCAAGTAAAGCCATGCTCAGAGGAGCACGGGCAGGGTCATGCCGCATCCCTAATGGTCATGTCTTTCGCCATCTGTCCCCGTACTGACCTGTGCCCTGATTTGTTTTCTACCAGTTGGGGATAATGTCTCCTCTTCATTTGATGGGTACGATGAGCAAATATTCTGAAAAGAATCCAAAGGTGGTGACTCACACTGGCAGCGGTCCCTGAACTCCTAGCTCAGCCACCTTTGCTCCTGTGTGCAGGAGGTTTTATCAGGTTTCAGAGTCACATACTATCCTCAGAGGAAAAGAGCTGACATGATTTCTGCAGTCACAGGAGACTGGAAGGTCTGATGAACGTCACCCCTAAGGAATTTCACTCCTTCTCCATCGTAATGATAAAAAGAAGGAAACACAAGGGACTTCTTTTCTGCCGCTCCAGTGTGGTGACTGATTCAAGCAGAAATGCATGCACTATTTTTCCAGCCCAAAGCTGCCTACTGGGTATGATTTTGATGCTAACTTGGGTCTGTTTGTTGATGCCTAAAAGTCTTTTCACAGAGGATGATAGCTTCCATGTGATATGGATGGGCCATCTTTAAACTGGACATGAAGCCAGTCTGGCACAAGGGTGGCATACAAGTACATAAGATGCATATAAGAATTCACACACAAATTGTTTCAGTTTCCCATTTATATAAAGAAAAGAAAATGAACAGTTAGAAGATTCTCACTGCCTACCTGATATTTTCAAAAAATCTGCTTTTTATTTGGAAATGCTATTTGACTTGAGATAAAGTTTCATCCTAAAAGAAGAGATTCAAGAATAAAATTTTTAAAAGAATTAAAAAAACCCTTTGTAATATCTTTTTCCATTTTTTGACTTTCAGCCCATATATGTCCTTAAACCTGAAGTGAGCTCTTATAGTCAGGAGATAGTGGATGTTGTTTTTGTGTGTGTGTGTGTGTGTGTGTGTGTGTGTGTGTGTATGTGTGTGTGTGGTTTGTTTTTGTTGTTTTGTTGTTGTTATTGTTATTGTTGTTTTATCCAGCTTTGTACCTGTATTCTTAAATCTCATTTTATGATTAAAATTTAATTCCTAATAACATTGACATGTTCACTTTTTTATAAGATTTGTTGATAAGTCAAACCTTGATTTGAAATAAATATTCTTTCATTTCTCCAACTGCATAATAATCCATTATATGGATGTAACGTTGCTTATTTAAAGTATCCTGTTGAAGGACATTTGCATTGGTTCTGATCTTTTACTATTAGAAGAAAAAAGATGCAGCAATCAATATCCTTGGGCATATCCAGTTGTCTCAATAACATTTCTTTTCTTTTCTTTTCTTTTGCTTCATTTGATTTTGTTTTATTTTATTTTATTTTTGAAATGTTTATTTATTTATTTTGAAAGTGAAAGAGCACAAGCAGGGAAGGGGGCCAGAGGGAGAGAGAGAGAGAGACATAGAGAGAATCCCAAGCAGACCCCATGATCAGCGTGGAGGCTGATGTGGGGTTAGATCTCACAGTTGTGAGATCATGACCTAAGCTGGAATCAGAACCCTGTCACTCGACTGACGGAGCCACCCAGGTGCCCCAACATTTATTTTAACAAATTATTTTTTCCCAATTTTGTGAATTGAATTTTCATTTCATAGAGTCTATATTTGTATTTTTCTATTCTATTCCCTCGTTTCTTCACCATTCTATACAATTCATTCTTCAATAATTCCTTTTTAAATTATACACTCCCTTATATATTTCACAACAGCAAATCTAGTCCCACCTCCACTTGTTTTCTTTTGTTTTTTTTTCCAGGGTGGTCATGACTATAATAGAATTTTTAAAAAATTTTCTACATAAACTTTATAGTCAACTTACTTAGGGAAAAATCTGAGGATATTTTTGAGACTACATTACATTAGTAAATTAACTTAGGGAGAATTGCCACATTTATTCCATTAAGTCTTATTATCAAATAGCGTGTATGTCTTCATAACTTGTTCAAGTCTACCTCTGCACCTTTCCATTACCCTGCTATGAAGATTTTGTACTTGGTTTATGCTTAGATCTTTGGTTCAGCAATCAAAAAATGAGTATCTTATCTTACATATAAACTTTCTAACTGGAGGTTTGTTTGTTTATATGAGCTTATTAGGTTAATTTTACCTTTTACTAATTTACTAAATTTTATCTCTCTCTGGTTTTTTTTTTAATTGATAATATGATAGTAGGAGTAGAAGTAGCAGTTTTTGTGTATGGTGTGGTAGAATGCGGCTACATCTAACACTGTCCTAATAAAGATTTAGTTAAAATGAAATGAGCCTCCAAAGCTTAACAAGAGAATTCTTCTTGGTTTTGCCAGATGATATAAGATCTATTTAGATGAAACTTTTGGTGGCTTGTGAGTAGTATGTAGGTATCCCCTGGAACAATGGATATATATATTGTCTCAGACCCCAATGACATATTTTTATAGCAAGTAGCTTATGTTGCCCCCTCTATGTTTCTGAAATGACATTCATGAATAAGTTACCTACACACATAATTTAAAGAGGAGAAATAAAAAGAAGAGAATTTGCAATTTACAATAAATAATTTAGCATTTATTTCGCCATGTATTTATTTATGTATTGAGTATCTTATACCTGAAATAAACTTGAATACCCTGGGACATGGAGAGTTCTTTGTTGTTAGGGACTGTTTTGCACTTTGCAGGCTTTTAGCATTTTTGCCCCTTACCTACTAGATTCTATCCCCTTCATGTGACAACCATAAATTCCCATAATGTCCCCAGAGGAAAAACACCACCTCCATTGAGACCTTCTTGATTCCAAGCATCTGATATTAAATAATAATTCTCAATTAAGGGGTGATATAATTTACTACATTAGACATCTAGCTTTCCACTTTTCCCCTACTAACTGATGCATTCTTTCTCTTGGCAAACAACACTGCCAAGACTACTGTGCTGGTCAGAGTTCCCCAGAGAAGCAGACCCAATAGGAGATGGATATGTAAATCTAGATAAAAGGAGATTTAGTGTAGGAATAGGCTCATGTGGATATGAAGGCTGAGAAGTCCCACGATCTGTTGTCTGTAAGCTGAAGAACTAGGAAAGCCAGTGGCGTAATTCAGTCTGAGGCCAAAGGCTTGAAAATGGTATGGGGGTGTGGGGTAAGCTGAAGGTTCTGGTCTGAGCTTGAAGGCCTGAGATTCAGGAGTGCTGATGTTCCAGCAGGAGAAGATGGATGTCTCAGCTCAAGCAGAGAGAACAAACTCCCTCTTCCTCTGCCTTTTTGTTCTGTTCAGGCCCTCAAAGGATCAGATGATGCCCACCCACAATGGCGAGAGTGATCTTCCTTACTCACTCTACTGATTCCCATGCTAATCTCTTCCCAAGACCCCCCCCACAGACACATCCAGAAATAATGTTTTATCAGCTTTGGGCATCCCTTAGCTCCGTCAAGTTGGCTCATCAAATTAGCCATCAGAAGTATTGTATGCATTATTCCCGATGAGTCGATCTTGTCCAGAGGACATCAAATAAGTCAGTCATCACTATTGTAGTTTATATGTTATTTACATTTATCACAGAAGGATATTTTTCACAAACTCTTTGCTACTTTTGGGCTGCGATGACACAAAATGGTTAGCAATGCTCATTCTGGAGTAATAAAAAAACATGTTTGAGTCCCAGTTCTGGTGTGTATTAACTATTTGGACAAGTCCCTTCTCAAGGCCCCAGTTTACTTATCTCTGATGGAGGTGCTTAATAGAAATAAAAAAAATTGCATGTGTTTAGCAGGACCCTTGGCAAATAATACACACTCAGTTAATATTAGTTGCTATTATTGCTTGGCTCTACTGTCTTCTGATTATGACCCAGGAGATGACCAGCTGGTTCATAATCCATATTAATACATAAGCTCCTTTAAAGGGGAGGTCACATCTTTACAGGTTAGTATGGTCTCTGTTAGTTGATCAATAAATGTTTGTTGCCTGCTTACTAGGCTTTAGAGTCCCATGGTTCTTCATAAAAAGTTCATTGCAACCTTATCAATGGGTTATCTTTTATGGCACCAACTTCACATTCTGGAATCCAGTGTTAGAATAATCTGAGTGCTCCATGGAGATCACTTTGCAGCCTAATTTCTGATGGTCCCCATCATGGTGGAAGAGAGATAGAGCATCATCTGGTACCTCCTTGAATGACAGTCAAGTGAGGATTAGAAATGAGTTCTGTTCTTATTCTGAAGCTCTTTGAGATTTCCTGCTCCATAGTTACCTCTGTGTGTTTCCTCCAATCAGCCCCTCACCATGATCCAGGTAGCATAAATTCTTGTAAGTACACAAAATCCTTCCAGAAGGCAGAGGTAGAGCTAACCTACTATTTTGTGGATTCTTTCAATGCTCCTAAGGGTATCAGACCACCATCTGTAGGGGGAGACAGAAGAAGAATGTTTAGTGGGGGTTAGAAATGCAGAACTGGAAATTCATTCTCCACTAGGCTTAGGTATCCCTAGGGCAAAGGAAAGAACTGTGAAGAGAACATATGATTTCCTTAGCTTCAGAGGGAAAAACAAGTAGATTAACATGAGATGACACGACACAAGGGATGCAGTCCCCAGAGACTGAAGAACAAGAAATATATCCTATTGAAAATAATTCAGAATGCTTACTCCAGTCTTATTCAGAGACTCTACAATTGGAAATAATTGCAAACAGTATTACAGCTTCAGTGCAGCAATATATTTTATATTTTAAAATGTATTTTACCTTGATATAACAAATTGCAGTACTTATTGCTAAGGGAAAGTAGGAAAGAATGCAAAGTAACTCTCTTTTGACAGGGAAGGTTATAAAGGGTTTTTTTCTTATCTCTGTAATGAATGATGCCTAAAGTCTATTCTAACTGTGCCTACTGCTTAACCTGGGAACATTGATGAATGTCTTCTCTGAGAAGGTTTGATGTGTGTTACTTTTTTTGTTTTTGTTTTTGTTTTTGTTTTGTTTTGTTTTTGGAGAATTTAATCATTAGAAACAAGTAAAAGGACCAAATAGAAGTCAAGCAGTCCACAAAGGTCAGGAAAAGATACAAAGGGTTCTGCCTGCTTAACTTGCTGACCTGAAGAAAAATCCACAACTTTGTACATTTCTCCAATTAACCATATACCCAAATCTCCAGGAGCACTGAGAAGCTAAGAAGGTATGTTAAATAAATTCTCTGTTCAAATGGTATTTTGCTGGGGCGCCTGGGTGGCGCAGTCGGTTGAGCGTCCGACTTCAGCCAGGTCACGATCTCGCGGTCGGTGAGTTCGAGCCCCGCGTCAGGCTCTGGGCTGATGGCTCGGAGCCTGGAGCCTGTTTCCGATTCTGTGTCTCCCTCTCTCTCTGCCCCTCCCCCGTTCATGCTCTGTCTCTCTCTGTCCCAAAAAAAATAAATAAAAAACGTTGAAAAAAAAATTAAAAAAAAAACAAAAAAACCAAATGGTATTTTGCTAATCAATAAAGCAAATTAATGAATGTAAATTCTAAGAAAGACAATTTTTAGCAACTATATTTTTGGCAATTATATTTTCTCTTCAGGAGATACACAGACTTTTTTTCTATATGTAACTAAACATATTCTAGCATATTACTGAAGCTCTGATAATTACAATATCAATTCCTCTGTGTATTAATGCTCACATCTGTTATTGAGGAGGTCATTCTCAACGATCTCAAATGTTAGGAGAATGAGAGTCGCATTAGCTGGGTATAAATTAGACTCCAGTGGTTTAAATCTGTGACTCTGGGAGAGTCACAGATCTTTTGCACCTCCCATTTCTCATGTAAACTGAAGATTATAATACTGCCTTCCTGATAGGGTTTAAATAAAATATTTCAGGAAAAATACTTAACACAGTGCCTGTAAAGCACAGGGAATGCTCAACACATTTTAGTATTTTAGTACTTTGCTCGTCATTACCTTTCTTTGTGTCTCTGCTATGTGCATGCACACACAATGTCTATAACATTTTATTTACTTATTTTTACTGTTTCTGATATAATAATCCTCTCAGGGAAATTTTTTGATTGCGATAAGAGAAAAAGATCCATTCCTCCTTTTTTTAAAATTTTTTTTTAACGTTTATTTATTTTTGAGACAGAGAGAGACAGAGCATGAACGGGGGAGGGTCAGAGAGAGAGGAAGACACAGAATCTGAAACAGGCTCCAGGCTCTGAGCTGTCAGCACAGAGCCCGATGCGGGTTCGAGCTCACGGACTGCGAGATCACGACCTGAGACAAAGTCGGACGCTCAACCGACTGAGCCACCCAGGCGCCCCCCATTCCTCCTTTTTAATTCCTTCTGGAGATGCTATTCTTTGAAGTTTAAATAGTAAGATTATTTCAAGGAAGAGGACCAGGGCTAGACATCTGTACCATGAAATAGGGAGGGGGCAACGCAGTGTTGAGAAACAGCTAGTAATTTGGCGTCAACCCAGGGTCATTCTAAGCTCCAAATTCACCACCAGTTAGCTGAGTTCATTACCTCATCCAACAAAAGATAATCTTATTAACACTCTTAGGGTAATATCTGCTTATCTTCACTGATTTGTAGTGATGCAAGGATAAGATAATGGGTACAATCACAGTTAGAAACCATTACAATACTGTCTGACAGACAATGCCAGATTTATCATTGAACCCCTATTCCTATTCCAATGGAAACTAGCTGGAGCAGAGCATGGATAGGCACTTCTGAGTATCGCACTGTCTGTGAGAATGGGACCAGCTCCTGTGCTCTCTTCTCCCTAGCTGTGCTCAAGAGATCCATTATCTCCAGTGTTAGCAGAGATACTGGGTTACTTTCGTCCCATGTTTTAATTTTAGACAGTATCAAATAACTTCCTGCTGTGAGTGAGAAATGATTTAACACTTTGAATTATGATTTTACAGCCAGCCCAGCACAGTTTTATCTATTAATACTCTGAGGTCATGGAAGGGGTAGGGGATTGGACTGGGAGTGGGGAAGAATTCCACTGGAGCTGTTTGTTTCCTAAACTTTTACTTGGAATCTCCAGGCTGGGTTTTCTTTTTCCTTCTCTTTTCCCTTTCTCCCTTTCTTTCTTTCTTCCTTCCTTCCCGTCTCCTTCTCTTTCTTTCTTTCTTTCTTTCTTTCTTTCTTTCTTTCTTTCTTTCTTTCTTTCTTTCTTTCTTTCTTTGTTTCTTTCTTTCTTTCTCTTTCATCCTTTCTTTCTCCCTTCCTTCCTCCCTTCCTTCTTTCCTTTCTTCCTTTCCTTCTTCCTTCCTTCCTTCCTTCCTTCCTTCCTTCCTTCCTTCCTTTCCTCTTTCTTTCTTTCTTTCTTTCTTTCTTTCTTTCTTTCTTTCTTTCTTTCTTTCTTCTCTTTCCTCCTTTCTTTCTCCCCTCCTTCCCTCCCTTTCTTTCTTTCTTTCTTTCTTTCTTTCTTTCTTTCTTTCTTTCTTTCTTTCTCTTTCCTCCTTTTTTTCTCCCCTCCTTCCTCCCTTCCTTTTTTCTTCCTTCCTTCCCTCCTTCCCTTCCTTTTTCCTTCCTTCTTACCTTCTTTATTTCTTTTGCCCTGTATTTGGCTTTTTTTACACTTTTCCAGGAGCGAATCTTATTTCCAGTTAAATTATCTGGCAGTGTATGATTCCCTCAATACAACACTGTAGCTGGAACATTCCATGTATTGCTGCTTCTCCTGCTTTCCGGTTCTGGTGTGATCCTGGGAATCTGAATGTGAGGTAGAGGGTCTCACTGCTGTGGCTTGCTCTATTACTTTCATCTGGGATGTCTATTAATTCTTGCAATCTGATTCTCTAAATATTGGAGGGAATTATTCAAAGTTCTCAGTACTTAGAAAATACTTTTTTTTCCCCTCTGTAGAGACTGATACTGGAAAATTCCAGTAGGTTTGCAAACATGCTAGTTGCATGGGGATTTCCTCTTTTTTCTCCCTTAGCTATCAATTTTTAAAGTTCCTCCCATCCCCAGGAGATTCAACTCTTTTTATTTGGTACTTTTAACTAATTTTACTAGCTTTCACTGTTTTTAATTCATTCCATTAATACTGAGAAGTAAGAAGTGGTCTGAATTCATTTTGCCATCTTTCTCCAGAAGTTGTGTCCGGAGACTATGTGTTAATATATCAATTAATTTATTTGTCATAAATAATGAAGAGAGATACATCTTAAGGTTAAGTTTGTATAATTATCCAATAAACAGTTAATGCTAGACGTGAGCTAGGTTAACGTATATATTAAGTCACTCATCTCAAGGTCATTAGTTAGTAGGCAGTACACCTAGAACTTAGCAGAGTCTTTTGATGTCTTTTGACTTGACATCAAGCCCAACACATTTTTGGAATTTCTGTATATACATGTCAATAAAAAGATGTTTATGGCTCTTTCATGTTTATATCTGACCAAATGCCATGCTTCATCTTCTTGCAGCTGAAATGAGAAGATATATGAAAAAGGTCCAAGGACGAAATCAAACAGAAGTGACAGAATTTATCCTCTTAGGACTCTCAGACAATTCAGATCTACAGAGTGTCCTCTTTGGATTGTTTCTGTTAATCTATATGGCAACCATGGTGGGTAATTTAGGGATGATGGTGTTAATTAAGATGGATCCTTGTCTCCACACTCCAATGTACCTCTTTCTCAGCAGCCTCTCTTTTGTTGATGCCTCTTACTCTTCTTCTGTCACTCCTAAGATGCTGGTGAACCTTGTGGCTGAGAACAAAGCCATATCTTTTAATGGATGCGCTGCCCAGTTCTACTTCTTTGGCTCCTTTTTGGGGACTGAATGCTTTCTGTTGGCTATGATGGCATATGATCGCTATGCAGCCATTTGGAACCCTCTGCTGTACTCAGTTCTCATGTCTGGGAGAATTTGTTTCTTGCTAGTAGCTACGTCTTTCCTAGCAGGCTTTGGGAATGCAGCCATACACACAGGAATGACTTTCAGATTGTCCTTTTGTGGCTCTAATAGGATCAACCATTTCTACTGTGACACCCCACCCCTGCTCAAGCTGTCTTGCTCTGACACTCGCATCAATGGCATTGTGATCATGGTTTTCTCCAGTTTTAATGTCATCACTTGTGTTATGGTTGTTCTCATTTCTTACCTGTGTATCCTCATTGCCATCTTGAGGATTCCCTCTTTAGAGGGCAGGCACAAAGCCTTCTCCACCTGTGCCTCCCACCTCATGGCTGTCACCATATTTTTTGGGACAATTCTCTTCATGTACTTGCGCCCTACATCTAGCTATTCAATGGAACAGGACAAGATTGTCTCTGTCTTTTATACAGTAGTGATTCCTATGTTAAACCCCCTCATCTACAGTTTGAAAAATAAGGATGTGAAAGGGGCCCTAAAGAAGATCTTACAGAAACGCATACTGTAAAGCCATGTTATATATCATCTTGTTATGCAGAAGAAAATACGTTTTCACATTAATTTTATTGTCTGGTTGCTTAAGCTCTGTGTGTTTGTGTATATTAAAGTTGATTGTTTAAAATGGGGGTATACTTCTAAATCTTCTGGTTTTTTAAATGTGCATTCATGGGCCTATATGATGAATAAACACAGTGGGGGGAGGTTGGTGCTTGGTAAAGTATCAAAATACTTAGATTTGGCTGACTTGGGCTTACGATCCAATGTCAATATTTAGCTTTTCTTGATCTGATATCTATAATATGGGTACAACTGCAATAACAGAGTAGTATTTTCCTGATTTTGTGAATTAACTGGAATATTTTGAGGGTAATGATTCAACGTACTTTAACTTTTAATCTTCACTTCTCCCAGAGTTTCGTATAGGTTTCAATAAATGTGTATTGAAAGTAAATTGCCTATCTTTTGTTCATGGTAGTGGGGCAGGGCACTATCAATGTAGGAACAATGGGGGAACTGCCTTCTTCCATGAGATGGCATGTCAAAGGAGGCCGATGATTTGGAATCAGGTAAATGTCTACTCCCTATTTCTCTCCATCTCACTATCCCTTCGAGACCTTGAGGGAGCACACCAGTACTTCTCAGGCTCCAAGTAAGATCAGTTCACTCCCCACCCCCCAAATTGGTTAGAGACCACAAAGAATGTGATAATTCACCATGTCCACTCTGAATAGTTCCATCCTCCTATAACTTCCACTTTCAAGTGTTAATCAACGTTTCTCTCAAAGATATTCAAAACTGTATCGTGCTTGGCATCCTCCTTCCTGTTGCCTTTTATTCTGGCTCATATGCTATAATATCTGTCCTTCTGTTGCTTCTTATTCACCAACCTGAGACGAGTTGCCCTTGATCAATATTCATCGCTACTCTCAGTGCCCAGCTGAAATTCATGGTCCATCACATAACGACTCATCCTCAATCACCCTCAATTCCACGCTCTACTTTCTCTCCATTCTGCACATCTGACTAAATCCCGACTTAGTGAAACTAAATTGTTTCTTTGTTCTGTCCTCCCTTGAAGCTGCTTAGTACAATTAGAGAACACATCTCAGCATGCCATGCTCTGCTGCCGATCTTGTGTCATACTTCTTTCCTCAAAACAAAAACATTTAGACAAGATCATCCCCATCTTGCCGTCTCTAATCTTTTTACATATACTCTTATTCCCACTTGTCAAATGGATATTGTATCCCTTGCTTGTCCCTAAACCCAGTTCTGGCACACATTTGGAGCTTTCCGTAAACTTTACTTCAAAACACTCTGCTGGAATGTTCTTATTTGTTTATAAGCATCTTCTAGTATCACCCCTGTTAATGATTTCTTTGGCTGAAAGTCTTATCCAGTCACCAACTTATTTCTCTGCTCTCTTTACAATGAATGTCTTCAAAATAACTACCTGTACCCCTCGTCTCTACCTTCTCGAATCCCACTGCATGTTCCAGTTGTGTTTCTGTACTGCCTCTCCATTGAACCCAGTCTTGTCAAGGACGCATAAGAGCTTCACATTACTGTCTCTAAACATTGTTCTTCTGTCTTATGTTTACTTGGTATTTCAGGAGATTACAACTTTTGTACTACTAGGAGGGTCTATATCTTAGCTTCACACCTATGTATCTTTGAGCTTAAAATATCCTTTTCCACATTAAGGTATAAATTGTGTTTCCTGCTACTTGTCCATAGTTTGTGCTTAGAATAAGGAAATACACACGCTTTATGTCTTGAGCCATAATCCATTAAAAATTATTCATACAAAACTCTGCCCACATTTAATGTATATAATTTGTTGCATCTGGGCACATGTATACTTCAATAAAATAGTCAAAAAGTTATTAATGGAAAAACTAGCATGTAACACGTACTGGAGATATAGCAGGTGAAAAATTAAAGGTTCTAATCTTCCCAAACTTATATTTCAGTGAGGAAGACTTTATTTTCTATACCAAATGTGCATGTATGTGTGCATAGGTGTGTGTGTGTGTGTGTGTGTGTGTGTACATGTGCACGTGTTTGACATGGGTATGAGTGGTATTTTGAAGAATAGAAAACCAGGTATTAGAGTAGGGAATGGTGGTGTCAGAGAAGAGTTGTCTGTGGAAATAACATTTGATCAAGGCTTGAATAAAGGTAATATCATCTGAATGTCTGTGGAAAAGCATTTCAGGTATACTTACAGTAAGTATAAAGGCCCTGAGGCAAAATTCTCCTCGGTTTGCCAAAGGAATAGCAGGAGACACATATGTGTGGACCAGTATGTACAAATGAAAGGAGGAAAAGACATGCAATGAGGAAGGTGTTTGAGAAGAAGTGATTGATCAAACAAGCCTGGTAGTTCACCAAGTGTCTTTGGACTTCACTTTTTCTGATCACCCTGTGATAACTGTCCACACCCCGACTCCAGACTGCAAGCTGCATGAAGGATTGAACAAGACAGGTTTTATTGGCTACTCTCTCAGTACCAAGGATACTGGTAGATATTTGTTTAATTAATTAATTAATTAATGCACTGAGAGAGCCATATTCTAGTAGAAATGAAGAGCGATCCCATTTTAAGTGGAATTCTGAAGTGTGGAGGCTGGATCTGGTCCATTTCGTACCGTTTAATTTAGTGTTATGTTCCATGGAGTCTCAGGACCATGCAATAGCTTCTGTACTTCTCTACGTGCCTAAGTTACTCTCCAGGGTATAAGTTGTTCACTGGGGAGAAAGTAGTTTATTTACTTCAGTGAAGAGCAAATGCGTGTCTTAATTTTGGATTGGCACCTTTCAAGCTTTCGATTTTTAGTGTTTTGCAGAGACTAACTCTCAAGAGAATCATGACAGACTTAATAAGGTGGACCGTCTGCTTTCAGATTCAAAAGCAGCATTTTCTACTCTTCTTTGAATTAACCGTGTCTTAATTCTGTCATAGCTGGATCTCTTCCACCGCTTGCATTTTCACCCCAGCTACAAATTTCACACTGTGAGACAGAAAACTGGTATTCCTCCCAAAGCAAGAAAACAAAACTAAAAGTAAAAACAATTACTTCTAGTGAAGCTCTCTTAAGGCCAAAGGTAAGACGGTTTAATTTATCTGAAAGTGTTCAGATATCGAAACATTCTGAGACAACTCAAAAAGCATTCAAGTAATTAACCATCTCAATTATGATATGTCTGAAATACTAAATTTAATGTTTCAACTAAACTAATTTGGATTTTGTTTTTATTTCGATTTATTTCTTTGTTAATGTTTTTAAATTTTTTAAAAATGTTTTATTTGTTTTTGAGACAAACAGAGACAGAGCATGAGCAGGGGAGGGGCAGAGAGAGAGGGAGACACAGAATCCGAAGCAGGCTCCAGGCTCTGAGCTGTCAGCGCAGAGCCCGACGCGGGGCTCGAACTCACAAACCATGAGATCATGACCTGAGCCGAAGTCGAATGCTCAACCGACTGAGCCACCCAGGAGCCCCTGTTAATGTTTTTAATGTTTATTTTTGAGAGAGAGAGAGAGAAACAGCAAGCAGGAGAGGGGCAGAGAGAGAGAGAGAGAGAGAGAGAGAGAGAGAGAGAGAGAGATTGAGAATCTGAAGCAGCCTCCAGGCTCTGAGCTATGAGCACAGAGCCCGATGCAGGGCTCAAACTCACAAACCATGAGAGCATGACCTGAGCCGAAGTTGGACACATAACCGACTGAGCCACCCAGGTGCCCCCTGGATTTTGTTTTTAGAAGACAGGGATTTAGGATCACTAATAACAAATCAGAATTTTATAGAATTTTCAGTATATACAGACACATACATATATGGATGTATATATACATGTATATCCATGTGTATACATACTTGTGTATGTGTAAAACAGAGAAAATTAATTTTTTGTAGCAAGAATGCCATATGTAATGTGAGTATGTTTGTATATATACATATAGGCATAAAGTAGAGCTTTACAAAATTTTTCAATTGGTTATTTTATAGGGTAGGATTTCATGTGAATATAGAGATAGACCTGTTAAAAGACTGTTGTAATAATCCAGGTGAAAGATAATGTTGGCTGAGGTCTTGGTAGGAATGGAGGTGGTAGGAGGTAGTTAATACAAATATTTTGAAAGTAGACCCAACATAATTATCTGATGGACTGGTTATATAGCGTGTGAGAGAGAGAAGAGATCAATTTCTTCAATATTTATTTAATTGCATCTGAGCAAATGAAAGTATAGAGTTGTCATTAATTTGAGATAAGGAATGCTATGTTTGGAGCAACTTAGGGAAGGGCCTGAGAAATTCAGCTTTGGGTTATGTTGAGCTGCTCTTTGATATTAATGTGGAGATGTAGGCAAGCAGTTGAACTACAAGTCTGGAGTTTGGAAAAGAGGTCAGGGCTGGAGATACAAATTCAGGAGTTTTCAGTATATAGAAGGTAATTATGTTGGCAAGATTGAATAGTCACCCTGTTAGAGTGTAAATTGGAAAGAGAGAAAGATTGAGGACTCAGCTCCTCCAACCTTAAGACTAAGAAAGGAGAGGAGGAATAAGCAGACACTGAGAAGAAACGATCCATTTGGTAGGAGGAAAACTCAGAGTCTGCTGTCCTAGCAGATGAGAGAAAAAAGTCTTCTGAGGAGTAGTAAGAAATCAACTCCCTCAAATGTTATTGATAGATCAAAAAGATGAGGAATGAGAATTGACCATGGGGTTTGACAATGTAAACATCCCTGACGCCTTCGGCAAGAAGTGTTTCTGTGGAGTGATAGGGTGCAAGCCCAATCAGAATGGGCTTAAGAGAAAACAGGAAATGCAGTCTTGCACACAGCAAGGATATTCAACTGTATGGTATGTTTAATTGCCAAGGCCAATGCAAAGGAATTGGATCGTAGGAAGTGAAGGCAGTAGGGGCAAGGGGGGAGGAAAGAAAAGTTGGAAGTTAGCGTAGGCTATGTATAAATAGGGTCAATCATCAAAGACTTCACACACACACACACACACACACACACACACACACACTTTACTTTTAAAAAGAAAATAGGTTACTGAGTTTACTTAAGGAAGTTTTCTTCACTGCAATAAGCAAATAAAGAGGTTAAATACACAGGTCTTCTGGGCATTTAAGAACTAATCTTAATTATAGCAGAGAATGAACTATTTTATTTTCCTGGTATTTTTTTTTTCTTTGAGCAATTTATTTTCTCGGTTTCTTTCTTATCTTAGCAAACGAATCATCCATTCTGAGACAAAGATATGAGCAACCATACAACGGTGGCTGAATTTATTCTCATGGGATTCAGGGATCATCCAGAACTACAGTTTCTTCTTTTTATGGTATTTCTAGTCATCCATGTGATAACTGTGTTTGCAAATCTTGGCATGATCCTATTAATCAAGAGTGACTCACATCTCCATACGCCAATGTACTTTTTCTTCAGCAATTTATCCCTTGTTGACTTCTGTTATTCTTCTGTCATTGCCCCTAATATGCTAATGAATTTCTGGGTGGAGAACCCAGTCATTTCATTTAGTGCATGTGCCACGCAGCTCTTCTTTTTTGGTTCCTTTGCTGGAATTGAGGGCTTTCTGTTGGCTGTGATGACCTATGACCATTACGTGGTCATCTGCAAGCTTCTTCTTTACACAGTCACCATGTCCCTGCATCTTAATGTCCTTCTGGTATTGGCCGCATATCTTGCAGGCTTTCTGAAGGCTGCCATTCACACAGGCTTCACCTTTCAGCTGTCTTTCTGCCACTTGAATGTCATCAACCACTTTTTCTGTGACACTCCACCCCTCCTGAAACTCTCTTGTTCTGATACACGTGTCAATGAAGTTGTCATTTTTGTTTTTGCCCGTTTTAATGAACCGAGCTGCCTCCTGATTATTCTCAGTTCTTATCTGTACATCCCCATTGCCACCTTGAGGATCCATTCTGCTGAAGGGAGGCACAAGGCTTTCTCCACCTGTGCTTCCTGCTTGATGGTGATCACCATTTTCTTTGGCACTTTTCTGTTCACGTATCTGCACTCCAGCTCCTGCTACTCAAGGGACCGTGACAAAGTGGTATCTGTGTTTTATACAGTGATCATTCCCATGTTAAATCCTCTCATCTAGAGTCTGAGAACTAAGGACGTCAAAGCTTCCTTAGGTAAAAATTTTAAAACAACCTATTCTTCTGTACCTAGAATCAACAAAGTGTGAGATTTTAGAACTCTGAAGGAACGCAGAAATGACTAAATCCACCTCCATTCATCCTGGTTCCATTTCATTCTGCCATGAGTTTTGTTGTTGCTGTTCTTGGTAGTAGAGTTGGGCCGAATGTCTCGACATCCTGGGGAATATGGTTAAACCTCTATATGAATCCCACTAACTCCACAGAGCCTTTATGCTTGAAACTAATCAGCTATCACAATACAACTCCCTGTTCAGAGACATAAAACCCAGTATAAAAGTAAATGAGATAAAGACTGAATAGCAGAAGGAATGGCTCTTTATTTTCCCACTCGACAGCTCCATGATTGAATGGTGATTTATATAACTTCCAGAGGACAGGTGATAAGGGGCAGGCTGAGCCAGAATTTGTCCAGAGGACTCGAAGAGGGCTTAGAGACTGCGTTTTATCCCCAGTGAACTGGAAAAAATCATAAAAATATGACATCATAAAAATATGATGTCACATACGTAGATTGAGAGGTCCTCAAAAAAAGGAAACTAATGGGGCACCTGGGTGGCTTGGTTGGTTAAGTGTCTGACTCTTGGTTTCAGCTCACGTCATGATCTCATGGTCGTGAGATTGAACTCCACTTTGGGCTCTGCCCTGACAGCATGGAGGCTGATTGGGGTCCTCTCTCTTCTTCTCTCCCTGCCCCTCCCCCGCTTATGCATGCTGTCTCTCTCTCTCTCTCTCTCTCAATAAATAAATAAAACTTAAAAAAAAAAAAGAAAAGTTATTCTCTTATATCTGGTTGGATGATCTGTTGGATGATGTTTTATTCTTTTTAAAACAAGTTATCTTGTTTGAAATTAAACATTTCAAATGATCAGCGCCCCCTCCAACTAACAATGTTAAAGTGACTACATTTTGGCTACTTACTCTAATATACTGAAAAACAAAACCAGAAGCCAGAAGCTTCTTGGTATGTTTGTGATAGTTACAAATAAATGTTTGGATTAAAATAGCAAGCAGACCTTCCTTAGGGGGTACAGGATCAAGAAAAAAAATCTGGCCACAAGGCAGTACAGAAGCATGACTTTTAGGCTAAAACCTGTAAGATGCCGCTCTTATTCCTTTTGTTTTTCTATAGTTCCTAGATTTGAGGGTTTTATGTGTTTTCTTCCTTCTGTTTTTGTCAGATGGCCTAACATAAACAACATCGTCTTTTATTATCCTGTTCGGTTCAGTGTACCTGATCCTCTAAGAATATGCAATTTGTGATGATAGGAATTTGAAAAGTAAATGGTCCTATCCGGCTGGGTAAAAACTCTTTGGACCCCTATTCCAGAGAGAAAGCCGATAAATAGTTGCCTTGACAGCTCCTATTCGCTACTGAGAACTCTATTTAACTACTTCCCATCTTCCTCTTCTTCTTTCTCTTTCTCCTCCTTCTCTCTTTTTTTCCTCCCCTTGTTCCTCCCAGGCTTCAGTGACTATAGAAACAAAGACAAGAGAAGAGCTAAGAGATAAATCAGATAGTTTAATGGGCTCCACCTTTTTTTTTTTTTTTTAAGTTTATTTATTTATTTTGAGAAAGACCGCGAAAGCGATAGAGAGCAGGAGAGGGGCAGAGAGAGAAGGAGAAAGAGGGAATTCCAAGCAAGCTTTGCACTGCCAACTCAGAGCCCAGTGCTGGGCTTGAACCTGGGAACCGTGAGATCATGACCTAAGCTGAAACCAAGAGTCGGATTCTTAACCACATCAGCCACCCAGGAGCTCCTGGGTTCGTTGATGTAATTATTAAACAAATTTCTAGTAGAGAATGGGTTTGAGGAAAATCTTAGCTTTCAGTACTAAAGCTTTTTGCTCTTCATGTTTATAATCTATAGTATAAGCTGGAACTCATAACATCATACTCCGGTATTAAACATGGATAATTTGATCTGCTTGAATTGAAAGCCAAGTTGATTGCTCAGTCATATTTTTGAAGGTAAATTTATTCCCCAGGAAATGTAGAAATTTGAAGTGAAGGTTCAATGCAGTCTGACCAATGAGTGCAGCCAGAAAGTTGCAATTCCGGTTTTCAAGGCTACTGTACAACTGGGGAGCTCATCCTTCTCATCAAGATCCCCTGCTGTTTTTCTGGAACAAACACTTCCGGGATTGCTGCAAGACTTTGGTTAAGTCCCAGAGTTCTGTCAACGTTGATTTGGATATCTTTTGCCAGTGTTCTTGTTTCTTTTGCAGAGGAGCAGGGTTGGGTAGTTCATTGCTCTATCTTTCAGGCAGTTGATCCCTCTCTCTATATTTTTGAGATTCATTTACAGTGTATGCGTAGTGTGTTCATTTTTATTTCTGTGCAGCATTCCATTGTATGGACATACGACACTTTGTTTATCTATGCATCTGCCAGTATACACTTGAGTTTCTTTGAGGGTATGTGTTTTCTTTTCTCTTGGATAAATACTTCAGAGTAGAATTGCTGGGTCAGTTTTGTAACAAGGTATAAGTTCCTAAGTGAATTTTATGAGAAATAACCAGTTTTGTAATGTAGTGAAATTATTTTGCATTCCATCAAGTGGCACATCATGAGAGTTCTAGTTGCTTCCTTTTGTCACACTCAATCATTTTAGTTCTTGCCATGGAGGTGGCAACTATCCAGTTGTAGTTATAATTGATATGCCCCCATTCGAGAGACCCCCCGAAAACAAACCACCAGAGTCCAGAGTCAAAGCCAAGCAGCAAGGGTCGTTTATTGCAGGTTCGAACCGGTCCTTGTTGCCGGTGACACTAAGAGGCCCGAGTGAGGATCTTACGGCTTCTTTTATAGACAGGCACAAACAAGTTAGGGATTTTTTTGTGGTTACAGAGCTGTTATTGGTTGACATTTAAATTTGAACACTCAGCAGAACTTGATTGGTTCCCGCCTTTTTTTTTCAAACCACTCAGCAGAACTTGATTGGTTCCCACCTTTAGGTCAGACCACAACTGGGCACACCCTGGCTGGTTCCGGGAACGGCGGTGGGGGGGGTGGGTAGTCTTTTCTTTGCAGTTGTGAGTACACCTGGTAATTTTTCTTAGTCTCTCAATAATCTGCACTTATTTGAAGATGATAGGTAACTGAAATTATTTTCTTGTGGTTTTTGACTATTCACGTGTCTTCATTTATGAAGTGTGCCTGCTACATTTTGTTGTTTATTTTGATCAGTGAGTTGTGGAGGATATTTTTGTGTTCTAAATACAAGTCCTTGTCAAAAATATTCCATACGAATATTTGTTTCTAGCTTGTGGCTTACCGTTTCATTATCTTAACATTATTTTTGAAGAGTGCATACTTTGAAATTGGATGACATAAAATTTATATATTTGTTTCACAATTAGTGATTTTTCTGTCCTTCCTAAGAAAACTTTGGTAACCTTTAAGATCATGAAGACATTCTTTTATTTTTGTTCCTGGAAACTTGTAGATTTGGTGTTTACATTTCGTTCTATGATCCGTAACAAATTAATATTAGACTATTGGAGTATAATGTGATATAGGAATTGAAGTTAAATTTTTCTACAGATTAATTTTTCCAGTGGCATTTTCCATTGAAACACCTTCATACCTTTGTTCAAAAACCCACCGACTATATATGAGTGGATATGATGAAATTTTGGGGTGATGGTGGGGTTCGTGGGGTCTGGAGCCAATGGCCAAGAAAGAATTCTTAACTGACATCTTTGGTACAAAAAGATTTTATCAAAGCAAGGGACAGGACCCTTGGGCAGGAAGAGCTGCACAGCATACGTGGGGGTTGACTGTTTTATGGAGTCCTGGGAGATAAAGTCAAGAGGAATTTCCAAAGAGACTTTCATATGCTAGAGACTCAAAGATTACCGAAGGCTTAGCTATTGTCAAGCCAAGGTTGTTTTTCCCTCTAGCAGAGCATTAACATTAAGACAGAAGGGAGTTCCTGGACTTTAGACCATTGATGGGATTGCCTTTTTCTTGTAAACCAGGGGAGACTCTTATGGGTTTAATCAGTTGTATTTTGTCCTTTCCTTTGTCAGTCAGTAGCAAACCTATTCGTGGTGGGAGTGGTGTAGCTTGTATTTTGCCCTCAGCCTGCCTTACGCTCTCTCACCAGATACATTTCTGGATCCTTTGTTCTGTACAATTAATCTGTTTGTTATCTTTAGATCTACACATTGTTGTCAGTACAGTAAGTTTTTATTAAGTCTTAAGATTGGTTAGGCTAGATCATTCGATAATTTTTCTTCACTCTCAAAATAGCTTCGGTTCATCTAAGTATTTTTTTATAGTTATCTCTCTACATATTTTGGAATCAATTTTCAAAAAGATAAGCTTGCTGCCGGGTTGACTAGACTTGCATTAAAACTATTGATCAAGGGGCGCATGAGCCTTGTCGTTTGAGCCTCTGACTTCAGCTCAGGTCATGATCTCACAGTCCGTGAGTTTAAGCCCCACATCGGGCTCTGTGCGGACGGCTCAGAGCCTGGAGCCTGTTTCAGATTCTGTGTCTCCCTCTCTCTCTGACCCTCCCCCGTTCATGCTCTGTCTCTCTCTGTCTCAAAAATAAATTTAAAAAATGTTAAAAACAACAACAACAACAACAGCAAACTATTGATCAATTCAGGAAGAACTGACAACAACATCAAATTGTCCAATCCACAAGTGATATATATCTTTCCATTATTTAAGTCTATATTCCCTTTGCAGTGTTTTGTGATTTTCAGATTAAATCTCTTGTGTAGTTTTTATCATATTCAGTTCTAAGTAGTGTATGCTTCTGATGTTATTATAGGTAATATTTATTTATTTATTTTTAAATTTTTAGTTGTGGTTGTGTTAACAGAGAGTCAGGGGTCCCCAGAAAAAGAAAACTTTGCTGACACAAGAGAAGTCATTTTAGGTCCATGATCTGTGCCTTACAAGCTCTACCTACCCAAGCATACTTCTGTTAGAATATCCAAGGAGGTGATAGAATAACAAAGAAATGCAAAAACCCCCGTAGTTAAGGATTTTAAGGGAAGAAAGAGAATGTAGAAACTAATACTCTCTATCAGGCCAGGAAATAGCCTGGCCACAGGAGACACTGCAAATCCAAGGTAAAATCCCAGCGCTGTTTCAAAAGTACAGATGGACATAAAGTGCATTTTGTTGTTGTTGTTTACAAAGAGAAAGAGAGAGAGCGAGAGCGAGAGCGCACAAGTGAGTGAGGGGTAGAGAGAGAGAATCCCCTAAGGGGCGGAGAGAGAAAGAGAAGCAGGACTCACCAGATGTGGAAGTGGAGCTCATGTTCACCCGTGAGGCTAGAACTCATGAATTGTAAGATCATGACCTGAGCCCATTTCAGATGCTTAACCCACTGAGCCACCCAGGCGCCCTACCTGAAGTACATTCTTGAGTTTTTTTTCTGCAGGACTGAAACCATGCCCCATAGGGTTAGTGAGGTTGAAACTAGCAGAAAATTTAATTTATTTTTTAATCTTTATTTTTTGAGAGAGAGACAGAGTGCGAGTGGGGAAGGAATAGAGGAGACACACTCTGAGGCAGTCTCCAGGCTCCAGCTGTCAGCCCAGAGCCCAACGCCCGGTTCGAACCCACCAACCATGAGATCACGACCTGAGCTGAAGTCGGACGCTTAACCGACTGAGCCACCCAGGCGCCCCAAAACTAGCAGAAAATTTAAAGCTTGTTTTCTCAGGGAATTGATTTGGTTCTGTTGTCAAAAACTGCCCTCTGTGCTCCAGAGCCAAAGTATATAGCACGAAGACAGTTTGGAGATAAAGAAGGAAGATAATTTTTTATTTTGCCAGGCACAGGGGCTGCAGCAGGCTAATGCCTCCAGGACTGCAAGCCCACCGGGGGCTAAAGCCTAAAGGGTTTTATAGGAAAACACAGGCCACTTGAGTCTTATTACGAAGTATACATTGAAGCCAGCGAGGTGTCAATACCCATACCCAGTTCCTGGAACAAAAGATTGTACAAAAAAGCAAGTGAAGGGGAGGGCAAAGCTTCAAGAATGAGGAAGGGAAAAGTTTAAAACCAAGCCTTGCTGAAGTCCAAATGTGTCTGTCCATCTTTCCATCTTTATGTTTCTTTTAAGATTAAAAAAAAATGTTTATTTATATTTTAGAGAGAGAGAGAGTGTGCAAGTGGCGAGGGGCAGAAACTCAGGAACCGTGAGATCCATGACCTGAGCTGATGTCTAACGCTTAACGAACCGAGCCACCCAAGTGCCCCCATCTGTATGTTTCCGTAGCAGTTTCGGTTCCAGTCAATGAACAAGCAAGACGCTGCATTTCTTAGCTGAAATAACAAGCCCATCCAGTTTATACCAGCTCTCAGAGCAGCGAGTAGCCCCTTAACCCTGGTCAGACCCTGGCCTCTGCTTCATCATAATGTTAAATCTCTTCTCTAGGAGGAGCCCAAGCATCGCGAACACAGCATTCAATGTGTCTCGGCATGTTTTCTAAATACCCCTGTGCAAGCTTATGGCTACTTTCACATGCAATCGAGTGGGGAAAGAGTTAGTATTAGGCAGGGATAGGTAAGGGACCCACAGAGAGGCAGTGTGCACCTGCAAGCTGGAGGCTGAAGGGGTAGCAGGGGTTTGGGAGAAACAAACAAAGAAACGAACAAACAAACAGGATAAAGATATTCCAGACCCACCTGAGCTAGGTGCCATGCGTGGAGCCTCACAAACTTTCTGATAAGGTCCCAATAAAAAGTCGGGGACAAAAATCCTTGCGGCAACCCAGTCGGGACCTTGCTCACTCTTGAGAATTTTATACTTTTCTCTCAATAAACTCTGTAGCTTTGCTCACTTTCTGTGGCCCCCGAGATTCGTTCTTTGACCCTGTCAAAGCCTGGCGTCTCACCACTGTCCTGTAAAACAATGACAAGTTCCCCTTTTTGAATAGTCATCCTAAACGCTAATTAAAAAGAACCCGCTCACCCTGCTCACAGAGTCTCTGTGATCTCCTTATGTGAGGTAGATAGTTTTTGTGTGTGTGTGTGTGTGTGAGAATGCCATCTGATGTAATCTCTATCCGTAATTCATGTTACTTTGGTGACAATTGGATTTTGCATCATAATATAAATGATTATGTATATTGATCTTGTAATCATGTGACTTTCCCAAATATACTCTTAACTGTTTTTGAATATATATAAAAGGTAATTATATGACTTTATATGTACAAAATACATATATATTTAGTTCAGACGTACAACATAAGATTCAATATTAATATATATTGCCAAGCAATCATCACGATAAATCTAGTTAACATTTACTTTGCACCTTTTGAATGGAGATTCAATGCAAACTGTCATGTGATCTGTGAATAGCACAATTTTATTTTTTCCTTTCCAATTTGTATAACTTGGTTACGTTAAATTTACAACTTCCAGCATAATGTTGGATCTACTATAACTTGTCAAAAGATAGCCAATGGAATAATCACAAAAACACAAGTAACAAATTTATAATGTCAGTAGGATGTTTTCAACCATCTGACTATTGTAGCACTTTTGTATCTATGTCTTTTTATTTTTTCTCCTTTTAAAAAAAATAATGTTTATTATTTATTTTTGAGACAGAGAGCGAGCACAAGCAGAAAGGGACAGAGACTGGGCTGGACTTGGCTGAAATTTTGCCATTTTGCTTGTCCCAGATTGCAATTCTCTTTGTTTCCGGAATAAACCCACCTTTTGCTACTAAAATAACTGGCAATGTCTATTTTTAAGATTCACACCACGGTTTGGACATCTGAAGATCGGAGCTGCCTCTCCTGTCTTTGGACAGCCTACACTTTGATTCCCTGGATTGTATTGACTTTGATTTCTTGGATTGTATTAACTTTGATTCCTTGGATTGTGTTGATCTGGAACTAAGTGCACTGCAAGATACAGGCTAGTGAAAACATCTCTAGATTCTTTTATTCTCTAACAAACGCAGTGCCGATGTTCAAATATTCTTTATTCTACTTTCAACCCTCCTCGTGTAATCACCAGTTTTATGAATCATCAATTTTATGACTGATCCTGGCTCTCAGACCCATCTTTGATTTTTACCATGTTGATGAAGTTAACTCAATAGGGCAGATTGGTTCCTGTATGAATCCATGGTGTCTTCCCTTTAAAGGGCCCTCACCCCTGAATGATGCTTCTACTTCCTGTCCTTGGTTATGTTACTCTTCTGCCTTGTATATTCTTTCTGCTTCTCATCTCTCTCACTGACTCTGCCTTCCTTCCCTTTGCTCCCATTAGATGACTTAAACTCAGTGTCTATAGACACTGATGTCTTCTGATGAGAGTCCTCTCATCTTTACTATACAAAGAATACGAAACTCATAGACTCATATTTTCCTTCTTCTATGGTATTAAAGGTGATGGCTGATTTCATTATCACTGCTAAAGATCTCAGTACTCAGTACCAAGATGGACATAGATGTTAGGCAGAGATTTTGGCCTCAAAGGAGAAAGTAGGATCTCAAAGCACCAAATTAAGGCTGTGCTCCTGAGGAACAAAACTATTTTAATTAGTTCTTCAGAATTATTTCTGAAATACTCTAGAGAATGTACCTGAGATATACATTATAAATGTTTCCACCTTGGTTTTACAAAATACAGAAAGTCAGCTTTTACAGGTAGGTCATTTTCTACATTTCTTCAGTAAAAATATGTTTGTTCTTTTGTGTGGAGATGAGTGCCAATGTGGACCAAAAAAATTAATTTCCTCAATTGTACTTGATATTTCTATTCATATGCTAATATTTTGTAGTATGTCTAAAAATTCAATTATTATTTTTTTGTTTTAAAATTTTTTAATGTTTTTTTATTTTTTTTATTTTTTTTTTTAATTTTTTTTTCAATGTTTTTTATTTATTTTTGGGACAGAGAGAGACAGAGCATGAACGGGGGAGGGGCAGAGAGAGAGGGAGACACAGAATCGGAAACAGGCTCCAGGCTCCGAGCCATCAGCCCAGAGCCTGACGCGGGGCTCGAACTCACGGACCGCGAGATCGTGACCTGGCTGAAGTCGGACGCTTAACCGACTGCGCCACCCAGGCGCCCCTAATGTTTTTTTATTTTTGAGAGAGACAGAGACAGAATGCGAGTGAGTTGGGGCAGAGAGAGAGGGAGGCATAGAATCTGAAGCAGGCTCCAGGCTCTGAGCTGTCAGCACAGAGCCTGAT
The DNA here is from genome assembly GCF_028018385.1 of Neofelis nebulosa. Classification (NCBI taxonomy): domain Eukaryota; kingdom Metazoa; phylum Chordata; class Mammalia; order Carnivora; family Felidae; genus Neofelis; species Neofelis nebulosa. Next base: position 101,740,743 of record NC_080791.1, on the reverse strand, counting down.
GTGGGGCTCGAACTCACGAGCTGTGAGATCATGACCTGAGCCGAAGTTGGATGCTCAACCGAGTGAGCCACCCAGGCACCCCTAAAAAATCAATTATTTTATTGAATATATAAAAATAGTTTTAGGGAACAGCTCTTGAGGCACATTGTTTTCCAGTCATACCTTATTTTTGTAAAACATTGAGATATAATGGCTCCAGCTGGAAGCGAAGGCCACATTTAAACATCATTTGTGCTTTCCAAAACAAATATGTTCATATATGTGTTTGTCGCTCAAAAAATGGAAACAAACACACAAGCAGAGAAATCCCACATTCTTCTCCATTTACTTGGGGTTTTTATTTACTGTTTAAATTCTACTTTCTCGGAAGAGACTTCTCTGAGTATTTATCTAAAAGCATCCCATCTTCATATTTCTTTATACTCCTGGCTTCTAACTGGAATCACATTCTATAGGCTTGTCTATATGTTTAATATCTGTTCCTTCTCCTACAACATGGGCCTCATGAGGATAGGGAATTTGTTCAATGTTGTAAACCCAGAATTTAGAGCAGAAAAAAATATATTTTCAGTCATGTGCATGTATATGTAAATGAGTGAGCAACTTTATTAAACAGAGGGAATGATTCTTCATTCAGGACATGACTTGCCATATACCAAGAGATAAACCTACTAATTCAATGCTTTCTGAATAAAATGAAGACAGACCACAATGGGTTTCAGGTGAAAATGGTGTACTAAATATTTCTTCTATTTTGTATCTAAAATATAGGTTATCAGATTGGGGGAGACCCTAGAAACCCAACTTCCTTTATATTTTCCATTTGAATGATATAAATGACTGTTTTTAATATCTGCTTTTAATTATTGTATTTTTCTTTTCATAAAATTTGAAAAAAAAATACCCGATATGGAATTCTCTCTTGCGAGAAGGCAAGTATAAATGTGATTTCACACATACAAGTGAGAGCAAGAGCAAAAGTGAGAGAGAGAGAGAAAAAGTGAAAGAGATCACACGAGAGATACAGGACAAAAATATTTCTGTAGATGTTCTGATGTGTTTGTTAAAAGAGAAGAGAAATTTCCCAGTAGATGAATATATCAATGAGTAAATGATAAAATGGGTGGAATAAATGCAGAATCTGGATCAGATGGAACTCCTCACTTTCTCTAAGACTATCAGTTTTCAAGGGAAAAGAAAATGTCTCCCCCAAACCACACTACAGTGACAGAATTCATTCTCTTGGGACTCACAGACGACCCTGTCCTGGAGAAGATCCTGTTTGGGGTGTTTCTGGTGATCTACCTGATCACGCTGGCAGGGAATCTCTGCATGATTATGCTGATCAGGACCAATTCTCACCTCCAAACACCCATGTACTTCTTCCTTAGCCACCTCTCCTTTGTAGACATTGGCTATTCCTCCAATATCACTCCAAATATGCTGCACAACTTCGTCTCCGACCAGAAGACCATCTCCTATGCTGGATGCTTCACACAGTGTCTTCTCTTCATTGCCCTGGTGATCACTGAGTTTTATATCCTTGCTTCGATGGCATTGGATCGCTATGTAGCCATTTGTAGCCCTCTACATTACAGTACCAGAATGTCTAAGAACGTTTGTATCTCTCTAGTCATGGTGTCTTATACTTGTGGCTTCCTTAATGGACTCTCCCAGACACTGCTGACTTTTCACTTGTCCTTCTGTGGCTCCCTTGAAATCAATCATTTCTACTGTGCAGATCCTCCTCTTATACTGTTGGCCTGCTCTGACACTTATGTCAAAAAAATGGCAATGTTTGTAGTCGCTGGCTTGACTCTGTCAAGCTCTCTCTTCATCATTGTCCTTTCCTACCTTCTCATTATTGCAGCCATCTTGAGGATCCGTTCTGCTGAAGGCAGGCACAAGGCCTTTTCTACTTGTGGTTCCCACTTGACAACAGTCACCCTATTTTATGGAACCCTCTTCTGCATGTACTTAAGGACCCCATCTGAGAAGTCTGTGGAGGAGTCCAAAATAATTGCAGTCTTTTATACTTTCTTGAGCCCAATGTTGAACCCACTGATCTACAGTTTAAGAAACAAGCATGTGATCCATGCTATGCAGCAAATCATTCAGGGAAATCTCTTTCATAAAATTGAAATTTGGTTATCTGTTGATTTGAAATAAGTGTCTGTGATAACATGGGGGTTAGAAATGAGTAACAGAGGGGTTCTTCCTGTGATAGAGTCCCCATTCCAATTTCTTTTTGAGGACCAACATCATTTAGTCTGTGGAACACTTGGTTAACTTAAAACAAACTCTCTTTTTTCTTAAGCAAGGACTTACATTCCCATTCCTAGGAATCAGAATGTTGCTGATATCCAGATTTAGAATCCTAATTGAAAAAGTGTATTTGAGAATCACTGCAAAAGTACTCTCTATTTTGTCTAAATAATTGTATGCTTCCTTTTAAATATTTTTTAATGTTTATTTATTATTTTGAGAGAGAGAAAGAGAGAGAGGGGGACAGAACTAGATTGGGGAAGGGCAGAGAGAGAGGGAGAGAGAGAATCCAAAGCAGGTTTCAGGCTCTGAGCTGTCAGCAGGGAGTCTGATGTGGGTCTCAAACCCACGAACCATGAGATCATGACCTGAGCCGAAGTCAGATGCTTAACTGACTGAGCCACCCAAGTACCCCCAAATTGAGCTAGTCTTTTTTTTGTTTCTAATTTTTTTAATGTTTATTTATTTTTAAGAGAGAGAAAGAAGCATGAGTGGGGGAGGGACAGAGAGAAAGGGAGACAAAGAATCCAACGCAGGCTCCAGACTCTCAGCTGTCAGCACAGAGCCCGACATGGGGCTTGAACTCAAGAACCTGGAGATCATGACCTGAGCCAAAGTTAGACTCTCAACCTACTGAGCCACCCAGGCACCCCTCCTTTTATTTTTTAGTTCTGAGAACCACTATGGCTTCCAGGACCCAATGTGTAAATTTCAGGAACCAATCTGTAAACTCAGTTTTGGCAAATCTCTTAAACCAAATGGTTGACCTCTCTAGTCTTTCTTTATATGCTATTTATTTACTTCTATTTGTGATTTATTTTTTTCGTTGTTTAACTCCTTGGGTGAAGGCCTCTTCAGAAGTTCTTTAGAAACAGGATACAACAGGGGCGCCTGGGTGGCTCAGTCGGTTGAGTGTCCGACTTCAGCTCAGGTCATGATCTCACGGTTCGTGAGTTCGAGCCCCGCGTCAGGCTCTGGGCTGATGGCTCAGAGCCTGGAGCCTGCTTCCGATTCTGTGTCTCCCTCTCTCTCTGCCCCTCCCCCATTCATGCTCTGTCTCTCTCTGTCTCAAAAATAAATAAACATTAAAAAAAAATTAAAAAAAAAAAAAGAAATAGGATACAACAAAATCAACATGCACAAAAATAATCATATGTGTCATACAGCTGTACTTTACTGTGCATTTATATATCACTATTTATTTTAATCTTCAGATAACAAATCTGTGAGAAAATTATGCTCTCCATTTATACCATTTGGAGTCTTAGGCACAGAGAGATTAAATGGCTTTCTACAGTCATTCAGCCACTAAATAGCAGAAAGGCAAACCCCTTGATTCCAAATATTCTCTCTTTCCTATTCTCATTGTGGTTACATTCAGCAAGCTGTAGTGCTGGGGGAAATGTTGGGGATAATAAAGGGATGAGGTTACTGCACCACATGAAGTCATGGTTATTATCATGAGGGTGTAATAGCTAATAATAGCTAACATGCAATTCCTCTCACATTCAGGTAAACATGATAATTTGTGTGCAATCAAAATAGAATTGTCTTAGTGTTTCATGGAAATCAGGCAGTTTTGATATATGGTAGATCTATTTAGACTATATTTTATGAATATGTTTTCCAGATTATAAAAGCACACATGTTCATTATAAATAACTATAAAATAAAGACAGAGGTGAATAAATAACTTTTATCAGTGATATGTCTAAACCAAGGGATAATTTCTGTTTCTGGTTTCTGTTTTTCCATGTTTCTTCTCAGCAATTTTAGATGCATATATATTGTGATAATTTATAAGACAAAATTGGAATCCTATTCCAAATACAAATTTGAATGTTGACTTTCACTTGATAATGTAAAGTTTGCATTTCCTGCAGACTAAATATTTTTGATGAATACCATTTAAAAAGCATTTTTTAA